>NC_023750.2:22547872-23147872 GCF_000499845.2 Phaseolus vulgaris
TCTATTGACATGGGAATCTGGGATGCAGTGGTCAGTGGACCTTTTATACCTATGCAGGTTGTCAAAGATGAAACAATAAAGAAGCCTTGGTCTGAATGGAGTGAAACTGAGAAGAAAAAGGCCCAATATGATTCGTTAGCCAAGAATATCATCACATCTGCACTGAATATGGATGAGTTCTTTAGAGTCTCTCAATGTAACTCAGCAAAGGAGATGTGGGATGTACTAGAGGTGACTCATGAAGGAACTGATGATGTGAAACGGGCAAGGAAGCACTCACTCATTCAGGAGTATGAGCTATTCAGAATGCAATCTGAAGAAAGTATTGCAGATGTGCAGAAACGATTTACACATATTGTAAATCACCTCATTGGCCTTGGTAAAGTCTTTAATAAGGAAGAGCTCAACATAAAGGTATTAAAATGTCTTGATAGGAGCTGGCAGCCTAAGGTAACAGCAATCTCAGAATCCAGAGATTTATCCAAGATCTCCACTGCTGCACTTTTTGGAAAGCTGATAGAACATGAAATTGAGCTGAAAAGATTGAAAGAACAAGAAACAGTGGAAAAGAAGGCCAAAGGAATTGCTCTGAAAACTACCATAGAACATGATGCAAGTGAGGAAGAAGGTGATCCAGAACATGATGAGACTGTGAGTCTGCTCACCAGGAAATTCAGCAGATTCCTTAGAAAGAAAAACCGTGACAGAACTCAGCAGAGAAAGAGGTATTCCAAACAACCTATTGATTCAAATTCTTCCAATTACACGTGTTTTGGATGTGGTAAACCAGGTCATATAAAAGCTGATTGTCCAAACAATCAAAGTAAAGAAAAATCAGCAAGCAAGAAGAATGACAAAGGGAAAGGTAGAAGAGCATATATCTCATGGGAAGAAAATGATGTATCCTCATCTAGTGATTCTTCAACTGAAAGTGAAAAAGCAAATCTTTGCTTCATGGTGAATGATGAGGGATCCAACTCTGACTCAGTAAGTAATTTCTCCACTGATTCTGAAAACTATGATCAACTGCTATTAGCCTTTAAGGAAACTCATGATGAAGCAAACAGGTTGGCTGTAATGTGCAACAGATTGAATAAAGTAAATAAGGTACTTGAACCAAAGGTCAAAACTCTTGAAGAAGAACTGCACAAAGCTAAAACTGAATTAATTAGTCTTGAATTGACATGTTTGCATGCATCAATTAAAACTTGTGATAATCGCAAAAAGCTGGAAAAACAGGTTGAGTATTTGTTGAAAACACTTTCAAATTTCACTAAGGGAAGAGAAAATCTTGAAACCTTATTAGGTTCACAAAATGCTGTTTTCAATAAAAATGGTTTAGGATATAATCCTGGAATAAAAGAAATGTGAAAAAGCTGTCAAGTTTCTTTGTTCCTTCCAAAACAGGTTTTTCCTCTTTTAGTAATTCAAAAACAATGCATACTGCAACATGTTTTTATTGTATGAAATCTGGTCATGTATCTAGAACATGTAAGGCTAGGAAATATTTTGTTCCTAAAGGTTTAGCCAAATGGCTTCCTAAGGAAAGGTATTAATCATGTTGGACCCTAGACTAAAAGGGTACCATATGTGCTAAATCTGTTTTGTTGCAGAAAAACAGCAGGAGAAATCAGTGGTATCTAGACAGTGGCTGCTCAAAGCATATGACTGGTGATGTGACTCAGTTTATAAATCTGAAACTCAAAGCTGAAGGGCATGTCACATATGGAGATAACAATAGAGGAAAAATTCTTGGAAGAGGAGATGTTGGTACTAAAGACTCAACTACAATTGAGAATGTTCTATATGTTGAAGGGCTAAAACATAGTCTTCTAAGCATTAGCCAGCTGTGTGACAAGGGATACAAGGTCAATTTCGAAGCAAATACTTGTACAATTGCAAATGAAAATTCTGGTAAGGTGCTGTTCACTGGAAAAAGGGTAAACAACATTTATCTCCTAGACATTATTAAGAGCTGTTCTGAAAATGAGTGTTTGCTATCTAAAAATGATGAGTCATGGCTGTGGCATAGGAGACTAGCTCACATTCACACAAATCACTTGAACAAGCTAAAATCTAAGGAACTTGTTTCTGGCTTACCAAACATAAAGTTTCAAAATAACAGATTGTGTGATGCCTGTGTAAAGGGAAAACAGATTAGAACTTCCTTTAAGTCAAAAGATATGGTTTCTTCAAATAAAGCTTTGGATGTTTTGCATATGGATTTGTTTGGACCATCTAGGACTGCTAGCTTAGCTGGAAATTACTATGCTTTGGTGATTGTTGATGACTTTTCAAGATATACATGGACTTTGTTTCTTGCTTCTAAAAATGATGCATATAAAGCCTTTAAGAAACTTGCAAAGGTTCTGCATAATGAGAATGAAAATAGGATAAAACAGATTCGTAGTGATCATGGGGGAGAATTTCAAAATGCAAAGTTTGATAAATATTGTGAAAAACATGGGATCATACATAGTTATTCTGCTCCTAGGACACCCCAACAAAATGGTGTTGTTGAAAGAAAGAATAGATCACTAGAAGAGTTAACTAGGACTATGCTAAATGAATCTGGTTTACCTAAATATTTTTGGGCTGATGCTGTATATACTGCTTCTTATGTGCTTAACAGAACATTGATTAGACCAATCCTTAAGAAAACTCCCTATGAATTGTATAAAGGAAGGAAGCCTAGCATTAGTCATCTTAGGGTGTTTGGCTGCAAATGTTTTGTTTTAAATAATGGTAAGGATAATCTAGGGAAGTTTGATCCTAAATCAGATGAAGGAATACACATTGGTTATGCTATAAATGGTCATGCTTATAGAGTATATAACAAAAGATTGCTTGTTGTTGAAGAATCTATACATGTTGTGTTTGATGAAACAGATTTTTCTGTGCCCAAATCTGTTGTGGATGAACCTGGTATGGATGATTTAAGAACAATTATGCAACAGAATCAATCCAGTGAGCTTGATGCTACTAATCCAAATTCTGTCAAAGAATCTACTGTGAATGCAGGACTACCTAAAGAATGGAAGACTCCAAGGGATCTCACTCTTGACAATGTGATTGGTAAAATTGAGAAAGGAGTCTCAACAAGGAACTCACTCAATAACTTCTGCAGAACAGTAGCTTTTGTGTCTCAGATTGAACCTAAAAGCCTGGAAGAAGCACTGCAAGACAGCAATTGGATAACAGCAATGCAGGAAGAGCTGAACCAGTTTGAATACAATGAAGTGTGGACCTTGGTTCCAAGGAAGCATGAGATGAACATCATAGGAACCAAGTGGGTGTACAGGAACAAGATGGATGAACATGGAGCTATCACTAGAAATAAAGCAAGACTGGTTGCTAAAGGGTATAACCAAGAAGAAGGTATTGACTTTGGTGAAACCTATGCACCAGTAGCACGTCTTGAAGCTGTCAGACTTCTTCTAGCATTTTCCAGCATACAAGGCTTCAAGCTATTTCAAATGGATGTCAAGAGTGCATTTCTAAATGGCTACATCAATGAAGAAGTGTTTGTATCTCAGCCTCCAGGATTTGAAGATCACAAGAATCCAGAACATGTGTTCAGGCTTAAGAAAGCCTTATATGGATTAAAGCAAGCACCTAGGCAATGGTATGAAAGGCTAAGTGAATTTCTGTTGTCTCAAGGTTACAGCCGTGGCAATTCAGATAAAACTCTCTTTCTAAAGAAGAAAAGTGAAGATATCATACTTGTGCAAGTCTATGTAGATGATATTATCTTTGGATCCACAAATGAAGAGATGTGTGAAGACTTTGTGAAAACCATGAAAAGTGAGTTTGAGATGTCAATGTTAGGAGAAATGAATTTCTTCCTTGGTCTACAAGTTAAGCAACTCAAGGATGGGATTTTCATAAGCCAAGAAAAATACTGCAAGGAACTACTCAAGAAGTTTGATATGGACCAATGCAAAGCAATCAGCACTCCTATTTCAACAAATTGTCAGCTGGATCAAGATTCTGCAGGAAAATCAGTGGATCAAACTAAGTATAGGGGTTTAATTGGTTCCCTATTATATCTAACTGCCAGCAGGCCTGACATTATGTTTGCTGTATGTCTATGTGCTAGATACCAATCTGATCCAAAGGAATCACACTACAATGCAGCAAAGAGAATTCTGAAATATTTGCAAGGATCTAAGGATGTTGGATTGTGGTATCCTAACAAGGTATCCTTGAACTTGATTGGTTTCTCAGATTCTGATTTTGCAGGTTGCAAAGTTGATAGGAAGAGCACAAGTGGGACTTGTCACATGCTTGGATCAAGTCTAATCTCTTGGCATTGCAAGAAGCAAGCTTGTGTTGCTCTCTCCACAGCAGAAGCAGAATACATAGCTGCTGGAAGTTGTTGTGCTCAAACCTTATGGCTAAAGCAGCAGCTAAGTGATTTTGGTATTTTGATAAATAACATACCTATAAAGTGTGATAATACAAGTGCCATAAATTTGTCTAGGAATCCTGTCATGCATTCTAGAACTAAACATATTGAAATTAGACATCACTTTTTAAGAGAACATATAGCTAATGGAACATGTGATATACAATTCATTGGTACTGAGTTTCAATTAGCTGATCTATTCACTAAACCACTTGCTAAAGACAGGTTTCACTTTCTTTTAAATGAATTGGGTATAATTAGCTTGAATTGTCCTCTGCAGTGAAAATTTCAATCTGTTGTTTTATGTTTTAACATGTTTCGTTCCCTGTTTCAGAAATCACAGCTGTAACTAGGAAAGAGAAAGATTTATTTTTCTCTCTCTCACTTTATTGTTGACTGCTTTTACGGTTATTGACCAGCAGATCCATGCAAATTAATGTGTGGGTATCCTAACTAATTGGATTTTGTGTAGATGCAACAGATTTGATGTACCAAAATCAGGTTCCAAGATATTCCTACATGAATCCACACCTGAACCTGCTGCACCATTGGAATAAAATCTGCAGCATATCTGTGGGATTTGATTTTTCTTCAAAATTCATTATTTCCAAAATCTGATTACATTGCCCTGAATTAAAATTTGTGCTTTTCAATTTTGGTTTAATAATTCTATATAAACCCTGCTCAAATCAGTTCTTTCTCACACTTTCTCATTTGTGCTATAAGTTGTCCAGATTCACACTTGCTTCACCACAGGTTTTGTTTCTGCTTTTGAATAATAATCTGTAATGTCTTTCTTCTAGAATTGTATGGTAATATGTTGATGCAGGGAAGAACAGATTAAGCATGGCATCCTCCTCACATAAAAAGAAGAAATCCAAGGAGCAATCTCAAAGCAACCAAGGTATCCTGGAAAACTGGTTTGTTGGAGATTCAGAGGCAATGACAAGGTTCATACATGAAACTGGCAGGAAGCAAATCAATGTACCCAAGCTGCTTGAGTTCTCATGGCTGAGAGAGGAAAATTTGATAGAAGCCAAAGACTTGCTCAAACATCAAAAGCTGAAAGGATTTCTGGAGATGAATGGAAATGTGTATCCAGACCTTGTGAAGGTGTTTTACTGCAACCTTGAACAGGATGGTAAAAATCTGGTTTCCCATGTAAAAGGAGTGAAGCTGAAGATCACTAGGGAAATCTGGAGCAGTGTGGGTGGAATCAAATATTCAGGACTGAAAGTGAGCAAAGGAAACACTGCTGGAATTCAAGGATTCAACAAATTACAATTTTATAGAAGCTGTGTGAGGAATCCCACTGAACCAGTAGCTAGGTATCATGCAGGTAGCCTAACTCTAATTCCTAGACTCTTAGCTCATATAATTGCTTGGCAGCTTACCCCTAGAGGAAGTAATCATGCTGTACTTCATGAGGAAGACTTGATACTGCTGTATTGCATCATGAACCAGCTTAAGGTAAATTGGGTAAGTACTATGGTTGAACATATGCTGAAATCTGCAAGACTACCTGATTATCGCCTTCCCTATGCAATATTTGTGTCAAAACTGATTGATCACTTTAAAGTGGACACTACCAATGAGAGAAATGACTCTATTAAGGCTGCAAGTGAAATAGATAACTCCACACTCATGAAAATGGGATTCTATAAGGATGAAGATGGCTGGGTTTTTAGAAGAAATGCTGGACAGAGGGCTGAGCAAGAAGCTGCTCCTCAAGGAAATGAAGAAGAAGAAAATGCTGATGGTGTGCAACACATGGACGAATCACCAGTACATTCTGCTGAACATGAAGATGTTGCTGCCACTAGTCAGAATGCAATAGTTGCATATGAGGCACCTGAGTACAGAGGTGAACCTCTGTCTATGTTTGAAAGACAGGTGCTAAGCAGGCTGGACACACTCACAGATGAGCAGAAAGCACACTATGAGATGACCTACGCTAGGTTTCAACACTTGGATGATCAACTTGAAGGAGTTCAAGTGCAGCTAGCTGAGCTTTATTACAACAACAAGTGATCCTATTTCTAAGTCTTTATCTTTTATATGTTGTTGAGCAATTTGGAATTAATCTGTACTGTTTCGTTTCTGCACTGGTGTTTAGTTGTTTTGTGATTTGTAATGAACCTCTATGGTTTATTGGTTTTATTTGAACTGTTATGTATGGCTATTATTGTTTCTGTGGTATTTTGTGCTCCCATTCTGTTTGATGAATCCAAAGGGGGAGAAGAATAGCCTAGAGAACAACCTAAGAATAGCCTGGTACAGGTTTTGCAGATGATATTCACAGTGGCTGCTGATATGATTCAGATGTTAAAACTGCAGGTATATCATTTCTAAATCTGTTGTTCTGACTTAACACCTGTTTTGCTTTGTATATAGTTCTGTACAGATTTGGTCATGATCTCTCTTCAAAGCTGTGCAAAGCAAAGGGAATTTGTCTCCATCAAACAGGGGGAGATTGTTGAAGCTGGAGGAAGCTTCTTCCCTACCAAGGCTTGATGTGTGTTTGATGAAGAAAATGGCTTGGGTGCTTTGAAGATTGTAATAGGTTTTTAGATTCATATGTAATTAGGCTTGTAAGTGTGTATGATTGCCTTTTGCTGTGTAGCCTATCCTAGATGCCTAACCAAGTCTAGATCAAGCACATGATGTGGTTAAATGGTTTTTGAAAAGCTTTTGAAATGTTTTTAACAGTTTTAAAACAGTACACAAATAAATCTGTTTTATAGAGAAAGAATCTGTTTATTTCTTCTCTGTTAAAAAAGGCTTTCGTTAAATAGTTTTTGAAAAGCTTTTTAAAATGGTTTTAACAGTTTTAAAACAGTACACAAATAAATCTGTTTTATGAAGAAAGAATCTGTTTATTTCTTCTCTGTTAAAAAGGCTTTTCTAAATTTCTGTTAAGGCACCAAGGGAAAGCTCAGTTCGTTATTTCAGTTAAGCTGAGCTGGCCTGTGTGTTATACTTTAATCTGTTTCACTGAGAAAGAACAGGTTTATTCCTTGGTGTGCTGAAAGGTTTTTCACAAGTTAGTTAGGGCTCCAAAGGTACCACTCAGACAGTTATTTCTGTTAAGCTGAGTTGGCAGTTTTTACAAAATAAATCTGTTAAGTTCAAAACTGAATCTGTTGTTTTCTTAACTGCTTTTCAACTGGTTTTTGAAAAGAAGTTAGAAACTGTTTTCTATATAAACAATGTCTCTCTCACATGAAAGAGTGCTGAGGAATTACGCTTTTAACAGAGATTAAACAATTTCCATGTGAGAAGAAGGATTGAAAAGAGTTTGTGAAAGGTTTCCAAAGAGATTTTCAAGTGTGCTTGTTCTAGGAAACCTTGAATCTTGGTGAAGGTGCTGGTGCAGTTTCTGCAACAAATTGAACTACTGGTTTTGAGTTCTTGCATCTTCTTTTCAGGTGTAATCTTTCCTTTATTCTGTTTTGTAAAGGTGTAAGTGTTAGTCACTCCTTGATAGGGTTTCTTGGAGTGCAAGGTGTGCTGAAATAGGGTTTTTCAGCATTGTATGTGGTGTTCTTGTAGGGTTCAAGAACTGCTGGTTTTGTAAGTAATTGACACTGTTTTTTTAGTGAATTCCACCTTGGGGTAAGGTGAGACTGGATGTAGCTCTGTATGAGTGAACCAGTATAAAAACGTGTGTATCTTGCATTCTCATCCCTGCACTCTTTTCTGTCTTTGCTTAATCCTGTCAAGAACTAAATCTGTTCTTTTTAAATTGAATCTGTTAATTCTGGGTTAAGTGAAAATTGTTCTTCCTGTTTTGTTAAAGGTTTCTGATCATAAACAAGGTTGCTGCATATAATGGCTTAAGTGAATTGTGAACAAACTGACCATTCATTAAAACCTGTGAAAGGAACATTTCTCTTGAGATCTTGTGTTGTGTAATTTTGGTTGATCTCTAAGCATAGCTATATCCTTTATCCTCACAATAATAAGCTGATCTGGTTCTGTTCTGATTCTCTGTTGATCACAATTTTACAGTGAACAAAATTCAGATTGTGCCAATACTGCTCTGAAAAATCAATCTGTTTCGTGTAAAATCAATCTGTTCTTTTTGCCTCTGGAATACTGAAAAATTGTGTGTTCTTGCGAAAAGTTTATAAGCTCAATTCACCCCTCCCCTCTTGAACTTAGACACTAATAGACCCAACACTAAGGGTAGTCTACTATATGTGGTTGTGGATTATTATGTTCTAATAACACAACAATAACATATTATATGCTCTCATGTCATGATTCATGAAGAGTGAACAATGTCGGTGAGGGAGAAAAACAAAATGAAAGGAACTCTTTTAGATGAACTTAAGCTTTAAGGTTTGTCTTTCCTCAGGGTTAACAATGGTGTGGCTCCTAGTCACATGCACTGTTATTGAACTTTTCTTAGTGTGGAACTTGACAAGGATAGAAGTTCTACTTTGCAACATATTGTCTTCAATGGCACCTCCACTTTCCTTGGCTTCTTATAATTGGTGTAAAGTAAGTACTTCTTCAAGTTCTTAGATAAAAGCAAAAAAAAAAAAAATGTTTCACCAAGCTTGCTTTATGCGTTGATGTATTTATAATGTTATCTGATGGCATTCCTATGAGTTCTTCTTTGATTTTGATGATGATGGGTGTGGAAGCTTGGTGGAGGAGAGTGGAACAAGGCCTTCCTAGGAAGTGTGGGTGCCTTGAAGGTGCATGAGGAGTAGTGAGGGTTGGAGTGGTTCGACCATCTCCATTTAAGGGTGAAGATTGAAGACTAAAAACCTAATTCTAGAGAGAATTTGGCAAGTGAGCAATTTGAATGGCACTTGGGCAGCATTTCATTACTCAAAATAGTCTTGAAAATACAAGGTGTTGGCTCCTCCTTTTATAGGCTAAGGAGGACCATAATGCAACCCTAATGCTAAACAAAATGAAATTCAAATTACATCACATGGCACATGGCCGGCCTAGTGGAGGATCCTTATAGAATGTGACCAAATCTTTAGCAAATCTAGGTCAAGTCTCATGGAATCAAGTTTATGCTATTTACACCACAACTAATACCAAGCTACCCTTAATGGGCCTTCATGTAGCATATACAAATCTTCATGGATTCGCTTGGCCTAGACGCTCCTTCCTTTGGCCTAGACGCTCCTTTCTTTGGCCTAGACGCTCTTGGTTTGGCTTTGGATGCTCATGTCTTGGCTCTTGGTTTGGCTTTGGAAGCTAAGGGTGGCTAAGGGTACCTTTTGTTCTTCACTCACCCTATGGCAAGCAAAGAGTTGCTCTACTTTCATTTCCCAATCTAGATATATTTCTACGTTTTCTTTGCCATGGAAATGAGGTAGGTCTATCCTAACCTCCCTTGGGCCCTCTTGCTCCCTTTGCCTATTTCTTCTAGGGGGTGGTTGGTAGTAATCATTGATTTTAAGGCTTTCCTCCCCTAGAGACTCATTATCTTTGGAATGTGATGCATGAGTATGTGTCTTTTTGGAATTTTGAGACTTCTCTTCCCTTGCTTTAGTTAGTTCATTGATTTTAGACTCGTTCTCCAATTGTTTATAGGAAATTAATTGAACATCCTTTGCAAGTTGTTTCAAAAGGGATTTGATGGATTTCACATCACTTTCCATAGACTTTGAAGAATGAGAAGACATGACTAGAACTTTGTGTCTAGAAATGTTTTACTTTGAAAAAAATGAGGGAAGTTAAAGAAGGTAGTTTTCCAGGTAAGAGAGGTGAGTCACAATGGACTACTTAAATACCAAGTCTTGCCTTAGCCAAAAACTATCCCTCAAGATCTTCCACAAATCTTTCTCTTGGTAAACCACTTAAAACACAATGAGGTTGGAGAAATCAAATTTTTAATGCAAGAAACAATGCAAACTATCTAACAACCCAAGCAAAATTATCAAAGCTTAAACAAGACAAAAGCAAAGCAAAACAAGCGTAGCTAACTAAGGCAATTGATGTAATTAAAACAATTAACAAAAGCTAAGCTAGATAGTTTTAAGCTAGTCGGCCCTAGGTGAGGCTTCTTGGAAACTTGGAGCCCTTGAAGACACACTCACCGTCTAATTGCGTAATTAACAAGTAATTAACAAGAGTTAAGTTGCAAAGAAATTAGATGAAACTCCCTTTGTTGATTTTCTATTGGCACTTCCTTTGTTGTCTCTTCTTTGTTGGGCCTTCCAATGTGTGTGGTGTATTTAGTATGTGTTTGGTGCTGCCCTTGCCTTTGTTCCTCTTGGAATTAGGTAATTAAAATCTTCAATCCAGCACCTATCAAGCAAAGCTAGACTCCTCTCAAGTCAATTTCCACTCAACAAGCACCAATTGATATTTAATCCACCACAAAGCTTAGAGGTGAAAGAAAGAAAGCAAGAAACAAATTAATTTGAAAAACAGTACCACACAAATGGAATTAAATGTGACAACTAGAAAGAGTTCCAATGAAATTAGACAAGCAAATAAAAAGGGTACTCAAAGAAAGGATGACACACAAAAAGGAACCTATGGAATAGCACTAGATTTGATTTAAAAATAAAAAAACAGCACCATTGAAACAAAATGTTGTGGTACAGAATGCGTGATTTTCACAGATTTATG
The DNA here is from genome assembly GCF_000499845.2 of Phaseolus vulgaris. NCBI lineage: Eukaryota > Viridiplantae > Streptophyta > Magnoliopsida > Fabales > Fabaceae > Phaseolus > Phaseolus vulgaris. The sequence continues at coordinate 22,558,887 of NC_023750.2, forward strand.
CTGAGCTGGCCTTTTAATATTTGCTTTTGAAAATTTAAGTTCAAACAGATCAAGATCTCAACAAATTTTTGGCGTTGGTTTCACTCCAAACGCATGCACCATTTAATTTTAATAATTTTTCTAAAATCAGTGCTCATAACCGCCAATTGTAGCGTCAAGATTGCACACTGTTTTTGTAATATTTATCTTTTTTTTCTATTTCTTTTTTTGTCCTCTTGCTAACACCTCAATCCAGTAAAATCCAGAGGCTCAGAATTTTCTTATGTTTCATTTAATTTTCATAAACAAACTCAGCCAAAACAGAATGGTGGAAAACAGAGGATTCAGCAAATCTGGAAACAAAAAACAGAATGATACACCAACAAAAACACAATGGAATTAGTGTAAAGGAATTTGTGTGGATCTAACACACAAATATGAACTCAAACTAAAAAGCACCAAAGGATTAAAACACAGCAGATTTTAGATCAAGCATTCAAACCAAAAACAAGAAACAAAATAAACCAAGAAAAGTACTACTAGGATTTGATGACAAATATGGAAACACAAGACTTGACAAAACTTATAGATTCAGAAAATAAAATGACTCAAACATATTAATATGAACCGAATAAAATTTCAATCAAGAATCAAGCAACCTAAAAAAAAAATCAAAAACAGCAACACAATGTATCAAGAATCCTACACAAAATTGAAATAAGATGTTCAAGCACAATTTGAACAAAAACTACCGATTGAAATGAATAGAGAAGCATTCAAATCATATTAAAAACATAAAAACAGCAAGACAAGATGAACACAAGATGAACAACTTGGAAATAAGAAGAACTCAAAAAGAAAAACACAAAGAGATACTCATCTTTGAAGAACCATAGCTCATGATACCAAATGATGGCATTCCTATGAGCTCTTCTTTGATTTTTATGATGATGGGTGCGGAAGCTTGGTGGAGGAGAGTGGAACAAGGCCTTCCTAGGAAGTGTGGGTGCCTTGAAGGTGCATGAGGAGTAGTGAGGGTTGGAGTGGTTCGGCCATCTCCATTTGAGGGTGAAGATTGAAGACTAAAAACCTAATTCTAGAGAGAATTTGGCAAGTGAGCAATTTGAATGGCATTTGGGCAGCATTTCATTACTCAAAATAGTCTTGAAAATACAAGGTGTTGGCTCCTCCTTTTATAGGCTAAGGAGGACCATAATGCAACCCTAATGCTAAACAAAATGAAATGCAAATTACATCACATGGCACATGGCCGGCCTAGTGGAGGATCCTTCTAGAATGTGACCAAATCTTTAGCAAATCTAGGTCAAGTCTCATGGAATCAAGTTTATGCTATTTACACCACAACTAATACCAAGCTACCCTTAATGGGCCTTCATGTAGCATATACAAATCTTCATGGATTCGCTTGGCCTAGACGCTCCTTCCTTTGGCCTAGACGTTCCTCCCTTTAGCCTAGACGCTCCTTCCTTTGGCCTAGATGCTCTTGGTTTGGCTTTGGATGCTCATGTCTTGGCTCTTGTCTTTTTATGTGAGGTTGTGCTTGACCCTCTTCCATCATTATCCTAGAAATTTTACTCATTTCAACATGACATTGCAATGAAATAAAGGGATGCATGAACTTATTGTGAAAAAAATATAATAAGGGAATATTAAATTCGTATATGATGTTAACGTTTTATGTCTACTTTTGCTTGTCTTTACATGTTAACACAATAAGGTGTAATTATTAATTTGACATTTCCATTCCAAATGCTACTATACTCTATAATTTGAAAATCATTCATAACATACTCTTAATAAATTTCAAATGATAGTAAAATGTACTCATAAGAGTGCAGTGTAATATTTTTAAGGTAGCAATTAGGAGGGGAAGGTTGGAACCATGCATTCCTTTTTGTCAACCAAATTATTTATCTTTTGTTTATTACATATTCTTCAGATAGAAAGATAACCAAAAAGGCAAGACGTGGCACCAGTTTTCACGGACGTGATCCTCACATATTTGTCCAAATGTTTGTTCTAATGGTGTCAACCAAAGAGATTTGAGTAATCAAGAAAGTACTTCATTCAACATACAAATTTTTGTCTATTTATTTTTGTCTTGTGATGGAGATCAAGCTCAAGAGGACATGGAGGCCAATCAACAAGATCAAGAAGAGGTGGAGGCACAAATGGAGGACGCCCATGGAGGTCAAAGTCCACCTCAAAGGATTACAAGAAGCATGTTCAAAGCTTTGGGAGCTAGAGGACATTTATTTTCTCTTTTTGTAATTTCTTTAGTTGAAGGTGCTTAGAGGGAAACATTAGAAACCTCTTTTGTTTTAGCATCTTTTAGGCTTTAGTTAGGAGCTTTAGGAGGGGGGTGTATTAGTAGATAGGTGTAGGTGTAGTTTTTGGGAGGTGTCATAGTAGAAAAAGGTCACACCTCCCATGTGACTTGTTTTTGGTGGGAATTTCAAATGAGTTTATTTGAAATTTCCCACCTATTTTTTCAGCACCTTAGGCTATAAATAGAGGTGCTTCCTTTGTAAAATTCAGATTGGAATTAATCTAAGAAAACTCTACTCAAATTTTGAGTGAACTTTGGAGAGCTTTTGGAGCCTTCTTCTCTAGTCTTATCTTGATGGATCAATGGAGTCCTCAAGTGGCGGCATCACTCTTATCTAGGAGCATTCCACACTTCTAGTGGCGAGATCATCCAACATTCTTCCATCTTCATGAGCACTCTCTTCTCCTTCCTTTCTTCTCTTTCAATTGTTCATGTTGTCTTGTGTTCTTGAGTTTTTTTGGTTTGGTTTTTCTGTTTTTCCAGCACCTATGTTCTGTTCCTGCCTTTTAATTTCAATTCTGTTGTTCCTTTTAGTTTCTCTTCTTTTTTGGTTCAATTTGACTAAAATTGGTTCATCCAAATGAGTTTGGGATTTGGTACTAGTTTTTGGTGAGTTCTTGTCTTAGAACAATGATCCAACTCTAAGAAAAGTGCCTCTATATTTTCCAGCTCAAGGTGATTCCTAAGAATGTCAAGAATCTTGTTCTATGTGGCTAGTGGAATCACATCATGTGGTATCATGAGTCTTAGGTTCATTCTTGTTTAATTGTTGAGTTGTGTGCACTTTATTTCAAGAGCTCTTTATTTTTCTTGCAATTTAAGTTTCTGTTTTAGGAATTAATTGAGTTTTCTTGCTGTTTTTCTTTTATACCAAGTGTTTGTGAAAAGGTTTATGGCACTCATTCTTCTTATGAGTATGGTTGCTCTTTTGGAATGGCATTATCCTTCCTAGAGTTTACCTTAAGCTTCCTTTCACTTGTTAAAATTTGTGATGTGTCTTTTAATTTTGTAATCATGTCAAGTTTTGTCTTAGTCATGTTATTCCATAATTGTCATTACTTCTAGTAGTACTTTTCTTGTTTTGATTGTTTCTTGCTTTAGTGTCATATAATTTTCTGAATTGATGTTGATCCTTTGTGCATTTTCTTTTTAGAATTGAGTTCATACTTGTATTCTAGACCTATACAAGTTCCAATACATCATTTTCCATTATGTCTTTGCTAGTTCATAATCCTGTTTTTTATTCCTATTAGGATTCCTCTGTTTCTGAAAAAAGTGCTTACTGTTTTTCCTTATTGCAATTGATTTACTGACTGGAAAATTCTGAAATTCTGGATTTGTGATATTCAAAGTGTTAGAAAAGAGTAGAAAAAATAATCATTCAAAAATTCAAAGTACACAAAAAATGATAAATAAAATAAAAAAAGTGTACAATTCTGCCGAAAAGAATACGGTAATCTGGCAGCGATTTTGAAAAATTTATTTCTCTCAATTGGCTTACTGTTTTTAATTGACTCCAGTGCCATTATTGAGTTAACATCTTGAAGTTTCTGTGGTTTAAATTTCATAATCCAGTTCGCTCTACATCATTCCAGTTAAATCAGTGAATATCAAGCACAGTTTGCCTTTTAAAAAAAAAAATTCCAGTAGCTAATTTTTTTGTTTTCTTCATCTACTCTAGAACTTTTCCTTAAGTATTCTTTTGTGTGCCTACTTTTCTCATTGAGTTCTTTATTTTCTTGATTGTCTTTCATTCTTACTCTTTGAGTTTGTCTCACATATAGTTTTCCTTTTGCAATTACCTTTCTTTGCTTATACCTTTTCTTGTTTGTCTTTATTGTTTCATTGGTTTTGTGGTGGTTGCTTTTGAGATTGGTGTGCTTGCTTTGACATCTTTCATTTGAGGATTCCAAGGCCTCAAGATCAGATTTGTGCAAGAACATTATTTCTTTGAGAGTGACCTCTTTTTCTACCTCATTTCACTTCGGCAGTTTCAATTGCAAAGCTCACTGTTTTTGCTAATTTTTTAACTTGTTTGCTGTTTTGTGTGTTTGCTGTTTTTAATTACAAATGGCTGGATTTTCAAGTGATGCATCCTACAAGCAGAATTCTCCTTCCAAAGCTTCAATTCTTGGTGAATTACATGAAGCACAAAGAACAATTAGACGGTTGGAGGAGAAAATGCAAAAGATGGAGCTTCTTCAAATGATGTTGGCCGTGAAGATGAGCATAGGAGAAGGAGACCTCCACCCCAAGTCCATGGACAAAGACATCATCACCAAGGGGAAAGAATTCACTACGGCAATGGCTTCTATCATGATGCAAAGTCCAAGCTTCCTTTGGTCAAGTTACCTTGTTTTAATGGTTCTAGTGATCCAAATTTATATTTAGATTGGGAGACTAAGTGTGAACAAATTTTTGAGATCCATGAGATCCAAGATGAGCATAAGCTCAAGCTAGCCACCCTAGAGTTTAGTGATTATGCCATGAAATGGTGGCATGGAATTGTAAAGGACATTATCTATCACAAGGGTCCTCCCGTGGACTCTTGGAACTCTTTAAAGGATCACATGCGCGCTAGGTTTGTGCCCCCACATTTTAGGAAAGACCTCATGTTGAGACTCCAACGGTTTCAACAAGGCACGCTAAATGTGGATGAATATTATAAGGAGCTTGAGACGCTTGTGCTTAAAATTGAATTAGAAGAAAGTGAAGAAGCCATGGTTGCTAGGTTTGTGAGTGGTCTTAGGAAGGATATTCAAGACATTGTTGAGTTACAAGAGTATTCATCATTGGGCTCTTTAGTTCATCTTGCAATGAAGGTGGAAGCCCAACTTGCTAAGAAAAACTCTTTTAAAAATGCTTCCAATGATGGATACTACTCCAAGTCTTGGAGAAACCAAACTTCTTTTTCTAAACATCCTTCCAAAGATTCTTCTTTCAAACCCAAGGAATCTAAGCCATCAACTTCTAGACCTAAGTCTCCCACTAGAACATCTAATACTAAATGCTTTAAATGTATGGGTTATGGTCATATTGCTGCAAATTGTCCTTCCAAACAAAGTATGTACATGCATGAGGGCATTGTAGTTAGTGAGCATGATTCGGATTCTCCTAAGCATTCATTGCATTCTCATGCATCTATTGAGGAAGAGAGTGAATGTCCACTTGAAGGGGACTTGTTAGTTGTGAGAAGACTTCTTGGACAAGTTTCACAACCTTTTGATGAAAGTCAAAGGGAAAATATTTTCCATACAAGATGTCTTATTCAAAACAACATTTGTTCCTTGATAGTGGATGGGGGTAGTTGTGCAAATGTGGCTAGTACAAGAGTAGTAGATAAGCTTGGATTGCCTACTATCTCTCATACAAAGCCCTACAAATTACAATGGCTTAGTGAACTAGGAGAAATAATTGTTAATAAACAAGTCCTCATCCATTTCTCCATTGGAAAATACAAAGATGAGGTATTATGTGATGTTGTGCCCATGGAAGCCACTCATGTTCTTTTGGGAAGGCCTTGGCAATTTGATAGAAAAGTTTTACATGATGGCTTTACCAACAAACTATCTTTTGAATTCCATGGTCACAAGGTTACTTTAAAATCTCTCTCTCCAAGAGAAGTCCATGAAGACCAAGTTATCATGAAGAAAAAGAGGGAGAGTGAAAAAGATAAAAAAGATAAGAGTTCTAAGCCTACACTCCTTGTGTCTAGGCGTGAAATTGAAAGGGAAATAGTGGCTCATCATCCTCTTTTTTTAGCCATCCCTAGAACTCTTAGAGTAGAATCACTTGTTGATAGTTCTCATTGCTTGGAAAATTTGGTAGAAGAGTTCCAAGATGTGTTTCAAGATCCTCCAAATGGACTTCCACCTTTGAGAGGGATTGAGCACCAAATTGATTTGATACCGGGCTCTTCTTTACCAAATCGTCCAGCATATAGGACCAATCCAAGTGAAACCAAGAAAATTCGCCAACAAGTTGAGGCTTTGATTGAGAAAGGGTGGGTGCAAGATAGCATGAGTCCTTGTGCTATGCCTATCATCTTAGTGCCAAAAAAGGATGGCACATGGCGAATGTGTTCGGATTGTAGGGCCATAAATAACATAACCATTAAGTATAGGCATCCCATACCTAGACTAGATGATTTGTTGGATGAATTACATGGTTCTAAAATCTTTTCAAAGATTGATCTTAAAAGCGGCTACAATCAAATCCGTATCAAACCGGGTGATGAATGGAAGACGGCTTTTAAGACCAACTTTGGTTTATATGAGTGGTTTGTTATGCCTTTTGGTTTAACTAATGCACCAAGTACCTTCATGCGCCTCATGCATCATGTTCTTAGACCTTTCATTGGTAAGTTTGTTGTGGTTTACTTTGATGACATTCTCATTTATAGCTTATCTTTGAATGACCATAGGTTGCATGTTAGGCAAGTTTTGGAAACCCTTAGGAAGGAACATTTGTATGCTAACCTTGCTAAATGTATGTTTGCTCTTGATCATATAGAATTCCTAGGGTTTGTTGTGAGTTGTAAAGGGGTCCATGTGGACAAAACAAAGGTGGTGGCCATTCAAAATTGGCCTACACCGAAATCTTTGAATGAGGTCCGAAGTTTTCATGGGCTTGCTTCTTTCTATAGAAGATTTGTCCCAAACTTTGGTACCATTGCCGCACCACTCAATGACATAGTGAAAAAGGATGTGGTCTTTCATTGGGGAGAAGCACAACAAAATGCTTTTGATACTTTGAAAGAAAAATTGACTAATGCTCCCATCTTGGCCCTTCCTAATTTCACTAAGACATTTGAGATTGAGTGTGATGCTTCAAGCATAGGTATTGGGGTTGTTCTCCTTCAAGAGGGCCACCCCATAGCCTATTTTAGTGAGAAATTGAAGGGAAGTCATCTCAACTATTCCACCTATGATAAGGAATTATATGCACTTGTTAGGGCTTTGTTTACTTGGCAACACTATCTTTTTCCCAAAGAGTTTGTGATACATAGTGATCATGAATCTCTTAAATATTTGAAAAGCCAAAACAAACTTAACAAGAGGCATGCTAAGTGGGTGGAATTCATTGAGCAATTTCCTTATGTGATCAAACACAAGCAAGGCAAAATAAATATTGTGGCGGATGCTCTTTCTAGAAGATACACCTTGCTAAATCTTTTAACCTCTCAATATCTTGGTTTTGATCACATTAAGGAACTTTATCATGATGACCTTGATTTTTCTCCCATCTATCAAGAGTGTCTTAAAGGAGGACACAAAGACTTTTTTATTCAAGATGGCTTTCTTTTTAAAGGAAAACGTCTTTGTGTTCCCCAAAGCTCTATTAGATTATCTCTTGTTAGAGAAGCTCATGAGGGGGGTTTAATGGGACATTTTGGGGTTGCTAAAACTTTGGATGTGTTGCATGAACATTTCTTTTGGCCACATATGCATAAACATGTTCATAGTTTGTGTGATAAATGCATAGCTTGCCCCAAAGCTAAGTCTAAAATGCATCCCCATGGTCTTTATACTCCTCTTCCTATCCCTTCAATGCCTTGGGTAGATATATCTATGGATTTCATCTTAGGCTTACCCAAGACATCAAAGGGAAAGGACTCCATTTTTGTGATAGTGGATCGTTTTTCAAAGATGGCTCACTTTATTCCTTGCCACAAAGTGGATGATGCATGCCACATTGCAAACCTCTTCTTTCAAGAAGTGGTTCGCTTGCATGGGATTCCTAGGTCTATAGTGTCCGATAGAGATCCTAAGTTCTTGAGTCACTTTTGGAAGACCTTGTGGGGCAAGCTTGGAACTAAGCTTTTATTTTCTACCACTTGCCACCCACAAACTGATGGTCAAACTGAGGTGGTGAATAGAACTTTGGGACAACTATTGAGATGCTTTATTTCGGGGAATCCTAGAGTGTGGGAGAATTTACTACCCCATGTTGAGTTTGCATATAACCGAGTAGTAAATTCTACCACCTCCCATTCTCCTTTTGAGGTGGTCTATGGGTTTAATCCCCTAACACCTCTTGATCTTCTTCCTATTCTCCTTCTTGGAGATGTCCTGTGCAAAGATGGGGATGAAAAGGCTTCTTTTGTGAAAACTTTGCATAAAGACATCAAGAAGAGAATTGAGAAGAAGGTTGACAAGTATGCTGAACTTGCCAATAAAAGGAGAAAAGCATTGTTGTTTGATGAGGGCGATTGGGTTTGGCTTCACTTGAGGAAGGATCGTTTTCCTACTCAAAGGAAGTCCAAACTAATGCCTCGAGGGGATGGACCTTTCCAAGTCCTCAAGAGGATTAATGACAATGCTTATGAGTTAGATATGCCTGATACATTCTTAGGTAGTCATACTTTTAATGTCAGCGATCTAACTCCCTTTTCTGTAGGTCTCCAGAATTCGTGGTCGAATTCTCTCCAACTCGGGGAGTATGATGGAGATCAAGCTCAAGAGGACATGGAGGCCAATCAACAAGATCAAGAAGAGGTGGAGGCACAAATGGAGGACGCCCATGGAGGTCAAAGTCCACCTCAAAGGATTACAAGAAGCATGTTCAAAGCTTTGGGAGCTAGAGGACATTTATTTTCTCTTTTTGTAATTTCTTTAGTTGAAGGTGCTTAGAGGGAAACATTAGAAACCTCTTTTGTTTTAGCATCTTTTAGGCTTTAGTTAGGAGCTTTAGGAGGGGGGTGTATTAGTAGATAGGTGTAGGTGTAGTTTTTGGGAGGTGTCATAGTAGAAAAAGGTCACACCTCCCATGTGACTTGTTTTTGGTGGGAATTTCAAATGAGTTTATTTGAAATTTCCCACCTATTTTTTCAGCACCTTAGGCTATAAATAGAGGTGCTTCCTTTGTAAAATTCAGATTGGAATTAATCTAAGAAAACTCTACTCAAATTTTGAGTGAACTTTGGAGAGCTTTTGGAGCCTTCTTCTCTAGTCTTATCTTGATGGATCAATGGAGTCCTCAAGTGGCGGCATCACTCTTATCTAGGAGCATTCCACACTTCTAGTGGCGAGATCATCCAACATTCTTCCATCTTCATGAGCACTCTCTTCTCCTTCCTTTCTTCTCTTTCAATTGTTCATGTTGTCTTGTGTTCTTGAGTTTTTTTGGTTTGGTTTTTCTGTTTTTCCAGCACCTATGTTCTGTTCTTGCCTTTTAATTTCAATTCTGTTGTTCCTTTTAGTTTCTCTTCTTTTTTGGTTCAATTTGACTAAAATTGGTTCATCCAAATGAGTTTGGGATTTGGTACTAGTTTTTGGTGAGTTCTTGTCTTAGAACAATGATCCAACTCTAAGAAAAGTGCCTCTATATTTTCCAGCTCAAGGTGATTCCTAAGAATGTCAAGAATCTTGTTCTATGTGGCTAGTGGAATCACATCATCTTGTGTCTCTGTCCCCAAATTTTGAGGCACAATGGTTCCTACTTTTGAAGCATGGGTATATCAATCAATATTATTGGTGTAATAATTCATATTTGATTGATCGATTATTTTTGTTTAAGCAAAAGCCTTGTTCCATAAACATGTGCTTTTTATGACAAATTCAGTCCTATGTAATTTTCAGTTCCTTGAAGTCGAATTGTAATTGTAAACTCTAGAAATTTATGAAGAACCAAAAATTGCTAAACAAAGACAATCTGGCATCCACATTTGATTTTTTAATTCTATTTCTCCATCACATGCAATACATTATTTTGTAACTTTTTCCCTTAAACAATGTCGCATTTTGTATTTGAACAGGTCCAAATCATGGGTCAAACATTCTTAAAATTCAAGTATGTTATGATTTTTATTTTCAACACTGTCACATTTTGTATATCAAATAATATTTTGGTGGTTAACATTAAAGACTAAAGTATAAATGCAAATTTTTTAAAATCTGAAAAATAAAATTGATAAAATAAGAAAACCAAAATCACAAATAATAAAGGTATTTTTTTATAATTTAGCTTAATATTTTTGTATAATATGAAATTTGTCTATATCAAATCAATAAACTATGAATAAAGTAAATTAGGAAAAAAGAAATTGTTAGAGATAAGAGACTAAGATAAAATAATGATGAGAGGAAGGGAAAGTCTTATTTCATGCTCAATTATATCAAAAGTATGCATTCCAACAACAACACCTAAATTATTGTATAATGAAGATAAGTGACCAAACAAAGAGTGAAAATATGATTAAGTGATGAGAATCAAATAGATGCTATTAATAGGAAGAATGGACAAGGGCCAAGGCATTTAAAGTTCTTCTTATTAGTCTTTTCAAAAGATGAGGCCCAAGCCCAAGAAGCCCAAGCCCAACCCATGAGGAGCAAGGCCAAGCATTAATAAATGAGCATCAAGGGATGTCTCTTTTTGTAATTACCTTTGTGTAGTTTTTAGTAGAACTTTAAAAGGAAGGTGTAGATATTAAATAAGGGGTGTTAATGTACAAAACAAGGTCACACCTTCCATGTGACATAAAAGAGTAGGTGTAGATATAGTTTTAGGAGGTGCCAAAGTACGAAAGCAAGTCACACTTCTCATGTGACTTGTTTTGGCTCCAATTTTGAATAGTCTAGTTTTTGAATTGTGCCTTTTCATTTTCAGCCATCTTCTACTATAAATAGAGAGGACATGCTCTTGTAAATTCAGAATTGAGGAATTGAAGAAAGGAAACTCTACTCAAATTGAGAGAGAATTGTGATAGATTTGATCTTCTTCACTAAGTCTTATCTTGTGAGCTTTGGAGGGCTTCAAGTGGTGCCAATTAGCACTCATCTTGGATCATCATCTCCAAGTGGCATGTCCATCTCCTTCAAGTCTCCATCCAATTAAGTTCCTTCTTCCTTCCATCTCCATTTCCATTTAGAATCATGTTTTAGCAATTCCAATCGGTTGTTTTTGTTACTTTTTGTGTTGTTCTTCATTTTCCACCGATTGTTCTTGATTCTTTTGTGTTTCCTTTTATTTCCAGCCCTTAATTCTCCTTTCAATCGGTTCATATGTGTTAGTTGCTTTTTTTAATCGGTTTAATTGTTCTATATTGTGTTTCTACTTGTGTTCATGTGTTGATCTTGCTTTTCTTTCCATTTCCGCCTTATATTTGTGTATACGGATATGACACTCATGATTCTTATGAGTTTGACTCTTCATTTGGAAGACAATGTCCTCCATTGAACTGTCCTTAAGCCTTCTTATTTTGTTCCTAAAGTGTCTATGCTTGATTCAACTCACATCATGTGGTAAGTAGAGTTATGGTAGTGTTCAAATTTTTTTTTTAAGTTGATTGGCACTGTAATTCTGTTTTTGTGTTAGCTATTCTATTTTTGCTTCAATTGAGTCTTTCTTGCTGTTTTAATTGGTACAAATTAATTGTGTTTGAGTCATTTTGCTTTTTGAATCCATACATGTTTTGACAAGTCATGTTTCTCCTAATATGTCAACAATTCTATGTAGTACTTTTATTGTTAATTTTGGTTGCTTGATTTTTTTTTAATTGAGTGCAGTTTTCTGTTTCTGTTTTTGATCCTTTGGTGCATTTTATTTTTAGATTTGAGTTTATACTTGTGTATTAGATCCATAAAAGTTCTTATACATCACTTCTATTGTGTCTTTGAAGTTTCTTTAATTTTGTTTTTCATTCCAGTATAGGTTCATCTGTTTTCTTTAAAACTGTGTTGACTGTTTGGTTTATAAAAAATTATGTGGTTACTGAAAAATTCTGAAATTCTGGATTTAAGTGGTTTGAAGTGTTACAAAAGAGTGAAAAAAAGAAGTATATCAAAATTCCAAATATAGAAAAAAGGATAAATAAAAAACAATCAGTGTGCAATTCTGGCGCGAAAAATACAATGACGCGGCAGTGATTTTAAAAAATTTATCACGATTAATTGGCGCACTGTTTTTGTGTGATTCCAGTGCCTACTTTTAGATAACATCTTGAATTTCTAGTGGTTTAAATTTCAAATTCCAGTTTGCTTTATCCAGTTCCAGTTAAATTTTTAAAGTCACGCACATTTTATTCAAAAATTCTAGTAGCACTGTTTTTTTGGTTTTCTTCATCTATTCTAGTACTATTCTTTAGGATTCTTTTGTGTGCTAGCTTTTCATTGAGTGCCTTATTTTTCTTGCTTGTCTTTTTCATTTCATATTCTTCTCCAAGTTTTGTCATATCTTTTATTCTGTTTTGGTTTAACTTTTTTTTGTTACACCTTTTCTTGCTTGTCTTTTCTTGTTTCCTCAAGTTTTCTGGTGATTTGTTCTTTGAGTAAGTGTAGTTTGCTTTGTCATATTTCACTTGAAGCTCATCCAATCCACAAGGAGACTTGGTGAAGGATATAATATATTTTCTTGGAGTGGTTTGAGTGCTCTTTTATTTTCCAGCAAGCATTGTTTTTCTTCTAACAAATTTTCTTTAATTGTTTGCTCTTTGTGTTTGTGTTTCTTTGATATCATGGCTAATTTTTCTAGTGGAGAATCCTCTAAGTCTCATTCACCTAAAAAAGCATACATAATTGGTGAATTAAAGGATTCTAAACAAACAATTTCACAAAAGGATGAGGTGATATGTCAAATGGAGGCAAGGCTCCAAAGATTGGAGATGAACCATGAAGATACTCACCAATACCGTGAGAGAAGACATCATCATCATCATAGGCATGCTTCAAGGACTTCTCAAAGTTCTTATGGACACTATGAAGAAAGGCACCAAAATGTGGCTAAGCCTTATTTGCCTTATGTAAAAGTACCTAGTTTTAGTGGTGAAGGGGATCCTAATGTGTATTTGGGATGGGAGGCCAAAGTTGACCAATTTTTTCATGTACATGAGGTCCTAGAAGACCAAAGGGTTAGGCTAGCTTCTTTAGAGTTCATGGACTATGCCATGCTATGGTGGCACAAAACTCTCATGGACATTGGGCTAAACAAGAGGCCGCCCGTGGTCTCTTGGAACGATTTAAAAGCATGTATGCATGCTAGATTTGTCCCTCCACACTTTAGGAAAGACCTTTTGTTGAAGCGCCAAAGGCTTCATCAAGGCACACTTAGTGTGGATGATTATTTGAAAGAACTTGACACGTTTTTAATCAAAGTTGATATGCATGCAAGTGATGAAGCTAAAATGGCTAGATTTGTTAGTGGTCTTAGAAGGGAAATTCAAGATGTTGTAGAGCTTCATCAGTATTCTTCTTTAGAAACTTTGGTTCACCTTGCCATCAAGGTAGAATCTCAAATTGCAAGGAAAAATTCTTTTAAAAATTCTCATAATGATGGCTACTATAACTCTTTTTGGAAAAACAAAAATAAATCTTTTTCAAAGTATCCTTCTAAAGATTCTACTTTCAAACCTAGAGATTCCAAGCCTTCCACTTCTACTCCTACATCACCATCTAAATCTTCAAGTAAGAAATGTTTTAAATGTTTAGGCTATGGTCATATAGCGGCTAATTGTCCTTCAAAGCGAAATATGATGATACATGATGGGGTAGTGGTGAGTGAGCATAGTTCGGATTCCTCTAGATCTTCGACACCTCCTAGATCCCCAAGTGAGCAAGAGAGTGAAAGTCCACATGAAGGTGATCTATTAGTAGTGAGACGAATGCTTGGTCAAGTTTTGAAACCCTTTGGTGAAAGTCAAAGAGAAAATATTTTTCATACAAGATGTCTCATTAATGATAGGTTATGTTCTTTAATTGTGGATGGGGGGAAGTTGCGCTAATGTAGCTAGCACAAGAGTAGTAGATAAGCTTGGATTTTCTACTGTCTCTCATGCAAAACCCTATAAACTTCAATGGTTAAGTGAGGTTAGGAAATCATAGTTAACAAATAAGTCCTCATAAACTTTGCAATAGGAAAGTATAAAGATGAGGTTTTATGTGATGTTGTGCCCATGGAAGCAACTCATGTTCTTTTTGGAAGGCCTTGGCAATATGATCGCCATGTTTTACATGATGGCCTAACCAATACAATGTCTTTTTCCTTCCAAGGGCGCAAGGTTACCTTAAAACCCCTCTCTCCCCAAGAGGTTCATGAGGACCAAATAAAAATGAAAATTAAAAGAGAAAATGAGAAAGCAAAGGAAGTAAGTGATAAACCGAGTCACAATACCTTAACTACTAAATCAATTTTGTTGACTCGTGCTACGCCTCCAAGGTATTCTTCTTCTTTGTCCTTTTCATTACCTAAGGTGCCTACTTCCACACCATATTGGTTAAAGATTGTTAAGGATGATTTTTTCATACCTCCTAATGGTTTTCACCATTTAAGAGGACTTTTTCCAAAGAATATCATTATTCCCAAACAATCTTTTCCAACATGGTCTGCCTATAGGACCTCTTTTTCTGAACTTCCAACGTTTCTAAATGCTAAGTCAAGTTTGCCTATCTCTTCTTACATTCTCTTATCTAATTGCAAATTGACTTTTTTATATGCAGGAGTACTAAATTCGAGGTCGAATTCTCTCCAACTTGGGGGGAATGATGAGAATCAAATAGATGTTATTAATAGGAAGAATGGACAAGGGCCAAAGCATTTAAAGTTCTTCTTATTAGTCTTTTCAAAAGATGAGGCCCAAGCCCAAAAAGCCCAAGTCCAAGAAGCCCAAGCCCAACCCATGAGGAGCAAGGCCAAGCATTAATAAATGAGCATCAATGGATGTCTCTTTTTGTAATTATTTTTGTGTAGTTTTTAGTAGAACTTTAAAAGGAAGGTGTAGATATTAAATAAGGGATGCTAATGTACAAAACAAAGTCACACCTTCCATGTGACATAAAAGAGTAGGTGTAGATATAGTTTTAGGAGGTGCCAAAGTACGAAAGCAAGTCACACTTCTCATGTGACTTGTTTTGACTCCAATTTTGAATAGTCTAGTTTTTGAATTGTGACTTTTCATTTTCAGCCGTCTTCTACTATAAATAGACAGGCCATGCTCCTGTAAATTCAGAATTGAGAAATTGAAGAAAGGAAACTCTACTCAAATTGAGAGAGAATTGTGAGAGATTTGATCTCCTTCACTAAGTCTTATCTTGTGAGCTTTGGAGGGCTTCAAGTGGCGACAACTAGCACTCATCTTGTATCATCATCTCCAAGTGGCGTGTCCATCTCCTTCAAGTCTTCATCCAATTAAGTTCCTTCTTCCTTCCATCTCCATTTCCATTTAGAATCATGTTTTAGCAATTCCAATCGGTTGTTTTTGTTACTTTTTGTGTTGTTCTTCATTTTCCACCGTTTGTTCTTGATTCTTTTATGTTTCCTTTTATTTCCAGCACTTAATTCTCCTTTCAATCGGTTCATATGTGTTAGTTTCTGTTTTTAATCAATTTAATTGTTCTATATTGTGTTTCTACTTTTGTTTATGTGTTGATCTTGCTTTCCTTTCCATTTCCGCCCTATAGTTGTGTATAAGGATATGACACTCATGAGTCATGATTCTTATGAGTTTGGCTCTTCATTTGGAAGGCAATGTCCTCCATTGAACTATCCTTAAGCCTCTTTATTTTGTTCCTAAAGTGTCTATGCTTGATTCAACTCACATCATTAAGTCACATTGCATTTGTATTGGGCAAAATAAGCTAAATTGTTTAATAGGGAATAATACAACTGGTAGCAACAAACTGATCACAAAATTTCATAAGCCTTTTATGACCAACAACCGGTAGAGCATAACAAAGATAAAATCATGTGAAGTACTTATTTCAATGATGAGGAATGAGTTGGTGTTGAATTTGATACATAATTTGAAGAAGGAATTTGATACATAATATGGTTTATTATATACAAGTGACAACCAGTATATCTTGTATTGACCAAACAACCTTCATAAATTTTATGAAGATTATTGGTATGATAGGACAATGAGATGAATTAAGCACAAAACCCCAACCTCGCTTAGACAATCCCCACCTTTGCTTAGACGCTTCCCCGAACCTCGCTTAGAGAATCGTCTAAAAACACTTAGAGAGTCCCCCTAACCTCGCTTAAAGAGTCCCCCTAACCTCTTTTAGACAGTCCCCCCATCCTCGCTTAGACCCTCCCCCTAACCACACTTAAACCCTCCCCTCACCCATCTTTGCTTGACTAGAAAAGGCATGTAAAAAGGTAATCGGACCTTACAACTAAATAAAGTATTTTGCCTCAAATAATATTTAGGCAGGTCCCCAAATTTCAATTCCAATCAGGCATGTGTTTCATACACATCAAGCTTTGCTTTAAGATTATTACCAGGGCAAAAATGTTGGAAAATATATCATAGTGTATACAAAATATGCAAATTACCACAAAAAAATCCTTTTTGTATAGGTTAGATAAAATGATGTTATTATGCTATGTTTCTCCTTACCACCACTTGATATGATATATCACAACATTCACTGATAAACAATACCTATCACACTATTACAATCCATACAACACAAAGTTTTCAATTTCAATAAAGTGGCGTTAGACGCTCCCTAACTCTGGTAGGGTTAGACGCTCCCTAACTCTAGTAGGGTTAGATGTTCCTTCCCTTGGTAGCCTTAGACACTCCCTCCCTCTAAAGTCTCCCCACCCTAATAATATTAGACATTACCCCATTTTAGTTGCGTTAAAGAATTTCTCAATTCAACTTACATGAACATATACTAAGCATTAATGACTCATCTTAAAAAAAAAAACAAAAACTAAACTTTCCTAAATTTTGAAAAATAAAACTAAATCAAAAACTTAAATTTCCTAAATTTTGATAGAAAAAACCCTAAATTAAAAAGTGATATTCCATTTTCTCCTTCTACTCCATTTTCTAATTCCAAAATTCATTTTTTTCTATCCCAATGACAATATTACCCTCAGCCACGTAACACGCACTGCCACATCAATTTTCGTTTTTTTAATGCGGTTTTCACGTAAGCAGTCCTTTCACACTCTCTCTCTCTCTCTCTCTCTGTCTCTCTCTTCCTCACATCCTCTGGACATATAAAACTCTCTCTCTCTCTTCGTATCAAAACCTATCACAACATAGAATTCCCAAATCCTGTGTCTATATATCTCATTTCTCATATAAAAGAACTCTTCTTTCGAATCCTTCCCGCTCTCTCTCTACACCTCTTCACTCCGATTCGCTCCACGCGCACATCCCAACCCTAATTTCTTTGCTACTAATTGCTGTTCAACGTGGTGGGCTCTTTTTTGGTCGCGGCCAGCTCTGCGTAAATTAGGGTTTGGGTTTGGGTTTCATGGCTGACCAAGTCTTGGAAGGGAACCAGCCGGTGGATCTACAGAAGCATCCTTCTGGGATCGTGCCCACCCTTCAGTGAGTATCCGTTGTTTCTTTCAACAAATTACATCCTTCTCTTTTCCTATTGCTTTCAATTGCAAGCTTTAGATGGCTGGATTTTAAGTTTTCAGTTGTGGGCTTAGCCCCATTTTTGTAATAACAATAATAAGTGACTTCTGATGTGTTGCTAGTAATAGCTATCCAGTAACTCAATTTAACACTATTCTGCTGGCAGAGAATTTAGTTTGTAAATAGTGATGATGATTGTGCGGTGTAACTGTAGCTGGTATTGTTGGGATCGCTTTGTGGTAAAACATGGGTCAAATGAGATGATGGTTAACCCTCACACCAAATTTGCTACTTTTTGATTAATTTCCTTTAATTTTTGTTGAAATGTATAATAATTTTGCTTCTACATTGGATTGTTAAGGATTTTACCTGAATTTACATTGTATTATTTAATAATTTTGCTTCTGTTTACAACTTACTTTGGACTATGCAAATGATGTGTAATTTAAAGATCAAGTTGTTTGTACTGCCAGAAATATTGTGTCCACCGTCAATTTGGACTGTAAGTTGGACCTCAAAACAATTGCACTACAAGCTCGTAATGCTGAGTACAATCCCAAGGCAAGTTTCACTAACATTTGTTATCTGCGCAATTGTGCATGTATATATGTTTCTTTTTCTGATTTTGCATCTGAATTACGATAAAGTTTGGTGGTAGTTGTGCAGTCATCTATTCTGCTTTCTGAATTTTGTTGTTCTTATCTGGATCACAAAAGTATGGTTAGTCTAAGATTGCTAATTTTTATATCCCATGTGATATCTTCTACATGTTAGTATGTTACTGTAGTCTGTACTAGTGTTATGCAGAATTATTAATTAGCATTTGTACTATATATGCTAGTTCTAGCTGGTTGGTGGTATAATGTACTGATATTTGTGATGTGTTTGCTTGCAGCGTTTTGCTGCTGTTATTATGAGGATAAGAGAGCCCAAAACAACTGCACTTATTTTTGCTTCTGGCAAGATGGTATACTTCTTTTTATCCTACTGTGTCTATCTTGTAGATTAGAGCAT
Organism: Phaseolus vulgaris; assembly: GCF_000499845.2. NCBI lineage: Eukaryota > Viridiplantae > Streptophyta > Magnoliopsida > Fabales > Fabaceae > Phaseolus > Phaseolus vulgaris. The sequence continues at coordinate 22,577,549 of NC_023750.2, forward strand.
GGTAGTAAGTATTGGACGATACACGATACGATTTGCAATCCCTATGATACGAATTGTAGGAAAACTCACCTGTGCTCCCAAATCAGTGTTGTATCATTCGAATCACACTTGGAATCTCATGAATCATGATTCTAACAAGAAACACAGCCTGAATCATGGATTTGGGTCTCATTCCAAAATGGGTGGGGTCGCATGACCCGGTTTGAAAAAACCCTAATCTGATTTGTTCTATTGCGTGAACTGAGCTAGAAGAGATGCATACCAATTTGTGCTCTTCCTTACTTCGATTGCCATGAATGGTTTCTTTAGCAGTGCAGTGACGCCCATGCGAAAACAAAGAGGCAGCGGCAGCTACAGCCACCACTCATTGAAAATCAAGAGGCAGCTGTGCACATGAGAGAAGGCAACCCTAATGTTGTCTCTTTCTTTCTTGTTCTCCTTGGGCCAAACATTTATCAGCCCAAATATTTGTTTTTTCCATTTATCAAAGGAGTTGGGCCGTACAACCCAGCTCAATCCAAACATTACAACATTAACCTAATCTGCCCAGTGATACAACCACTCATTTTGGATGTGGTTGTGATTATTAATTATATCTTTACATGTTTATATGTCTTATAAGTTATATGTTACATTTTTTAAATGTTTATGAATCTTACGATTCACTGTACTAAATTCAAAATATAAGCTCTCTGATACAATTTGTATCGCCATTCAACTACCATGGATTAGAGTAGTGCATTCTGCTGTATTTAGCACCGTCTTCAAATTAGTTCAATGTTAATTCGTAGTTGTGTGGTTCTCTTGTTGAATTCTATTTTAATTAACTGTGTCAAATCAATGGACAAACTGGTGTTGGCTTGTCTTTTCCGTAAGTATATCATTGAAGGTGCTAGTATTGAGTTGAGGTTGCAAACGTAGTTGCCACCTGTCAGAATTGCATGAATAAATTGGTTCTGTATAGCATGATGAGAGAAAAAGAGAGATCGTGCATGGAGCAACCTCAATGGCCCAGCCTAATTTATGCAAAATGGAAATAAAGAAGATATGTTCTATTTCTAAACTTATTTTTACATTTTTTTTTGTTCTCTTATTTTAATAATTTAGCATTAATATTGCAATTTACAATACATTTCAATTGTGCATCATATCGTAGGCCTTATGGTTTGCAATTTTCTTTTCTGCTTTTCATCATAACTCTAATTTTTATTACAAAAGCAAATTAATTTGGTGCCCTTGTAAAGGGATTCTCTTTCTTATGAACTTTGATTTACTTTTTTATGACCATTGACTAGGTTTGTACTGGAGCTAAGAGTGAACAACAGTCTAAATTGGCAGCCAGGAAGGTATATTACTGTTCTTTGTTTTCTTTCTCAGTCATCCTGTGGGTATTAATGATTTTTTTCTCAAATTAAAGCTTTGGAGAACTGAACCATGTTGTTGGTAGCTTGTTTTTTAAACTATTCTTCCTGTTTTGAGTAGACTGTGGGGGCTGGATTTTTTTTATTTCTTTGCATGTGTTTAATATTGATCTTCAGATTCCTCTCTTCATTCAGTTATGATTGTCGAGTTCACTCTGAAAAATTTACATATTTTCTGATGTTTCTATTTTCCCATTTCAGTATGCTCGTATCATCCAAAAGCTTGGTTTCCCTGCCAAATTTAAGGTATTGCTTTTGCTCTTCCTTATAATTTTTGCTGAAATTGTTTTATCCATTATTGTTCTTTGCTGGCTTAACTATGTAGTGCTTGATTACTAGATGATTCCTTTGGTCTTGTGCTTTAGGATTTCAAAATTCAGAACATTGTTGGCTCTTGTGATGTCAAGTTCCCCATACGACTGGAGGGTCTTGCATATTCTCATGGTGCTTTCTCAAGTGTAAGTTTTTTAACTTTTGGTAAAACAATTCATGGGCTAGGATTGGATCTTTGATATTGACTATTAAAATAACTATTATTTGTTTTCACAATCAATTTTTGGCTATCTTGACTTTTAGCGGTCTCTTAAACAATTTTAAGGATGTCTTTTTGAATTATATACTTGATGTCAAAATAACCTATGGAAAAACTGTATTTTGTTTAAAGCACTATGTTGCAAAGCATAAAGGATGGAAAGGTTTTATGAGTTCGAAAAATTTAAAAGAGTGTAATGGTTAAACTGGACTAATATTATTATAAATCACTATGCTCGTGTGATAAAGTAACATAAGGAAGTATAAATTGTGGAGAGGGGCATCTTCTGTTATGTTTATGCATGTGCTTAATCTAAAGTTTTGAATTGAAGTAGAGGAGAATGATGGATATTTGCTGATACTTTGCTTGTTTGTGGTGGTAGTATGAACCAGAGCTGTTTCCAGGTCTAATCTACCGTATGAAGCAACCTAAAATAGTCTTACTTATATTTGTTTCTGGAAAAATTGTTCTAACCGGAGCTAAGGTGATATCTTTTGCTTTATAATTTCCCCTTATAATTTCCTCTGCCTTTTTTTTTGTACTGGATTTTAACTGTTTTTTGTTTACATTTTTAGGTGAGAGATGAGACGTATACTGCGTTTGAGAACATATATCCTGTGCTTACTGAATTCAGGAAAAACCAACAATGGTACGAATTTGTCTTAATATATTTAACTTTTTCAATACATACAGATGTAACGTTGTTTAGCCATCAGAATTATGAATGCATTAGATTTAGATCTCGTAAGGTTGCATTTTTTGTGAGTGTTTATGTAGTTACACTTGATGCATTCGTAAAATGAATTGGTTTTTTGCTACTTTTGATAACTATTTCGGGCTATAAAACCATGATTTTGACATGGTCATGGCAGATTTGTCCAGAAAGAGCAGGAGCAGCGGGTCATGCAGAGAAGTTCGTGGAATTGTAAATACTAAGACAAAGGAGATGATATCTAGATTGATATAAATCAAAGACAGCCGTTTGTGTTGCCTTGTATCTGTTTTTTATTGATCTTCTTGGTAAAGTTTCAGACACTGTTCTATTGATTTGATATTTTAAAAAAAGATGATTTTGAGGAGTCAGAAATGAGAAAAAAATGGAGAGCTAAATGCAGAAGTAGTAGCAAATTCAGTTCTGACATTTCAATCTGTTTCTACTAATTATCCGTAGTGTGGTCTGACTACTGAGTACTGGACATCTTGATCAACAAATCGAATAATTTAATGATGGAACTAGTTGAATTGAGTATTTTGGACATGGATTGGGTTCCAAAATGTGTTGTTCTGAAGAGAATAACGGGGATTTAAAGTTGTTCAGTAATGGACTAGTTGAACTTAGTCTATGATTATTGTAGCATTTATTGTAAAGTGCATGATTCACTTCAGAGACCTACTCCTTCCTGAATGATCTCAGCATAATAGTACATCATATATAAACTTTGCAGTATAACTGCAGAAGTTTCTCTTTCTGATCTAATTGTAACTTAAGTCCTTATGTTAATTTGCCTTTAAAACTGTTAAAATTGAGATTTTCATTTTACACTTGATAAAATTGAAAAGACAAGTATTAAAATAAAATCCAAAAAGAAACTATGAATTCAATTTCAATTTATACTTTTTATTTGTTTCTATAAGAGATAGACATAATTATATACCAGAAAGAATTTATCTCAAAAGGAAAACAGAGTTTAAGATATAAAAACTATCAGTCTCATCAAATAAAATGGTAGTCCTAAATTATCTACCTGTATCTGTCATTGAATGAAAGATAATAGCATCATTAACGTAATCATTCCCTTTTTCTTAGGGATAGAACATAACTAATTTTTCAACTTTATATTTGTTGTGCATGCATGATTTAACTTCCTTTTAAAAAAAAAATCCCATTGCAAAATGTTTAAATCCCATTTTCTTTACAGCCTAAAAACAACAAATGTCTCAACAAAATTATTAACTTTTTAAATTTCACACATGTTCCTTATGTTATTACATATTAGTTTAGGATTCTTTGGGTGTTCATACTATTTGTTGTCTTTCATTATGAGAGTGTCATTGATAGAAAAGACATTTTTTAAGTTGGTTATTTTAGACATAGATTATATAACTGATATAAATCTTATTAATGTACTATGTATCATACTACATGAGTTCTGATATTAACTTTATATTATGTACTATTTTTGTAAATTACTTTTGATCTTACATGTCATGTAAATGCCAAAACTTTTATTTAGACAACATATATTGGATATGTATTCCTTTTAGGTAAATAATTGTAACCAAACTTCTTACAATAAATACTAAAAAATTCAACAATAAATTTTGAAGCTTTACTACTAAAAGTGGATTCATATAAATTTAACTTCAAATTTTTAAAAAATTTAAACTAGTAATTTGTAAAAATACTTTAGTAAATCTTGAAAGTTTTATTCCATTATTGAGTGTCTAATAACTCATCTAAAAAAGTGCAACATAATATAATATATGTATATATTAGTTTTTTTTTTTTATTAAAATAGCCCATTTGAAATTAGGAAGAAGTTATTTGAGAAAATTTAAAATACGTTATAACTTAATTCTAGGAATCATATATACCCACATGACCTATTATTCATATTTAATACACAACGTAGTATTGAATTAATATGCCAAGTTTAAGAAAGTTCCTTACCAACATATAAGGATAGTTCCAATAGTTTTAATGAAAAACTAAATGTCTTAGGATAAATCTAACATAAACTATTTGAAAATTAAATAAGTTTATTATATAAGACATTGCATATTTTCATAACATTAGTAAGAAGAAAAATAATTAATAATTTAATACTTTAGATGAACCAAAAAACTTGATTATATTTTAACCAAACCACAGTTTTGCATTAAAGTTATCAAGTTAATATTTCACTTTCCATGTTAAGAAACAAACCATAAAATAATATCGTTCTTCAAAATATAAATTCCCAATGAGACACACTTAAATAAGCATATTTATACATGATAACTTAATTATGTAGTATATAGTAAGTTGTACGTAAACATTAGTGTAAAAGAGCAATGGGAATTTCTTCGTGCACTTCCATATATTTTTTTTTGCATCTTTATATTTTCTTCTAACACTCTTATTGATGTGACCCAAAAATATATGAAGATGATCAAGAATGCTATACTTGAAGGGTCATCTCAACAAGCAAATAAAGACTTTATCAATAGAAGAAATGAACAAGACTCAAAGCATTTGAAGTTCTTCTTATTAGTCTTCTCAAAATGAGGCCCAAGCCCAATTAATATCTTTAGAATAGATTTAAGATAAAACATTAAAAAGGAAGTAGTAGGAAAAGTCACTTTTTCTAGGATAGGAAGTGACTTAAAAGGGGCGGCATTTGCAATGTCTTTTCATGTACCTTGCCTCTTCATTTGCAATGCCTTTTCATGTACTTTGCCTATTCATGACTGGTCAACTATTTCTATATAAAGAGGAGCTTGGTTCTTTTGTAAACATTAACATTGGCAATGAATTTAAAGTAAAGTTACTATACACAAATTGTGTGAGTTGTGAGAATTGTTTCTCCTAATCTGGTCTCATATTGTGAGTGTTTGTGAAGCTCTCAAGTGGCGGCATTGTTGCACTTATCTTGGATCGGTCACCTTCCAAGTGGTGTGTTCTTCCCTTCCATGACTTCAACCACATAAGTCCTTCTTGCTTCATCTTTCCATTTCCATTTCCATTTCCGCAGCTTATACTCAATGTCAATTGGTTCGTTTGTCTTGTTCTTCATTTCTATTCGGTTAGATTGTGTTGTTCTTCCTTTTAATCGGTTCATTTGTCTTGTGATGTATTTCTATTCGGTTCAATGTTGTTATCTTGTTCTCCTTTTAATTTCCGTAATATAATCTTGTTCATGTGCTTGTTATTGTTTCTTTTCCATTCAATTGTTGTGTAAGGAGATGACACTCATGTTCATGAGTTTGGTTCATCATTTGGAAGGCATTGAACTCCATTGATGTTTCCTTAAGCCTCCTTGTTTGTGTCGCACCTTGTCTTCATCATTCATCACCTATAAATTGTGTTTTTACCTTTGGTCTTTGAAAATAAACCTTCACATCTACTTAACATTAAGTTAATGTCCAGTGGGGATTTTCCTTAGAATCTTCACCTAAATGCTTAAAGAATTTGATCCTAATTATAAGAAAGTGTCACCAAATTAATGAATTTAAAATCAACTCACATCATTTATACTTCTTAAAATAAATTTATCATGCAATCTATTGATGTTTTCTTTTTAGTTATGAAATGTAAAATCCCTTTTCGGATTACAGCATCCAGAAGTTACTCGTGGCTATGCCTATTGCGGTGGCGCTCCTCATGATGTCGACGTACCTTGCGGTGATGCATTTGTGTACCTTGTGATGGCAGCACCTTTCACGGCTTCGACGACAGTCTTTGTTTCGTTTCTAGGGTTTTTATTTGGTTGGGACGCATGATCCAATTTGGGAAATTTCTTCTTGCACCTTTATAATTACTTCCTGCATTTTCATAGGGGTGGTGAAATTTCCATTTTACTCTTAATAAAAAATAGATAAAGGCAAAGAATGTAGACAATTGAAGTTAATCCCGTGATTAAACTTGATTAAGAGCAGTCTCTTCTTTACAATCTTTTGCATTACATAAAGTAACCAAGGATGCACCATAGACCTTGCAACTTACACGAATTCTGTCAAAGATTTCTTCTAACTGAGTAGGAGTTAGCAACATAAACACCTGTAAAGTTAAAAGATTTTCCATGCAAAGCACTATAAACAACTAAAAATTAAGGATTAGAAATTTCACTTTAGTTCAACATCAGATTAGCCAAACACTAGATTTAGGAGACATTAGTGATTCTATTAGAAAAAAATAATTAAATAAAGATTAAATCTCTAAAAAAACTCAAGATGATTGGTGAAAGGAGTCACAGGCTTAGCAAGGAAAATAAATTGAGGTTTGTAAAGCTGCAACATATATCCAACATGTTTTCACTTTTCTGGTTTGCCATACCTTAATGTTCCAAAACAAGCATCTCATGTCCATCACTTATTTTTAGCTTGTCTTGCGTTAGAGAACTTCTTGCCCAATTGATAGAAAAAAAACCATAACTCCTTGTCGATCCTCTAGACGATCATAGTCTAATCAACAAAATAAGATCGTTTGGAGCAAAAAGACTGAAAAATAGAGTAAAACATAACTAGATCGTATATTACAGTAAAACATTTCAAAACAATATAAAAAATGGTGAAAACAGTAAAAAAAAAACAAAACAAAAATTGAAGAAGAATAGTTAAAACAAATGAAATCTAAAACAATACACTAGAATCATTAAATAAAAAATTGAAAAGAAAACAGAACATTAACAATAGAGTTAAAAGAAAGCCATGGTAGTAATCTTGCTAAAAATACAAAAGAGCTACAATGAGCGTCTAGTCTATTTGGTTGAGCGTTGAACTATTGTAATTTTTCAAATTGTGAAGTTATAGTTGTGTACGTTTTCTATGTGTTCTCTTTGAGAGTGTTCTATTATTTATTTGAAGAGTTCTTAAGGTTAAAAAGTTTTAACTTAGAGAGATATTAATACTTGATGAGAGTTGAGTTGCTAAACGTACCCTATAATTGTTAGACAATACTCCACAATTCATAGAGAGTTTCCAAAAATTGATAGACACTTTTCAAAGTTGCTAGATAACTCCTTATAATTTCTAGACAATCCCCCAAAATTGGTAGACAATACCCCCAAAATTGATAAAAACTTTCCATAATTAATAGACACTTTTAGAGTTGTTAGATAATCCCTTGAACATATTTGCTAAATAATCCCCTAAAATTGCTAGACAGTCATCTCAAATTACTAGATTGTCCCCTATACTTACTAGACAATTTCCCAAAGTTGCTAGAATGTTCCCAAATTTGTTAAACACTACCCTAAGACACTTTCCATATTTTTAGAAAGTTGAGTTGAATTTTTAAAGATGTAAACATCTAATTGTTGAGGAAGAATAAAGAGAAATCTACTACATTCAAATCGGTAAAAAATATAAAAAATATCAACATATTAGTATTTATTGATTTTTCTTTTTGAAATCAATGTATATTTATAATTTTTGAATCTTTTAATAAAAAAATCAATAACCAAAGTGAAAATAAACAAACAAATATATAATTGATTATTCAGTATTTACAATTTGATAAATAATATATATATAACTCCTCAAACTTTCTTCAGTTACAATTATATGTTAAGGTATCTTAACCGCGATAGAGAAAGTCATTTTTTGCGGTTTTTGATAAATCTAGGTCCTCAAGTTTATTTGTTTTTTATCCGAGAATCATTGGTAACATTAAGTTCTTAATATACAAATAAAAAGTAGAAATATACCTTTCCGGAATTTGTGAAATTATAGAATTGTTCTTCATGATGTTGACAGCCTCATCACATTTTTGCAAGTGTTTGGGTAAGTACACAAAAAAGAAAGCTACTTCTGCACTTTCTATTAACTTTTCCCTCCTTTAAAGCAATTAAGAAATAACATTAATATTTTAATTATATTATAATGTTATGTATGATAGGAAACAAGTGGCACCAGTGGTCTAGTGGTAGAATAGTACCCTGCCACGGTACAGACCCGGGTTCGATTCCCGGCTGGTGCATTGCAAGGTTGCTGTGAGGAAGCTTCTGGTGATTGATGGGTCAATTACTCTTCACCTTCTGGGGTGTTTCAAACTTTCTTCTGAGCAACCTTTTTTTTTTGACTCACCCAAAAAAATCAAAGTTTTTCTTAGCCAATGAAAACACATGCAGTTCACATTTTTTTTACAATAAGACACTTTATCATTTTATTGATGCAAGAACGTGATTGGTGAGTTGGCAGATTTGGTTCGGTGCTTACACACAAAACAAAACACAAGCTGAGAAAGAACACAACACAATTTCTCTCTGTGACGCGAAAACTCTGAACCTTCTCAGACTAAAACCACACGTCATCTTCTTCACTAACGGTGAGCCCCTTCTTCTTATTCTCTCTGTTTATCAGCCCTAACTCAATCCTTCAATATCTACATGCATAAAATTTTGCTTGTTCCCACTTTTTTTTTTTTTTATATATGTAGGACTTAGGAGAAACTTTTCCACTGAATGTTGTTGCCTTTCAATAAATCATAATGAAAAAAATTAAAGCTTTCAATTGTTGATTCTTGTTATTATTGCATAATGTGTGGTACCATTTCATGTCAATGAGCAAGCACTGGGACTTACTTTCATAGATCATTGTCAAGCCATGTTTATTCTGTTTGTAAACTAACTCAGATTCGGGTACCCCTTAACAACAACCCCATTTTTAGGCCTCCTAAAAAAGGTTGGCATCTTGTTCCTGTAAGAGAACAAACAATGAAACTTACTTTCATGGATCATTGTCGAGCGATGTTTATCCTGTTTGTCAGCAAAGTCAGATTCAGATACCCTTTAAAATCCCACTTTTAGGCCTCTTTTGTTCTTTGTACACTCGTTACTTGTCTCCTTGTGTGAAACCCTTCGATTAGAACACCTCCTACAGCTTGTTCGAAACAACCCTGCCCTTTCTCTCTTGGAAAGGTGCCAGTCCTTGTTCAAGTTGAATCAAATCCTGGCCCAAATGATCCTGCCTGGCTTGATTGTTCAAGACTAAGTTTTTATGACTCTCCATGACGAAAATTCCTACATGATGCCCATTAGAATCTTATGATGTCATGTAAATCTTGGAGAATACTTATATAGGTTGGAGTATTCAACTCCTATACTCTACTGGAAGAAGTGTCCAAGTTAAAGAAATTTTGAGTACTTGTTTATAAAACTCTTCGCTCTCGTACTTACATGGATTTTGATCACACTTGCATTTGAAAGCATATGATCTTGTATAATCAATATAGTGCATCAACAAAGCAAAAGGAATGTTTTTCTAATTCCGATCGCTAATAGTTCTTGTTTCTGCATGTTGGTTTCATATATATTGCTTCAAGAAGACATGATTCATATACTCATTTTTCCTTCCCTGTATTGTTCATTTTTTAGTGTATGTTCCTGCTGCTACATGTTACTTTTATTTAATGTTAATGTCAACAACTAAATAGATAATATGTTTGGTTTTAATATGGAGAAAGAATAAAAGAAAAACATTCTGATCAACATTGAGGTTGAATAGATTGTTTGTATGATGTATGCCAGTGGCTTGAGTCACATGTCTGTGTTTCCTGGGTTTAGGGTTTTAGGTTGAGAAGAGGTTTGATCTGGGAAAAATGTTTTCTGTTTTTATTTGCTTTCACTTTTAATCGTTTAAATGTCACCATGTTTTCACTTTGTTTCCCATGTTCAAAAGTTTGTACAAGTAACTTGAAATATTAAAAAGTTGCTCTTTTGGTCTCCTATAGACACTATTGAGAACAAAAAATAAAGTGAAAATAATGTGTTATATTTTTTACTGAATATTTTCTAAAACTGAATGGTCCCTTGATTTACCGCATTTCTGTATACTGGATGTGTATATGGTGTCATTGACACTAATACACTCTAAAGTATGAATTGACTTTTGCAAATTTCTGTTCATTTCTCTTCAATAAAAAGTCCATTAGTATGTAATGAGTAAAATTGGTATAAATATTTGTCCTCTAAATATATATATTAATTGTTTTGTTTGTTTGATACAGAGATGTCGATTATAATACGTAGAGGCATCCGTAGCATGCCAACACTAAATGCAGCAAAAGTATCTGCTGCTATGCTAGAGAAAGGCCAAAGTGGTGTCATAGATGCTTCACTTACACTTATTCGAGAAAGAGCGAAGCTAAAGGCAAGTCATATTTATTTTTATCCTTCTTTCCTGAATCTGTGTTTGTTTAGTGTTGTTTCTTTTGTCCCACAATTTTATATTTTATTTCAGTGATTTTGTTTGAGCTGTGTATGAAAGTAATGTAAATGTGGGAGTTCTCTTTTTCTCCAGGGAGAACTTGTGCGTGCTTTGGGAGGCGCTAAAGCAACTTCAACTCTTCTTGGAGTTCCTTTGGGACATAATTCATCTTTCCTTCAAGGACCTGCATTTGCACCTCCTCGCATTAGGGAGGCCATTTGGTGCGGTAGCACAAACTCAACAACTGAGGAAGGTATAGTCATATGGTTTTCTTTGGATAGTAGAAATCTTTGGAAATGTTTTTGGTTTTAGCACAGGTTAAAGTTTGCTTTGTAAACTCATTCAAATGGTAATTGGTTATTTGCATCAAGTTATCGTTGTATACAATTCAAGAGCTAAACTCATCCAATTGGAAATTTGAAATTATGGATGATATCTCTTTATGTTGTTAAAACTTCTGGAATTTTATGTTGTTCGGATTTCAGTTACCTCCCTTCTCTTTTGGTTGTATTCTCCTAGGATAGCATGGAGTTCTGTAATGATGCCTGCTCACCTGTATCTAGTTATTCTTTGTCTGTGAATCTACAGTGGTCATGGAAGCAACTTATTTCATGGGATATATGATCACTTGCAATGTCACTTCACAGTGCCCTCATTATTATTGTTTTTGGTCTGCAATTACTGGTAGATTATGATAATATGTAGCTTATAATAGGATGATTCTGATTATGCAGGCAAGGAGTTACAAGATGCACGGGTTCTAACTGATGTTGGTGATGTCCCAATTCAAGAAATTCGAGATTGTGGGGTAGATGATCACAGATTAATGAATGTAATTGGGGAATCTGTAAAGTTAGTGATGGATGAGGTAAATTTTCAATTTTGTGAGCTTGTGATTTGAATACTGTAACATTATTTGGAATTATTAAATCACATGTCCCACGACATGCAGTATATGTCATTTCTTCATTTTTTGTTTATATTTCCTCATTATTTTCAGTTCATAATGATTTACATTCGATAAAGATTGCAAAAAAGTGACAAAAAGAAAAACTATTTTAAGTGTTTTACTTTTCTAGTACTTTGGTAGCTTGATTGTATCTTACCCTAGTATGTAAGTAATGATTTTTTATGCTTCATATTCCTCTGTTTATCTTGTGTTCTTGTTATCAATTTTTTGTTTGAGGACTTTGTAATTAATTAAATTATAATTATGGAATTGCATTTGAGGACAACTGATGCTCCCTTTTCTACATGCTACAACTGTTTCTATAAGCTGGTCATTCGTAGTGTGAATGCAGGTGTAACTAGTTACTATTAGCTTATGTTTTAGGTTTAGTATTGGCATTAGTTTTGAAAGCTCACTTTCATCAAGGATTGTTTGATGAATTTGGTATATTGATCTTAGAAAACTGCGTTTACTTGGGTCTTTAAACAGAGATAGATCTGCTGGTCTTCAATCCAGATTAACCAGTTAAACTTACAATCATAAATATGTTTGAAATGAATAATGGCTTCTTGGCAATTGTTGAACATGAGTAGGGAAGGATCCATGTGTAACATGACAAGAGAAAATCTTTGAAGGTCCTTGTATTTCATTATTGGATTTAATTCTCCAAAAAATTGACTTGTTTTAGGTTTTTTGTGTGTGAAAATAATGGCATTCTTTCCATCAAATCTACTATCACTTGAATTATCATAAATTTTTATATTCTCATATCTGATAACTTTCTGTTTGAACTTCGAATTGCTTAATTCTCACAGTGTCTACATTATTACAGGATCCATTACGCCCCTTAGTTTTAGGTGGTGATCACTCAATATCATTTCCCGTTATCCGAGCTGTCTCGGAGAAGCTTGGAGGGCCTGTTGATGTTCTTCATCTTGATGCACATCCTGATAACTATGATGCTTTCGAAGGAAACATCTATTCACATGCTTCTTCTTTTGCTCGAGTCATGGAGGGTGACTATGTTCGGCGACTTTTGCAGGCAATTCTTCGATGTTTGCAGATTTATGTTTGTCTGTAACATAAATGGTTTAATTTATTAAGGCATTTCGATAACTTTCATCTCATTTAGCGTTTATATTCTGTTAATTTATGCACTTTGTTTGATTATTTTTTGTAAAATAGGTGGGATTTTGTTTAGATGTTAAATATAACTTGATCAGGAATCAAGATGTGATCATCAGGAACCACTGAAAGATGACAACCAATATAGGCGTAGGACATATAGATGATGTGCTTAATCCTTCACGCATCTGATTTCACAAATGAAGGAATCCAATCCCCATTGTTATGATTCCTTTTTGCACAGTGTGTAATTTGACCAGAAAGTAGATAGAACACTTTGTTAGTTGATTTCCCTAGAACCCTTTACTAAGCAAACATGTTTTTTTTTTTCAACTTAGTTTAGTATATTCAACCATGCTATCGAAATGAATGTCTCTTGGAGTGAATTTATCTGATAAATGATGGGCAAGAACAGATGGCATGATCTCTTTAGCTTTGGTTCTTTGACTTATATCTTAGTCTGCAAATTTTGCTGTTAATTTGTTTCAGTAGTTAAGTTGATGTAATTTTTTCTGTTTTATATAATATCCGATATTATTTCTCTTCCTCGTGTCGTGGATGATAGTAAATATTTCATTCTTCATCTTTGTTCTGCAAGATATATATTAGTATTCTTCTTGCTGCTTTTAACTCATCAATCTATTTCAGGTTGGTATAAGATCAATAACAGCTGAAGGGCGTGCACAAGCCAAAAAATTTGGAGTTGAGCAATATGAAATGCGGACATTTTCAAGAGATCGCCACTTCTTAGAAAATCTGGTCTTTCTATCCCTCTTTTCCTCTTTTATATAACACAAACATACCTACACATTATTTCATGTCACTCTCCATCTATCAAGCATGACTTATAAACCTTATATATTATATCCATATTGACTACCTGGTTGATGTCAAGGCATAGTCATACATGTTGGAATGTATTCACTGATCAATTGATATTTCCTTAACGTTGTCACCTTTAGGAAACATTCGGGAAGTTGGCAGTTTTTTAGTGATACCTTTCCACCTGAATCAAATTGTGTTCTGCAATTGAGGAAGGGTGAGGGTATCTGTTGACATTGTCACTGAAATGTTTGAATATTTAAGAAACTTCAATCATTTTACATGGATGAACAACTTTTTATTTGATGATAATAACAATTATAACCATCATTGGAGAGTTGATTTTTCTGCTTTTCTGTATCCTATGTATGCCTCCAATATGCAAGGTTTGTGTGCATTTGTTTCCGCCGGAGGATTCGTTTCAAGCAAAAATATTGTGTCTGATGGAATTTAATATCATCTTCTGTTTTGAGATTTAGTGCTTTTGTGACATGCAAACCTGGGGATTTGCTTTTGCAGAAACTAGGGGAAGGTGTTAAAGGTGTATATATCTCAATAGATGTGGATTGTCTAGATCCAGCCTTTGCTCCAGGAGTGTCTCACATAGAACCAGGAGGCCTTTCTTTCCGTGATGTTCTCAACATCCTGCACAATCTTGAAGGTGATGTTGTTGCCGGAGACGTGGTCGAATTTAACCCTCAACGCGATACTGTCGATGGAATGACTGCCATGGTAGCTGCTAAGCTGGTCAGAGAACTGGCTGCAAAGATTTCCAAGTGATCATCTCCAGCTTCCTCATCTTCACTTCAACCCTCTCATTACCTAAAATGCACCGCTGGAAAAGAACATGGTCAAGGATTCAAAGGTTTTGAAGGACTGTTGGTTTTCTGTTTAGTTGTAGTTGGAGTGTTGGTTTTCTTAATAGAACACTCAAGAATGACACCCTTTTGAATATCTATCTTAATTCTTAACAAGTGTGGTGGAAAAGAACTTTCTTTCTCTAAAAAAGGAATAAGTTGTTTCACCTCATCACTAGTTGCTTTATCTATAGGGAATGAAGAAATGAAATGACTCTTCATTCATGAATAAGTGTATTTCTTGATGAAAAAGGGGATATTGAGTGAGCATTATGCATTTACTTTTCGATGTTAGTGATGGTTTTTAAGAGTCATACACTTGGCATACTTAATTAAATTTCAGTAGGTATTTCATCAATCAAGTGAGGAAATTCAAACAATAAGGGATATATTGATTTTGACTATCACCTTCCATTCTCAACTTTTGATATTGAAGAACAAGGAAGTGAAGGATAAGAAAAGAGAGTACGAAGGATGTTCTTTACATTCAATGATTCTTCTCATTATTATATTTCCAATTCACGAATCTTCTTCCTGTCATTTTTGTGCTTGCATGATGCTTCAAAGTTTTCTACATGCTACTATGCTTCAATCATTTTGCAAAAAACAAAATACACACAAAGAAAGAGCTTCACACTCCTTTGTTTCAAATTAAAATTCCAGATTTCTTATTCTGGAAAGTATTTTCGGAACCCAATTTCCAAAATCAAGCTTCGCACTCCTTTGTTTCAAATCAAAATTCCAAGGATATTTTAGACATTTAAAAAATTTGTAAAGTGCAGGAGGTGCCAAATTATATAGTGCAGGAAGGAAAAGCCGATTTTGACAGTTTGTTCTTGTATCTATATGAGATGTGAAAAAAAGTCTAAATTGCACCAGAAGAACAATGAAGTGGTTGTAGTTAAAGTAGTAACAACTGACACAAAAGGGCTTGTGTAGAGAAGCAAGTGCTTAAGACTTTCATAAGTTGCTGAACAATTAACAATGAATGATCATTGTTCTAATGTTATGAGAGTGAAGGCTTAGACATGGAGAAGTAAGGGAGAGGAAAAGGGTCAAATATAATGCAGGACTTTCATCTTTTAAACTCACTTTTCAATAGGTCAATCTGATATAAATTAGTCAAGTTTGATATTTTAGTTTGAAATACTTATTTATATCAAAATATGCATTCTGAATTTCATAATTTAGAATATATTTTAAATTATAAAATTCAAAAATATATTTTAGACTTTACAATAAAAAAAAATCTAACTTCATGGCCAATTTGAATTTTTTCCACACCTTATAAAGGCATAGAACAAAACCATATATTCACATAAATCTAACTTCATGGGCAATTTGAATTTTTTTCACATTCCATGCCCTTGCTAAACATTCCTATTACATGTTTATTATCGACATGTTGCATTTAAAACTTTATAAAAAATATAACAAATAAATACTACTTTTATGAAAATTTAATTTCTCGTCTTCTCCAATTTTATAATATTAATTTATTGTTTAATACTATTATAAATTATTTATTTGAAATAAAATTGTATTTTACTTCCCCCAAAATCTGTGAAAAGTAAACTAAATACTTAATAATAGTATCCTTTACAACATGTTTTCTCACACAAATCTTTATTATTGCTTTGTCACTAACACCAAGAGTTGAAAGTGAAATTCTTTAAAACTTCTTATAATCTCCATTTTTGACAGCTAAAGTTTCTATTTTTGTTTCCTTTTGTTAATATTCCCTCAACTTTTGTTTCTATGTATATAGGATTTGATTTTCTTATTTCACTTAGATATAACTTTAATTATTTACTAAAAATTATGTGATATTGGTTTGATTGTGTGTGTAATTGTTGCTACTAAGTCAACAGAATTATCTCAAAGATCCCTAGAGGTTCCTTAACCTCTAATGTTATAAAAAGGTGTGAGAAAAACTATTGTTCTAATCAATATATATATATATATATATATATATATATTTTGGTTATAGAATGTCATGTCAAAATGTTATTTATTTCAAACAAGGTGTATAAGATGAATTATTTATACACTAAATTTGTTTAAATTATAATATTATTAATCAAATATTTCACTTAAAAATATATAAATTATATATATTTAAATTAAATTATTATTAATCAAATATTTAACTTAATTAAAATTTTGAAAATTATTCTAGTAGCGTTGAATAACTATTTTTGAAAAAAATACGAGTTAGTTATCCTTGTCGGAATATGGAAAATTTTCATAAAATTACATTTTTCGTTATAAAAGGAATTGTAATATTGAAAATAGTAAAATACTTTTTTCAAAATAAATTGAAATGTAGTAAAAGGAATATTAAAGACATTTATTTTCAGATCCACCACTAGAATAGGATAAGTAACTGACAAAATGTAATAGGATGGAAAATAACAGTAACACATTAAAAATACAATCACGGTTGTTGACGACGTTCAATCTAATTAATTCTTAGGATGAAAAATAACAGTAACACATTAAAAATATAATCACTGTTGTTGACGACGTTCAATCTGATTAATTCGTTCTTCCAGCCAGTCCATCCTTTGATAAGCCCGGTCAAAAACTGTGTCAAACATGTCTAATTTTGTGTACCTCTAGCCTAATGCTCATTATAGTTTTCTGGATGTTTTGAATCCCGCCCAAAAATTTTGGTTTAACGTTGGCGCATCATGGGGGATTCATTAGCTTCTTCATCTTGCTCGTCATGCCTACCAAGTTGCTAGACACCATTTACCGAGAATATATTCAACTTCTTCATAGTTTTCTTCTTGAAATGGTGATTCCACCCTAGCATGATTGATGACTTATTCATCAAGTCCAAGCCATAGACTGAAATATCGTTTCTCGTATGCAACCATCTGGCGTTTCGAACGGAAATACCACGAATAATACAAAACGTCCTCAATCCCCATTGGTTTGGTAGTAGGAACTGGAACATCATCTGTTGGGGCTTTACTCTTATGAGTTTTTTTGCCTCTTCGTCGATGAAGATGCCATGGATAGTAAACTTGAAACATATTAGAAAAAAAGTTAACTTACATTCACAAAATAATACCATATGAGAAAATAAAATAATAACAAAAGGAGTGACAATTAAACATAAGGTACATAACACTAAAAGAAAATAATAATATTACAACTTCAATTATGTAAAATCCACATGTTCAAAAACAAAAAGATAATAATAATATTACAACTTCAATTATGTAAAATCCATATGTTCAAACTAAAGCAGGATTAGGGTTAGAGATAGTGTTAAGGTTAGTACTAGGGTTAGGTATATGATTAGGATTAGGATCATGGTTAGTGGTTGGGTTAGTGTTAAAGTTATGATTAGAGTTAGGTTTAGTGTTAATGTTAGGGTTAGGAATATGGTTACAATAGGGTTAGGATTAGGGTTTTTAAGCATTAGGGTTACCATCACAAATACTTATAATACACAAAAATAAAATAAAATTATAACTAATTATAATACATAAAATCATATTCATATAAACATAACAACAAATTCAATATAAACATAACAACAATAATGTTTTCAATATTAAACATATACTATAAAATTTTAAGCAAAATCAATATCAATGTATATCATATATAGAAAAGATACTATTTTTTATTATTAAAAAATGTTGTAGTTATGGAAATTAAAAATATACCTACTGGAAACAAAATTATAACCATGTTCACAAAAAAAAACACAAATCACTAACAACATAAACAATATAAACATATGCATATTGAAGGAAAAAAACTCAAACGTACTAGATTAGGAAAAGTAAAAGGAGCTAGAGAGCACCAACACCAACATCAACCTAAAATGAACATCAACAGGTAACTACCAACCTCAAACTAAGTCAAAGAAAATAAGTTTAGTCCTTAACTGATTATCAACCTCAATATATACACTCCATAATCAGTTAAAGCTAAAAAACATAGGAGAAATCGATTATGCACAACAAAAAATGCAATTATTAATCGATTATGGGTTCAAATACTTTGCAAAATCGATTATGGATCAAGATAAACACACTACATAATCGATTATTTAGTGAAAATATGTGGTTAATCGATTATGCATGTAATAAAACGTGTTGCATAATCGATTATTGCTTAAAAAATATACCTATAATCGATTATCCACTTAAAAAGAAGTCATAATCAATTTTTGGTTATGTGTATTAAGAATGGTAATCAATTATGGCTTACCTCCAAGCATTGGTTCCAAGTTTAAACATTTTATGGAAATGGTTTCTTTGATCCTCACACACAGAAGCTCTCTCAAACAAACCAAATATTAAAATGGGAGTGAACAAAGCTCTCAAATGCTCTCAACGGAACTGGAGAAAGGCACAAAGGTCTCTACAAGAGGAAATCTCAAATGGTGCACAAAACTTTCATGATCACAAGCTTTTGAAACAATAAAATTTCAAAAGTAGTCAAAGATGCTCTCTGCATGGATGCCCTTCTGCATGTTAATGTCTTAGTGGGTTCGGTGCTTCAGTTTTCACATGAAGGTGAGTAGAAAAATCAATTCTAACCAAGGGCAATGAAGTAAAAACCTATGCATCTATATGGCTTTACTCAACGTTCTCTGCTGTTGAGAGAAGAATCAAAATGGACCCTCACTCGCTTTTTCGTCTTTGCAGTCTCCCACACACATGGATCCAAACACACATGATTTGTGCTCTTCCTTCGTCGTGAACAGGAACACGATGGAAACAAACAACATAAGTGTAATGGAGTGAGAAGAATCAAATAAGACAATAGCTACTTGAAATTAAAGAATGTACAAAATTAAATTATATTAAATATATGTTAAGTTGAAATCTTGTTGCAAAGGTTCAAATGAAACATATACAAGGATAATAGAAAAAGAATTTAATAAATAATGACACATAATACGAAGAAGTAAAGAATATTATTCCAAGACAATTGTACAACATAAAACATATTTTGAATAAGGAATTTTAGTTTCAAACAAAATATCTTAACAATTTGATTAAACAATGAATTAACAACCTAATTTTTTTTTATACTATGATATGAACTACTATACTAAATATCAATTAACATAATAAAAGTTGATAATAAAAGTTGATAAAGTGAAAAGAATAAAACCTTTTAGATCTAATGGGCATCAACACTTTGTTTGATTTGTGTTTTTTTTTTCCTTGTTCTTCACTTTGTTGATGTTTTTCATTTTCTAAAGTTGATCATGAGAATGTCCTCCACATCAATTAGAAAAATGGAACTCAAAATTAATATCTCTCTTACTACTAAAATATCCCCTTTACTTTATGAAATACTTAACCCTTACTTAATGATATACTTAATAGAATTTAGTTAAGCATATAAAATTGCATGACATTTAAAGATCACAACTAACATTAGAGATCAACTTCATGTTTTATTAATCCTTTTGCAAACAAAATTCTTATCCATGTATAGTTTTTTCATTTTAATTCCATGACATCTTTATATGTTTATGACATTCATTAAATACTTTTTTACAAAAGAATAAATGGTTGCATATGATTTACTTATGATTATATTTCTACTTATCCTAAAGTTATTTATTTATAGTCCTCTCTAATACATGCTTATAAGACACATTATTATCATTTCATTTTCTCATTGCAAAAACTCACTTCTTCTATCAGAACTAGTAGTAGATTGAGTAGTTTTACAATCTTAATTTTTCCATCAAATCAACAACTTATTCTCATCTTCACTACCCTTTGTTATCATTTCTTTAAGATGATTATATGATAAATTCCATTCATTTTTTCTTCACTTAGATATTATTTAAATTTAAATTATTTCAACTCTTGATCTACTGATCTCGTTGTCTATCATCCTTATTATGTAACTCATGAGACATTTATTAGGCAAACCTCTATTATATTAAATATTGAATCCATGTTCAATTGAATGGATTTGATTGATATTCATATTTATGTGGCGTGATAATTTTTAATTGAATTTTTCAAATTAAGTTCAAAATTGGTTTAGGGTTCAAAATCAATTTTTTAATAAATCAATTTTAAAAGATAACCAAATCTTTAATCTAAAAGTTTGCATTCTATAATGGTCCACTTATCCAAACCAACATTTTTATGATTCAAATAACATTTTTTTTTCAATGGTTTGAATACAATATATAAATAATAGAATGCCAATTAAGAAGTGATAAAGTGAATAGTAAAATGCTAGACTCTCACTATAGTTATGCTAAGACTAATGAATCCTATGGTAATGTCAAAATTCTTTGTCCTTCATTACTGTTGAATTCAATCTTAAATATGAGTTGTATGGGCCAAATGGACCTTACATTGTTTCAAAAGATTTCTAATAACACTTTTTTTATTACACAATGTAATCCTCCATCTATTTGGGTTGAGTAATCTGACGTTTAGGTCTATTGTTGTTGGGTTGAGTTGTAACAGTACCATTCGCCGATTCAAACACTTTGTACTCAAAGTGAATGGTTGGATTGTTTTGGGTCGATAGGTTGTTATTGGGCTGGGACTGAGGGTGTATTTGGGGAAATTGGGATGACTTGTTTGTGGGGTATTTTGGAACATTGGGGAAGTGTTTTGTTCGAGGTCTTGGATTTGGGATTCTTTAGTACGAGATTTGTGTGGCAACTGGGGAGTGGTTGGGATGGGTGGTGGGCACATAGAGTTAGGTGAGTGAATTAATTATGGATTTGAAAGTCCTTTAGAGTTAGGTGAATGCATTAATTGTGGATTTGAAAGTCCTTTAGAGTTAGGTGAGTGAATTGGTTGCGAATTTGAAAGTCTTTGAGAGTTAGGTGAGTGAATTAATTGCAGATTTGAAGGTCTTTGAGAGTTAGAATTCGTGTGAGAGGGTGAGTTAAGTTCAGTGGTAACATGTGGTCCTTTGAAAGCACGGAGGAGGGGGACATGGATGATTGGGTGTACGCATGAGGTGGCTGGTAAATGGAGCTCGTAGGCAACGATGCCTATGTGACAAAGCATTTTGTAAGGTCCCGAGTGATGGCTTTTCATGAAGTTCTTCTTGAATCAATGTAGAGTAATGGGGCGGAAGCAATGAATGAAGGTGAGCAAGATCCTCCTAGGAGTGGTGTTGATCTTGTAGGTGCATGCTATGTGTGGTTATTGGGTGGTTCGGCCAGCCCAAGGGAAAACATGAAGGAATTGAAGTTTAGAGCCTAGGATTCTAGGGAGAAGCAAAGTTGAGCACAAATGGGCAGCATAACTTTACTCACAATAAACTTGAAAATACAAGGTGTAGGCTCCTCCTTTTATAGGCTAAGGAGGACCATAATGCAACCCTAATGCTAGCCAAATGAAATGTAAATGTGAAGCACATGGGTGCACATGGCACATGGGTGCACAAATGAGCACATGGGGAGGGGTGTGTCTAGTTTTTATGCTCACCCCCTCCATGGGCTTTCTAGACCGGCCTTGGTAAATTTAGAGGTTTTTTTAGAAACTCTAAGTTTACCTAGGTTGGTGTTTTAGGTGCCAAAATTAATTCTAAGAAAATTACAAATAAAGTTCCTATGCTAATTTTGACAAGAAATTAAAGTCTACTCTACACTAGAGTTTATGGCATTTGAACATGTAAAAGAACGTCTTCTTGGATCCTTTTGGCCATAACTCTATGGTTGGCCCAAATCTACCCTTTGGTGGGCTTGCATGTGGGCTCGTGCTTGGGCCTCTTCCATCATCCCCTCCCTCTTGAAAAGGATTTGTCCTCAAATCCATTGCTTCTTCTTCTTCATGGCTAGGGGAATGGATGTGGCTGGATGGTGTCCATCATCTCCTTCTTCTTGAGAAGATCTATCCTCAGATCTACAGACATGATCTCGGATAGCAACCTTTTGCTTCGCCAAAGCTTGTCCTCCTGGATCAAACGTCCACCTATAGAAATAATCAAATAAGGCATAGGTGTTAGTTTGCAAATTAATTTTACTAGGTTGCCATTTTTGTTTTTCTTTTGGTTTTGGCAACCTTGGACAAAGTTTCTCTTTTAATGGTTGTGTGTGGTCTCTAATCATCTTATGTATTTTAAAATGTTCATTTGTGGTTACTTTCTCTTTAGGCATAAATCCTATAGAAGATGGTAACAACTTAAAAGGAGAAAGATGATTGAACCCACACATAACTTTAAAAGTAGAAATATAAGTAGTTTTGTGAACTACTTTATGGTATGTTTGCTCACCTCTAGAGTTGTGTGTGCACTTCATGATTATTCTAGGCATAGTAGAAAGAGCTAGATTTTCAAATATATTTTGACCATGCGTTTGAGGATGATAAGAATTTAAAGTGTGCAATTTAGTTGCAAGTTTTCCAAAGGAAATCCTCAAATCATGGTTTGCGAAATTTGGAACTCTATTCAACACTATGCTTGAAGATAAACCATGAAGATGTATGAATTCTCTAGAGAAGAGTTTATCCATAACCATGAAGATTGAATCACAACCTTTTGTTGTCCTAGGGAGTTTTAATATGAAATTTATATCTTCCCAAGGATCATTTGCAAAAGGTGAAGGAGTATAGAGTTCATGAGACATTGCCTTGGGTGTAGTTTGAAAACAAGAATTGTACCTAAGGTAATGTCTTTGAACTTCTTTTCTCATGGGAGACAAAAGTTTTCCTTTTAAAAGCTCTAGAGTTTTATCAACTCTAATTTGTCCCATGAGTTCTCCTTCATGAAGACTTTTTCTCTTATGTGTAAGGATAGTCTCGTTGTGACAACCATTGTTTATAAGGATTTGTACACTTTGCAATGGTTGTCTCAATAAGACATGACAAGTTTCTTTAGGCATTACTTCACATAAAAAATTGTTTTTGTAGATGCTTATAAAAAACTTGACATTCACTTGGTGATATCCTAGCACATATGAGAAATAATCTATTTCATCTTTATCTATGCAAGCTTCTTTTAAAGATTCTTCTTTTTCACTTAGGCTTGCAAGTGTTCCTTTACAAAAGGAAAGGCTTTGAGGTTGTTCAACAAGACACATATTTTCAAAGGTATTTTTAAATCTTTGGTCTTGTTGAATGACCTTGTGGGCAGGAACACTCTTCTCCCACGCCTTTTGTTCTTCAAGGGTCTTCTCATGCTTTTCTTTTTCTTCTTTTTCTTTAGCTTCCCTTTCGACTTCCCCTCTCTTCTTTTGTGTTTTTCTTTCCTTTCTTTCTTTATGGGAAGCAAACAATTTTTCTACCCTCATTTCCCAATCTACGCAAACTTCTATATTTTCTTTTCCATGGAAATGGGGTTGGTCTACCCTAACCCCTCTTGGGTTTTCTTGTTCTTTTCTATCTCTTCTATGTCTTCTAGGGGGTGCTTGATAATAATCATTTACTCTAATGCTTCCCTCCCCAAAAGAATCATGATCTTTGGAGATATATGCATGAGAAGGTAATTTTTTTAGAATGTAAGACTTCTCATCCTTTGCTTTAGTCAAAACATTAAGTTTAGTCTCACTCTCCAATTGTCTATAAGCAATTGATTGCACAGTTTGTGAAACTTCTTTCAAAAGAGTTTTTAAAGATTTTAATTCACTTCCAATAGACTTTGTAGAATGAGAAGAAGAAGACATGGCTAAAGCTTTGTGTATACAAGTATTTTACCTTGAGAAAACTTAGGAAAGTCAAAGAAGGTAGTTTTCCAGGTAAGGGAGGTGAGTCACAAAGGACTACTTAAATACCAAGCCTTTGCCTTAGCCAAAAACTATCCCTCAATGTCTTCACACAAAACTTTCTCTTAGTAAACCACTTAGAACACAATTAAGTTGAGAAATCAAATTTTCAAAGAAAGAAAACAATGCAAGCTACTAATCAACAAAGCTAGTCGGTTTAACACAAAATTAACAAAATAACCATGCAAAGCGTCACTAACTAAGCAAAAGAAAAGGCAATTACAAACAATTAACAATTCCTAATTAAGAATTCTATACTAGTCGGCCCTAGGTGAGGCTTCTTGGACACTTTGAGCCCTTGAAGACACACTCACCGTCTAAAACGTAATTAAGAGGTAATTAACAAAAATTAAGTTGTAAGGAAATTAAGAAAACTCCCTTTGTTGATCCTCTTTTTGCTAAGTGCACTTCCTTGTTGTCTTTGCTTGTTAGCCCTCCAAATGTGTGTAGTGTTTTGAGAAAGTTTGCTTCGGCTTTGTCTTTGTCTTCCCCTTAGAATGAAGGTCTTGATTCTCCAATTTCCAGCACCTATCAAAGGGCTAAACCTTAACCAAGTCAAGTTTCAATCCACATAAGCACCAAAGAAGAGAAGAAATTCCAGCACCCAAATTAGAGGTCAAAGAACAAAAGCAAGAAACAATTAAATCGAATAAAACAGTACCACCAAAAGGATTTAGATTATGACAACTAGAAAGAGAGTCAAGAAATTAAAGCAACAAATAAAAGGTACTCAATTAAAGGTTGGCACACAAAAGAATTCCTAAAGAAAAGCACTAGATTAGATGACCAAATAAAAAAAAACAGCACCACTGGAAAATGTTGTGGGCCAGAAAACGTGTTTGTTCCCCAATTTATGCTGAGCTGTATTTTTAAAATTTGACTCTGAAATTTGATATGCAAGATATTCAGGATCTTATCTAAAATCTGGCTTTGGAATCACTCAAAACACATGCACCATTTTTTTTTAATAAATTTTGCAATTTTGGTGTTCAGTTAGGCCAGCTGGAGCGCCTCAGATTTGCACTCTGATTTTAAAAGATTTATCATTTTTTTTCTGTTGCTTCTTTTGACCTAATTCTTTTTTTTTCCTTTCTATAACACTTTAAACTTGCATATTCCAGAGAATCAAAATTTTCCTATTAGTGGAAATATTTTTCTGGATCAAAACAGCCAAAACAGAGAAGGTGAAAACAGGGGAATCTGAAAACTGGAAACAAAAACAGCAAGATACCAAAGTTTAGACACAAAAGAATTTGTGAAATAGAATTTGTGTATGATCTAAACACAAATGGAACTCAAACTAAAATTAAAAAGGCACCAAAAGAGCAAAGAACAGCAGATTCAAGCAATTAAAGAGACCCAAAATCAAGAAACAATCAAGCCAAATAAAAGGACTACTATGAATTGTTGACAATATGGATGAACATGACTTGACAAAACATGTATAGATTCAGAAAATTAAAGACTCAAAGCATAATATGAACCAAATAATGAAAGCAATAAAGACTCAAAAGCCTAAAAGAAAATAGCAACTCAAAGGTGTATGGAATCCTATCACAAATTGCACAAGAACTTGTTCAAGATCAATTGAACAAGAGTGCTTCGGTTGGATCTTCCACAAAGCACACCAAACAAATTAAAATGTAAAAAAACAGCAAGACAAGTATGGAAATTAAATGACAATATGAAATAAAGAAGAACTAAAATTGAAAAGACCAAGAGCTACTCATCTTGAAGAACCAAAGCTCATGATACCAAATGATGGCTTTTCATGAAGTTCTTCTTGAATCAATGTAGAGTAATGGGGCGGAAGCAATGAATGAAGGTGAGCAAGATCCTCCTAGGAGTGGTGTTGATCTTGTAGGTGCATGCTATGTGTGGTTATTGGGTGGTTCGGTCAGCCCAAGGGAAAAGATGAAGGAATTGAAGTTTAGAGCCTAGGATTCTAGGGAGAAGCAAAGTTGAGCACAAATGGGCAGCATAACTTTACTCACAATAAACTTGAAAATACAAGGTGTAGGCTCCTCCTTTTATAGGCTAAGGAGGACCATAATGCAACCCTAATGCTAGCCAAATGAAATGTAAATGTGAAGCACATGGGTGCACATGGCACATGGGTGCACAAATGAGCACATGGGGAGGCGTGTGTCTAGTTTTTATGCTCACCCCCTCCATGGGCTTTCTAGACCGGCCTTGGTAAATTTAGAGGTTTTTTTAGAAACTCTAAGTTTACCTAGGTTGGTGTTTTAGGTGCCAAAATTAATTCTAAGAAAATTACAAATAAAGTTCCTATGCTAATTTTGACAAGAAATTAAAGTCTACTCTACACTAGAGTTTATGGCATTTGAACATGTAAAAGAACGTCTTCTTGGATCCTCTTGGCCATAACTCTATGGTTGGCCCAAATCTACCCTTTGGTGGGCTTGCATGTGGGCTTGTGCTTGGGCCTCTTCCATCACCGAGTATCGAGGGTTGAGTTTCGAACATGGACAACGCTTCATCGAATGCTAGCGATATGGTTGAAGACATACCCATACCCAATCATTTAGGTTAAAAGAACGTTCTGAGTGGTGGTGGTTGGCTTGGTCGCACATTCATTGACATGTCCAGTAAAGGGTTTGTTTAAGGGTGTGGAGAACCAGTGTGTGTTGGTGCAATAATTCATTGATGGTGGTGCCCGAGGGTGGAATGTGTAACAAATCTAAGGTGGTGGGAGGTTGTCTTCTGTATAGAGCATGGAACGACGAGGTGCCAATGGTAGAATGATATGTTGTATTGTGCCAAAGCTCCATTATATGGAGATATTGGTACCAAGTGTGAGGGTGATCTCCAGCAAATCACCGCAGGTAGGCTTCCAAACTCTGATTAAGGACTTTTGTTTGACCGTATGTTTGTAGATGGTAAGAGGAAAATGTTGTGCGTTGGGCTTTGAATAGGTGTTTCCAGAATGTGCTAAGAACTAGAGGATCTCGGTCTGAGACAATGGTTTTTGGTAGCCCATGAAGATGACAAATCTCTACTGAGAGTCACTTGGCGAGTTATTGGGCATTGAAATGTGTGGGTAAGGCCACAAAGTGAGCATACTTCGTGAGGCGGTCGCAAATGACCCATATGACAAAGTGACCTATTGAGGTTTATAAGTGTGTTATAAAATCCATTGATAAATCTTCCCACACTTAATTTGGTAATGGGAGCGGTTGGAGTAATCCTTGGGGTTTTGTTGGTAGATACTTGATACGTTGACACATTGGGCATTGTTGAACGTAGTTCTTGATGTCTCTAGTCCACTATGGCCAGTAGAATGCAACAACAATGCGAGCAAGAGTCGGTTTGGTGCTGGATTGACTAGATGTGTGAGATTCATGCAGTTCTTGGAGAATGCAGTTTCTAAAGTTGTTGGCAGCGGGAAGAAACACTTGCTAACGAAAGAATAGTAGACTGAGAAGAGACTGGGTTTTGTTGTTCTTTAGTGCAAGCGTCGACTAGTTTTGTGCCTTCTATGGTAGAATAACATTTATGTAACTCTTCAAATAGCAGTAGGTTTGGCGACGATGATGTAAGAAATATTAAAGGTATTGTGATGAAAACCCATCTAGCCTCGAAACATTTGGCTAAGAAGATTAGAAGCATTAAGGATCTCAGAAGACTCTAATCTCAGGGAAAATTAGCTGTTGTCTACTCTTCCATTTTTTAGCTAGTTTTATAAACATTGTACAAAGTAGTATATGCATTATTTTGGGTTTGTATTTGGGCCATGTTTTGGGCCAATTTTCATGGGTCATGTATTGGACCAATTTTCATGGGTCATGTATTGGACTAATTAAAGTAGGGTGTAAATAGAAAAATAAAGAATCTAGCTAGAGTTACAATTGGGCCTCCTTGGACCCAATTCAACTCTAGAACATCTACGGTGCACAAATAAATTACTAGAGTGTAAATAGAAAGCATGGAGTGGTAAGGAAGGCATGAAGGTCCACATGTCATCTCCTTAATGGAAAGGATTCCCACCAATGTCAAAAGGAAATTTGTCTTCATGGGAATGGAGAGTATTCTCTCCAATTAGAGGAGGACACTTGTCAACCTCTAATTTGAGAGGATTTGCTCTAATTAGAGAGAGTCACTTGTCCTTCTATGAGTGGAAAGTTTTTAGGGTTAAAGCTTGCACCTTGGTTGCCCAAAGAACTATAAATACAAGTGCTAGCCTCCTCGTAAATTAGTTTTGAATAGACTACTAAATTGCTGCCAAAATTTCGCCTCAACTAGTCTCTTAGCTCACTCTTTGCTAGCCTTATTTCTAAGTGTTTTAGCAAGGAACATCTTAGGAGCTGGTTTAACCTCTCTTAAGCTTCATTATCATTCTCCATACACCAAAACTTCACAATTTCTTTCAGCCATTTTAGCCACCCAATCCCACCAAATTTCGCACCCCAAAATACAAAATAAAAGACTCATAACAATGTAGGCTAGGATTGCATCACCCTGTGTCTTGGCATGAGAGAGCATCCGCAACGTTTCCTAGGTCGATATAGTATTAGGAAATCATATCCCTGTAACTTTGATGTCCATTTTTTTTGTTCTAGAGTTTGGATTGTTTGGGACTGAAGTGTATTTAAACCTTTTTGGTTTGTAATTATTTTGAAGTGTTGGCCTAACTAGTAATGACATAATTTCTTAACTGATTCTGTGATTGCAAACATCTCTCGGACATACACTAATGATGCCTGGAGCCTTGGACACATCTTCTTGTTGAAGAAAGATAGCGGATGCCCCTTTTGGCTGAGCATGACCCCCACGACTACTACGGACTCGTATGTTTCCACAACTGTACTGGACGGACGAGTTTGGGTCTTCGACCCAAGCACTTGAGTGTAATAGGTCGATTAGGAAGGCCCATTTGAAGGATACCTAGCTCGGCTTGAGGTGAATAATGGGCCCAATAATGTGTCATGAGGCCGGCCCAGATACTTGACAGTCCATATTAAAAGGGTAATTAAAAGCGAAACAACATGGTGAATAACTGAAGTAATTAAGCGTATATATATATATATATATATATATATATATTCAATGTAAATAAAAGTTGTTAGGAATAATGTTGCATTGTACTTGAAAAATAAAGCTATACATTAACAAAATATTCTTATTGATGAAATTATATTTGTGTTGATGAAATTGTTGAAGGAATGTCTATAAAAGGGTTTAAGACCCCGAGTAAAGGTAAGTTTTTTTTGAGAATTTTACACTGATACAAACTTTATAGTTTGAATGCTCTCACTGACTTGATCGTCAGAGTGTGATCAACAGGTGGAGCCCATTCGTCACAAAACGCCTTCATCTCGATTCAATAACACTAAGGAAAGTCGCTTTAACTCGGAGCCCACCTCCAAGTTTGACCAAGGTCAGCAGGCGAGAACAACAACAAATGGCAGGGTGAAGTCTTGTATATGTATTGTAGGAACTTGAGATATCTGTAATTTTAATTCTGCAAAGGCCTCTTGAGCCGAGACATTCTATGTAAATTTTTGTTTATGTAATAAGTTGGTGAGAGGAGCGGCGAAAGTGGCATAGTGATAGAAAAATGTTCTATAAAATCCATTTATACCGAGGAAACCATGGCAATAACGTTTTCTGGATCGGAGGCTACTCCTTCAACTGAAATGATACCCAAATAACTTACTTGAGAAGTGACAAAACTGCACTTAGATAACTTAGCAAAAAATTTCTTAGTGTGTAGAACTTCTAAGATAATCTGTAAGTGCAGAATATGATCCTGCAAATTGGGACTATAAATCAAAATATTAGAAATAGCACTAGGACAAACCGTCATAGAAAAGGTCATTCATGGTTGCCTAAAAAGTGGAAGGTGCATTAGTCAAGCCAAAAGACATGACTAAAAGTGCCAAGTACCATCTTTTTTTTATAAGGAGCACTCGGGAAGAAAAGGGGCTTGTGTTGGGTTTAATGGTACCCTCTTGATGCATCTCAGAGATGAGTTGAGTTATAATTTCCTTGTGGGAGTGGGGATAGCGATAAGGTTTAACATTAATGGGTGGGGTATGAGGGAGAAGGGATATGTGGTGGTCATATGGTCTAGGTGGCGGTAAACCTCAGGGCTTCTGAAAGATTGTTTGGTTTTGTAGGAGAATGGATTGAATGGGAAAAGGGAGGGAACATAATGGAGATGATGGGTTATGTAGGTCAAATTCCAAAGACGTTGGTGGAATTGGGGTGTTATCAGTTGAAAGCAAGTGAAGGGACGCAATGGAGATGGTGAATAAGTATTGGAAGAATTGGTGGTAGGTGGTTGAAGTTGGGGTAGATGTAGTGGTAACTTGTATGGTGATTTGTTGGTTCTGGTGGGTGAAAGCAATGTTGGGTATAAAGAAATCTACTTGAATAAGCCCGAGAATGCGCATCCATTCAATACCCAAAACTATATTCGCTCCTTCAATAGTAAA
This sequence comes from Phaseolus vulgaris, assembly GCF_000499845.2. NCBI lineage: Eukaryota > Viridiplantae > Streptophyta > Magnoliopsida > Fabales > Fabaceae > Phaseolus > Phaseolus vulgaris. Next base: position 22,608,344 of record NC_023750.2, read on the forward strand.
AGGTAAAAAGGAATGGTGAATGTAGAAGTTTGTAGAGAGATGTCCACCAAGGGATATATACCTTGCAATTGTATGAAGGCACCATTTCCTACCATCATTGATAAGGGTGGGCTTAATGTAATGGGTAGGTGAAGGTGGTGAGAAATGCAAGGTTGGAGAATGTTGTGGAAGTTGCCTGAGTCTATGAGAACAGTGACATGTAGGTTGTGGATTAGGCCAATGAATTTTAGAGTTTTGGGATATGTGTTGCCTGTGAGGGCTTGGGGTGATAGATGAAAGTGGATGGTGTTCAGGTATTCCGTGTTTGTAGGTGGATTGTCTATGGGTTCCGAGGTTGGGTCTCAGTCGTCCAAGAGAAGTAGAAAACGAGAAGTGGTGCATTTATACCCTAGGGTAAATGTCTCATAACAATTGTAACATAAACCTAGTGCATGACGTTCTTGCAATTGGTTTGGTGTGAGGCATTTAATGAGCAAGGGATGATTTATGTGGGGTAGACAATGGATTTGTTGCTAGACAATATGGGGGAGTTAGTGGTAGGATGGGTTGTTTGGGGGGTAAAAATATGGTAGGGTCTAGGTTTGGAGTCATGATGTTTGTACTCTATTAATTTGGCTAGACCTGATGGCAGAAGGCTCAGCTCAGGACCAACCACTAGGTCAATGGTAGTAAGGAAGATTTAAGAAGATTGAGACTCTACTACTGATGGCAGAGACACCCTTTTATATATGTTCAAAAATGTCATAACCTAGTGCAGATTTTCTAAAGTAGAATTTAATTTTTCTTACTAAAAGTAGAGTAGGAAGTTTAAGTGTAATTTTTCTTATTTGAATTAAGGCTGAAATTAGGCATCTAAAAACCAAACTAGGTTAAATTAAGGTTTCATAAAGACTCCTAATTAACCTCAGCCGGTCATTTAAATCTATAAGAGTCACATGAAGCACACATAGGTCTTGCTTGCAATGTGACTTCAATTAGGCGCCAATTTCAAACCCTTTTCATTTGAATTTTCCTACTTAATTCGTGTAAGGCATGATCGGACCTCTCCACCATAAAAGGAGGTGCTTGACTCTCATTTTAATAAGATCAATTTTAGAGTGTTATGCTACCAAGTTGCTAGCCTTCTCACTCTCTTGTCTAAACCTCTCTAGGTTAGACACCTTTGGTCTTCTTCTTCACCTCTCTAAGTGATATGGCTCAACCAATCACTCTCCCTACTCTTCATGCACCTTCAAGGAATCCATAGCTCCATTGGAGCCATCCTTGTTCCATTCCTTCCATCAAGCTTCCGCCAATCCTCTCAACAATTTAAGGAAACAATTCAGCAATGAAGGCACACACCATCAAGACCAATGGCTTGGGAAACCGAATATGGGTTGAGGATAGAGAGTTCTTTGCGAATTTCAGGTTGGAGTCCCAAAATAAAGCAATTAAGTATAATATTAGGGGTTAGTCCAACTATACAGTTACATAATTTCTCAAAACGGGATTGATAATCTGATATCGTGGTGGTTAGCTGGAGTTTGAATAATTCTGCTTGGTGGTTAGTATAGGTGGACGGTCCAAAACGTAGTTCCAAGGCGCGAGTAAAGGATGTCCAATCTGTGATAAGGTTGTTTTCGTGCAACCATTTAAACCAGCTGAGAGTCTCTCCCTTCATGTGGAAAACTACCATAGAAACCCTTTATTCAGGTGGAATCTGATAAAAAAGAAAAACATTGTTCCACTTAGAAGAGCTAATCTAGAGGTTTAGGGCCTTCAAAGAAGGCTAGTTGCAACTTGGGTTGTTGGATAAAGGGAGGGGGTTGTTAGGGATAGCTTGTTGGTTGCCACTTTAATGGGTGTCGTTAGGGGGTGAACTGTGTGTTCATCGTGGGTTGTGGATGGAATTTGATCCATGAGAAAAATAAGGGTGGATTGAATAGAATCATTATGTGTCTTCATGGTTGTCTAACAGGTGTGACTTTCCTCCATTTGTACCTGAACAAAAGACAAGCGTTCTTGAATGGAATGTAGAATTTCTTCTAAGTCTTTTGTTTGGGGTTTAGGAGGCAAGGAAAAGGTAATTGCAAAAGGAATACTATATGTAAGACAAACTCAAAGAATAAGAATGAAAGACAATCAAGAAAATAAAGAACTCAATGAGAAAAGTAGGCACACAAAAGAATACCTAAGGAAAAGCACTAGAGTAGATGAAGAAAACAAAAAATTTAGCTACTGGAAAATTTTTGTTTTTTTATGCAAACTGTGTTTGATATTCACTTATTTAACTGGAACGTTGTAGAGCGAACTGGATTATGAAATTTATACCACAGAAACTTCAAGATGTTAACTCAAAAATGGCACTGGAATCAATTAAAAACAGTAAGCCAATTGAGAGAAATAAATTTTTTAAAATCACTGCCAGATTACCGTATTTTTTTCGGCAGGAATGTACACTTTTTTATTTTATTTATCATTTTTTGTGTACTTCATATTTTTGAATGATTCTTTTTTCTATTCTTTTCTAACACTTTGAATATCTCAAATCCAGAATTTCAGAATTTTACAGTACGTAAATCAGTTGCAATAAGGAAAAACAGTAAGCACTTTTTTCAGAAACAGAGGAATCCTAATAGGAATAAAAAACAGGATGATGAACTAGCAAAGACATAATAGAAAATGATGTATTGGAACTTGTATAGGTCTAGAATACAAGTATGAACTCAATTCTAAAAAGAAAATGCACAAAGGATCAACATCAATTCAGAAAATATATGACACCAAAGCAAGAAACAATCAAAACAATAAAAGTACTACTAGAAGTAATGACATATATGGAATAACATGACTAAGACAAAACTTGACATGATTCAAAAATTAAAAGACACATCACAAATTGTAACAAGTGAAAGGAAGCTTAAGGTAAACTCTAGGAAGGATAATGCCATTCCAAAAGAGCAACCATACTCATAAGAATTATGAGTGCCATAAACCTTTCCACAAACACTTGGAGCAAAGGAAAAAAACAGCAAGAAAACTCAATTAAAATTCTAAAACAGAAACTTAAATTGCAAGAAATTAAAGAGCTCTTGAAATTAAAGTGCACACAACTCAACAATTAACAAGAATGAACCTAAGACTCATGATACCACATGATGTGATTCCAATAGCCACATAGAACAAGATTCTTGACACTTTGAGGAATCACCTTGAGCTGGAAAATATAGAGGCACTTTCTTAGAAGTTGGATCATGGTTCTAAGTCAAGAACTCACCAATAACAAGTACCAATTCCCAAACTCATTTGGATGAACCAAATATTGTCAAATTGAATCAACAAAGGAATTTAAAAAGAAGAGACCGAACAGAATTTGAATCAAAATCAAATGTACCGAACAGAATTAAGAAACAAACAGAATATAGGTGCTGGAAAATTAGAAGAACCGAAACAACAACAACTCAAAACACAAGGCAACATGAACAAATTGAAGAAGAAGAAAGGAAGGAGAAGAGAATGCTCATGAAGATGGAAGATAGGTTGGATGATCACGCCACTAGAAGTATGGATGCTCCTAGATGAGTGTGCAAGCCGCCACTTGAGGAAACCATGGTCCTTCAAGATAAGACTAGAGTAGAAGCTCAAAAGCTCTCCAAATGCTCACTCCAATTTTGAGTATAGTTTCTTTAGATGAATTCAAATCTCCATTTTACAAGGAAGGCACCTCTATTTATAGCCTAAGGTGCTGAAAAAGAAAGCTAAAACAATTCAAAATTCCCTCCAAAAACCATCTAGAACCGGCGCTAATTTGCAAAGCAAGGAAGGTGTGATCCTTTCCTTCACTTTGGCACCCCCTATTCTACTCCTACACCTATCTACTAATACACCCCCCTAAAGCTCCTAACTAAAACCTAAAAGATGCTATAACAAAAGAGGTTTCTAAGGTTTCCCTCTAAGCACCTTCAACTAAAGACACTACAAAAAGAGAAAATAAATGTCCTCTAGCTCCCAAGGCTTTGAACATTCTTCTTGTAATCCTTTGAGGTGGACTTTGACCTCCATGGGCGTCCTCCATTTGTGCCTCCACCTCTTCTTGAGCTTGATGAGTGGTCTCCATGTTCTCTTGGGCTTGATCTCCATCAGGTAAGGTCAAGGAAAGCACCAATTACTACACTATCACTATAGCGATGTTAAGACTAATGAATACTAGGATAACATCAAAATTCTTTGTCCTTCATTACTGCTGAATTCAATCCTAAATAGGAGTTGTATGGGTCAAGTGGGCCTTACATTGTCTCAAAAGATTTATAATAACACCTTGTTTATTACACAATGTAGTCCTCCATTCATTTGAGTTGGGTAATCTGACATTTAGGTCTAGTAATCTTACATTTAGGTCTATTGTTGTTCGGTCGAGTTGTAACATAAAGTCTACCAAAATCATGTTTTGATGGTATCACGAGTTTTTTTTTTTTCCTAATATTATATTGACATAAAAATAACAAGTATATAAATAACATAATCATAATTCAAGAATTGAATATTATTACTATGTAATTAATAGAAGATATTGAAGGATTATACCATAAAAATAAAATTAGAGAAAATTATAACTTGATGGGTGAAGATGAGAGTAAGTGGTTACATTAATGGAAAATGAAGATGGTAAGAAGTTACAAAACTCTTAAAACAAAGAAGGGAAAATTGGAATTGATTGAGGTATTAAATAATATTTACTTATACTTTTTGTTAAAATAGAAAAAACTTTTACCTTTCATATTCAATTATATTAAAATATTTTTAAAATGTAAATATGTTATTTAATTAACGATTTTCAGTATATTTACGATTGAATAACGTTGAAGAATCAAACCTTCAATCAATATATTCACACCACTAATCCCATTCTATCTAGTGTCCAACCTTGGAAGTCAAGTACAAATAATGAGATTACAAAATATTCTTCGTGAAACTTAACTTATAAAGTGTGACTTTGCACTCGATGTATCTCGAAACTTAAATTTTTTTTCCTTCATTCCGAAATTAAAAATATGAAATTAAAAAAATACATTTTGAAAAAGTAATTCCAGAATATATTTTATGTTCTGAAAATTAAATTTTATAATAAAACTGGAAAATCAAAATTTTATTATGAAAAACAATTCTAGAATATAAAAAATACATTTTAGAAAAAAATTTCAAAAACAAAATTAAAAAATGTAGTCGAAAAAAAAAATTTGAAAACCAGAAAGTGTTCCAAAAATCCAAATCTAAAAACGAATTCATAATGTATTTTGATTTGTACATCTTTTTTATTTAAAGAATTTTTTGTCATTTCACATAATAATTGAGTGCAGGTTCAAATTTTGTGGAATAAAAAGGTAATTACCTAAAATTATTCAAGCCCACTTATTCCAGAAAGGCTTGATTTTTAGGTCTAGTCCAATCCCAATTTCGACAAAAACCATCTTGGTTTGCCTTAAAAATGATAAAAATATTATATCCAAAGATATAAAAATATTAAATCTAAATAATAAAAATAGCATACGTATTTTGAGTTTTAAATCACATTAATGAAACTAGTGTTAATTTAAAAATGTAATTGATTTAATAAATCAATTATAACATATGTACATGTTTTTGTTAAAAAAGTCATTAAAAATATAATAATTATTTTAAGAAATAAATTAACCTGTAATTCTTAGAGTGGACTTAACCTAAACTCATACTAATAAGAGGCTAAAGAATCGGCCTACAATTGACCAGATTGAGGTTTAGTTTGGTGAAGTGGAATTGGAAATAAATTAATGTATTAGATTTAAAATAAAGTAAAAATATATATCTAATTTCATGGTTACACTAAAAAAAATCTTTAAATAAAAGCTAATTTTAGAGAGAAAAAATAATTAGTCACTATATTGACTAAATTAGATGATACTTTGAGACTAAAAAATTATTGATATCAATAGCATATTTTATTATTAATAAATAGTTTCTAAAGCTAAAATATTAGTAGCTAATTAGATATCAATTTAGAAATTAGTTTATAAATTTTATTAATAATAAAAACTAATTTAGATATCAATAATTTTTTTAGTCTATGTTTTGAGTGGCTTAGCTTTTATTCAGTGTTTCGTTATGATGTACAAATAAATTTCATGGGGGGGATTTGGGTAGCAATTGTATTTCATATGAATAAATGTATATTTTTAAGAATGGAAGAGTGGATCTTTAGGAGGTTTTTATGGTGGCTCAAAGGAATATTGGTCTTGACAACCAAGGAAAAATTGACAGATTTCTCTTATTCAGATTGGTGCTTGGATCCCCTGTGTTGTATGAAGTATTTGAAAAAAAATGATGTTTTGCAAACTGTTTTAACTATTTGTTAAGATTGTTGGATTTTTTTTTGTGTGTGCAGGTTCTTGTTTCCACTATTGTTGTGACTATGAAAAGAGAATGTGACTCCTGAGCAGGTTAGTGGGCAAGTAAAGATTATAGGTTCGAAGAAAGTGTACTCTTTTGTTAAGTAGGATTCTTTGTGACCTATTGTTGGGTGAGGTTATCTGATTGTCTTGAAATATGAAGTATTGCTATTGTGGGTTTCTGGTTGTTACTATGGGTTGTTTTTGTGTGTATTGTGTTTTGCCCTCTTTTAACTGAAGATTGAGTATAAAGACCTTGATATGATTTTATGAGGGTTACTGAATTCTTTTGATATGGCCTATCCTCTTTTTTCATGTATATTTGAGGATTGGTTTGCTGATCTGTAGAGTCTGATAGTGTTGAGCAGGTTGGCCTAGCCATTTTCTGTATAAGGGTTGGGGTACCCCTAAAGTATCTTTTTTTATTTTATTTATTATTTGCTGATAAAAAAAAGTGGTATATAATTTAGTTAGTGACTAACAATTTTTTTATCTCTAAAATTGATTTTTTAATCATTTTCTTGTAATGACAATTGGAGGTGATTAAAAATTATTAGTACCATTTGGAATGACTAACAACTATTCATAAATTATATTTTGTGATTGGATAAGAAAAAAAAGATTAAGATTGTGCGATTGAAGTAAGAAACCATAGGCAATAATAAAGAACAAAGGGGTCATGAAGACTAAAATAGATTACTAGTTTGAATGATTGCATGTTGTAAATGAAGAAGTAAATAATTGCAAAATATTTTACTTTTTTGTTTTTGACACCATTATGTAAAGGAGAAAGAAAAGTGATAATAATATATTTAAAAAATAAGTTATAAAGTTACAAGAGTCATATAAGCATTGGAGGGCATAAAAATATTAAACACGAATCAAACATGAGTTAAATCTTCTTATTATTTTAAATCATAAATAAGTTCATTATAAACTTGAGTCAATGATTACATACACATGATCACAAGAGGATTAAGAAGTATAAAAGAAACTACAATTTAAGCATTCAAATATATGCAAAATAAAGGTGGATGAACAACATAAGAAACACAACACCAAACCACAAATAAAATTAAATTACATAGATAAAACAAACAAATAGTGAGAAGACTTTGGAGAATTCAAGAAATGATGTGCCACTTAAGAAGACTTAATTTTCCTTGTCTAGGATAAACAACGTAACATCAAATGATCACCACTTGACTTCTACGAACCAATATAAAACTCAATAATTATGATCACTCTCACAATAGATTCTAAACAACACGATAAGATATATATATATATATATATATCCACTCAAGGATAAGCTTGAAAGAAAATTACAAAATGAAAAGGAGAGGGAAATTTCAAAATTAAAGTTCCTAGATCTAGATAATGGGCCAAGATAATTTATGTTTTTCTCACTTTGACCTTGCTTTCTCTAATCCTTGGTTGAGCTTCACATGGACTCTTGGTGGACTTGAATGAATTTCACATGCTTCAGGTTTCCCTACACTCTTATGGTCACACCTTGTACCTTATTTTTGAGCTTTATGGTCACACCTTGTACCTTTTTTGAGCTTGCTAGGCCCAAAAACAACCTAAGATAAGATTACTATGTAAACATATTTTTACAAAGAAAAATAAAGGATAAACAATTCAACCTAGAGTTCATGAATACAAAATTAAGAAACTAAGATAACATTTTTGTGTGCAAGAACATCTTTTCTAGTCATACTCCTAGTTATCCTTCTTGAAATTATGTGTTTTTATTTTTTTATTCTCATTTATGCACTATTCACCAAGATTCAATTTATATGTATTGAATGTATGCTTTATTTGATAAGAGTTTAGGTAGGTAAAAATGAATATTGGTAAATACTATTTAATGATATATTTTTTTAACTAAATTATAAATGCTAAATATTAAATTTAAGAAGATACACAACTAAATTGCATCAAAATATTGATTCATTGGGAGGAAAATTTACAAAAAAGGAAGTGTAGAAGAGCGAGTATAATCAAATCTTTTGCACTTTTTTTTGCTTAAAAGGTTATTCTCTTCTAGACATCACTATGAAACTTTGGATCCCAACTGAGTTAACATCCCAAAGTTCGTCAATCATGTGCTCTTTAAAGAGTGATATTATTAAAAGAAAGAAAAATAAAAAACAAATACAAACATGAGACCCAACCAAACCTATGATACATTCATGAAAATACAAACTAGAGAAGGTCAAATCAAAGGGAACCATAGAAATAATAGGTTTCTTCAAGGCTTCAACCACCAACATAAAATTAATTTCATACAAAATGGATTATCACACTTTTACCACAACTAACTTAGTTGCAAAATAAATGAAATGTTTTGGAGTTGTTCTGACCTCAAGTCCGTTGGGCAACATCGCTAGGGTCAATCACCGCATCCGAGGTATTGTCCGCTTTGGAGATTGGTGCTCTGTCACGATTTTTTCCTGAAAATGCGCCTCGAAGGGTAAAGGGAGGAGGGAGTATATAAACTGCCATTGGCCTCGATTCCTGAGCAATGTGGGACTATATTGGCATACGGGAACGAGCCCCCCAGTCGAGGTCTAAGGGGAGTGGATCCCCCTAGTTGAGGGGTGAAGGAGCCTCTTCGACGCCCTGTTGGGCAGCATCACTAGGGTTAATCACCGCATCTGAGGTATTGTCCGCTTTGGAGGTTGGTGCACCGTCACGGTTTTGTCCTGAAAAGGCGCCTTGAAGGGTGAAGGGAGGAGGGAGTATATAAATTGCCCTTGACCTCGATTCCTTAGCGATGTGAGACTATATTGGCATTCGGGAACAGGAGCAAACTAGTAAATATCAATCAAATATCAATAAAGTAATATTTCTTAAATATTACTTTTTTTCCTTTTCAAATCTTTCTTTTACATTAGAGGAATAAAATAAAAATAATATAAAATAATATTATAATAAATATAATTTTCTTAATTTCATCCAAATCAAACAACATTCATTTTTATTCTATTTTTCTCACATTTTTTCACTCGCACACAAAAATTTGTAAAAATATTTATTAAAAGAAAATAATGTAAAGTAAAAAGAATCAAACCTTTAAGATCTAATGAGCACAACAATTTGTTTGATTTCCTTTTGTTCTTCTTCCTTATCATTCACTTCTTTGATATTTTTCATTCTTCAAAGTTGATCATAGGATAATGCCCTCATATCAAAAATAAAATTGAAATCGAAATTAATATCTCACTTACTATTGAAATTTCTTGCTTTTTAAGGACATACTTAGTGAAATTTAATTAAGTATATACTTTTATATGACCAAAGTTATTATTCATAAATTACTATCATCTTTCTTTTTCATTGAAAAAACTCACTCTTTTTTATAAGAACAATAGTAACAAGAGTTGAAACTGAGACCTTTTGCAAATTCTTCCAATCTTCGTTTTCCCATCAAGGCAACAACTTGTTCTCATCTTCATCACCCCTTTTGTGATCATTTCTTTCAAATTTTGTTTCTATGATAAATTCCATTTATTTTTGCTTCCACTTATATAAATTTTAAATTACTTCAATTCTCATGATGCTGATTTTGATGTGAATAAATTTGTTGTCAAGTCAAAATAATTATGTGAAAGAATAGTTACAAAAGATTGTTTTTCCTACATGTCATAAAAAGTGTAACTTTGTTATGCCTCAAAGTACTTTTTATCATGATTAAGAAATTTTGGTTCACCTAGTCACAACAACATTTTTGTGATTAAGAAATTATTTTCTTTTTTTAATGAAATATGTAGATAAAAAAGATAACAAAGATAGAGTGAACACTGAAGCATAACAAAGTTATGTTTTTTATGACATTAATTTACCTTTTGTATCCAATGCTAACATGATTATCTTGACATGGAAATAACATTTATGTAGATAAAAAAATTCATAATACAATAATTAAATAATATTACAAGTTCTTTGTAGTTAAGAGATGATATTGAAGGATTATAACATAAAAATAAAATATAGAAAATTATAACTTGAAGGGTGAAGACGAGAGTAAATTGTTACATCCATGAAAAAACGAAGATTGGAAAAAGTTGCAAATGATTTCCCTTTCAAGTGACTTTTCATTCTCAGAAGTTAAAAAAGAGAATGTCACAAATAAATTTTAAAGTAGGGTTCAAAATTAATTTCCAAATAAAAACACATGAATATATGCAAGTTAAGACAAACATATGAACTTCTTGAAACTTGAATCAATTAATCAAACAAATGTTGATGTTAGATCTAATCAAATGTGTGCACTAATTCAAATGTACAATAAAAGATAAAAATATAAACTAATGCATGTGATATAAAATAATGAAAAGAAAGATACATACCTGATACAATGAGATGATTGAGAATTATTAGTATCAATTATAAACAATTTTGGATGAATAACATTTGTTGATAAATTAGGGGTTTTATGACTCTATAAACAAATAAGAGAAAATTGAGATAGGGATGGAAAAAATGAAGATAGAAGACTTCATTAAGACTAAAACAAAACTATGGCTAAAATCTAAAAGGAAAGTATTGTGAATATATGTATATCACAATCAACAAAGAATTTATCATACAGAGAAAGGTAAAAAGAGATAGAATGAAGAGTTTGTGAGAATGGAGAAGGTATATATACATGATTTTGTTTTCTCTAGGTTGACTTTGAGATTGCGGCGAGGCTACAACACTTATAATATCTAAAGTTTAAGAGTAACCAAATACCCTAAATCTAACGGTTGATAAAGTACAATAAATCTTAGCGGTAGAATTTGCCTATAATATGGGCTTAGTAGTTTTTAGCCCAAAAAAAAATATTAAAACCAAAAGGATTTTAATTTATTTTTCATTTAATGTTATTTTTAGATAAAAAAAATAAAGGTTAATTTTTTTGTATTCAATTCTATAAATTAGTAAATGTATTTAAGTATATTATTTAATTAGCATTGGTAGAATCACATTGAAGAATCAAACCATCAATCAATACTTTCACATATTAAAGGTATCAATCAATACTTTCACATATTCAATTAAAGGTATGAAGACAAAGTCAAGTAAGTCATATTTTAGAAGTATTGTGATTTTTAGGTCCAATCTAGTTCCCTTTTAGACAATAAACCATTTTGGTTTGCTTTAAAAATATTAAATCTAAAAAATAAAACGAATACATTTTAAATTTTTAACACATTAATAAAATTAGTTTTAATTTAAAGATACATTGATTTAATACATAATTTTTAAAATTTTTAACTAATATTAAATTAAATTATATATAATTTAAAGACATATTGATTTAATAAATCAATTATTGCATACTCGTACATGTTTTGTTAAAAAAATGTAATTGTTATTTTAAGAAATAGACTAACCTATACTTGTACAAGTGGACCTAACCTACGAATAAGGACTTTTGCTGGTACCTACACTCTACTCATTTTTTAAATGTCCAAAACACTCTTCTCGAAAACTCAATTCAAAACATATTTATGTATATTTTGTTTTTTAATATTATAGAATGTACATTCTGAAAAAGGTGAAATTTGATTCTGAAAGAGAAAAATTATATTACATAAAATAGAATATAGAAATTTCTAATGCGAAACGGAAAACAAAATCCATAACTACTAGTGCGTATTGAACCTAATATTATGAGATGAAAATTCCAAAAAGTTTTCGAAAAGTATAATAGAAAAACATCTTGTTTTCTTTTTTTCTTTCTCACAAACCGTATTACTGGAGAGTTACTGAAAACACCTCCAAATTCATCGATTAACCACGAACAACAGTAAGCAATCACACAACACTCACAATGTCCAGAAAATACAACTCATAGCTGCGGAAAAACTCTTCTTCAAACATGCACAATAATGAGGCTAGTTTAGTCATTTCAACATAGTGATATACTGCATGTTGGAATTTCGTATAGTGCAGGAAGCAAACGCCACAAATAAGTGGTTAAACGAACCAATTCAAAATCGACAAATTAAGATTTGGTTTAGTTAATTCTAAAATAAGTGATTATGAAATATATATTTTTTAAACAATCACTTATATAAAAAAACGTATATGATTTTCTATTATTTAGTTTGCAAATTTTACGACCAACTTATTTCACAAGCCACCAGTTGACTAAGGAACGAGTTTTCGATCCCCTGAACGATACCAATATTTCGAACTCAAGTCTCTTAAGATGGGATCAATTGAGGTATTGTCCATTTTAGAACTTGAAACTCCATCAAGGTTTTGTCCTTAAAAAACATCTCGGATGATTGAATGAGGAATGTGTATGTAAACTGAAATTTTTGGATCGTAAAAGTTAAAATGACAAATTGATCATCATCTTACGAGGAGGATTTAGCATATAGTTTTGGGTGACTGATAATAAATTTAGGAATCAATTTATATTTCAAGTTAAGTTTAATTTTGAAACATTTTTTCAAGTAATTTAATTTAAAAATATTTTTAAAACCAAACACATGTAACTCTTATGCCCAAAATTCTGTAGAAACATTTCAAATATTCAAGAAAAATGACAAATTTTCTAATAGTTTAAATATTAAATATAATAATACCAAAATAAATTATAAATATAATTAATGATAAGGATGACAACCAAACATAACAAGTCCAATTTATGGCATTATGAGTAAAGGTAACTCTTATATGAAGTCTTTGTCATAATTAATCTTAATAGATCAAAACCAATCATACAAATAATTAAATCAATAATATTAAATTTAAACTAAACAATTCAAGATATATCTAAGGAAATGTAAGTAAAAAAACAAAATAGTAAAATAAAAATTAGAGGCAACGATTGGTTGTAGGATGAAGATGAAAACAACTAGCAACCTTAGTTTGGAAATTGAGATGGAATTAGTTTTAAAATATTTAACTTCTAGTTCTTGCCACCACTATTTAATGGAGAAAGAAAAGTTGTAATAATTTGTGTCAAAGAAACAAGTTACAAAGTCATAAGAGTTATATAAAGCATTGGAAGACTTAAACATTTTACACATGATTCCATTCATAAAATCACAAAAAGGATTAAAAAAGATAAGAAAACTTGAATTTAAGCATAAGAACATATGTAGAATAGAGTTGGACAAAAACATGTAAGAAACATAACATCAAATCATGAATGGAATCTAATTAAGAAGATAGAATTGAACAAAATATTTGATACAAGAATAATAACTAAAAATAAAAGAAAAAATGGTGAGAAGACTTGGTAGAATAGAAGAAGTGAAGGACTTTTTGAGAAGACTTTATGTTCCTCCTCCAAGATAAACATCATAGGATGAATTATCATTTGACTCCTAAGAACCAATGTAAGACTCTAGAATAGTGATCACTCTCATAAGAGATACTACATATATCTCAAATTCAAATTTTGATGTATAATAAAATTGATTTACACATAGAGAGTTAAAATTCTTAAATCTAGATCAAGGCCAAAATCATCTTCATGTTTTCCATAGTTGTGTGTCACACTCTCCATTCTTTTCTCACATTGACCTTGCATTGTCTAGTTCATGACTGAACTTCACATGGGTGCTTAGTATATTTGAATGGTTGTTACTTACACTACAAGAAAATCATGGAATAGAAATCAATTTTAGAGACAAAAAATAATTAGTTGTTATAGTAACTAAATTAGAAACAATTTTAGAAACTAATTTTTTATTTTATTTCTAAATTAGTTTCTATTATTATTAAATAATTTCTAAATTGGTATCTAATTAGCAACCAAGGTTTTGACTACCAATTATTTAGATTCTAATTTTGGTAGCAAAAACCTTGGTTAGTAATTAGATACCAATTTAGAAACCATTTAACAGTAATATAAACTAATTTAGAAACCAAATTTTTTTTAATCTCTAAAATGATATATAATTTAGTCACTATAACAACTAATTATTTTTTATCTCTAAATTGGTTTCTATTTTATGATTTTATTGTAGTGTTACATTTTTTTTTCTTATACTCTTTCGACCACACCTTGTAACTTCTTTTGGATTTGACCCAAATACAACCTCTTAAGCTAAAATAACTATGTGCATGTATTTCTTCAAATAAAAGTAAAGGATAAATGAATCCATAAAATATAGAACATAAATGACACGAAATGGAAAAATGCACAAGATTAAATTACATTAAAATATACATTAATTTAAAATGTGTTCTGAAAGTTTCAAACACAGCACATTCTTAGTGAAGGATAAATAGAAGAAAAAAAATGGTATAGATTAGTTGTTTCAAATCAAACATCTTTAATAATTTGGACAACCAATTAACAACTCAAAAACATTTTGATATTATAAAAATACTATCAATATCAATCCACATGGTTAAAAAGCTCAATAATTTTCCTTTCAAATCCTATTTTTCAAAATTAAAGAAATATAATAATAATAATAAGATGATAAAATTAATATAAAATAATTGATTTTAATTCAACAAAAACTAAACAATATTCATTTTAAATCTACTTTTTACTTTTTTTTCCACTATTTTTTCTCATTTCTTTTATATAGAACAAAATTATCACAAAAAAATTGTAGAAATATTCAAAAATGGAAAATAACATAAAGTGAAAATAATCAAACTTTTTATATGTAATGAGTACCAACAACTTGTTTGGTTTTTTGTTGGTTACTTTTCCTTATCCTTCATTTCCTTGATTTTTTTTTTAATTCTCTAAAGTTGATAATGAGATGTAGGGATAACAAAGCGGGGCGGGCTAACCTTTTCAACCTGCATTAGCCCGCAATCCGCTAACCCGCAAGAAAAAAAAATTGTCATTGTTTTAATGTGTGCAGATGACGAAGAAGATTATAATTATGAAAAAATGGATGAAAGTTCTTCTAAACTGGCATCCAATGCTATTGAAATGAAAGAATGTCAATAATGTTTATGTTTAATGTTATTGAATTAATGTTTATGTTTAATGTTTTGGAATTAGGTATTTTTAATGTTTCGGAAGTGGAAGAATAGTGATATTTGATATTTATCTTAATGTTTAATTTTTTTTTATGTTTGACTATGTTTGAAAAGGAAGAAAAAAAAATTAGGTTTAATAGTAATAAATATATAGGTTTAATTTGATAATTTTTTAAGAACAAAATGTAAAAAAAAAATATTTAATTTAAAAAAAAAAGAACGCGGGCTGGCCCGCAAACCCGCAGGCCAGCTCTTATGCGGGACGGATCGGGAATTCTAGCCCGCAATAACTTTGCGGAGCGGGTCAATACGGGGCGGGCTGGCCCGCTTTGCCACCCCTAATGAGATGCTCTTCATAATATTAAATAGGAAATGGAACTTAAAATTAGTATCTCATTTATTATTTATATTTTTCCTTTATATTATGATATACTAAGAAATTTAGTTGAGTATATAAAATTAAATGAGTTTTGAAGACCATAACTAACTTTAATATATTATTTAGCATGTATTAATTATTTATTGACAAAAAATTCATGATTACTCAAGATTTACGTGAGATTATATATTTACATGTCTAAAATTACTTGTTCATAGTAATACATGTTTATCACACACATTGATATCATTTTATTTTCTTATTGCAAAAATTGATCCCTTGTGTAGCAACTAGAAATACAAAGACTTTTGAGTGAGATCTTTTGCAACTTCTTACAATCTTTCATTTCCTACAAGGCTGACAACTTGTTCTCATCTTTAGTGTCATTTTATTATTGTTCTACAAATTTGCATTCTATGAGAAATTCCATTGGTTTTTGGTTCCAGATATTATTTAAATTACTTCAATCATTGTGCTATTGACGTTGTGTTTGTTTAAATTAAATTATACTAAAGTTGTAGTTTTGTAGGTGTTTCAATTGACCTATGTCATTATAAAAAATTTGAGACCTCATTAATTAATTAAAGCATTTACTTTTTGCACCTTCATATTTTCTTCACTCACGTCTCATATTATAATGTATTAACTACAATGGTTTTTTCAAATTTTCGTTGTTTTAAAATGTTATCTCTAATGTATTAAAAAAAATTCTTGAATTACATATTCCAAAAATAATACTATACAAAAATATATGTAATAATAAAAATTCTAGAATATAGATTTTATAATTAACTTTTTCAACTGTACATATCGGTAAATCGTGATCTAGCCAGACCCAAGCCCAACCACTAAAACTCGACATAGGTCCCCTAACATAATTTGACTTGGGCTTGACCTGACTTATCTTGACGTGAGTCTGCCTCATTCAACTTGATGTAGATTGGAGGTGTGAGTCAACTTAACTCGACTTGGATTCAGGCTAACATGGACCTGGGATAACTCGGACTGACCTGGGTCTTGCTTGACTTAGCTTAACCTGGGCTCAACCTATCTCGACTTGACAAATCTTTCCTTGCTTGCTCGACTTATGCTTGGCTTGATTTGGTCAAATGTGGGCCCACCCTGATTCAGTCCATCAATCATAAGAGAATGCCCTCGATGTCAAAAAGAAAATTGAATTCAAAATTAATATCTCACTTATAATTGAATATTTTTGCTTTTTAATGACATACTTCATGAAATTTAGTTAAGTATATACTTTTATATGACCAAAATTATTATTCAGAAATTACTATCATATTTCTTTTTCATTGAAAAGAACTCACTCTTTTTATAACAACCAGTAGTAAGAAGAGTTGAAACTGAGATCTTTTGCAAATTCTTCCAATCTTCGTTTCCCCACCAAGGCAACAACTTGTTCTCATCTTCATCACCCTTTTTGTGATCATTTCTTTCAAATTTTGATTCTAAGATAAATTCCATTTATTTTTGCTTTCACTTATATATAATTTAAATTACTTCAATTCTCGTGATTTTGATTTTGATGTGAATAAATTTTTTGTCAAGTCAAAATAATTATGTGAAAGAATAGTTACAAAAGATTATTTTTCCTACATGTCATAAAAAGTGTAACTTTGTTATGCCTCAACGGAATTCTTATCATAACTCACCAAATGAAGTTCAAAATTATTTTATGGTTTAAAATCAATTTTAAAACATAATGGGGTTTTAATCTAAAAAATTGTATTTTGTTAAGGTCCACTTACCCGTTTGTGATTAAGAAATTTTTTTCCTTTTTTTAAATGAAACACGTAAATAATATAATAAAAATATAAAGTTGACACTAAGCATAACAAAGTTATGTTTTTTTTATGACATTGGAAGTTAGTATACCTTTTGTATCTAATACTAACACAATTATCATGACATGGAAATAAAATTTATCTAGATAAAAAATTCATAACTTGAATAATATTAGAAGTTATATGTAGTTAAGAAGAGATATTGAAGGATTATAACATAAAAATAAAATATAGAAAAGTATAACTTTAAGGGTGAAGACGAGAGCAAATTGCTACCTCGATGGAAAAACGAAGATTGGAAAAAGTTGCAAATGATTTTCCTTTCAAGTGACTTTTCATCCTCAAAAGTTGAAAAAAAGAATGCCACAAATAAATTTTAAAGTAGAACTCAAAATTAATTTCAAATAAAAAAATGAATATATGCAAGTTAAGACGAACATGTGAACTTCTTGAAACTAGAACCAATTAATCAAACAAATGTTGATGTTAGATCTAATCAAATGTGTGCATTAATTCAAAAGCACATCAAAAGATAAAAATATAAACTCATGGATGTGATATAAAATAATGAAAAGAATACATACCCGATAGGAGGAACTATTTGGGTGATTGAGAATTATTAGTATCAATTATAAAAAATTTGGAATGACTAACATTTGTTAATGAATTAGGGATTTATGACTCTATAAACAAATAAGAGAAGATTGAGATAGAGGGATTGAAGATAGAAATCATGGGAACAATGAAGACAAAAGACTTCATTAAGACTAAAACAAAACTATTGCTAAAATCTAAAAGGAAAGTACTGTGAATATATGTATATCACAATCAGCAAAGAATTTAACATATAAAGAAAGATAAAAAGAGATAGAATGAAGAGTTTGTAAGAATTGAGGAGGTATTTATACATGATTTTGTTTCCTTTAGGTTGACTTTGAGGTTGCGGCGAGATTGCGCTACTTCTAATACCTAAAATTTATGAGTAACCAAATACCCTAGATCTAACGGTTGATAAAGTACATATAAATCTTAACGGTCAAATATGTCTACAATATGGGCTTAGTAATTGTTAGAGCCCAACAAAAAAAATATTAAAATGGATAAGTTTTTTTTTTTCATTTAATGTTATTTTTAGATAAAAAGAAAGAAAAGTTTCTTTTTTTTAATTAAATTCTATAAATTAGTAAAAGTATTTAAATATATTATTTAATTAGCATTGGTAGAATCATGTTGAAGAATCAAACCATTAATAATACTTTCACATATTCAATTAAAGATATAAAACAAGTCAAGAATTACTAATGTGATTGTTAAACCCAAGTCATATTAGTCATATTCTAGAAGGATTGTGAATTTTTTTTTAGGTTCAATCTAGTTCCAATTTAGACAATAAATCATCTTGGTTTGCTTTAAAAATATTAAATCTAAAAATAAAAAAGTATACATTTTAAAATATTAACACATATTAATAAAACTAGTTTAAATTTAAAGATATATTGATTTAATACATAATTTTTTAAATTTTAACTCATATTAAATTAAATTAGATTTAATTTAAAGACATATTGATTTACTAAATTAATTATTGCATACTCGTACATGTTTTCTTAAAAAAGTATTATTGTTATTTTAAGAAATAGATTAACCTATAATTGTAGGACCTAACCTACAAATAAGGACTTTTGCTTCGTGCAGTATACATTTTGGTACCTACACTTTACTTATTTTTAAATGTCTAAAATACTCTTTTGGAAAACTCAATTCGAAACATTTTTAAGCATACTTTGTTTTTTAATATTACGGAAACTGCATTCTGGAAAATGTGGAATCTGCATTTTGGAAGAGGAAAACTGCATTACAGAAAATGAAATATGAAAATGCCTAATGCAAAATGATGTTACGGAAAACAAAATTCATAAGGGATAGTGCAAAAAGTATTGAACCTGGTATTGAAATTCCAAAATTATTTTGAAAGTAGAATATATATGAAGTTCAGACACTTCTTTTAAATGGCGTGTCAGTGTTTGATATTTGTATCGGACACTAACACTCGTATGACACCTGTAGGATACGTATCTGTGAAATGTCTAATTCAAAAAGTATTTGTTAGATTTCTGGCAATTCTAATACGGTTCTAACACAATTTTAAAAAGGAAAAATATATTAATTTTCTAAAAAATTAAACTTTATTGTATAAATTGTTATTATGATTATAAAAATAAGAAACAAATCCCTGTGAACCAGTAATGAAAAACATTTTTCTGCTCCAAAAATTAATCTCAAACATATTTGTTCACATAAATTTTTTTTGTCAATTTATATAATTCATAATTATATAATATATAGATCCGTGTCCACGTATCCTATATTTTAGAGATTTTATGTATTTCCGTGTTCGTATCTATGTCTGTGTTGTATCCGTGTCCGTGTCAGTATCTATGCTACATAGTCTATATACCTTGCAAACCTTTCATTTTTCCCAAAAATCGCGTGACCAGAGAGAATCACCGGAAAATAGCTTCAAGTACGCCGATGAACCGTCAACAATATTAATTACACACAACACTCACAATGTCCAGAAAATATATTTTACTGTTGCTGAAAAACTCTTCTCAAACAAGCACAATAATAAGGCTAGTTTAGTCATTTTAACATAGTGATGTAATGCATATTGGAATTTCGTATAGTGCAGGAATTAGTGGTTAAACAAACAGATTCTAAATGACAAATTACAATTTAGTAGTTACTTATAAAACAAGTGCTTATGAAATATATATTTTTTAAATAATCACTTATACATAAAAAAATGTATATGATTTTCTATTAAGAAAATATTTTCTACGATTTAGTTTGCAAATTATTATGATAAATTTTGTGTTGGACAAGAATGTTCGGGACCTCCGTACAAGCATTTGGTTGTGGTCAGCTTGGTGTTTGAACCCAAGAGGTGTGTTGTGAGCTCGATCTAGATGTTGGCCAGTCCAGAAAAGGTAATTAAGATAAAAAAATAAAGAGATCTTTTATCTATTGTGATATTATTCTGAAGATAAAAGATATAATTGTTATTGTTTAAATTTGTTATCATATTATTTTGAAGATAAAGAGATATTTTATCTCTTGTGATATAAGCAAGTTAGTTATATATTAATTAGTACATGTTAGTTACATATTAATTAATAGTTATTGAGAATAAAAGAGGAGCACCCGAGAATAATGTTGCACATGTTAAATAAAATGTTTTCCTGCGGTTAGCACCTGAAGATAAGTGGTACCCATTAGTAGGTGATTTTTCTGTTATGATTAAATGCTCTTATGTTGAGATTACATTCTCGTTAGAGAAAGTTGTTGACGGGATATCTATAAAAGGGGCTTGAGACCCCAGATAAAAGGACGTTGTTTCTGAATACTAAGACTGAAACTGATTTGATATCTTTAGTGCTCTCACTGACTTGATCGTCAGAGTGTAATCAACAGGTAGAGCACCCTCTGTCCAATGGAGCCGAGTATTAGACTTTCTAGAGAAGACAGATCATAAATTCTGATTTAGCTCGATTCGAGCCCAACCATTGCATGTCGACATAGGTTCCCTAACTTAATTCGACTTGGCTCGACCTGACTTGTCTTAACATGAGTCTGTTCCATTTCACTTGACATGGACTAACCTTAGTGTGGGTGAACTCAACTCGACTTGGGTCTAGACGACATGGATTCAGGCTAATTCAGACTGACCTAGATCTTGCCTGACTTAGTGTAACCTAGGCTCGAGTTGACCTAAGCCTTGCCTAACTTGCTCGACTTAGGCTTGGCTTAATTTGGTCAAATGTGGGCCTACCCCAATTCGGTCCATCAATCATGAACTGGATGAATTTAGTCCAACTTGGACCCAAATCAATTCTGTTTGATGTGGACCCAGGCCAACTCAACTCGACCCTAATGTTAGGATCGATGGCTAGAACAAGAGGGGGGTGGGGGGTGTGAATTGTTCACAAAAGATTTTCACAAATACTTTACTTAGAATGAAACTTTAAAAATCAACTCAGAAAAGCAATTCAGAAAGCAATCAAATTGCCAAACAAAAACAGATATCATAATTATAATCTGTTAAAATAACGATTTAACTGTTTGTTTATGACAACGAAAAATATCAAACAGTTATGGAGAGAAGAGATAGAGAGTGTTCCCGCCGATTGACCTAAACGTCTTCGTGCGTCTCTGATAACTTCGTGTCCAAGAACCCTCCTTCTTACGTCCCTTTCCTCCGATGGAGTTACCTGAAAACAAAGAGACAAAGGGCGCCCTCGCGGCCGTTTGCACTCCGACGCTCAAGTCAGACTCTCGGGCAATGAAACACCAAACTCTAACTCTAAGAGCACTGTGTGTGTTCTCTCTCTCTCTCTGTGTTGCTTCTCTTACTGATGCGTAATGCGTACTAACAAAAAGCGTACCTTGTTATGTTTTGTTGTTACCCTTATATACCTTTCAGTGTCTCTGCCCTTCTGGTTAACTGTGACTTAAGCATACTGTAGGCGCGCCTTAGCGACACTATCACCTAGTCTTAGGGCCATCTTAGTGCGTAAGGCTGCCCTACCGAGGCACATCTGGTGCGGGATGACCACTGGGGTGGCGACTCATGCATCCAATCTCTGGGGTCATCCATCCTGGGCGTTTCCTGTCCCAATCACGTGCCATGCATGCAGATCACCACTGGGACGTGACCCTTACGAGTCGTCTCTTCCCCAGTGGCTCTTTGATGTGGTGCATACTATCGCGTTCCCTACACCCCATGCACGGATCCCTCGTGATTTGGGCCTCTCCCTGCTGGTAACTGGGATGTGGCTTGAAAACCATCTTTTTTGTCCATCTTTACTGTTGGGGTGCCGAGGCCCGAGGCCTCCACTCCTTGCCTCGATGCCGCCCCCTCCTCGACCTCCTTACTCGTGAGCCTAACGAGACTCCTTCCTGTCTTGCTGAACTTTCCAGTGGACCCAGCCTTTGGGGCTCCACCTTGACTTTGGTCAATGCCCGAGTCCGAGGACCGGTCGGTACAGAGAGAATTACACACAAGGTTTATATTGGTTCACTCTATCCCAGAGCTACATCCAGTCCTCAGTCAAGCCACTGAGTATTTCACTATGTATCCCACCAAGCCTACTCACCCTCTTTGCACACAACCAACACCTCAAGCCAGAACCACATTGACTTTACAGGATTTTACAACAGTTTTACAGAGAGTAATATGAACAATTACAAGAAACTAAACAAGGGTAGAAAGCACCTGGAATCACAGTACACTAGAAACCCTATTGATCAGTTCTTGAACCACAACAAAGCTCAAAAGCAATCTTGTTAAAACTTGGTAAAACACCTTTTCACAAACAGTTGGTAATCTTTCAAATCAATCTCAAATCAGAGTATCAAACTTTTATATTTCATCAATATTTTTCACGTTTGAAAGTGGACTAGTTTTATATTCCTTGAGAAGTTATCTTTGAAGGCAGATTTGAACAACCAAATCAGTTAAAACAAGTTTTCAAAAAACTGTTATGAAAACTTACATTTAATCAGTTAAAATTGCGATTTAACCGGTTGAATGGTTTTGACAGTTATACAACTGATTAAAAAAACAGTTTCAAAACACCTTTTCCAGCTAAGTGACAAACAACCAATTATCTCGAAACTTTAATCGGTTGTTTTTTCCTTTGCATGAAAAAACACTTTAATCTTTAAAACATATTGAAATAAGCTTTGTTTGAGAATCAAGACTGATCTTACAAAGATTCTAAACCCTATAACAAAACCTAAACCTAAAACACAAGACAACTTCAGGCTTCATGAGGATTTGATACATCAAAACTTCCCATCTTCAACACCTAACTTGACTGAATAGACTTAACCTGAGCTCCGTTGACTCAACCTGAATGGACTCAAAATGACTTGAACTAACCTAGGCCCAACATTCTCTCCTCGATTTAGGCCATGTTTATTTGGCTTGGCTTAGGCTTGACCTAACCAACTTGATATGGGTTTTGTTCCCGTCGGTTGACCAGATTATGCTTCGTGCGTAGCTAAGACCCGCGTATCAAGGACTCCTTCGTCTTTGTTCCAAATATTCTCCCTGTGCCACCGTGAGTACCTGAAACAGAGAGAACAAATGGGCGCCCTCGCGGCCGTTTGCACTCCGACGATCAAGTTAGCTAGCGAGAAACATCAAAGAACACACCTCCGTATCGGAGCACCGTGAATGGATGCTCTGAAGGTGGTCAAATAACTGAGTAACTGATTTCTCTCTAATTGCCTGTGCGAACAGTGGGTTCACGAGAAAGCAACTAGAGTGTGTGTGTGTAAAACTAAATCTCGATCCCCGTCCCAAACATCTAAAGCCCCTTTTAAACGTCTAAAGCATTCAAAGCGCCTTAAAGTGCATTTAAAGCATCTTAAAGCGCATTTAAGGCGTTTAAAAACGTTTAACGCATTTAAAACGTTCAAAGCATTTAAAGCGTTTAAAGTGCTTTAAAGCATTTGAAAGGTAAACTGAATAAAAACGTACCTTAGCAAACTTTCAGGGAAACTTATATACCTTGATGTTTCAATGCTTACTGCCACGTGTTGTTCTGACTTGATCGCTATTCTACGTGGAGGGCTTTACAGCGCCGTAACCCAACTTAGGGATATTCCATCGTGTAAGTCCTCCTTCTTCGAAGTGCATCTGGCGCAAGGGGTGACTTTCTAGGTGCCAACTCATGCGCCCCAGCCTCTAGTCACTCGCCTTGGGAGTGTATCTACCTTCCTCTCGTACCACGCACATGGTTCGCCCTTGGGCGTGGCCCTCTCAGGGGTCGTATCGGTTCCAGGGGTCTCCCAGAGGTGGCGTGGGTACTTTCACAAGTCAGGTTACTCCTCACTGGTATTGGGAATATGGCCTTGAAGCCACCTTTCTCTTATTTTTATTACTGTTCTGAGGTACTGAGGCCTTTCATGGTGTCACCCCCTCCACGGTCTTTCCTACCCGTGGGTATCGGGGGGTGACACCGCCGATGCCTTAACCTGGCGACGCCTCAACCTGGCGTCGCCTTCTCCTGGCGACGCCTCATCCTGGCGACGCCTCAACCTGGCGACGCCTCAACCTGGCGTCCTCTACACCTGGCGACGCCTCATCCTGGCGACGTCTTAAGCGGTCAACCTGTTGACTTTCCTCCCTAGGCTCCCTGGATGGGTCCCACCATACGTTTTGATGGCATTCTCATGGAGCTCTTCTTAGATGTATGTGAATATGGTGCGGAAGCTATGGTGAAAGTGGGCAAGATCCTCCTAGGAGTTGTGGTGATCTTGAAGGTGCATGAAATGTATGGAAAAAGGGAGGTTCGGCCAGCCCTCTTGGTAAATGGTGAAGAGAAGATTAGGACCTAGAAACTAGGCAAAGGCAATGTATGGCACAATATGGGCAGCATAACATTACTCTCATTAATCTTGAAAATACAAGTGATGGGCTTCTCCTTTTATAGGCTAAGGAGGCCGTAAATGCTAAGTTAAGTGAAGATGAAATGCAAGCAAAATGAAATGGAAATGTGAAGGCACATGGCACATGGAGCACATGGCCGTTCCTAGTGAGAATCTTCTAGAAAACGTGAGCTAGCTAGGTTAAAAACAAAAGGAGACAAGTTTATGCTTTCTAACACTACACTAACTACTAAGCCACTCCTAATGGGCCTCCATGTAGCATGTACAAGTTCTTCTCCCTCCCATCCGTTGCTTGACCCAATTGTGCGTGGAGATGCTTGGCCATGGACCTAGTGATAGGTCCTAGACGGTCTAGGCTTCCTCCTAGACGCTCCTTTTGTAGCCGCCCCTCATCTTGTGCTAGACGCTCCATACTTGAGTCCAGACGCTCCCCACATGGCTCTAGACGGTCTAGGCTTGGATCTTGTCTTCCATGGTGTGGTGAGCTTGGCCCTCCTCCATCATCCCCAACTCCAAAATGGCCCATGAGTCCCCCCTCATGTGATTCCTTGACAAGGAGTTTCCTATGTGTGCCTTGGGGAATGCAAAGTTTTCCTTCTTTAAAAAGATATCCCTCGGCCACATAGTAACCTCCTTGCGCTCTATGTTGACATTGGGCATAGATGGATGAGAGTTCTTGATCCTCTTGGTAAAGCTCTCTTATGTGATCAAATCCAAGAATTTGGGCACCCAATTTTGAAAAGAGTGTATGCCACCTTGAAAGAGCATCGGCCACTATATTGGTGCTTCCTTTCTTGTATTTGATTACATAAGGAAATTGTTCAAGAAACTCCATCCATTTAGCATGTCTCTTGTTGAGCTTGTGTTGGCCCTTTAAATATTTTAAAGACTCGTGATCACTATGGATGACAAATTCTTTGGACACAAGGTAGTGTTCCAAGTCTTTAGGGCTCGCACAAGAGCATAGAGCTCTTTGTCATAGGTGGGATAGTTGAGGGTGGCACCATGGAGTTTTTCACTAAAATATGCAATGGGGTGTCCACCTTGCAACAAAACCGCACCTATGCCTACTCCCGATGCATCACATTCTATCTCAAAAGTTTTGGAAAAATTTGGAAGAGATAGAATTGGTGCATTGGTGAATTGAGCTTTTAGCCTTTGGAAGGCTTGCTCATGCTTATCATTCCAACAAAATGCAATTTACAAGTTCATTCAAAGGAGAAGCTAGGCTTGAAAAATTAGGCACAAACCTTCTATAGAAGCTAGCTAACCCATGAAAACTCCTTATATCACTTACATTTTGTGGAGTGGGCCACTCTCGGATGGCTTTGATTTTCTCGGGGTCAACATGCACCCCCTTTTGGTTAACTATGAAACCTAAGAAAACTACACTATCTACACAAAAGGTGCACTTATCCCTATTGGCAAAAAGACTATTTTTCCTAAGCACTGGAAGAACTTCCCTAAGGTGCCTTAGATGGTCTTCTAGGGTCTTGCTATACACTAAGATATCATCAAAATAAACTACTACATATTTACCTATGCAATCTCTCAAGGTGTGATTCATGAGCCTCATGAATGTACTAGGGGCATTAGTGAGCCCAAAGGGCATCACCAACCACTCATATAATCCAAACTTGGTCTTAAAAGCGGTTTTCCACTCATCACCCTCTTTGATTCTAATTTGGTGATATCCACTTTTAAGGTCAATTTTAGAGAATATGGTTGACCCATGTAGTTCATCAAGCATGTCACCAAGCCTTGGGATTGGATGCCTATACTTGATGGTGATGTTGTTGATTGCTCTACAATCACAACACATGCGCCATTTTCCATCTTTTTTTGGCACCAACAAGACAGGTACAACACAAGGGCTTAGGCTCTTTTGAACCCAACCCTTCTCCAACAAGTCTTGAACTTGTGACTATATCTCCTTGGTTTCCTCGGGATTTGTTCTATAAGCGGGCCTATTTGGTAGGCTTGCCCCCGGAATGAAGTCAATTTGATGTTCTATACCTCTAATGGGAGGGAGTCCAATGGGTCCCTCATTAGAGAATATATCTTCAAATTCACTTAAAAGGTTTTCTATTTGAGGAGGTAGACTCATGAGTTCATTACTTGTGGCAGTGCATGTAAGTGTTCCTTTACAAAAGGCTAGGCTTGGTTGTTCAACAAGAAGCAAATTTTCCAAAACATTTTCAAAAGGTTTTTCTTGTTGAGCAACCTTGTGGGAATGAACACTCTTCTCCCACGCCTTTCTATCCCTAAGGATTTTCTCTTTTTCTAGCACTTTTTTTTTTCCTCATCCCTCTTATGTTTCATTTGTATTTGGTCTTTCACCACTTGAGAGTGTGGTAAAGGACTAAGTACAAATTTCTTATGCTTGTGGGTGAAGGAAATCTCGTTAGTGAGACCATCATGCAAGGTTTTCTTGTCAAATTGTCATGGTCTCCCTAATAAGATGTGGCAAGCTTCCATAGGCACTACATCACATAAAACTTTGTCTTTGTAGTTCCCTATGGAAAACTTGATTTCCACTTGCTTATCTACACTTAGTTCCCCATTTTCATTAATCCATTGTAGTTTGTAAGATTTTGGGTGAGGAACTACTTGTAGATTAAGCTTATCAACCATTCTAGCACTACAAGAATTACAACTAGATCCACTATCCACAATGAGGGAACATATATTTTCTAAAACATTGCATCTTGTATGAAATATGTTCTCCCTTTGTGTTTCCATGGATGTGCTAGGGTGATTGTTGAGGATTCTCCTAATCATTAGCAACTCTCCCTCTAATGGAGCTACCCTTTCATCCTCTCCCCCTTCCTCTCTCTCACTAGGCTCATCCTCGCCACTAGTGTATTCATCTACACCCTTTAAAAACTAAGTCCTTTGGTTTGGGCATTGTGCTTGCACATGCCCTCTACCATAGCACTTAAAGCACTTAACATCTCTAGCTCGGATGGGTGGGGTGGAGGTTTCTTTCACTAAGGGTTTGGTAGTTTCTTTTGGTTTTTCTCTTGATGTGCTACCCTCCCTTCTATATTCTTTCTTGGGATAAAAGCTAGAGTAGGAACTCACCCTTTGACTTGAAGTTTTGCGCAAAATTTGTTGTTCAACTTTAATGCAAAGTTGAACCAAGTCATTCAAGTCTTGGTAGGGAAGGAGTTCTACCCTATCTCTTATCTCAAGAGAAAGGCCACTAAGGAACCTAGCTATGGTGGTGTCCTCCTCTTCCCTAATGGATGCTCTCATCATGTAGAGCTCCATTTTTTGCCTATACTCCTTTACACTCATATTTTTTTGTTGGAGTCTTTGGAGCTTGTCCATTAACTCCCTATGGTAGTATGAGGGTATATGTCGACGTCTTAGGGCTCCCCTAAGGTCATTCCAATACGTAATGGGAGGTTCCCTATGAAGACGTCTTTCTCTTTCGAGAGAGGTCCACCAATACATGGCGTTCCCTTGGAAGCTAAGGGCGGCTAAGGGTACCTTGCGTTCTTCACTCACCCTATGGCAAGCAAAAAGTTGCTCTACTTTCATCTCCCAATCTAGGTAGATTTCTACATTCTCCTTACCATGGAAGTGAGGTAGGTCTACTCTAACCTCCCTTGGCCCCTCTTGCTCCCTTTGCCTATTTCTTCTAGGGGGTGGTTGGTAATTGTCATTGATTCTAAGGCTTCCCTCCCCTAGAGACTCATTACTTTTAGAATGGGATGCATGAGTATGAGATTTTTTTTATTTTTGTGACTTCTCTTCTTGGGCTTTAGTTAACTCATTGATTTTAGTCTCATTCTCCAATTGTCTAAATGAAATCATTTGCACAGCTTGTGAAACTTCTTTCAAAAGAGTTTTTATAGATTTTACTTCACTTTCAATAGACTTTGCAGAATGAGAAGAAGAAGACATGACTAAAGCTTTGTGTATACAAGTATTTTACCTTGAGAAAATTTAGGAAAGTCAAAGAAGGTAGTCTTCCAGGTAAGGGAGGTGAGTCACAGTGGACTACTTAAATACCAAGCCTTTGCCTTAACCAAAAACTATCTCTCAATGTCTTCACACAAAGCTTTCTCTTAGTAAGCCACTTAAGACACAATTAAGTTGGAGAAATCAGATTTTAATGCAAGAAAACAATGCAAACTAGCTAATTAACCAATCAAGAATTAACAAAGCTTAAACAAAGCAACACAATTGAAAAGCGTAACTAATTAAGCAACGAGATGCAATTAAAACAATTAACAATTTCTAAACTAGATAATTCTACACCGGCCCTAGGTGAGGCTTCTTGGACACTTGGAGTCCTTGAAGACACACTCACCATCTAATCACGTAATTAAAGAAGTAATTAACAAAAGTTAAGTTGCAAAGAATAAAGAAAACTCCCTTTGTTGATCTCTTTTTTCTTTTTGCTATTGGCACTTCCTTGGTTGTCTTTTCTTGGTTGGACCTTCCAATGTTTGTGGTGTTTTTGGTAGGTATTTATTTTCTGCCCTTGCCTTTGTTCCTCTTAGAATTAGGGAATTAATTCTCCAATCCAGCACCTATCAAGCAAGCTAGACCTCACTCAAGTCAAATTTCCACTCAAATAAGCACCAATTGAAAAACAATCCAGGACCAAATTTAGAGGCCAAAGAATTAAAGCAAGAAACAAATTAATTGGAAAAACAGTACCACACAAATGGAATTAAATTGTGACAACTAGAAAGAGTTCCAAAGAAATATTAGACAAGCAAATAAAGGTACTCAAAGAAAGGTAGGCACACAAAATGGATCCTAAGAATAGCACTAGAATTGGTTTCAAAATCAAAAACAGCACCACTGAAAAATTGTTGTGGGCCAGAGAGCGTGATTTTCCCCGATTTATGTTGAGCTGTCCTTTTAAGATTTGCTTCTGAAAATTTATATGCCAATAATTCAAGATCTTAACTAAATTCTGGCGTTGGTTTCACTCCAAACGCATGAACCATTTTTTTTAATAAATTTTATAAAATCAGTGTTCAGTTACGCCAACTGTAGCGCCAGATTTGCACACTGTTTTTATAATATTTATCATTTTTTTTCTATTGACTCTTTTGAGCTGATTCTTTTTATGTCTTTTCTGTAACACCTCAATCTTGCATAATCCAGAGAATCAGAAATTTCCTATGTGGGAAAATAATTTTCTTAAGCAAAACAGCCAGCACAAAGAGTTATGCAAAACAGGGGATTATGTAAAAACTGGAAAAAAACAGTAAGATACCAAAAGAAAAACACAATGGAATTGCTGAAAAGGAATTTGTGTAGATCTAAACACAAATATGAACTCAAGCTAAAAATAAAAGGCACCAAAGGATCAAAAACACAGCAGATTCAAAACAAACATTTAGACCAAAATCAAGAAACAAATAAGCCAAACAAAGTACTTTTGAAAAACATGACTAGACAAAACACATATAGATTCAGAAATTAAAAGACTCAAAGAGCATAAAATGAACCAAATAAAATTGCAATAAGGACTCAAATACCTAAAATAAAAACAGCAACACAAAGTGTATGGAATCCTACCAAAAATTGCACAAAGATTGCTCAAGAACAATTGAACAAGATGCACCGATTGGAAATTCCAAACAACACACCAATTCAAAGCAAAAATTAAAAAACAGCAAGACAATATGGAATGTAAAGATGAACAACAAGGAAATAAAGAAGAACTCAAAATGAAAATGACCAAGAACTACTCATCTTTGAAGAACCTATGCTCTGATACCAAATGATGGCATTCTCATGGAGCTCTTCTTGGATGTATGTGAATATGGTGCGGAAGCTATGGTGAAAGTGGGCAAGATCCTCCTAGGAGTTGTGGTGATCTTGAAGGTGCATGAAATGTATGGAAAAAGGGAGGTTCGGCCAGCCCTCTTGGTAAATGGTGAAGAGAAGATTAGGACCTAGAAACTAGGCAAAGGAAATGTATGGCACAATATGGGCAGCATGACATTACTCTCATTAATCTTGAAAATACAAGTGATGGGCTTCTCCTTTTATAGGCTAAGGAGACCGTAAATGCTAAGTTAAATGAAGATGAAATGCAAGCAAAATGAAATGGAAATGTGAAGGCACATGGTCGTTCCTAGTGAGAATCTTCTAGAAAACGTGAGCTAGCTAGGTTAAAAACAAAAGGAGACAAGTTTATGCTTTCTAACACTACACTAACTACTAAGCCACCCCTAATGGGCCTCCATGTAGCATGTACAAGTTCTTCTCCCTCCCATCCGTTACTTGACCCAATTGTGCGTGGAGATGCTTGGCCATGGACCTAGTGATAGGTCCTAGACGGTCTAGGCTTCCTCCTAGACGCTCCTTTTGTAGCCGCCCCTCATTTTGTGCTAGACGCTCCATACTTGAGTCTAGACGCTCCCCACATGGCTCTAGATGGTCTAGGCTTGGATCTTGTCTTCCATGGTGTGGTGAGCTTGGCCCTCCTCCATCACGTTTGACTTTGACTTTGACTTTGACTTTGGTCAACGCCCGAAGACGGGACGCTACACAAGCCCCCTAGTCTTGAGCTGACACTTGTTTCAGCAAAAAGACTAAGGTCTCGCCCTATCATCCACGTGGCATTCCTGCTGACGTGACATTCCCTTGAGCAGTTGACGTGACATTCTCTGCACTGAGGATGTGACGTTTTAAGTTATACCTTAATCTCTTGACACGACGGCCATCACTTAGCGCCTCTCGCGCTCCTCAAGTTAACGTTATATCTTTTGAAAACGCGCGCTCCAAACCACTGTTTCATTCACTCTTTCGCATTCTCTCTACTATTCATCTTCCAAAACTTTCTCTGCAACCTTCGCTCTCCCTTTCACACTTCCAACCTTCATCCAATCAGATATTCAAAAGGTATGATTTTTCTCCATCGATGGTTTTACCCCTTTACTGTATTGCTCTTATAACTGCCTGGGACCGTTTATATTTTCTATATTTCTGTGTTCTACTCCCTTCGTTGTTTCCCCCTGTTCTTCTCTTCTCGTGTGGGTAGGGTTTTTCTAGGATTTCTCTTCCCCTTTCTGCCTTAACCCCATTTGCTAAACCTTTTTCCTTTCCTCCTTCTTCAGCTTTTTTCATCAATCCATGGCGCGTACAGAAACAACCGCCAATCCACCACCCCCAGGGATCAACTATAGGGCTCACTACCCTTGGGCCTCCGATGAACTCTTTGCCGAATGTTCGACTCTGACCACCGTTGAAGACGTGGAGAACCATTTGGGTGACCCACGTACATACAATTTCAACGCCTTCTCCAGTAGACACGACTCCCACATCTCCGTTCGTCACGCCACCCCCGGGGAGCCGGTCTGCGTGGATCATAGGTCCAACGGCGGGAAACCCTTCTTCTTCCTCTACCAGACGATGTTCAAACGAACCGGTCTGCGCCTTCCCTTCTCGGGCTTCGAGAGGGAACTACTCACTGAAATCAACGTAGCCCCTGCCCAGCTACACCCCAACAACTGGGCATTCATCAGGGCATTTGAAATCTTGAACGGGTACTTGGGCTTGCTACCATCAGTGGACATCTTCCTCCACTTTTTCGAAGTGAAGAAGCAAGGGAAGAGCCTCTGGGTGAGCTTCTCTGGGGTCGCCGGAAGGATAATCCTCACCCTCTTCCAGAACTCCTACAAAGGGTGGAAGGGTAAGTTATTCAGGGTGTGTTGCACAAAACGCGACCCCACAACCCTGGATGGCTTCCCCTTATATTGGGTGAAAGAGCCAAGGCTGATTAATCCCAAGTCCTTAGACGAACTACCCTCTGCTGATAGAGAGGTATGTGTGGCTCTAGCTGGCATGGGAATTGCCTTCAACACCGCGGAGCTCATAGCTCGTGAGTTTGATGCGGACGCCCTATCTCAATACTTTGGTAGGAGAATCTGCGCCTATACTTGGCTTTTTTTATCTTTGCCCTTTAATGTGCTTTCTCTTATTGCTGTATGTGCTGTTTATCTGCCCTAAACTTCTATGTGTAACTATGTGTATCTGACGCTTCATGCTTAACTGGTATTGGCTTTAACCCTTTGTTCTTTTGCTTGTCTTGGAGCAGCCTCAGTGATGGACTCATCAAGGCGTCTTGCTCTGGCCAAGGCTTTGAAAGCTCGCACCAAGGCGACTGCTGCGAAAGCCGACACCTCGGACACCCCCATGGCTGAAAAAAACCCCTCAGAAACTCCACAAAGTCCAACTTCTCCACATACCGCCCAAACAACCAACTCACCCCACACCCTCCAAACACCTAACTCACCCCCTCCAATTGCTGCAGTCCCACTGGCTGTGGCCCACACCTCTACCCCAGCCCCCCTTGACAAGGGCAAGGGCGTCCTTGTTGTTCCCTCTGATGACGAAGGCTCAGGCGAGGGGTAGGTCTTCAAGAGGAGGAGGACCAACAGAGTCATCTCCTCACGATCTGCATCCCCCCAACGTGGAGGGTCTCTAAGGGATAACCCCCCTAGCGCCACATCTCCATCACACCAACTGGGCCAAGAGGAGGGGGTAGAATCTGCACCGCCATCGACACAAGCACCCGCCGCTCAAGCAACTACCCCAGAGACCTTAGAAATCCCCCCCCCCCCCCAATCATGCAACTAATGAGGGGGTTCAATGAGAAGTCGTCGGGAAGCTCTTCTGGCGAGGCCAAGAAGGAAGGCATGCCCTACTACATGCGGGGCCTTCCTTGCCATTGCTCTCGATTGGCGCGCACAAGCAAAATCCAAGGCCATCGAGATGCAAGCCCTTCAAGCTCTCAAGCGAGAGGTGGCCACCCTGAAGGAGGAGAAGCTGAAGCTCGCACCACTTTGGGAGCACAAGGAAGGAGCCTACGAGACCTCTCTAGTGGAGTCTCGGAAAGTGGAGGAGGCAGCCAACCTGAGGTTGCACGAGGCTTGCCAGAAATATGCCGACCTTCTGGGTTCCATGGTCCCTCTGTAGGCGGAGGTTGCTGAGCTGAGGGTGGCTGCTGAAAACTCCAAGATCCTAGGGGCAAAGCTGAGCGAAACTGAGGAAAAGCTAGCTGCGAAGATTGAAGCTCTCAACCTTCTCCAAGCTGAAAATGGTAAGCTCCAAGCTGAAGTGAGCAAGCTTCAAGTGGAGAAAGAATTCCTGGACAAGCAGCTAGCCTCCCAGAACTCCAAGATCGAGGAACTGGAGAAGTCCAACCAGGAACTCATCGATGACATGGCGGGCACATTTGAGGAGGGGTTTAAAGAGGCTCTGGCCCAAGCCACGTGCGAAAACCTAGGGATTGACACCTCCAATTGTGACCCTGGCAATCAAATTGTTGTGGAAAGGTGGTGCCCCTCGACCTCGGGGAATGAGCCGTATTTAATAGATCTCTATCTTCTTTGCAAATTTGTATTCACAACCTTTGAACTCATCTGTAATTCTAACGCTCGACTTAGTTTATTTGAATATTATTCGACCCTTATCTTCACATTCTTGTTCGCCTTTAACTTTTCTTGCACCTTTATCTGCTTCTGCTTTCTTTACTATACCAAAGGCGTAACTGGTATTTATCTCCGATGTATCTTTTCGTCGCTTTGCCTTTAACTCTTTAGGTAGCACGTGACTTTCTCTCTTATTCTTCCCTTCCAAGTCGTGATGCATACCCTTCTCTTGATCTCTTTGCTTCATACTTCTCTTGGCCCTCGTATCTGCGAGGAATCTTCCTCATGAAGGCATCGCCTGCCACGTCATCACCCGTAGACATAGGAGGACTTAACTTCGCGCCTCATCATCACTCAAAGGTGAAGGAGGACTTCTCTTGTCTTTACGGCTTTTGATAACTCATGCTCTTCACTCTTCTTTTTGTTGATTTTCTTTGCCTCTTTAACTTGCAAAAGTTTCAACTTGTTCTTTCCTTGCCTTTCTATACTCTCACCAGCGCTCTAGGGCGAGGGAGGACTTATCTTTTCCTGTACTGGGTGTCCACGCTCGAGGAGAGACTTGTTGAACGCGAGGTCGCATCGTCCTCAACATGTCTAAACACTTGGGACAAAAGTCACGCTTTGGTGCCCACGCCCGTGGAGAGGCCTATTACAACAGCGCCGTATCGTCCACGGGGTGTCTAAACACCAAGGCAACTTAGCCCTTATCTCTGCGCGCTTGGTGTCCACGCCTGAGGAGAGGCCTACCCGGGGGTAGTGTCGTTTCGTCCTCAGGGTGTCTGAAAACACCAAGACGATCAATGTTCTTGGCGCCCACGACCAGGGAGAGGCGCGTTGGAAACATCGTCGTATCGTCCCTGGTGTGTCTAAACACCAAGATGACCAGGGATTTTGGCGATTACGCCTAAGGAGAAGGTTTCCCGAAGGATGGCGCTTCTCCTCAAGTGCGTGTATCTGCACCAAGTGACCTGGTTCCCCACTGTTCTGAAACTTCTTACTGTCTGATGCCCACACTTGAAGGAAACGCCCATCGCCACTTCCTTGTGAGGTGTCTAAACATCAAACACCGGGACTAGCTATTCCTACCTGAGGAGGGGGCGTCCTGAAGGAATCCCTTAACCCCTACTCAGGGACTAGTCTCCCGGATTTTAACTTATACTGAGCATACCTTCTGACTTGACGCCGACGCATGAGCATGTGCTCTCGTTACTTGCTTCGATTTCGATGCCCGCTCCCTTATCTGGCGATGCCTATGCCTGGCGATGCCTCATCCTGGCGACACCTACGTCTGGCGACGTCTTGAGCCTTTGTTTTTGTTTCTTAGTCATTGCTTTATGTTGCGAGAAAAGGAAAAGCTGGGACAAAGTTTTCTTGAACTTCTTTTTTACTTGGGTGACCTCATTAAAACCCCCGCGAGGGAAAAAGAGCATCTCCTTTACAACTGTGTACTTCATAATTCTTCAACTGAAATAAAATTTTAAATTGGCCGCATTCTAGCTGCGTCGGATGGGGCCCCCTTCTAGAGTCTCTAACTTGTACGAACCATTTCCCTTGGCTTCGGTTATTTTGAAGGGTCCGGTACACTTGGGAGACAACTTGTTCTCTAACTCGTAAGGATGAGCCTTCCGCATGACCAAGTCAGCTACTTGGAACTGTCGCGGCTTTACCTTAGAGTTATACTGATGTTCCACTCTCCTCTTCACAGCTTCAGCCTTTATCCTCGCTTCTTCTCTGGCCTTGTCTAACAGGTCTAGATTCACCTCTCTGTCTTCGTTGGATTCTTCTGCCACAAAGCTTAGGAAACGCGGAGAACTCTCGTGGATCTCTACTGGGATCATGGCATCTGACCCGTATACTAGGCTGAAAGGCATCTCCATGGTGGAAGATTGAGGTGTGATGTGGTAAGCCCACACAATCCTTGGCACTTCTTCCGCCCACGCCACTTTGGCTTTCTCTAGTCTTCGCTTCAGCCCCCTCAGCAAAACTCTATTTGCTGACTCTACCTGCCCATTCGTTTGGGGGTGTTCGACTGATGCAAACACCTGCTTGATTCCTACTTTTGCACACAACTTCCCCA
Source organism: Phaseolus vulgaris (assembly GCF_000499845.2). Classification (NCBI taxonomy): domain Eukaryota; kingdom Viridiplantae; phylum Streptophyta; class Magnoliopsida; order Fabales; family Fabaceae; genus Phaseolus; species Phaseolus vulgaris. The sequence goes on from NC_023750.2 coordinate 22,644,832, forward strand.
ACTGTTGGTTCGCAAACTGAGTGCCATTATCTGAGATGAGACACCTTGGCACCCCGAAAGGACACACAATGTTCTTCCAAACAAAGTGTTGTACCTTGTGCGCAGTGATCTGTGCCATTGGTTCTGCCTCTATCCACTTCGTGAAGTACTCGATGGCGACTATCAAATACTTCATTTGCCTTATCGCTAGAGGGAAAGGCCCCAGAATATCGATTCCCCATGTGTGTAAATCGATCTTAGTTCCTCTGGAGGTGTCTTATGCCAGTCTGCATGCATTTGGCACTACTTGCATCGCTAGGCGTATCTTACACAAATGTCTCTCACCGAAGGCCAATAAAACCCTGCGCGAATCACCTTGGAAGCTAGTGATCTTCCCCCTACGTGGCTTCCACAAATTCCCTCGTGGAGTTCCGACATGATCCTTGTACACTCGTCGCCACTCACACATGTCAGAATTGGATGCGTGAACCCATGCCTAAATAACACTCCATCCATGAGAGTGTACCTTGTAGAGTTCTTCTTTATCCTCTTTCCTTCTCCAAGCTCTGCTGGGAGAATCCCATCTGCAATGTATCGCCTATAAGGCGTCATCCACGTGTCACCTTCCTTTAAGGCACATACTTGCACACACTTCTCTTCTTCGGGCGAGGCCGCATAGGTGCTGATGCGGGGTGCCCTCGCCGTATCTTGAATCAAAGAGCGATGACTCCTTGGCTTTCCTCTTGCTGCGCTAATCTGAAGAATGTCCACCCGGTTGTCTGCCACAAACTTTCGCGGCGTTTTGAGCGTCTCTTGGATGACTGTCCTCTGCCTTCCCCCCTTGCCTGAGCTGGCCAGCTTCGCGAGCAGGTCAGCTCTGGCATTTTGCTCCCTTGGGACATGTACCAGCTCAAAAGCGGCGAAGGCTCCCTTCAACACTTCGACGTACCTTAAGTACGCAGCCATCTGTGGATCCTTTGCTTGGTACTCCCCTGTTACTTGCCCTATGATCAACTGGGAATCACTTTTCGCCAAGAGACTTTGAGCACCCATTTCTTTGGCCAAGAGCAATCCAGCAATCAGCACCTCGTACTCAGCTTAGTTATTGTTGTCTTGAAGGCAAAACGTAAGGCTTGCTCGATCAACACCCCATTAGGCCCCTCCAAGACTATTCCAACACCACTTCCCTGTTGGTTGGAGGATCCATCCACTGAGAGCATCCACTGTGATCCTAACTCCACTTCTTGGGGGGCACTTCCTGGTGAGAGCTTTACGACAAAATCTGCGTAGACTTGCCCCTTGATGGATCCCCTGGGTTCGTAATGGATGTCAAACTCCGACAGCTCCACTGCCCAGCGAACCATCCTTCCGGCGACGTCCGGCTTCTGTAGTACCTTCTGGATGGGGAGGTCCGTCATCACCGCTACTGTAAAGCTATGAAAGTAGTGACGGAGCCTCCTAGCTGAGAATACTACCGCCAGCGCCACCTTTTCTAACGACTGGTATCTTGTCTCGGAGCCTTGCAAGACCTTGCTTAAAAAGTATATGGGCCTCTGTACCTGGTCTTGCTCTTGGACCAGCACAGAACTGATGGCCCACTCTGTTACTGCAAAGTACAATTGAAGAGGGACGCCTGCCCGTGGCTTGCAAAGCACCGGTGGCGTCGCCAAGTACTCCTTCAACTTGAGGAATGCTGCTTCACACTCATCTGTCCACACAAAACGGCTATTACTCTTGAGGCACTCAAAGTTGGGGTGACCCTTCTCACCTCCAACAGATATGAACCTTGACAAAGCTGTCATCCGCCCAGTCAGCTGCTACACCTCTTTCACTGAAGTTGGGCTCCTCATGGCAATGATAGTTGCGCACTTATCAGGGTTCGCCTCTATCCCCCTCTCAGTGAGCATAAATCCTAAGAACTTTCCTGCCTCGATGCCAAAAACGCATTTTTCCGGGTTTAACTTGAGGCGGTACTTGGCTATGGTGTCGAACAACTCCTCCAGGTCATGTGGGTGTCGTCCTCTTTCCTGAGAGGTCACCACCATGTCATCAACATAGGCGTGCACGTTTCTCCCCAACATAGGCGCAAGGACCTTGTCCATTAGTCTCTGGTAGGTGGCGCTTGCGTTCTTCAACCCAAATGGCATCACCTTGTAACAGTAACTGCACGTCTCCGTCATGAACGCTGTTTTGCTCTCATCCCTTGGATGCATTTTTATCTGATTGTACCCTGAAAACGCGTCTAAGAAGCTCAGCATCTTGCATCCTGAGGCGCTATCCACTAATGCGTTGATGCTAGGTAAGGGGTACGAATCTTTAGGGCACGCCTTGTTTAAGTCCATGAAGTCGACGCACATTCTCCACTTTCCATTCGCCTTTTTCACCAAGACGACATTGGCCAGCCACTCAGGGTATTGTATCTCCCTGATGTGCCCAACACTTAGCAAATTCTGGGTTTCTTCTTTTACGACAAGACGCCTCTCTTCGTTGAACTTCCTCCTCCTATGTCGTACAGGGCGAACCTTGGCGTCCATGGTGAGGTGGTGGCACAAAATATTTGGGTCGATGCCTGGCATGCCTGCGGCGGTCCATGCGAATGCATCTAAGTGGCGTGAATCACTGCTGCCACTTCATCTTGTTCTTCCTGGCTCAACAAACGACCCAACTTGAACACATTACCACCTATCTGCCTTTCCACCACATTGTCTGATGGCATTTTCATGTGTTCTTCTTGAATCAAAGTAGAAAATAAGGTGCGGAAGCAATGGGTGAGATGATCAAGACCCTCCTAGGAGTTGTGTTGGCCTTGTAGGTGCATGATGAGTATGGTGTTTGAGTGGTTCGGCCAGCTCAAGGGAGAAGGTGAAAGGATTGAAGTTTAGAGCCTAGATTTCTAGGAGAAGTAAAGCTTGTGCACAAAAATGGCAGCATAACCTTACTCAATTAAACTTGAAAATACAAGGTGTAGGCTCCTCCTTTTATAGGCTAAGGAGGACCATAATGCAACCCTAATGCTAGCCAAATGAAAGGTAAATGTGAAGCACATGGGTGCACATGGCACATGGGTGCACAAATGAGCACATGGGGAGGGGTGTGTCTAGTTTTTATGTTCACCCCCTCCATGGGCTTTCTAGACCGGCCTTGGTAAATTTAGAGGTTTTTTAGAAACTCTAAGTTTACCTAGGTTGGTGTTTTAGGTGCCAAAATTAATTCTAAGAAAATTACAAATAAAGTTCCTATGCTAATTTTGACAAGAAATTAAAGTCTACTCTACACTAGAGTTTATGGCATTTGAACATGTAAAAGAACGTCTTCTTGGATCCTCTTGGCCATAACTCTATGGTTGGCCCAAATCTACCCTTTGGTGGGCTTGCATGTGGGCTTGTGCTTGGGCCTCTTCCATCATTGTCTACTGGCTGGGGTCGCCTATCTCGCCCGCTCTCTGCACGAGACTCGTTTCTGCGATTTTCTCTTATAGGCGTTGCCCTATCGGGTGTTTTAGGCGTCGCCTCCTCTGACGCTTCTTCCATGGGCGTCGCTTCCACTTATGCTTCTTCTAAGGGTGCATCTTCCTTGGGCGTCACCTCCGCATGTGAAGCCTCACCAGGCGTTGACTTCGCGGACGTCTCCTCTTGCAAGGGCTCTACCTCCTTTGACGTATCCGAAACGGGCGATCGTCCAAGCACCATGAACACGCCTCTCTTTGTCTTTAAGCTATTTTCATAGCATTTCCGGGTTTCCTCTTGATCAGACTTGATCACAATGACCTTGCCACTAAGATCTGACAACTTCATCTTCATGTGGCGCGTGGAGGCCACTGCCCTTAGCCTATTCAGCGCTGGTCTTCCCAACAAGATGTTGTAGGCTGAATTAGTATTCACGACCAGATACCGGATGCTCTCGGTACGCGACGCCATTCCATCAGTAAATGTCGTCCTCAGCTCCAGGTAGCCACGCACCTCAACTTGGTCCCCTGTGAACTCATACAAGCATCCAGTGTAGGGTCTCAGCAAGTCAGGGGACAACTGCAACTTATTGAACGTCGACCAAACCATGACATCTGCAGAACTGCCCTGGTCGACGAGAACCCTGTGCACCTTTCTCCCAACTGTGACAACCGAAATGACCACGAGGTCATTGTCATGTGGGACAACATCTCGCAGGTCAGCCCTTGTGAACACAAGGTCTGACTCCCACTGATCATCCAAACCCTCCTCAGCAACTGAGTTCACTGCCCTCACATACCTCTTGCATTGAAAGGCAATGGGTCCTCTTCCAGAAAAGCCACCAGAGATGGTGTGCACTTCTCCATGGATTGGCATTTCATGCGCTTGATCCTCCTCTGGTACTGTTAGGGCTGCTCTGGTGGCAGGCCCATCCAGATAATCCTTCAGGAAGTCATTCTTCACGAGCTCATCCAACTAATGGCTCAGCGCCAAGCAGTTGTTGATATGGTGCCCAAACGCCTCATGGAACTCGCACCACGAGTCTTTACAAGGTCCTAGCACCTTGTCAGACTTCACTGGCGGCCTCAACCTGTCAGCTATGTTGGGCACAACAATAAGATCCTTAAGCTTCATCACGAAATTGTGCCTTAACGGCCTATTTCCTTTCCTCACCTGCTTGTCCCCCTCTGTTGCCCCCCTTGCCTGAGGCCTCCTTGCCTCGTATGGACGCTTCCTGTCTTGGTTCTTCCTTCCCGTCGTGGTCTCGTTGACCCTGGCGGGTTGTGCACGCGACTGCGCTCTTGGGCGTGCAGGTGCGACACTTGTGCACTTCTCGCACACCTCACCTTCAAAGGCGAAGTGTTCTATCGCGCGACACCTTATCTCAGCAAAGGTTTTGGGGCGGCTTCGTATGATCGATGCACAGAAGGGTCCAGGGCACATTCCTTTCCTGAACGTGTAGACGATCATAGGCTCCTCTGTGGTGCCAACCTTCACCACCTGCTTTCCAAAGCGATTGATGTATTCCTTGAGGGTCTCCCCCTGATACTGCTTTACATCGAACAGGTCATACGAGACCGGCGATGGAGCCCTGTTTGCTAGATACTGCTCCCTGAACAGCTGTGAGAGTTGTGCAAAGGAGGTGATATGGCCATTCGGAAGGCTAATAAACCAGTCCATGGCCATCCCAGTCAAAGTGCTCATGAAGAGCTTGCACTTTACAGTGTCGGAGCCGCCTACCAGCATCATTTGCGTGTGGAACACAGTGAGATGTATTTCAGGGTCTTCCATCCCTGTGAAGGTTACCTTGGGCCCCACGACTGTGTTGGGGATCACCGTCTCCAGAATCGGCTGCGAGAACGGCGTAGATAACTCCCTTGGTGGGGTGGAACCCTCGGGCTCATCCCCGTCGCGTAGCCCTGAGTTGTTGCGCCACCCACGACGCAACTCTTCATTCATGCGACAGAGCTCCTCATTTCTCGTCTGAGACGCCGCGAGATCCGCCTGCATGCGCTCTTGCTCAGCCTTCGATGCTGTCATCGCCTCTTGCAATCCCTGCATCATACCCATGACCTGCTGTATGGTCATCTCTTCGCTCTTAGCGCGCGTTGAACCTTACCTCGTGGACCTCATCATCTGCGGTTTCTGGAACTTCTTCTAGCTGTCGTGCAACTCCAAGGGATAAAGAAAACGTTGGGAACTCAAACTCAAACGAACACGATCAAACAGTGAACTGAACCGAAGGCAATCGGTGAGAATGCACCACTTTCACAACGATCAGTGGCTCTTGGTAAAATCTCGAAGGAACTGAATCGGAAACTGCAACTGGAAAACTGGTCACTTGCGGTGGGACTAATGTTTTATATCAAGCCCCACAGTGGGCGCCAAATGTTCCCGCCGGTTGACCAGATTGTGCTTCGTGCGTAGCTAAAACCCGCGTATCAAGGACTCCTTCGTCTTTGTTCCAAATCTCCTCCCTGTGCCACCGTGAGTACCTGAAACAGAGAGAACAAAGGGGGGCGCCCTCGTGGCCGTTTGCACTCCGACAATCAAGTCAGCTAGCGAGAAACATCAAAGAACACACCTTCGTATCTGAGCACCGTGAATGGATGCTCTAAAGGTGGTCAAATAACTGAGTAACTGATTTCTCTCTAATTGCCTGTGCGTACAATGGGTTCGCGAGCAAGCAACTAGAGTGTGTGTGTGTAAAACTAAATCTCGATCCCCGTCCCAAATGTCTAAAGCCCCTTTTAAACGTCTAAAGCATTCAAAGCACCTTAAAGTGAATTCAAAGCGCCTTAAAGTGCATTTAAAGCGTCTTAAAGCGCATTTAAGGCGTTTAAAAACGTTTAACGCATTTAAAACGTTCAAAGCATTTAAAGCGTTTAAAGTGATTTAAAGCATTTGAAATGTAAACTGAATAAAAATGTACCTTAGCAAACTTTCAGGGAAACTTATATACCTTGATGTTTCAATGCTTACTGCCACGTGTTCTTCTGACTTGATTGTTATTCTACGTGGAGGGCCTTACAACGCCGTAACCCAACTTAGGGATATTCCATCGTGTAAGTCCTCCTTCTTCAAAGTGCATCTAGCGCAAGGGGTGACTTTCTGGGTGCCAACTCATGCGCCCCAACCTCTAGTCACTCGCCCTGGGAGTGTATCTACCTTCCTCTCGTACCACGCACATGGTTCGCCCCTGGGCGTGGTCCTCTCAGGGGTCGTATCGGTCACATGGGTCTCTCAGAGGCGGCGTGGGTACTTCACAAGTCAGGTTACGCCTCACTTGTACTGCGAATATGGCCTTGAAGCCACCTTTCTCTTCTCTTTATTACTGTTCTGAGGTATTGAGGCCTCTCGTGGTGTCGTCCCCTCCACGGTCTTTCCTACCCATGGGTATCGGGGGGTGACACCGTCGATGCCTTAACCTGGCGACGTCTCAACCTGGCGTCGCCTTATCCTGGCGACGCCTACACCTGGCGACACCTACACCTAGCGACGCCTCATCCTGGCGACGTCTACACCTGGCGACGTCTTAAGCGGTCAACCTGTTGACTTTCCTCCCTGGGCTCCCTGGATGGGTCCCACCATACGTTTGACTTTGGCTTTGACTTTGACTTTGACTTTGAATTTGACTTTGACTTTGGTCAACACCCAAGGACTGGATGGTACAGGTTTGCTCCACTTAGCTTGACGTCGACCTAGGCCAACCCAAATTGGCTTAGCTCGACCCGGGCATAAGTTGACTTAGGCCTGACTTAGGCCCAACTCGACATGAACTTCGCCTAACTTAGTGGACTCAGGCTCGACCTGCCTAAGCTTATTCAGCTTGAACTAGACCTAAGATGACCTAACTCAACCTGAACCTTGGTCAACTCGACCTGATTTACTAGGCTGACTTGACTCGGACCCATCTCAACTTGGCCTAACCTGTCTTTGTTTAGTCTGAGCCTTGCTTGCCTCATTTTGACATGAATCCATCCCAATTTGGCCTGATGTAGGCCAAATTTGATTTTGTTTTCTAACTTGGACTCTAGTTAACTGATACAAACCATATTAACAAGCAAATGACTAAGGATACATCATGCACTTCACGAAAAGGTCAGTAATCTCATTATACAAAGTCAAGCCCCACCAAACCTCAAAAGAGCATCAACAGAAAAAGAACCAAATATGAACCAGAATATCAGAAGTTCTTCCTTCTTGTCTTTCCACGAGGGAAGTTATGTAAATAAATTGGGCTCACTTTGGGGGGGTCCAAATAGAAGAATAAGCTAGAGTAAGTTCACACAACATAAATGGGTGTGTACTTAGCGAAATGGGCTTGTGTCAAGCCCACTTTTTCAAGACAAGGCACCTAGGTTTAGAAAGTTTAACCTACTTTCTAGAAGTTGTGCCTAAGGGGCGGCTTTGACCCTTGTCAACACCCTAGACCGCCCTTCTCCCTTTCCATTCTTACCTTTCACCCATCATGCCCACCCGGAAACCCCTCCCTATAAATAAGGTGCCTTGCCTCATGTATTGACACATTGAATTTTGAATAGAAAAGAAACTCTACAGGAGTGTATAGTGAGCTTTGTCTCCCAGAAATAGGGTCTTATCTTGGGTGTTTGTGCACAATGTGATGGCTCTTCACCAATTATCTTGGAGTCTCCTCCCCGTCCAAGTGGTGTGATTCCTTATTCCATAAGGATCTCTTAATTTCTTCACCTTTTTGTTTTTCTTTTATTTTCCTTACGCCATTCTTCCATACTTTTAGTCATTTATGTTTGGCTTTCTTCAACATCATATGCTTCTTTTCATGTCCTTTATATCCGCACCTTCATCATCATAATCACCATATTTGTGTTTTCTTTTTCCCTCTAAAAGTGAACATCCACACTTACTTAACTACTTGGTTAAGTTCATGTCTAGTGGGAATCTTCTTTGGGTTTCTCACCATATTCTGCTTAAAACAAAAAAACCATAAACAAAATGCAACCCATAAAATGTGCAATCTTAAAACCAACTTACATCATATGGTAATCAGAGCAAGGTTCTAATTGTGCTTATCTTTTCATAGTTGATTTTCTTCTTTAAATTCCAACACATTTCAATATTGCTTTTATCTTCCATCAATTTAATTTCGCTTTAGAATTCAACACCTTTCAATTTCGCATTTAAATTCTTGTCATTTACAATTCTGCTTTTTATTCATTAAGCACTTTAAATTATGCTTTTGAATTATTTGTCTTTTTTTTTCTTTCCTTTCTTATTTTTACTTTTAATTGTGAAGAACTAAAAGCAACTATGAATCTTTTTTAGTAGAAGTTGATTTAGTTCCAAACATAGAATTCAAGTGATCATATGAAATGAATCCCAATCTATTTGTGAAAAATGAAAGTGAATTAAAATATGCATGCCAAGATTATGGACATTATGAATCCATAAAACAAAAGCAAAGACAAAAAAAAAAAAACAAAGTTAGTGCAATTCACTTTTCAAGTTCAAAATTATTAAAAAAAAATATTCTTTTTATGTGGCAAATTGTTTTCATCTTTGTGGAATTTTATCCTTCCAAGGACATCAAAACTTCATAATCAAAAGTTTAAGTAAGTTGCTTTGAGTCTTAAAAGTGCTTTTCTTGTTTGTCTTGATTTCAGGTTTGTCATTATCTTAATTCCAATTTGGTTTAGCTTTCTTTCTTTAAACTTTTCTTGCTTATCTTCAAATCTTAAGTTTTTTTTGGGGTTTTCTTTGGTGAGCAAGTGTTAAGGGCTTTGACCTCTTTCACTTGAAGTGTTGCTACGAAGTGTAGACCTTTTGGAAAAATTGCAAAACCTTTCTTGAGTGAAGTTAACCTTTTTTCCATCCTTACTAAATAGTCGAGTGATACACGTGAATGAGTGCATTAATTGTTATTTTCATTAATTGTTTGTTTTCTTTTTGCAACATCATGTATCATTTATCTTCATGGGAATCTTCTAAACCACAATCTCCTCAAAAGGCACGTCCAAAAATAAAAACTACGGCTCACTTTAGTACTTTCCTTCCTTCTCTTGTTTATCTAGTCACAGCTCTAATTACATGCAACATTTGTTAGAGAAAGTAGGGAATATTTTTCAAAATTCTTCTCTTGTTCCAATTTGTTTTAAATTATTCCAACAACGTTTAATTTTTGATTTAACTGTTTTAACAACTTGATTGAAGTATAAAAAGGTTGTTTTACGCTCCTATGCATTAACTAAGAAAGAGAGATCAATCAAAAATAGTTTTCAAGATTTCAAAGTGCTTTTGGATCATCTCAAGTGTGGAATAGGATTATCTTGTAATTTTGAACTTTAATCTTTGATTTACCCAGGCGTATTTTATTCCCTTCTTCCTTAAACATTGCATTTCTTTGTGTTCTGGTGTGGTGCAGTTTCAGAAGGTTTTTTTGGAAACTGTGTGGTTTGCCAAAAGTGGTGTGTGTTCTTGAAGAGGTCAAGATCATCACTTTTGGTGTGTGATTTGTAATCTAGGTTTGATTACATAGTGAATTCTCAATGGTTAGCTGAGGATTGGATGTAGCTCTTGGATAAGAGTGAATCAATATAAACATCTTGTGTGAATTCCTCTATCCTTACACTCATTAAATTGTTTTATCTTTGGTTTTTAAATATGCTGGTATAAACAACCGGTTGTTTCATGAAAACAACAGGTTGATATTCTGGAATCAAGTTTAAAAACAACTTTCTATTTGGCTGAACAGATTTTCCATTGATTAAGCTTTTCACCCTACGATTCAACCCCCCTCTTGTTTAAGGCCTCTAATTCTAACAATTGGCATCAGGAATTGAGTTCTTGAAAGTTACTCAAGTTTCGATCCTAAAACCATTTTAAAATGGCTAAAAAACTACCATTTTGGGAGGGTGCTTCAATAAATAGGTCACCTTTGTTTTGTGGACTGAACTATCAATTTTGGAAGGTTAGAATGAAAATCTTTGTTGAATCAATTGATAGAGGAAAATGGGAGGCTATTGTAAATGGGCATTTTGTTCATAAGTTTGAAAAGGATGATGTTTTCATTGAAAAACCTTGGTCCCAATGGACTGAAAGTGAAAGTAAAAGAGCTCAATATGATTGCATTGCTAAGAACATCATTACTTCTGCTTTGAATTCTGAAGAGTTTTTTTAGGATCTCAAAATGTGCTTATGCAAAAGAGATGTGGGATATCCTTGAGGTTACCCATGAAGGCACATATGAGAGCAAGGAGAGATGAGCAAGCAAGAAGATTGAGAAGAAAGGAAAATCAAGAAGAGCATACAATGATTATTCATCCTCAAGCTCATCATTAAAGGAAGACGAAGAAGCCAATTTGTGTTTGTTGGCAAAGGAAGAATCTGAAACAAGTAGTGTAAGTTCAAGCACTTCCATTAGTTTTGAAAATTATAGCCAACTTTTTTATGCTTTTAAAGAAACTCATGAAGAAGCTAATAGGTTGGTCCTTTTGAATATCCGGTTGAAAGGTTTAAACAATTGGTTGGAAAATAGAGTTGAACAATTCAAAAACTGAATTTGAAACTTTGGAAATGATGGAGGAAGGCCCAAGCTCACCACACTATGAAAGCCAAGCTTCCAAGACCAAGACTGTCTAGCCTTCACAAAGGAGCGTCTATCCTCACAAGGAGCGTCTAGCCTCACAAAGGGAGCGTCTAGCCATGTTGAGGAGCGTCTAGGCCAAGACTACATGAGGAGCATCTATGAAGAGTCCTAGACCGTCTAGCTTCACACACACAAGGGCCAAAGCTACGGTTTGGGAGAGAAAAGGCTTTGTTGCATAAAAGGCCATTAGGGGTACTTAGTAAGATAGGTAGTGTAGAAAGAACTTTGTGAAGGAAACCTTCTAGAGCCTAGGGTTGTGTGGCCGGTCATTGGATGGCACATGGCTTAGAATTTAGATTTAATTTTGGTTTTCTTTTCCTTAGAAATGTAGCTTAACATTTAAGCCCAAATAGCCTATAAATAGGAAGGCTATCTCTTTGTATTTGACAAGTTTATTTGAGTATTGTTATGCTGCCCATTTTGTGCACTAGCTTTACTTCTCCTAGAAATCTAGGCTATAAACTTCACTCCCTTCACCTTTCTTCATAGAGCTGGCCGAACCTCTCTAACCCATACTCATCATGCACCTTCAAAGCCATCACAACTCCTAGGAGGGCTTTGTTTCACTCACCCATTGCTTCCGCATCACTTTTTACTACTTTGATTCAAGAAGAACACATGAAATGCCATCATTTGGTATCAGAGCTATTGGTTCTTCAAGATGAGTAGCTTGTCTTTTTAATTTCAGTTCTTCTTTATTTTCATCTTTGTCATTTCAATTCCTTACTTGTCTTGCTGTTTTTATATTTTTAATTTGTTCTTGGTGTGCTTTGTGGAAGATCCAACCCAAGCACTCTTGTTCATTTGATCTTGAACAAGTTCTTGTGCAATTTGTGATAGGATTCCATACACCTTTGTGTTGCTATTTTGTTTTAGGCTTTGAGTCTTTATTGCTTTCATTATTTTGCTTCATATTATGCTTTGAGTCTTTAATTTTCTGAATCTATACATGTTTTGTCAAGTCATGTTCATCCATATTGTCATCAATTCTTAGTAGTCCTATTTTTTGGCTTGATTGTTTCTTGTTTTGGGTCTCTTTATATTGCTTTAATCTGCTGTTATTTTGATCCTTTGATGCTTTTTATTTTTAGTTTGAGTTCCTAATTGTGTCTTAGTTCATACACAATTTCCATTCTCACTTTTCCATTGTGTTAATTTTGGTTATCTTGCTGTTTTCTTCCAGTTTTCCAGATTTCCCCTGTAACACCTCTCTGTTCTGGGCTGTTTTGTTTACCAAAATTTTTCCACCCATAGGAAAATTCTGAATTTCTGGAAAAAGCAAGTTTAAGGTGTTATAGAAAGGACAAAAAAAGAATGAGGTCAAAAGAAGCAACAGAAAAAAAATGATAAATCTCACAAAATCAGAGTGCGAATCTTGAGCGTTACAGCTGGCCTAACTGCACACCAAATTTGCAAAAATTATTAAAAAAAAATGGTGCATGCGTTTTAGGTGATTCCAAAGCCAAAATTTAGCTAAGATCCTGAATTTTCTTGTATCCAAATTTCAGAAACAAATTTTACAATTACAGCTCAGCATAAATCGGGGAACAAAACTGTTTTCTGGCCCACAACATTTTCCAGTGGTGCTGTTTTTTTTTTATTTGGTCATCTAATCTAGTGCTTTTCTTTAGGAATTCCTTTTGTGTGCCAACTTTTATTGAGTACCTTTAATTGTTTGCTTTAATTTCTTGAATCTCTTTCTAAGTTGTCATATTATAAATCCTTTTGGTGGTACTGTTTTCTTTCAATTAAATTTGTTTCTTGCTTTTGTTTCTTGACCTCTCTTTTGTGGGTGCTGGAATTTAATTCTCTCTTGGTGTTTATGTGCATGGAAATTGACTTGGTTTAAGGTTAAGCCTTTGTGAATAGGTGCTGGAAATTGGAGAATTAAAGCCAACTTTCTAAGGAGGAGTCAAGTTAAGGCCGAAAACAAGTTTCTTGAAACAAACACTACAAACACCTAGAAGATCAACAATCAAGACAACAAAGAAAGTGCACTAACCAAAAAGAGGAACAACAAAGGGGGTTTTCTTATCTCCTTTACAACTTGGTTTATTGTTAATTACCTCTTTTAAATTACGTTTTAGACGGTGAGTGTGTCTTCAAGGGCTCAAAGTGTCCAAGAAGCCTCACCTAGGGCCGAATAGCATAGTAATTTTGCTTAGTAATTTGTTGCTTGTTTGAACTTGTATTTCTTTTGTTTTGGTAGAAACGTTTTGCATGTTTAGTATTGTTTAATTTTGTGCTATACCGACTAGTTTTGCTGCATATATAGCTTACATAGTTTTCTTGCTTTTTGATTTCTCAACTTCTTGTGTTCTAAGTGTTTTATTAAGAGAAAATTTTGTGTGAAGTCATTGGAGGAAAGTTTTTGGCAAGGAAAAGGCTTGGTACTTAAGTAGTCCATTGTGACTCACCTCCCTTACCTGGAAAACTCCCTTCTCTAACTTTCCTAAACTTTCTCCAAGTAAAACACCTATATACACAAAGTTTTAGCCATGTCTTCTTCTTCTCATTCTCCAAAGTCTATGGAAAGTGAAGTAAAATCTTTGAAAACCCTTTTAAAAGAGGTATCCCAAGCGGTCCAATTAATCTCTTTTAGACAATTGGAGAATGAAAACAAAATTAATGAGTTGGCTAGAGCTCAAGAAGAGAAATCCCAAAAATCTCAAAAATCCAAAAAAACGCTTACTCATGCATCTCAAAGTATTGAGTCTCTAGGGGAGGGCAGCCATAGAATCAATGATTATTACCAACCACCCCCTAGAAGAACTAGACAAAGGGAGCAAGAGAGCCCAAAGGAAGTAAGGGTGGACCTACCCCATTTTTATGGTAAGGAAGATGTAGAAACCTACCTAGATTGGGAAATGAAAGTAGAGCAACTCTTTGCTTGCCATAGGGTGAGTGAAGAGAGAAAGGTACCCTTAGCAACCCTTAGTTTCCAAGGCAATGCAATGTATTGATGGACCTCGTTAGAGAGAGACCGACGTCTTCATAGGGAGCCTTCCATAGAATATTGGAATGACCTTAGGGGAGCCCTAAGACGTCGCCACATACCTTCCTACTACCATAGGGAGTTGATGGACAAGCTCCAAAGACTCCAACAAAAGAGCCTAAGTGTGGAAGAGTATAGGCAGAAAATGGAGCTTTACATGATGAGAGCATCCATTAGAGAGGAAGAAACCACCACCATATCTAGGTTTCTAAGTGGGCTCAACCTTGAGATAAGAGATAGAGTAGAACTATTACCCTATCAAGACTTGAATGATTTGGTTCAACTTTGCATTAAAGTTGAACAACAAAATTTGCGCAAAACTTCAAGTCAAAGGGTAGGTTCTTACTCCAACTCTTATCCAAAGAAAGACTTTAAAAGGGAGGGTAGTACACCTAGAGATGAATCCAAAGAGACTACCAAACCCTTAGTGAAAGATGCCTCCACCCCATACATCCGTACTAGGGACACCAAATGTTTTAAATGTTTCGGAAGAGGGCATGTGCAAGCACAATGTCCAAACCAAAGAGTTTTGTTTTTAAAAGGAGAAAATGAATACACAAGTGGTGAAGATGAACCTAGTACCCAAGAAAAAGGGGAAGGAGAAAGGATAAATCCTTTGGAGGGGGACTTATTGATGATTCAAAGAATCCTCCACAATCAACCTAGTGCATCCATTGAAACACAACGAGAGAACATTTTTCATACTAGATGCAATGTTTTAGAAAATATATGCTCTCTTATTGTGGATGGTGGGTCATGTTGCAATTGTTGTAGCACTAGATTGATTGAAAAATTAAAACTACAAGTAGTTCCTCATCCAAAACCTTACAATTTACAATGGATCAATGAGGATGGAGAACTACGTGTAGACAAACAAGTGGAGATTGAGTTTTCTATAGGCAACTACAAAGACAATGTTTTATGTGATGTAGTACCTATGGAAGCTTGCCACATCTTATTAGGTAGACCATGGCAATTTGATAAGAAAACCACGCATAATGGTCTAACTAACGAGATTTCTTTCATCCACAAGCATAAAAGGTTTGTACTTAGCCCTTTACCACATTCCCAAGTGGTAAAAGACCAAATGCAAATGAAACACAAAAGGGATGAAGAAAAAATAGAAAAAGAAAAAAAATTTTGGAAACAAAAGGCGTGGGAGAATAGTGTTCCTTCCCACAAGGTCATCCAACAAGACAAGCACCTTGAAAATACCATTACAAACATGCTTCTTGTTGAACAACCTAGCCTTCCTTTTTGTAAAGGAACACCTGCAAGCATGAGCACAAAAGAAAAGTCTTTAAAAGAAGCTTGCATAGATCAAGAAGGAGAACTCATGGGGCAAAAGAGAGTTGACCAAAATCTAGAGCTTTTAAGAGGAAAACTTTTGTCACCCATGAGTAACAAAGTTCAAAGACATTACTTTAGGTACAACCCTTGTTTTCAAACTACACCTAAAGCAACGTCCCACGAACTCTATCCTCCTTCACCTTTTGTAAAAGATCTTTGGGAAGACACACATTCCATTTTGGCGCTTCCTAGGACAACAAAGGGTTTTTCTTTCTTTAAGGATATGGATAACCTCTTCCTAAGAAATGTGACAAGCCTCCATGATTTATTTTCCAACATAATAGATAGAGCTCCAAAATTTGAAAACATAGCTCTTTCTTCTATGTTTCACGAAATCATGAAAGATACTCACAAATCTTGGGATAAGAATCCTTTCCCTTATAAACATGCATACAAAGGAGTAATCCATAACATTACTCATATTTCTCCTTTCGAAGTTGTATGTGTTCTATGTCCTCTTGCCTTTGTAAAGTTGTTACTCTGTCTTAAAA
Organism: Phaseolus vulgaris; assembly: GCF_000499845.2. Lineage (NCBI taxonomy): Eukaryota > Viridiplantae > Streptophyta > Magnoliopsida > Fabales > Fabaceae > Phaseolus > Phaseolus vulgaris. The sequence goes on from NC_023750.2 coordinate 22,660,717, forward strand.
AGATTATGCCTAAGGGAAAAGTAACTCCTTTTGAAAATTTTAGAAAACATAAGAGGATTAGAGGGCACCTACAACCCTCAAAAGGGAGGTATTGTGAGAAGTTGGTCACAACAAAAGAAAAACAAAAATGGCAACTTCCCACATTTATTTGTTTTTCAAAAAATCACCCTAACTCCTTTGCTTTGTTTCAAGGGTCACATAGATTGACATTTGATCCGGGAGGACACACCTTGACGAAGCAAGAGGCTGCTATCCGAGATCAAGAATGCAAATCTGAGGATAGATCTTCTCAAGCCGGAGGAGATGATGGACACCATCCAGCCACAACCACCCCCTAAGCAAAGCCTTGGATTTGAGGACAAATCCTTTTCAAGAGGGAGGGGATGATGGAGGAAGGCCCAAGCTCACCACACTATGAAAGCCAAGCTTCCAAGACCAAGACCGTCTAGCCTTCACAAAGGAGCGTCTAGCCTCACAAGGAGCGTCTAGCCTCACAAAGGGAGCGTCTAGCCATGTTGAGGAGCGTCTAGGCCAAGACTACATGAGGAGCATCTATGAAGAGTCCTAGACCGTCTAGCTTCACACACACAAGGGCCAAAGCTACGGTTTGGGAGAGAAAAGGCTTTGTTGCATAAAAGGCCATTAGGGGTACTTAGTAAGATAGGTAGTGTAGAAAGAACTTTGTGAAGGAAACCTTCTAGAGCCTAGGGTTGTGTGGCCGGTCATTGGATGGCACATGGCTTAGAATTTAGATTTAATTTTGGTTTTCTTTTCCTTAGAAATGTAGCTTAACATTTAAGCCCAAATAGCCTATAAATAGGAAGGCTATCTCTTTGTATTTGACAAGTTTATTTGAGTATTGTTATGCTGCCCATTTTGTGCACTAGCTTTACTTCTCCTAGAAATCTAGGCTATAAACTTCACTCCCTTCACCTTTCTTCATAGAGCTGGCCGAACCTCTCTAACCCATACTCATCATGCACCTTCAAAGCCATCACAACTCCTAGGAGGGCTTTGTTTCACTCACCCATTGCTTCCGCATCACTTTTTACTACTTTGATTCAAGAAGAACACATGAAATGCCATCAGGAAATGATTCATCAAAACTCTTCTTGCAAGTGTGTTGATTATAACTTTTGTGAAAACTGTGAATCTCTTCAAAAGAAAGTTCATTATCTTTTAAAAATTGTGGACAAGTTTTCCAAAGACCAATCAAACCTTGAAATTGTTCTTGCATCATAAAACTGTGTTTTTGGAAAGGCTGGACTGAGATTTAACCCAAATAGCAAGAACAAATCAGTTTCAAAACCTTTTTCAAGTTTCTTTGAAAAATAACTTGTTGTTTTGTCGAAACAATCGGTTGAAAAGTGCTTTTATTGCATGAAAAGGGGCCACACTATTAGATTCTGCAGAGTAAGGAGGTTTTCTATTCCCAAAGGTATTTTGAAATGGGTTCCTAAGGTTTTTATGGCTCATACTAACATTATTGGACCTAAATTTGTAAGGGGACCAAATCTTGCTCCTTGATCTTGTTTCTTGTAGGGTTCTTTGATAGCAAACTAGCACTTATGATAATTAGACCGCGACTGTTCTAAAACACCTAACAAAGGATAAATGCAAGCCTGTCAAATCTACTCCTTAAACAAGAAGGTCATGAGTCATATGGGGACAATAACAAAGGGAAAATTCTTGGAAAAGGAACCATTGGAGACAAGAATACCTTATTGATCCATGATGTGCTATTTGTGGAAGGTCTAAAGCATAGCCTCCTAAGCATAAGCCAACTGTGTGACAAAGGTTATCAAATAACCTTCAAGTCCAACACGTGTGAGATAAGCCTACCCAAATCACAGGAAGTTTTGTTGATTGGTACAAGGATCAACAATGTTTATTTGTTTGATATCTCATATTCTGCATCTATTAGCTGCCTTCTAACCAAACATGAGGAATCATGGTTATCGCATAGAAGGATAACACACATCCACATTTATCATCTAAATAAATTGATTTCAAGAGATCTTGTGGTAGGTTTACCCAAACTCAAGTTTGATGAAAAAGTGGATAGTGGTATCTTTCTTGGTTATTCCTTAAGTACCCATGCATATAGACTGCATAACAAAAGACTTATGACTTTGATAAAACTAACCCTACAGAATAAGACTCTATGAAGGATTATGCAGAAGAAGATGATCAGCACACCATTATGCAAAAGCTGGAATCCTGTCCAGAAAAACAACCGGTTGATTATGCGAAACAACCTATTGAAATTCTGCATGAGGATGATCTTCCCAAAGAATGGAGAATTCCAAGATACCTTTCTGTGGACAACATCATTGGACAAATTGATAAATGGGTGTGAAGAGGGCATTTCTCAATAGATTCACCAATGAAGAAGTCTATATCTCACAACATCCTGGCTTTGAAGATCACCAACATCTTAATTATGTGTACAAGCTGAAAAAGGCTTTGTATGGAGTCAAGCAAGCCCCAAGACAGTGGTATGAGAGGCTTAGTAATTTTCTCCTATCTCATGGCTATGAGAGAAGAAAAATTGGTAAGACTTTTTTTATTAAAAAGTCAAAATCTTCCTTCATCTTGGTTCAAATTTATGTTGATGATATCATATTTGGTGTTACTAATAATTGCCTATGTGAGGAATTTGTGGCAACTATGCAGGGGGAGTTTGAAATGTCTATGATGGAGAATTATCCTTCTTCTTATGGTTGCAGGTCAAGTAATTAAAAGATGGCATCTTCCTAAGCCAAACTAAGTACTGTGGGGAGATTCTCAAGAAGTTTGAGATGGAAAACTGCAAAAAGGCATCCACACCAATGTCAACAAGCTTCTATATGGATGTTGATTTAGCTTAAATAGTAGTGGATCAAACCAAATTCAGAGGATTGATTGGTTCCTTGCTTTATCTCACTACTAGCAGACCCGACATCATGTTTGCAGTTTTCTTATGTGTTAGATTTCAATCAAATCCAAAAGAATCACACTTCTGCCAAATGAATTTTGAAATATCTCAAAGGCATAGCTAGTGTTGGTTTATGGTATCCCTTTCACTCTCCTACAAATTAGGTTGGATATTCTGATTTTGATTTTAATTTTGCAGGGTGCAAGTTGGATAGTAAGAACACAAATGGCACATGTCATCTTCTTGAAGCAAGCCTCATATCTTGCCATAGTAAGAAGCAAGCTTGTGTGGCTCTCTCAACTGCAGAAGCTGAGTATATAGCTGCTGGTAGCTGTTGTGCTCAAATTCTTTGGATCAAACAACAGCTATAAGACTTTGGCTTGAAGGTCAACAAGGTGTCTTTGCTATGTGATAACACAAGTGCTATCAACCTCACTAAAATTCAAATTCAACATTCAAGGACTAAGCACATTGAGATTCACCACCATTTTATAAGGGATCATGTGAGCAATGGGGATTGTGAAATTCAGTTTATTGAAACTGTTAAGCAACTTGCAGATATCTTCACTAAGCCACTGCCTCGGGAAAGGTTTTTCTTCTTAAGAAATGAGTTGGGTATTCTTGATTATCAAAATCTTTCTTAATTATGTTTTTATCCATTCTCTTAGCCTAATTGTGAAGACAAATATGGGGAGAAATTGGAGGTTTATGTGTTGTAATTCTACTACTCTGTTTAGAACTACTGTTGCCATGCTCTGATACAACCACGATTATGTTGTCACTGTTGTCATTCATACTGGTTTTGGCATTGGTTTTCTACATATACATGTGCATATCTGTGTGTGCTTTTTCAAATATGGTTTATCCTGCTGCTATACTCGTCTTGTATGCTATACAATACTGTTTTGTAGGATCCTTAAAGTTCAAACACTACAACACAAGTAAACCAGGGATTTGTGTTCATCAAATAGGGGGAGATTGTTGAACAAGGTGCTTTGATGTCTCCAAATCCAAGTGGAAAGCTTGAAGACCTTGTTGTTGGTTGTGTGTGTTGTCTAGTAGTCTTTCAATTATTAATGCACTCTTTAAGATGATCCAAGGTTAATTGAATCTTAATCTTTTTGAAAGGATGAGTTTTCTAAAAGAGTGTGAAATTTCAACCTGTTGAGATGTCGAATCAACTGGTTATTTGACACTTAGTGGTTTTTAAAATGGCTTGGAAAATCTTAGCTTTGTTTTGGCTTTACTGTCAAACAGATTCAACCAGTTGTTTCGACAATCAACTGGTTATTTTTCTGAAAACCTTAACATAATTTTGTTAAGTTGTTCCAATCTATTTTAAATGATTCCAACAACTTTCAGTTTTTGATTTAACTGTTTTAACCACTTGATTGAAGTATAAAAAGGTTGTTTTACGCTCATATGCATTAACTAAGAAAGAGAGATCAATCAAAAATAGTTTTCAAGATTTCAAAGTGCTTTTGGATCATCTCAAGTGTGGAATAGGATTATCTTGTAATTCTGAACTTTAATCTTTGATTTACCCAGGTGTATTCTATTCCCTTCTCCTTAAACATTGTATTTTTGTGTGTTCCGGTGTGGTGCAGTTTTCAGAAGGTGTTTATGGAAACCGTGTGCTTTGCCAAAAGTGGTGTGTGTTCTTGAAGGGTTCAAGATCATCACTTTTGGTGTGTGATTTACAATCTAGGTTCGATTACATAGGGAATTCTCAGTGGTTTGCTGATGACTAGATGTAGCTCTTGCTTAAGAGTGAACCAATATAAACATCTTGTGTGAATTTCTCTATCCTTACACTCATTAAACTGTTTTATCTTTGGTTTTCAAATCTGCTGGTATAAACAACTAGTTGTTTCGTGAAAACAACAGGTTGATTTTTTGGAATCAAGTTTAAAACATTTTTCTATTTGACTGAACAGATTTTCCATTGATTAATTCTTCATAACTTTTCACTCTACCTTCAATGCTTGTGAAAATCTTTCATAAACAATTCATTGTTTAAGGCCTCTAATTCTAACACAGATGACTAAGGATACATCAAACACTTCACAAAAAGGTCAGTCATCTCAGTATACAAAGCCAAGCCCCACCAAACCTCGAGAAAGCATCAACAAAAGAAGAACCAGATATAAACCAGAATATCAGAAGTTCTTCCTTCTTGTCTTTCCACAAGAGAAGTTATGTAAATAAATTGGGCTCACTTTGGGGGTCCAAATAGAAGAATAAACTAGAGTAGGTTCACATAGCATAAATGGGAGTGTACTTAGCAAAATAGGCTTGTGCCAAGCCCACTTTTTCAAGACAAGGCACTTAGGTTTAGGAAGGTTAACCTACCTTCTAGAAGTTGTGCCTAAGGGGTGACTTTTAACCCTAGTTAACACCCTAGGACACTCATTTCCCTTTCCATTCTTACGCTTCACCCATCTTGCCCACCGAGGCACCCCTCCCTATACATAGGGTGCATTGCCTCATGTATTGACACATTAAATTTTGAATAGAAAAGAAACTTTGAAAGAGTGTTCAGTGAGTTTTGTCTCCTAGAATTTGGTCTTATCTTGGGTGTTTGTGCACTTCAAGTAGCGGCTCTTCACCACTCATCTTGGAGTCTCCTCCTCCTCCAAGTGGCATGATTCCTTATTCCATAAGCATCTCTTAATCTCTTCACCTTTTTGTTTTTCTTTCCTTTTCCTTACGCCATTCTTCCATACTTTTATTCATTTATGTTTGGCTTTCTTCATCATTTTATGCTTCTTTTCATATCCTTTATTTTCGCACCTTCATCATCATAATCACCATATTAGTGTTTTCTTTTTACCCTCTAGAAGTGAACCTTAACACTTATTTAACCACTTGGTTAAGTTCGTGTGTAGTGGGAATCTTCTTTGGGTTTCTCACCATATTCTACTTAAAAAAAACATAAACAAAGTGCAACCCATAAAATGTGAAATCTTAAAATTAACTCACATTACTAACTCGCCCTAACTTAGGTCTGACATAACCCACCATGACATGGGCCTAACCCGACCAACTTGATATGGCTGTTGTGGCTTAGCCTAATTTGTATTGGATTGACCCAAACTGTATTATCTTAGGTTTGGTCTAACCTAATTTGATTTTAGAGGTTGAACCTGACTTAGATATGTCTTGGCCCAACCTGACTTGGGTCTATCCTAGCCTAATTTGACTTTGGCATAACTTGATTCAATTTTGCCTTACCTGAGTTAAATTTAAAATTCAAAAATATAAATTTAGATTAAGTTCTTTATTATTAATATAATATAAATATAGATAATTATGAATTAGATATGAAAATATAATTTGTTCCCTATGCGTAATACATTATATATCTCCTTTGGAAATGACAATCTAAAAACCTCCATAGACAACATACCGCAAAATTATCATATAGTCAAAAGGATATTAGGTGTATCGAGGATGCGTTCAACCTTTTGACAACTACAACGAGTGATGTGACTTGTCCAACAAATTTAGAAATCAAAAGTTTGAAAATTTATAGTTTAATTATCCTTTTAGTTCCTAAAAAAAAAATTAAAATCTAATTTAATCATATGAGATTTGATTTTTAAAAAGTTCAATATGGTTCCAATATTTTAAAAACGATTTAGTATAGTGCTACTATTAGATTGTCTTCAACATCGGTTAGTGAATGATAACGTGACACATAAAGTGATAATAGTGTGTTATGGTGGAACATCGGAGACATGTGGCAACTGCACATTGGAAAGCAAAAAAAAAAGGCACAGGAAATCTGCATACTAAAAAGCAAAAGAAAAATGGAAAAGTGAGGGGAGCTGCACCCCCACACACAAGATCTCATAGAACCTCTAGTACACCCAAAATCGATTGCACTTTCTCTGAACACACTTATATAAATACCACGTTACACACCACATTGGGGGTGCTATGAGAGAAAGGAAGAAAAAAACGGAAAAGAAGGAGGAGAACAAAAAACAATGAGTGGTAAAGTGGAGGAATTCGATGGAGTCGGTGGTGGAGGTGACGATTTTGGCGTAGGATTGAAGGAGGGAATTGGGTAAGTGAGGGCCTTTGGGGGAATTGGCGATTGAGTGAAAGATTTTCTTGGCATCTTCGAGATTTGAAGATTTTGAAGATAGAGTTTGATTGTGAAATGAATTTTGGGGATTTTTTTTTTCTTGAGGGAGGGGAATGGTTTGGAGGGAGGAAAAGGTGGTTGAGAGCGAAACATAGAAGAAGGATTTCGAATGTTAGGGTTTATGATTGGAAAGCGAAATAAAGGAGGGATTTCTCTCCTGGGTGCTTCCAGCAGAGGTTAGGGTTATAACTTCTATGATATTATAATTTTTTTTGTTACAGGTCACTAGTAACAAAATAATAGCCAAACATTGACACTAATTTTGCAAACCCCATACATCGACAAATATAGATATCTAAATATTGATGATCACTCTCACAATCTACCATAAGGGAAAGAGAGACTTAAGAAAAAAACAAGCAAACACTCTATCATTGTATATTTGTCCATCAGTGTTAGTGTGCCATCTCATATCATTCACTTAACGTTGTTCAAGACAATCTAATAAAATAGAACACGTTGAATTGTTTTTAATTTTTTTTAAATCATATTGAACTTTTTAAAAACCTCAAAATTAAATTGACTTTTGACCTTAGAACTAAAAGGATAATTAAACCAAAATTTAAAAATTGTTTTAATTATTATTACATATTTATGAGATGTGTAATAAAGAAAACCATAGCTTTGAATAACCAATTCATTTTGAGAACAAGATAATTAAAAAATATACTTCACTAGTTAAAACAAATTTATTTTATAATTTTTAGGAAGTTCATATCATATACAAATATTATACTCAGCTTCATAAAATTATGTAATAAAATTTGATTTTCTATGTCCATTGAAGTATAAATAAAAAAAATTGAAGTATAAATAAAAAATGAATCTTATAAATTACTTTGACATTAAAAATTAGGTGACATGACATTATAAAACCTAACTAAAATAAAATAAACCTTATGGAATGATTTGGGAGATTATTTATCTCTTAAAATTTTAAAAACACGTGTGCAATGGAGATTGGGTGAAATGTTTGGTGTGCTTCTTTCAGGAACAAACTCTGTTCTCTTCTTTCTTTCTTCATTCTCTCTGCAAAAATGCTACTCTCTCTCTTTACAATGGCGTCTCCATCAACACTTTCGCGTATAAAGCTCTTACCAAAGCCACCTTCGCTTTTCTCCGCACTCACCACTCTCCGTCGAAACCAACTTCCACTCAAATCGTCGTTTACTGCATCTTCCTGCGCAACCCTCTCTGCTTCAAAACGCCACGCCGATGTCGTCGTTTTAGGCATCGAAACTAGCTGCGACGACACCGCCGCAGCTGTCGTATGTAATCTGCGTTTGCCTTTTCTCAATTATTTTCCGTGTGACGGTTTGCTTTGTCGTTTAATGGTTTCTGTGTGTGGTATAGGTGAGAAGCGACGGTGAGATTCTGAGCCAAGTGGTGTCATCTCAGGTACGGTGTCGTATAATTGTACTATATTTTCTGCATTCCATTTCGTGCTGTGTTCCTCCAGTGTAAGAATATGTGAATATTGGTGAAACTGATGCTGGATTTTATTCTACGTACTCTTTTGTTCGAGTGGGGAATGTTGATGGTGGATTAGTGTGAATTTGGATTGGCTTATTTAATGGAAAAATAAATTAGTTGTTCTCTTTAGCAAGTTCTTGAATAGAGTTTTTGAACTGATATAAACAATTATTGTATGAAAAATAAATTGAAAAGAGCATGCACAAGTTGTAATTAGTTCTATATGTTTTTTGGTGTCTTTTTTTTCTCTTATTCAACAACAATTTGTGTGTGTGCGCCTTTGTGATTGTCTCTTGTCAAAAGTTGGTTCAAATATCTCAAAATTTTCATATTATTTGAAAATAAAAAAAATTACCCTAATGAATCTCAAACAAACTGGGACTTGGTTAGTGATTGATAGAGTTTTCTTTTTGGTGCAGTGGGATGGCCGCAAACATTTTCATTATGCTTACTGTTTGTATTGGAAATTGTGCTCTGATGCATTTTCAATGCTGCTTCAGCTCTAATATCTGATAGGTGGGGTGGGAGTGTTATTTGAATGTGCTACTGCTATGCCTAACCCAGGCCAGAAGAAAAAATTAAAAGGGATATTCTAGGGAAGCATACTAGGATATAATAATGACCTAGTGAAAAGAAACCACGTAAGAATATTGCAGGGGTAATTTTCATTGTTGTCTAAACTAGAATTAAGAACTAAGTTTGGTTGAATTGATTTTGCTGCTTCTCGAAAATTTATTGCTCATTGTGAGATGCATGCCCAGTGGGTGCTGCTGTGTTTACACATTCTGCCTAAACCTTAAACCCTAAACCCTAAATTCTAAACCAATCATCTAAGTATCATGTTTTTTATGAAGCACTTGATTTCATTGAACATGAGAATGCTTATGTAGCATCCTCTATTAGATGCTTCTAGAAATGTTGTTATCATGTGTTTTTCACTTGTTTCTTCATGAACTCAATAATGTTAAATGTTTGATCAATTTGTATTTGAATCGAAAAGTATAGAATTTCATCTTGTAAAATCTTTACAATGGGTGTAATGTACAAAACTGGTCTTTCAAACATCTGATGTAATCTGTTACCGTTCTACTATATGTGCTCATTAGGAATGAATATCACCTTATATCTTCTATAAAATTAAAAGTTTAAATAAAGAAAATAATTAGATTTCTTTAGAGTGAATTTATCCTTACATTCAAGATTAGGGAGGTAATGATTCCTGCTACCAAAAAGGTGCTTTTTTCCCTTTTTCCTAAAGGTTTATTCCTATCAGTGACGTGATTTTTTATTTATTCTTTTTTCTTTCTAACTATGTCACTTCTCCAAATTAGGCAGATCTGCTTGCAAAATACGGAGGCGTTGCCCCGAAAATGGCAGAAGAAGCTCACTCACAAGTGATAGACCAGGTAGATCATTCCTGTCCTGTTCTTAATATATCACAGCAGCTAGAACACATAGGGCACACTATTTATGTCGCGAGTATTTTCACACTCTAATTTGTGGAACCTTTCGATAAAGTGACTGTAGTCCACTTGTGTAAGTTTTACTCATTTATGCACATTTATAAATATTGCATTGCATATTAGGCTTCAATGCTATACATCTTCCTAGTGATTGCCTAGGTTGCTGGTGGAATTCCTTCAAACATAACCCTGGTGGAATGTAAGTAACTTCTGACTTACTTTGGATACTCTAGAATGATGTTTGGAGAGTGCCACCAGGTTTTCAAATAGATTTCTAACATGGCTTCTTATACGTTTTTCATTGGCTCCCTTTCTCCCTCTCTTTCCCTTTCTATATGATTATTGACATGGGCATAACCTCTTGATAGGTTGTGCAAGAAGCCCTTCATAAAGCTTATATGACTGAGAAAGATCTCACTGCTGTTGCTGTTACTATTGGTCCTGGCTTGGGTCTCTGCCTTCGTGGTAAGGCATGATCTTAAGAAACTTTAAGAATAGAATTGGAAAAATTAAACAGAAGTTCAGTGAGTAAATTTCGAGTGAGAAAACTCATAATCTAGATACTTAATAGTTATATTTAGAAGAATACATACATTTTACATTTACAAGAATGAGAATAAAAAACAAACTACCTCCTACGACTCTAATCTTTCCAATAATAAATTAACTTGTGTAATTACCAACGACACATGATACCATGTAATTTCAGCATCAGCAAGATAATTCCTGTAAAAAAGTATGGAAATTAAATTTGAAGACATATTAATGTATATGTAGCCTGGTGATGTTATTTAACTAAACTTATCTGGTTGAAATTAAAATATCAATTCAAGTTGTATCTTTCTGATTCTTCAACTTACTTATGCTATAAAACCACTATTTAGTAGATAAAAGCACCACAAGAGTATTTGCATGAAAATTGACCGTAAGTTTGTGTCCTCTTCCCCCAATTTTCTTGTAGACAGTATGAAACTATTGGCAGTGTCTCATTTTGTAAATTGGGCAACTGTATCTGCAACGAAATCATTAAGCTCAGTCTCAGATATTAAAAATTGAATGTTCAAACTGTAGGCATGATACACGAATGTCTGTTTCCGACTAGTAATCACTGGAAGGCATATCTCAGTCATAATTATCCATGACTTCATTTTATTTTCTTATCTTTCATATGTTTTAGAAGAATTCTTAATATTCCTCAGTATTTGTCTTGTACAATGCAGTGGGGGTTCGGAAAGCTCGGAGAATTGCTGGTGGATTTAATTTACCAATTATTGGCATACATCACATGGAGGCTCATGCTCTGGTTGCCAGGTAAGGCTATAGTTCTCTAATGAATATGCAATCTTCTGCCTAATAGGTGGATGCTGAGGCATGCTATTAATATTTGAAATGGTTATTTAGGGTCGATTGTTTCCTGTTTTTAATAACAGAGAAACAAGAGAAACTTGTTCCATAATAGTTCATTTAGAAAAAAAATTCAAAAATAATATCTCTATTTTTGTTTTGGAATCAGAGTATCAAAACATCTCTTCAAGTCGTTTTTTATTTCTATTATACTTATTTTTTCTTATACTTTCATATCTCCTTCGCTCTCTTCTATTTTCTGAAAATCAGTTTTATATTATAAACTAGATTTTAAAACTAAAGAACCAAAAACATAATCCAACACACTTTTAGTTTCTGTATGTTTTTATTTATGCTTCTACGATTTCTTGTGTTCCACAGGAAATTACACTTATTGTCGAGTCATGTATATCTTTTTGTTTCAGGTTAATTGAGAAAGATTTGCAGTTTCCATTCATGGCCCTACTTATTTCAGGTAATACTCCTGTTTTTGGGTTTAGTATTCTAGAATTTTTCGTACTCAAGTCTGTCTATTTTTCTTCCTTGGACCATAGAATCATTGTTTCTGGTTATTTTTCTTGTTTCGTGGAATTTGGGATCTATGGCACGGCAGCATGGGTAATAACGTCCATGTGGTATAAATAAATTAGGCTGGGGAAATTTTCAGTGGTTGAGTTGAGACTTCATTTTTTTGCTATGATGATGAATATCTTCTGTCAATCCTTGCCAGGAAAGTTTGATGACGTGCAGAAGAAATGTGCATAAGATGTGACCAACATATTGGGAAAGGAAATGCTATTGATATATATGTGCTTTAGACATTCCATGAGCATGGATATTTGTGATGTATGTTAGTTATTTGTGGTAGCATATCATGTACTTGTGTGTGTATGTATGGTAGAATCAATTAGGAATATCTTAGGAACTAAGTAGGGATTATGTATCTTATACTTAGGATTAAAACATTACTATTCATACCAGAACCAATATATAGAGATATTGTGTGGATTGTGCAGACACAGAATTTACCGCTAATTATATTGTTGAATTCCAATTATTCTGAAATCTCCTTGTCCTTAACTTTTCATACAGAGGAACATGTTTTCCACCTGTGTACTTCATTCGTTTCAATTATTTTTAAATAACTCTGTTAGGTATAATATACATGTTACTAAATAACTACAGTTAGATAATTTTGTTGTTTTCTGCCCTCAGTGTTTAGAGCTTTTAACCATAATAGATTTTGTTACTGAGTCAGTCGCTGTGATAGAGTCTGACAAGCCACAATTTTGATATTTATACACCATTGTTTATAAATGTTAGTGTATGACTCCTTCTATCATACAGTTAATCACTTATATTGGAGATCTCATATCAACTAGAGATATGACCAAAATTATAATATATAATTAGGTGCAAATTTCACCTTACAAGCCGTTTTGTGAGGTTGAGTTGGCTTAAATTCCACTTTCTAAGATGACATCAAAGCCTATCCTAGTGAGATTTGTTAGGCCTATGGTTGCACCCGTTATCAGGTTTGTTATCACCATCCACAAATATATACCACGCTTAAGATGTTTAATCCTTGGTGTGAAGGGTATGTTAGAGATCTCATATTGATTAGAAATATGACCAAATTATAATATATAAGTGAATGCAAGCTAGTTTTTGTAAGATTGAGTTACACTTAAAACCCATCTTTTGCTGATAAAAAAAAAAAAAACTTAAAACCCATCTTCTAAGATGGTATTAAAGTCTATCTTAGCGATGTTTTTTGGGCCATTGTGGCATCCACTATTGGGCTTCCCTCTATTCTTACACTTGAGATATCAGTTCTTGGTGTGAGTGAGTGTGTTGGAGATTTCACATCAACTAGAAATATGATCAAATTACAATATATAAGTGGGTTCAAATCTAGTCTTACCAAACTTGTTTTGTGTGAGGTTAAGGTAAACTTAAAGTCTACCTTATAAGAAGTTACAATCTGTTGTATTCTATTAGAGTAGTTTGTTACTGCCATCATTATCAAAAAGTTAAAAATTTAGACAGTTATAGCAACGTGACAGTGACAGTGACAGCTGTAACAAATATACTAGAAATACAACTATAAGGATGACTTCAACTGACTAACTATCTGACAAAGGGGGCTATACACTCACAATAAATATGTAAACTCATCTCTGTGGTTATCAGATAATGGAACACATAAATTCTCATAAACTGTGTACTTCTATTATCTCTTTCCCACACTTTCCAACATTTTCATATGTGCCTTGTTCTTACACTCCCATTTAGTTTCTCATTTGAAAATATACTGCTTTGTTTCTTACACTCACATTGTGATAAATGTCATTTATGTGGGTGATTCTTGTGGTTTAGTTTCTGATAGTCCAGTTGCAAAATTGAAATTTGATACAGCCACTGCTGACTGTATATTCTTTAGTTTATAATTACACTAGGCTAACTTGTGTGAGCTATATTTATAGGGGGGCACAATTTACTCATTCTTGCACGCGATCTTGGACAATACATACAACTTGGAACTACAATAGATGATGCTATTGGTGAGGCATATGACAAAACAGCAAAATGGCTTGGACTAGATTTGAGGAGAAGTGGTGGTCCTGCTATTGAGAAGCTTGCTAAGGAGGGAAATGCTGAATCAGTCAAGTTTTCTGTAAGTTAGCTTCACAATCTTATATTCCTCTACCCTAACTTGTGATCATTGCCTTAGGTTGAATATTTCTGACATTGCTTTGGCAGATGTATTGCTTCTAGTGGAGATTTAAGTTTATTACTTTGTCATTCTAGATTCCAATGAAGCAGCACAAAGATTGCAACTTCTCCTATGCTGGTCTTAAAACCCAAGTACGGCTGGCAATTGAGTCCAAAAAGATGTAAGTAAATATTTTTGTTCATAGATTTGTTATCTTTTAAGTAAATACATGGAACAACTTGATAGACTGTTTATCCCATATGTTGTCACATTCTGTTTAGTGTTATCTTTTATTTTTCTCACTGTCAGATCATTGCTAATACTATATTATTGTAGATGTAACATTCACCTACAGAATACCTAAATGATTCATCTTTTTCATATTGCAATGCAAAATACAAGAAGTATTTTCGTTAGCTTTGGTAGAATTAAATTATGCAGACATCTTTTTATTTTTATTTTTGCCTACTCACGAGTATATGAATATGGACAATTGGCAGTGATGCCCAAATTCCAATCTCTTCGGCAAGTAATGAAGATAAACTGTCTCGGGCTGATATTGCTGCTTCTTTTCAGGTTTGTTATACTTTCGTGCAGTTTGTAGATTGCGAGTGTATCCTTTCAAGTTTAGTTAATATACTCCGGATTAAAATTTCCTCATCCTCTTTTTCATTCCCCTTTAACCCATTTTTTTTAGTATGTCATATAGCTATTATCTATTTCAATTGTCTACATGTTAAGCAGCGAATTGCTGTGTTACATCTTGAAGAAAGGTGTGAACGAGCAATACAGTGGGCATTGAAGATGGAGCCTTCTATAAGACACTTGGTAGTTTGGAATCTAAATGTCGTTGGGTTCAATAACATCAATGTTTCTTTCTATTAAAAAATCTAAATGCCATTTCTTGTCCTTTTTGTTGTAGGTTGTCTCTGGTGGTGTTGCATCAAATCAATTTGTCCGAGCCCGGCTTGATATGGTTGTGAAAAAGAATGGCCTGCAACTTTTATGCCCTCCTCCTCGGCTCTGTACTGATAATGGTAATAATTTATTCTTAACTTTGCTTTTTTTGTTAAAGATAACTCTATCAATGTCGTGGTTCATTTAAAATTTAACTATCCGAAGTCAGAATAAGCAAGGGTTGTATTACACAACCGAATAAAATATTGGCCATATTATAATAGTATAGAGAGAGTAACTGAGAAAAACAAAAATATTATGCTCTCATGCAAAGAAATCAGAGTTGCTCTTTAGCTTGATCTCAGAAGGAGGTGATCATGGTTGCTCTTGTAAAAATAATGGCACACGATTCAAGTGTGACCATGGTCGCAAAATTGGTCACAACATTGATTGCGATTATGCTCTGCATTGTTGACCCGAAAAACAACTAAAGGGGTGAACTTTTCTCCTATCCATTCCCCTGCATAGTTTGTTGCTGCAGAATATGCTTCCTCTCACAACATGCCTTCAACAATCTTCAATGATTTCCTATAATGGTATGGGGACAGTCAAGCCTCTAGTTCCATTGTTTCTGTTAACACACCCCAATAATTCTTTTGTTGACATCTTTTACGCTTTGGGCCCTAGGTCCTTTATTCTGGGACCATCGACTATATATTTGGTAATAAATATTTTTTTTCTTCTCTTTCTACTTTTGGTTATTTCCCTATTGCATGGCAAATGGTTCTTAAACAGTTTTGGGATGTTTGTCCATCCTCTTCACACTTCTTGCTATTTATAATGTCCTTGGGGTTCCCTTTAATCTATCGTCCATCAGTAAACTTACAAGGTCTCCTAATTGTGTCATTTATCTTACTAAAGATTCTATTTACTTGTGGAACTGGATGAGGGAACAAACAATTGGCTTTAAATGTGAGTCACATTTCCTTTATCAGTTGATCAGGGCTTCTTTTGTTTGATCAACGGTAGCATTCCCACTCCTTATTAATGCTCAATTAGGAAATCCTAGTCTTGTTTAATTGAAACAATTAAACCCTAGTCTTTCCAAATTAGAATCTGCCTTGTGATTCATGTCCAAGATAGTCAAAATCGACATCTTAGATCAAAACGAAAAGTATGGATCGTAAATCAGGAGATTATAACACAGATCATAAGATCCTACAATATTTATGAATTTCATACATGCTTTAGCTTGAGAGGGAGCATTAGAATCTTTTAGGTATATGTTAGAATCCAATAGATAAAGTAACAGTAACAGGTGATATTAGGATCAATTAGATTGATTCTATATTTATGTTATTAGAATAAAATAGGGTAACTGAATATTCTTTATTTATGCTTTCTCCCCTATAAATTACATAGCTTCAATGTGGTCCAATTGCACGGAATTCATCAAATGCCTTCTCGGTTTCTCTCTTCTGTAAAACTCCTTTATTTCTTCTTTGGATTTTGTGTCCATTCCCTAGACTATTGGTGATGCCATGACTGATCACAATTGGCCATGGTAGTAGAAATGGCTGCGTTGGAAGCAGGTAACACATGGGAATCTGCCACTTTCTTCCTAACAAATCTTCTGTTGGGTCTCGGTGGGTCTAAAGAGTCAATATAGCACTAGAGCGTTCTTGGTATCTAAGGATTATACTCAATTTTTTGTAGTTAATTGGGTAATACTTTTTTCCTGGTAGCCAAAAATCACCTCTATTTGTCCTTTTCTTGCTATGGTTGTTATTCATCATAGGCCCCTTCATCAGTTGGATATGTAGAATGTTTTTCATCATGGTGAGTTGCAAGAAGAGGTGTATATGGATCAACCACCTGCTCCTACAGTCTCCGGGGACTTACATCATGTATGTAGTCTTCGCTGCTCTCTTTATGCTTTAAAGCAATCTCTTTGGGCATGGTTTGGTAGTTCTGATTCAGTTTTGTATGACTTCTTGTTTACCCAGTCTTTCACCTCCCTTCTCCATCTGGACTCTACATCTATCCTTGAGCGCTTGGATTGAGTGCAAAATAGCCAAGTGGTATCACATTTTCTTCTGGACACTCGTGGATAAAAGAAGTTTGTCCATATTGGATGATTGAAATATTTGAATACTAACAATTAAATTTATGAGAGTAGTCAACTATATTATCAGGAGTAGTTTACCCAATGTGCCATCTAGCAACGAAGTGGGTTGGAGGAAAAGGCCAAAGTATTGGACGCTTTAAGATTTAAATAATTAAATTCAAGCACATCAAGGAGAATCGGTGAACAACAATATAGAAATATTTGTTCTGAAAATTAAATACAAGAAAGAAGTGGACTTAAAATGTGGTACTAAATTAGCAATTAATGGATCAAACTGCATCATATTATTTAGAAATCATATTTCCGTTGAGGGGAAACAAGTACCAATCAAACTTGCATTAATCCATGTGGAATGGAATTGACGAACTGTATAGATGAAATCTAGTGCCAGTCTTTCCCCACATTCGGTCCCTTTGATGCGCTTCATGAAGATACAGAAAAAACACTCCATTTCTCATTTGTAATATTTCAATTCTCTCCTTTGTAGATATTTTGGCAATCCAAAATTAGTTCTTGCATGAATTTTCATTTCGTTTATCTATCTTTTTTTTATCTAATGTTTAAAAAAGAAGATTAGGATGGTACTAATTCTAATTCAATATGGACAAGTTTGTTTATGGTTCATGAAAGTTATTAGCTTGCTTTTTGAACTGAACAGGTGTAATGATTGCTTGGACTGGTATTGAGCATTTCCGCATGGGAAGATATGACCCTCCTCCGCCTGCCGAAGAACCCGAAGACTTTGTGGTGTGTTTTCCTGAACATTGACAAATATAAATTTTGATTAAAGCTCTTCTATATAAACTGAATTTGCTTTCCTATTATGATTCCCTGGATGGATTTGGATGATAATTTGTTAGCTTAAATATGTTTCTAGTTTTTATAAAATGAGTGAGTTTTGATCTTGGTCCTACATCATCCCTGAAAAATTCAAAATTTGTAAAACTATGATTTATTTCAGTATGATATACGTCCAAGGTGGCCGCTGGGAGAAGAATATGCTGAAGGAAAAAGTGAAGCACGTTCCTTAAGAACCGCCCGAATTCATCCATCTCTTACATCTATAATTCAAGCATCATTGCAACAGTGACACTGCTTGAACTTCCATGTTGCTTCAGCCCCTGTATGAAGAAGCTTTGCAGGACAAGCCTCGCTTTCCGTGGCCGAATTTTCAAAATTACGTGAAAAAAAGTGTCCAAATTGTTGCTTTGCTGTGGAAATTGGTCTTTGGCATCGAGCAGTCTCTGGAGAGATTCCAGAAAAGCAATCACAGCGATGAGAAACATTATAATGATGGTTGGTAGAATATAGGAATGAGGTGGAACAGATAGATTATGCTGTAAACAAAATTTTACAACTTAGAGTAAAAAAAGGCAAGGAAATTCTGCATGTAAGTCTTGTGCTTTAGGCAATCTGTAAATCTGATAGGTCAAATGTATTATTTATTTCATCGACCAAGTGGTGATATGTTTAGGTTTTCATCTTTCACATCCACAGTTTCCATTATTTAATCTCTCACCATGCATGTCAAAACTGTTGCTGATAACTTCTGTGTAATTCTTGACATACTCCTTGTATATTATGATTTTGGAAGTTTGGCTTCATAGCATTCTTTCAGATTCTTACGCTGCATTAGAATAAAATAGTGTTCACTTCGTTCAATTTAAGTTTTATTTTTTTTTAAATGTGCATGATATTGTTTTAAAGTTTAGATAACTATTTATACCTTTAGATAAATATTTTATTTATATGGTTTTGGTGATGAAGGTATATTTTTTAAACAAAATATTATCATAATTTTTTTGTATTATATTGATGCAATCATCAATATTAATAGACTTAAAGACATAAATGATTGTAATGAAATTATTAATTTTATTACATCTTTAATTTTGATAGATGCTAATAAATATTTTTTTTCTCACTGTTATGCATATAAATATTCTAAATTTATGAATATTTTTTTATCAATGCTAATATATATATATATATATATATATATATATATATGTGGGCGGACGTAATTTTTCTAGCTTTTAATTGAGTGCATAATCTAAATATTGGCACTGTAAGTTATGAGAAAGTAAACTATAAATATAAAAAATCTTAATAAAAACATAAAATTACATTTGGAATCACTGATTTTTTTTTTTTTTGTGTAAATATGTTTTTATCTACATATTCTTGAATTACTTAAATAAGACATTAAAAAAAACACATAATCATAAATATTTCATATAAATGTAATATTTATACATCTCTTCCGTTCCTATTCATAAATATTATTTTGAAATTTCCTTTTCTCTGCTTGTAAGATTTTTTTTTAATTATCCGTTTTGTTGATTATTTTCTTTTTATAAAATATTCTTATTTATTTTAGTTAAAAAATAATAAATATTATGAATCATCTCTTTCAAACACTGGAGAATTAAAGAATTCAGTTTCAAATTAAAAGTTCATTAGTATCTCTTTACACATTAATTATTTAAGGATAATTTTGAAAATAAAAAGTTACACACAGTTAATGACGCTAACAAATCAATTGACTAACTTTTTTGATAAATATAAATAAATTATCAACATCTTATATTTAAGAATAAAAAATATTAAACTTCATATTGCTCAGATTCTAATCCGGTACAAATTACCATTTTTAATTAAATTACACTGGAATTCAAATTTAACGTTTTAAAATCAATTTAATTCAACGTAAACATTTTTTTCTCATTCTTAATTTAAAAAACTACATAAATTTATGAAATTATCATAGCAAAAGTATTTTATTAGGATGCATATCAGTTTTATTTATAAGTAATTTTAATTCAATTTTGACTGAAATTTATTTTCTGATGTTAATATTTATTAATATTATTGCAATCTTATGGTTCTTTAATAAAATTTACTTTTGTAATTTTTTTTATCCAATAAAAATCACTTTTAGAACGATTTAGCTTAAGCTTTGAAGACACTAATTATGAAGATTATAAAATTTTATTTAAATTTTATTGACTTCATAAAAAAAAGCAAGTTATTTTCTATTTGCTTGCTGTTAAGAAATTATGAAAAACAAAACAACCTGCTAAAGAACACAGCACAATCTCACCCTAACCTCACTCCATTCATGCCGTTACCAGAAAACTACCCACACTTCATCTTCTTCGCTAACGGTAACGGTAAGCCCCTTCTTCTTCTTCTTCTCTCACTCTCTCTATCAACCCTAACTCATTTCAATCCTTCATTATCATGCACACATAAACTTTTGTTTGTTCCCACTTCTTATATCTATATATCTATCCATCTATATATATATATATATATATATATATATATATATATATATATATATATAACTCGACACTGAATATTATTGCCTTTCAATAACTCCAGATAAAAATAAGAAGATTAAAAGCCTTCAATTGTTGATTCTTTATGTTATTATTGCATAATGTGTGGTGCCATGTTAATGTCAGTGAACAAGCACTGTGAGTTACTTTCATAGATTATTGTGAAGCCATGTTTATTGGGTTTGCCAACTAATTCAGATTCTGATACCCTCAACAACAACCCCACTTTGGCATCCTCAAAAATTGTTGTACCTTGTTCCTGTAAGAGAACAAGCACTGAAACTTACTTTCATAGATCACTGGCAAACCATGTTTATCCTGTTTGTCAACAAACTCAGATTCAGACACCCTTTAAAAATCCCACTTTTAGGTCTGCTTTGTTGTTTGCATACTCGTTCCTTGTCTCCTTTTGTAAAACCCATCAATTGGAACACCTCCCACAGCTTCGTTCGAAACAACCCTCTCCTTTCTCTCTTGGAAAGGTGCCAGTCCTTACTCCAGTTAAAGCAAATCCAGGCCCAGATGATCCTGACCGGCTTGATTGACGATAGCTTTGCCGCAAGTCGCCTTGTTACGTTCTGTGCTTTATCTGAATCGCAGGCCCTTGAGTATTGTACCAAGATCTTGTATTGGATCCGAGAACCAAATGTATTTTCTTGGAATGTGACAATTAGGGGATTTGTGGAAAGCGGGGACTTAGAAGGAGCTGTTTTGTTGTACAAGAGAATGTTGCAATGTGGTGTTAAACCAGATAATCATACTTGTCTTTTCTTGCTCAGGGCTTGTTCTTTCCCATCTATGAATTTTGTTGGTTATACTGTACTTGGGCATGTATTGAAGTTTGGTTTTGAATTTGATATATTTGTGCACAATGCATCAATAACTATGCTACTCTCATATGGAGAGTTGAAGGCAGCTTATGATGTGTTCAATAATGGTTGTGCGAGAGACTTGGTAACATGGAATGCCATGATTACGGGATGTGCTAGAAGAGGACTAGCTAATGAGGCTAGAAATCTCTATCAGGAAATGATGGCAGATAAAGTGAAACCAGATGGGATTACAATGATTGGGATAATTTCTTCTTGTTCTCAACTGCAGGATTTGAATCTCGGCAGAAAATTTCATCTTTATGTCAAAGAACATGGCCTTGAGTTGACAATCCCACTCAGTAATGCACTTATGGACATGTATGTCAAGTGTGGAGACCTGCTGGCAGCACGAATTCTATTTGACAACATGGCACATAAGACCCTTGTTTCATGGACTACAATGATTTTGGGATATGCCAGATTTGGTTTTCTAGATGTTGCCCGGGAGCTTTTGTATAAAATTCCAGAAAACAGTATCGTGCCTTGGAATGCAATTATTGGTGGCTGTGTCCAAGCTAAGAATAGTAAAGAGGCATTGGCTCTGTTCCATGAAATGCAAATTAAGAAAATCAAACCTGATAAAGTTACTATGGTTAACTGTTTGTCTGCATGCTCACAACTAGGAGCACTTGATGTAGGAATATGGATTCATCATTATATTAAAAGGCATAGTATTTCTCTTGATGTTGTCTTGGGCACTGCACTAGTTGACATGTATGCCAAGTGTGGAAATATTGCAAGGGCTCTCGAGGTTTTCCAAGAGGTTCCTCAAAGAAATTGTTTGACCTGGACTGCCATTATTTGTGGTTTAGCACTTCATGGGAATGCCTGGGATGCTATATCCTATTTCTCAGAAATGATCCGTTGTGGCTTGAGACCTGATGAGATCACTTTTCTTGGTATCTTATCAGCTTGTTGTCATGGAGGTTTAGTTGAAGAAGGCCGAAAATATTTTTCCCAAATGAGCTTTAGTTTTAATATAACCCCTCAGCTTAAACACTACTCGTGCATGGTGGATCTTTTAGGAAGGGCTGGTTATTTGGAGGAAGCAGAAGAGCTTATTAGAAATATGCCGATAGTAGCAGATGCTGCAGTGTGGGGTGCTTTATTCTTTGCATGTCGAGTTCATGGTAATGTTTTAATAGGAGAAAGGGCAGCTTTGAAACTTCTTGAGATGGATCCTCAAGATAGTGGTATTTATGTTTTGCTTGCTACTATGTACAGTGAGGCAAAAATGTGGAAGGAGGCAAGGAACGCAAGGAATATAATGAAGGAGAGAGGAGTAGAAAAGACACCTGGTTGCAGCTCAATTGAAATCAATGGCATTGTGCAAGAGTTTTTGGCGAAGGATGTCTTACATCCACAGTCTGAATGGATTTATGAATGCCTGGTTTCATTGACAAAGCAACTGGAGTTTCTTGTATTTACATGTGACGTTCCTGCTTATGGAGATGAATTTTTTTCCTAAACTTGTCAGTTTGTTTTCTCTATTTCTTCTGTTCATTTAATTACACTCGTCCTTGGATAGCCTTTATCTATTTTTCATTCTATCAAGGGTATCCTACCTTAGAAAATATATGTAAATAACATGAAGATGTATTTCTCCCATCATGCATCTTCTTACTGATTTTTCAATCTCCTTATGGCCCTTCATATAACTCGTAAGTTTATTACAGAGGGATACAGAGTACGTATTTTATTATTATTTGTGGCTCTATTTCATTGTCTTAGTTGAAAAAATTGAAGACTTCTTATTTACATCATCAAATATTCTGTTAGCCACCCACATGTTCACTGTATTCTCTTCACCTGTATGGATTTAATTATGCTTCATTCAAACTGCTTGCATCAAGTTAAAGACAGCAGCCATTCTACTAAATTGTGTCAAATATTATACATTGCTAAACAGGATCGGTATTCACTCTCTCCCAGTGTTGGAAGTTGCATGAGATCCCCTTTTCCTTCATTTTTTATTAAGCATTCTACTTTGATGAAGACATTATCACAAGAAAAGTGTGAATGTCCACGCTCCATTGCTGTGGCTTTGGAGATTAAACACTATGTAACATATGATTTTAATAGGTTGGATTATCATATTATTTTTACGTGTTTACCCCTAGTTATTGTCCCTGCTTAAAGTTTCCTCCTTATGATGGTCAATTCTCGTATGCAACTCATGGCTTGGTTGTGATCTGTTATCATTTCAAATCTTTAACGTGATCAATGATTAATCTGCCAATATGATTTCTATTATAAGATTGTTCAAGACTAACTTTTATGATTCTCCATTACAAAAAAAGTCATACCGTACAGAACCAGAACCAACTATGGTAATCATTAATTAGAAAATTGATTCCAATGATGTAATGTACATTTTGGAGATTACTTGCATAGATTGAGGTGTTGGACTCCTACGTTAAATGACTTCTTGACTTGGTTCTACTTCTAGACTCTACTGGATGAAGAGGTCAAGTTAAAGAAATTCTGAATACTTAATGTATAAAACTATTAGCTCTTGTATATTGTATTTTGATCATGCTTGCATTTGAAAGCATGATTTTATCTTATTAATATACTGCATCAACAAGACAAAATAAAATGATATTAGTTTAAAACATTTGTCCAAATCCAATTGCTGACGCTTTCTATTTCTGTCTCTGGGTTTCATATATATTTCTTCCAGACATGATTCACATGTATCTCCTCATGTTTGCTTCCCTCGCTGTTTAGTTTTTAGGTTTTTTTCCTGCTGCTTCTTACTTTCTTTTAATATTAATATCAACAACTAATTTGTTCTGCTGTTTCTGGCTCAGGAGGAGTAGGCAGGAGTTGATATTGTAAATTCTGTCTTGAAATTGACCAGAGCAAGTCAGCGCTGGAAAGGTCATCTGTGTATCACTGCCAAAGTGAACACCGGTAAAATGGTATGGTGGGCAAAATCTTTGGTTGCTGCTACTGCCCCAGATCCCTTTTACTTGCGAATTGGAATGAACCATTGAAGTTTACTTACAGTTATCTGTTCAACGACAAGCTTCACACAAAGAGTTACCAAGAACTGCTCGATTTCACCTTGTGAGTTCCCATCAGGAGGTTTATGAATCATGTGATGATTCTTTTGCACTGGTTGATGCTCTTCTAGCTGATCGCAATAACCTGCTGGAACATCATTCATCACTGTGCATGCAGACCGTCTTTTGTCAGAAAAGGGATGGCTATACATGGTCATCCTCACTACAAACAATCCTTCTTATGCCATCAAATGAGAAAGAAAGGAAATGCTTCTAAGATTGTAGTCTAAAGATCCACAGAGGAAGAAAGACTCCATATCATAAGAGGAGAACCAGAAATAAGGTTCTGAAGTCATACTGATTTGTTGACAGTTTTTAGTAGTTTTATTTGTTAACAGTTTTTAGCAGTTTTTAATTTTTATTAAGCAGTTACTAGCAGGAGCAGAAAATAGGGGAAGAGTAGGAGGAAAAGGGATTGGACAGTAGTTATTTTGGGGAAGGGAGAGACCAAGGTGTCGGTGTCTCGGTGTCTTGGAAGATGTTTATTGTATTGAAATGAATCAATGATATTCATTGTCCTAATGTAATTTCGTATTTCTGTACCAGTTTCCATTGAATAAAATCCAGTCCTTATTCCTATACCAGTTGGTGTTTATCAGAAGAAAGTCTCCATATAATCAAGTTCTGGCAGGATTTCGATCCTGAAGGGGATGAACCAGACCAATCTACTTCTGGGTTCATAGGCTCCTTGCTTACACAAATTCCTCTACTTTCATTTTGTAGAGGCACCACTAGTGACAAATGGTGTTGAATGAGAAAGCAAATGATTTCTGATATTAGGATGTTTTGTCCTGACAATTTGTATGTTTTGCATTGCCATGGCATTCAGATTGGCTCGTAAATATAACCAATTCTTACCTTGTTAGCTGAGGTCAGCTATATGGATCAATTGACACCATCAACAAAAACCACTTTTAGCAAGGTCATTCTCAGTAGTTTCTTGTAATATTTTCTTTGCCTTTTCATTCCATTTAATTTAATTACATTATCTTCCATTTGATCTACTTCTCTTTACTACCTCTCTATTTTGACATTTGTTTAAGATTCAATTGTTCTCTTGGCCAGATGCTACAAATTGTTAATGTTTAAAACTTGTCATTTGTGTTAAAACATCTATTTCCTCATTTTTCCTTCCCTGTATTGTTCATTTTTTAGAGTATGTTCCTGCTGCTACATGTTACTTTTATTTAATGTTAATGTCAACAACTAAATAGATAATATGTTTGATTTTAATGATTAATGGAGAAAGAATAAAAGAAAAACATTCTGATCAACATTGAGGTTGAATAGATTGTTTGATGTATGCCAGTGGTTTGAGTCACATGTATGTGTTTCCTGGGTTTAGGGTTTTAGGTTGAGAAGAGGTTTGATCTGGGAAAAATGTGTTCTGTTTTTATTTGCTTTCACTTTTAATTGTATAAATGTTACCATGCTTTCACTTTGTTTCCCATGTTTAAAAGTTTGTACAAGTAACATGAAATATTAAAAAGTTGCTCATTTTGTCTCGTATAGAAACTATTGAGAACAAAAATTAAAGTGAAAATAATGTTATATTTTTTACTGAAAATGTAATTGAAAATATTTTCTAAAACTGAATGGTCCCTTGATTTACCGCATTTCTGTATACTGGATGATGACATTTCATGAAGGTCTTCTTGAATCATGTAAGAAAAGTGGTGTGGAAGCTATGAAGGTGTGTGAGCAAGATCCTCCTAAGAGTGGTGTTGATCTTGAAGGTGCATGATAGGTATGATTATAGGGAGGTTCGGCCAGCCCAAGGAAAGGTGAAAGATGTGAAGTTTAGAGCCTAGAATTCTAGGAGAAGCAAAGCTTGGCACAAAATGGCAGCATAACTTTACTCACAATAAACTTGAAAATACAAGGTGTAGGCTCCTCCTTTTATAGGCTAAGGAGGACCATAATGCAACCCTAATGCTAGCCAAATGAAATGTAAATGTGAAGCACATGAGTGCACATGGCACATGGGTGCACAAATGAGCACATGGGGAGGGGTGTGTCTAGTTTTTATGCTCACCCCCTCCATGGGCTTTCTAGACCGGCCTTGGTAAATTTAGAGGTTTTTTTAGAAACTCTAAGTTTACCTAGGTTGGTGTTTTAGGTGCCAAAATTAATTATAAGAAAATTACAAATAAAGTTCCTATGCTAATTTTGACAAGAAATTAAAGTCTACTTTACACTAGAGTTTATGGCATTTGAACATGTAAAAGAACGTCTTCTTGGATCCTTTTGGCCATAACTCTATGGTTGGCCCAAATCTACCCTTTGGTGGGCTTGCATGTGGGCTTGTGCTTGGGCCTCTTCCATCATCCCCTCCCTCTTGAAAAGGATTTCTCCTCAAATCCATAGCTTTTTCTTCAACTAGGGGGATGAGTGTGGCTGGATGGTGTCCATCATCTCCTCCTTCTTGAGAAAATCTATCCTCAGATCTTCAGACTTGATCTCGGATAGCAGCCTTTTGCTTTGCCAAAGCTTGTCCTCCTGGATCAAACGTCCACCTATAGAAATAATCAAACAAGGCATAGGTGTTAGTTTGGAAATCAATTTTACTAGGTTGCCATTTTTGTTTTTCTTTTGGTTTTGGCAACCTTGGACAAAGTTTCTCTTTTAATGGTTGTGTGTGTTCTTTAATCATCTTATGCATTTTAAAATTTTCATGTGTGGTTACTTTCTCTTTAGGCATCAATCCTATAGGAGATGGTAACAACTTAAAAGGAGAAAGATGATTTAGCCCATACATGATGGAGGAGGGCCCAAGCTCACCACACGATGAAAGCCAAGCCTCCAAGACTAGACGGTCTAGCCTATGATGAGGAGCGTCTAGACTCAAAAAGGAACGTCTAGCCCATGAAGAGGAGCGTCTAGGCCATGATAAGGAGCGGCTACATAAGGAGCGTCTAGGCCATGATGAGGATTCCTTCTAGACCGTCTAACTTCACATACACATGGGTCAAAGCTACGATTTTGGGAAGAGAAGACCTTTGTAATTGTTACATAAAGGCCCATTAGGGGTGCTTAGTAATTAGAGTGGTGTAGAAAGCATATTTGTGTGAACATTCTAGAAAGACCATGGAGGGGGGTGAGCATAAAAACTAGACACACCCCTCCCCATGTGCTCATTTGTGCACCCATGTGCCATGTGCACCCATGTGCCATGTGCACCCATGTGCTTCACTTTTACATTTCATTTGGCTAGCATTAGGGTTGCATTATGGTCCTCCTTAGCCTATAAAAGGAGGAGCCTACACCTTGTATTTTGAAGTTTAATTGAGTAATGTTATGCTGCCATTTTTGTGCACTAGCTTTACTTCTCCTAGAAATCTAGGCTATAAACTTCAATCCTTTCACCTTTCTCCCTTGAGCTGGCCGAACCACTCAAACACCACACTCATCATGCACCTTCAAAGCCAACACAACTCCTAGGAGGGCTTTGTTTCACTCACCCATTGCTTCCGCATCACTTTTTACTACTTTGATTCAAGAAGAACACATGAAAATGCCATCATTTGGTATCATGAGCTTTGGTTCTTCAAGATGAGTAGCTCCTTGTCTTTTAAATTTTAGTTCTTCTTTATTTCATATTGTCATTTACTTTCCTTACTTGTCTTGCTGTTTTTTTACTTTTTAAATTGTTCTTGGTGTGCTTATGGAAGATCCAACCGAAGCACAATTGTTCAGTTGATCTTGAACAAATTCTGTGCAGCTTGTGATAGGATTCCTTACACCATTGAGTGGCTGTTTTCTTTTAGGAATTTGAGTCCTTATTGCTTTCTTAATTTTGCTTCATTTTATGCTTTGAGTCTTTATTTTCTGAATCTATAAATGTTGTGTCAAGTCATGTGAATCCATATTTGTCAACAATTCTTAGTAGTCCTATTATTGGCTTGATTGTTTCTTGCTTTTGGGTCTCTTTAAATTGTTTGAATCTGCTGTTCTTTGATCCTTTAGTGCCTTTTTATTTTTAGTTTGAGTTCATAATTGTGTCTTAGTTCTTACACAATTTCCGTTCTTACAATTCCATTGTGTTAAATTTTGGTTATCTTGCTGTTTTTTCCAGTTTTCCAGGATTCCCCTGTTTACACCTTCTCTGTTTTGGCTGTTTTAACCCAGAAAAATATTTCCACCCATAGGAAAATTCTGATTTTCTGGAAAATGCAAGTTTAAAGTGTTATAGAAAAGACAAAAAAAGAATGAGGTGAAAAGAAGCAACAGAAAAAAAATGATAAATCTTACAAAATCAGAGTGCAAATCTTGAGCGCTCCAGCTGGCCTAACCGAACACCAATTTTGCAAAATTTATTAAAAAAAAATGGTGCATCCGTTTTGAGTGAATCCAAAGCCATATTTTAGATAAGATCCTGAATATCTTGCATAACAAATTTCAGAGCCAAATTCCAAAAATACAGATCAGCATAAATCGGGGAACAAACACGTTTTCTGGCCCACAACATTTTCCAGTGGTGCTGTTTTTTTTTATTTGGTCATCTAATCTAGTGCTTTTCTTTAGGAATTCTTTTTGTGTGCCAACCTTTAATTGAGTACCTTTAATTGTTTGCTTTAATTTCTTGAATCTCTTTCTAAGTTGTCATATTATAAATCCTTTTGGTGGTACTGTTTTCTTTCAATTAAATTTGTTTCTTGCTTTTGTTCCTTGACCTCTCTGTTTGGGTGCTGGAATTTAATTTCTCCCTTGGTGCTTATGTGCATGGAATTTGACTTGGTTTAAGGTTTAGCCCTTGTGAATAGGTGCTGGAAATTGGAGAATTAAAGCCAACATTCTAAGGAGGAGACAAAGCCAAAGCCGAAACAAGCTTTCTTGAAACAAACACTACAAACACTTAGGAGATCAACAATCAAGACAACAAAGAAGTGCACTAACCAAAAGGAGGAACAACAAAGGGAGTTTTCTCTTATTTCCTTTGCAACTTGGTTTATTGTTAATTACCTCTTAATTACGCTTTAGACGGTGAGTGTGTCTTCAAGGGCTCAAAGTGTCCAAGAAGCCTCACCTAGGGCCGAATAGTATAACATTCTTGTTTAGTAATTGTTACTTGTTTGTAATTGTTTTTCTATTGCTTTAGTAGTGACGTTTGCATGGTTAGTTTTGATTAAATTTGAACCGTCTAGCTTTGTTGATTAGTTAGCATGCATTGTTTTTCTTGCATTAAAATCTGATTTCTCAACTTAATTGTGTTTCAAGTGGTTTACTAAGAGAAAGCTTTGTGTGAAGACATCGAGGGATAGTTTTTGGCTAAGGCAAAGGCTTGGTATTTAAGTAGTCCACTGTGACTCACCTCCCTTACCTGGAAGACTACCTTCTTTGACTTCCCTAAATTTTTCTCAAGGTAAAATACTTCTACACACAAAGCTTTAGTCATGTCTTCTCACTCCTCTAAATCTCTTAACAGTGAGGTGAAATCCTTGAAATCTCTTTTGAAACAACTTACTAAGGATATTCAATCAATTTCATCTAAACAATTGGAGAATGAGATCAAAACTAATGAATTGACTAAAGCAAAGAATGAGAAGTCTCAATTTTCAAAAAAATTACATTCTCATGCATCTAGCTCTAAACATCATGATTATCTTGGGGAAGAAAATCTTAGGAAAAATGAATATCATCAACAATTCCCTAGGAGAGCTAGGAAAGAGAGACAAGAAAACCTAACCAAGCATATCTCTCACACTCAAGCTAGAGAAATTCCATGTTTAGAATACCTTAGCAATGA
Source organism: Phaseolus vulgaris (assembly GCF_000499845.2). Lineage (NCBI taxonomy): Eukaryota > Viridiplantae > Streptophyta > Magnoliopsida > Fabales > Fabaceae > Phaseolus > Phaseolus vulgaris. Next base: position 22,690,838 of record NC_023750.2, read on the forward strand.
TCAATTAGCATCTCAATGTTTCAATGAAAGATCTATGATCTTAAGGGACAAAGATGAGAATAGTAGCCAAGAAAAAGAAGCCAGTGAGAGTGAAGAAAATGTAAAAATAGAAAAGCAAGAGAAAACCCTTGGGAAACAAAAGGCGTGGGAGAAGAGTGTTCCTTCCCACAAGGTCATTCAACAAGAAGGAAAAGTTGAAAATACATTTGAAAATATACCTCTTGTTGAACAACCTAGCCTTACCTTTTGTAAAGGAACACTTGCAAGTCTAGAAAAAAAAGAAGAATCCTTAAAAAAGGCTTGCATAGATAAAAATATAGTAGATTATTTTACATACATGCCAAGATATCACCAAGTGAAGGTCAAGTCATCTATAGGCATCTACAAAGACAATTTTTTATATGAAGTAGTGCCTAAAGAAACTTGTCATGTCTTATTGAGACAACCTTTGCAACGAATTGAAATTTCCATGAACAAAGGTTGTATCAACGAGACTACCTTCACACATAAAAGAGAAATTCTTCATGAAGGAGAACTCATGGGTCAAATTAGAGTTGATAAAACTCTAGAGCTTTTAAAAGGAAAATTAATGTCACCCATGAGAAAAGATGTTCAAAGACATTACCCTAGATACATTCCGTGTTTTAAAAATACATCTAAGGCGATGTCTCATGAACTCTATACTCCTTCACCTTTTGCAAATGATCCTTGGGAAGACATAAGCCTAAATTTCATATTAGATCTTCCTAGGACAACAAAAGGTTTTGATTCCATTTTCATGGAAGTGGATAAACTCTTCTTAAGAAAAGTGACAAGCCTCCATGATTTATTTTCAAAAATAAGGGATAAAGCTCCAAAATTTGAAAACATAGCTCTCCCTTCTATGCTTCACGAAATCATGAGGGACACCCACAATTCTTGGGATAAGAATCCTTTTCCTTATAATCATGCATACAATGGAGTAGTCCACAAGATTACTCATATCTCTCCATTTGAAGTTGTATGTGAACATAGTCCTCTTGCCTTTTTAAAGTTGTCACCATTGCCTAAGGAAAAAGTAACTACTTTTGGAAATTTTAGAAAACATAAGAGGATTAGAAGGCACCTACAACCATCAAAAGGGAAGCATTGTGAGAAGTTGACCAAAACAAGAGAAAAACAAAGATGGCAACTTCACACAATTAATTGTTCTCCAAATACTCACTCTAACTCCTTTGCTTTGTTTCAAGATTCTCATAGGTTGATATTTGATCCGGGAGGACACACCTTGACGAAGCAAGAGGCTGCTATCCGAGATCAAGTTAGCAAATCTGAGGATAGATCTTTTCCCGAAGGAGGAGATGATGGACACCATCCAGCCACAACAAGCCCCCTCAAAAGCAAAAGCTTTGGATTTGAGGACAAATCCTTTTCAAGAGGGAGGGGATGATGGAGGAGGGCCCAAGCTCACCACACGATGAAAACCAAACCTCCAAGACTAGACGGTCTAGCCTATGATGAGGAGCGTTTAGACTCAAAAAGGAACGTCTAGCCCATGAAGAGGAGCGTCTAGGCCATGATGAGGAGCGGCTACATAAGGAGCGTCTAGGCCATGATGAGGATTCCTTCTAGACCGTCTAGCTTCACATACACATGGGTCAAAGCTACGATTTTGGGAAGAGAAGACCTTTTTAATTGTTATATAAAGGCCCATTAGGGGTGCTTAGTAATTAGAGTGGTGTAGAAAGCATATTTGTGTGAACATTCTAGAAAGACCATGGAGGGGGGTGAGCATAAAAACTAGACACACCCCTCCCCATGTGCTCATTTGTGCACCCATGTGCCATGTGCACCCATGTGCTTCACTTTTACATTTCATTTGGCTAGCATTAGGGTTGCATTATGGTCCTCCTTAGCCTATAAAAGGAGGAGCCTACACCTTGTATTTTGAAGTTTAATTGAGTAATGTTATGCTGCCATTTTTGTGCACTAGCTTTACTTCTCCTAGAAATCTAGGCTATAAACTTCAATCCTTTCACCTTTCTCCCTTGAGCTGGCCGAACCACTCAAACACCACACTCATCATGCACCTTCAAAGCTAACACAACTCCTAGGAGGGCTTTGTTTCACTCACCCATTGCTTCCGCATCACTTTTTACTACTTTGATTCAAGAAGAACACATGAAATGCCATCAATACATAACCTTAAAAGTAGAAATATAAGTAGTTTTGTGAACTACTTTATGGTATGTATGCTCATCTCTAAAGTTGTGTGTGCACTTCATGATTATTCTAGGCATAGTAGAAAGAGCTAGATTTTCAAATGTATTTTGACCATGCGTTTGAGGATGATAAGAATTTAAAGTGTGTAACTTAGTTGCAAGTTTTCCAAAGGAAATCCTCAAATCATGGTTTGCGAAATTTGGAGCTCTATTCAACACTATGCTTGAGGATAAACCATGAAGATGTATCACTTCTCTAGAGAAGAGTTTATCCATAACCATGAAGATGGAATCAAAACCTTTTGTTGTCCTAGGGAGTTTTAATATGAAATTTGTATCTTCCCAAGGATCATTTGCAAAAGGTGAAGGAGTATAGAGTTCATGAGACATTGCCTTGGGTGTAGTTTGAAAACAAGAATTGTACCTAAGGTAATGTCTTTGAACCTCTTTTCTCATGGGGGACAAAAGTTTTCCTTTTAAATCTAGAGTTTTATCAACTCTAATTTGGCCCATGAGTTCTCCTTCATGAAGACTTTTTCTCTTATGTGTAAAGATAGTCTCGTTGTTACAACCATTGTTTATAAGAATTTGTACACTTTGCAATGGTTGTCTCAATAAGTCATGACAAGTTTCTTTAGGCACTACTTCACATAAAAAATTGTTTTTGTAGATGCTTATAGAAAACTTGACATTCACTTGGTGATATCTTAGCACATATGAAAAATAGTCTATTTCATTTTTACCTATGCAAGCTTCTTTTAAAGACTCTTCCTTTTTGCTTAGGCTTGCAAGTGTTCCTTTACAAAAGGTAAGGCTTTGAGGTTGTTCAACAAGACACATATTTTCAAAGGTATTTTTAAATCTTTTGTCTTGTTGAATGACCTTGTGGGAAGGAACACTCTTCTCCCACGCCTTTTGTTCTTCACGGGTCTTCTCAGGCTTTTCTTTTTCTTTTTCTTTAACTTTCCTTTCGACTTCCCCTCTCTTCTTTTGTATTTTTCTTTCCTTTCTTTCTTTATGGGAAGCAAACAATTTTTCTACCCCTATTTCCCAATCTAGGCAAGCTTCTATATTTTCTTTTCCATGGAAATGGGGTTGGTCTACCCTAACCTCTCTTGGGTTTTCTTGTTCTTTTCTATCTCTTCTATGTCTTCTAGGGGGTGCTTGATAATAATCATTTACTCTAATGCTTCCCTCCCCAAAAGAATCATGATCTTTAGAGATATATGCATGAGAAGGTAATTTTTTTAGAATGTGAGACTCCTCATTCTTTGCTTTAGTCAAAACATTAAGTTTAGTCTCACTCTTCAATTGTCTATAAGCAATTGATTGCACAGTTTGTGAAACTTCTTTCAAAAGAGTTTTTAAAGATTTTAATTCACTTCCAATAGACTTTGTAGAATGAGAAGAAGAAGACATGGCTAAAGCTTTGTGTATATAAGTATTTTACCTTGAGAAAACTTAGGAAAGTCAAAGAAGGTAGTTTTCCAGGTAAGGGAGGTGAGTCACAAAGGACTACTTAAATATCAAGCCTTTGCCTTAGCCAAAAACTATCCCTCAATGTCTTCACACAAAACTTTCTCTTAGTAAACCACTTAGAACACAATTAAGTTGAGAAATCAATTTTTTTTTTCAATGCAAGAAAACAATGTATGCTAACTAATTAACAAAGCTAGACGGTTTTAACAAAGCCTAACAAAACAATCACACATACAAAGCGTTACTAATTAGTCAAAAGAAAAGCAACTAAAAACAATTAATAATTGCTAATTAAAGAGTTCTAAACTAGTCGGTCCTAGGTGAGGCTTCTTGGACACTTGGAGCCCTTGAAGACACACTCACCGTCTAATAACGTAATTAAGAGGTAATTAACACAAACTAAGTTGCAAAGAAATTAAGAAAACTCCCTTTGTTGATCCTCCTTTTGCTAATGGCACTTCCTTGTTGTCTTTGCTTGTTGGCCTTCCAAGTGTTTGTGGTGTTTTCAAGAAAGCTTGATTCTGCCTTGGCTTTGTTTCCCCTTAGAATGAAGGTCTTAATTCTCCAATTCCAGCACCTATCAAAAGACTAGACCTTACCCAAGTCAAGTTTCCGTTCAATTAAGCACCAAAGGAGAAATAAATTCCAGCACCAAATTAGAGGTCAAAGAACAAAAGCAAGAAACAATTTAATTGAATAAAACAGCACCACCAAAAGGAGTTAAATTATGACAACTAGAAAGAGGTCCAAGAAATATTAAGCAAGCAAAAAAAGGTACCAAAATAAAGGTAGGCACACAAAAGAATCCTAAGAATAGCACTAGAATTAGATGACCAAATAAAAAAAAAACAGCACCACTGGAAAATGTTGTGGGCCAGAAACGTGTTTTTTCCCCAATTTATGCTGAGCTGTGTTTTTAAGATATGATTCTGAAATTTGATATGCAAGATATTCAAGATCTTAGCTAAAATCTGGCTTTGGAGTCACTCAAAACGCATGCACCTTTTTGTTTTAATAAATTTTGCAATTTTGGTGTTCAGTTACGCCAGCTGTAGCGCCTCAGATTTGCACACTGATTTTAAAAGATTTATCATTTTTTTTTCTGTTGATTATTTTGGACTAATTCTTTTTTTGTCCTTTCTATAACACTTCAAACTTGCATATTCCAGAGAATCAAAATTTTCCCATGAGTGAAAATATTTTTCTGGATCAAAACAGCCAGCACAGAAAATTTGAAACAGGGGATTCTGGAAATTGGAAACAAAAACAGCAAGAAACCAAAATTGAAACACAATGGAAATTTGTGAAATAGAATTGTGTAGGATCTAAACACAATATGAACTCAAACTAAAATTAAAAAGGCACCAAAAGATCAAAGAACAGCAGATTCAAAGCAATTAAAGATACCCAAAATCAAGAAACAATCAAGCCAAATAAAAGGACTACTAAGAATTGTTGACATTGTGGATGAACATGACTTGACAAAACATATAAGATTCAGAAATTAAAGACTCAAAAGCATAATATGAACCAAATAAGAAAGCAATAAAGACTCAAAAGCCTAAAAGAAAATAACAACTCAAAGGTGTATGGAATCCTATCACAAATTGCACAAGAACTTGTTCAAGATCAATTGAACAAAAGTGCTTCGGTTGGATCTTCCACAAAGCACACCAAAACAAAATTAAAATGCAAAAAACAGCAAGACAATTATGGAAATAAGATGAACAACATGAAATAAAGAAGAACTAGAAATGAAAAGACCAAAAGCAACTCATCTTGAAGAACCTGGCTCTGATACCAAATGATGGCATTTCATGAAGGTCTTCTTGAATCATGTAAGAAAAGTGGTGCGGAAGCTATGAAGGTGTGTGCGCAAGATCCTCCTAAGAGTGGTGTTGATCTTGAAGGTGCATGATAGGTATGATTATAGGGAGGTTCGGCCAGCCCAAGGAAAGGTGAAGGATGTGAAGTTTAGAGCCTAGAATTCTAGGAGAAGCAAAGTTTGGCACAAAATGGCAGCATAACTTTACTCACAATAAACTTGAAAATACAAGGTGTAGGCTCCTCCTTTTATAGGCTAAGGAGGACCATAATGCAACCCTAATGCTAGCCAAATGAAATGTAAATGTGAAGCACATGGGTGCACATGGCACATGGGTGCACAAATGAGCACATGGGGAGGGGTGTGTCTAGTTTTTATGCTCACCCCCTCCATGGGCTTTCTGGACCGGCCTTGGTAAATTTAGAGGTTTTTTTAGAAACTCTAAGTTTACCTAGGTTGGTGTTTTAGGTGCCAAAATTAATTCTAAGAAAATTACAAATAAAGTTCCTATGCTAATTTTAAGTCTACTCTACACTAGAGTTTATGGCATTTGAACATGTAAAAGAACGTCTTCTTGGATCCTTTTGGCCATAACTCTATGGTTGGCCCAAATCTACCCTTTGGTGGGCTTGCATGTGGGCTTGTGCTTGGGCCTCTTCCATCACTGGATGTGTACAGTGTCATTGACACTAATACTGATGGAGGAGGGCCCAAGCTCACCACACGATGAAAGCCAAGCCTCCAAGACTAGACGGTCTAGCCTATGATGAGGAGCGTCTAGACTCAAAAAGGAGCGTCTAGCCCATGAAGAGGAGCGTCTAGGCCATGATGAGGAGTGGCTACATAAGGAGCGTCTAGGCCATGATGAGGATTCCTTCTAGACCGTCTAGCTTCACATACACATGGGTCAAAGCTACGGTTTTGGGAAGAGAAGACCTTTGTAATTGTTACATAAAGGCCCAATAGGGGTGCTTAGTAATTAGAGTAGTGTAGAAAGCATATTTGTGTGAACATTCTAGAAAGACCACGGAGGGGGGGTGAGCATAAAAACTAGACACACCCCTCCCCATGTGCTCATTTGTGCACCCATGTGCCATGTGCACCCATGTGCTTCACATTTACATTTCATTTGGCTAGCATTAGGGTTGCATTATGGTCCTCCTTAGCCTATAAAAGGAGGAGCCTACACCTTGTATTTTCAAGTTTATTGTGAGTAAAGTTATGCTGCCAATTTGTGCTCAACTTTGCTTCTCCCTAGAATCCTAGGCTCTAAACTTCAATTCCTTCATCTTTTCCCTTGAGCTGGCCGAACCACTCAATACCCACACTTATCGTGCACCTACAAGGCCAACACAAGTCCTAGGAGGGTCTTGATCATCTCACCCATTGCTTCCGCACCTTATTTTTCTACTTTGATTCAAGAAGAACACATGAAAATGCCATCATTTGGTATCATGAGCTTTTGGTTCTTCAAGATGAGTAGCTTGGTCTTTTAAATTTTCAGTTCTTCTTTATTTCATATTGTCATTTAAATTCCATACTTGTCTTGCTGTTTTTTACTTTTTAAATTGTTCTTGGTGTGCTTATGGAAGATCCAACCGAAGCACAATTGTTCAATTGATCTTGAACAAATTCTGTGCAGCTTGTGATAGGATTCCTTACACCATTGAGTGGCTGTTTTCTTTTAGGAATTTGAGTCCTTATTGCTTTCTTAATTTTGCTTCATTTTATGCTTTGAGTTTTTATTTTCTGAATCTATAAATGTTGTGTCAAGTCATGTGAATCCATATTTGTCAACAATTCTTAGTAGTCCTATTATTGGCTTGATTGTTTCTTGCTTTTGGGTCTCTTTAATTTGTTTGAATCTGCTGTTCTTTGATCCTTTGGTGCCTTTTTTATTTTTAGTTTGAGTTCATATTGTGTTTAGATCATACACAATTCTATTTCACAAATTTCTATTGTGTCTAAACTTTGGTATCTTGCTGTTTTTGTTTCCAGTTTTCAGATTCCCCTGTTTACACCTTCTCTATTTTGGCTGTTTTAACCCAGAAAAATATTTCCACCCATAGGAAAATTCTGATTTTCTGGAAAATTCAAGTTTAAAGTGTTATAGAAAATACAAAAAAAGAATTAGGTCAAAAGAAGCAACAGAAAAAAAATGATAAATCTTTTAAGATCAAAGTGCAAATCTGAAGCGCTCCAGCTGGCATAACCGAACACCAATTTTGCAAAATTTATTAAAAAAAAATGGTGCATCCGTTTTGAGTGAATCCAAAGCCAGATTTTAGATAAGATCCTGAATATCTTGCATAACAAATTTCAGAGCCAAATTCCAAAAATACAGATCAGCATAAATCGGGGAACAAACACGTTTTCTGGCCCACAACATTTTCCAGTGGTGCTGTTTTTTTTATTTGGTCATCTAATCTAGTGCTTTTCTTTAGGAATTCTTTTGTGTGTCAACCTTTTATTGAGTACCTTTAATTGTTTGCTTTAATTTCTTGAATCTCTTTCTAAGTTGTCATATTATAAATCCTTTTGGTGGTACTGTTTTCTTTCAATTAAATTTGTTTCTTGCTTTTGTTCCTTGACCTCTCTTTTTGGGTGCTGGAATTTAATTTCTCCCTTGGTGCTTATGTGCATGGAATTTGACTTGGTTTAAGGTTTAGCCCTTGTGAATAGGTGCTGGAAATTGGAGAATTAAAGCCAACATTCTAAGGAGGAGACAAAGCCAAAGCTGAAACAAGCTTTCTTGAAACAAACACTACAAACACTTAGGAGATCAACAATCAAAACAACAAAGAAGTGCACTAACCAAAAGGAGGAACAACAAAGGGAGTTCTCTTATTTTCCTTTGCAACTTGATTTATTGTTAATTACCTTGTTAACTACGCTTTAGACGGTGAGTGTGTCTTCAAGGGCTCAAAGTGTCCAAGAAGCCTCACCTAGGGCCGAATAGTATAGCATTCTTGATTAGTAATTGTTACTTGTTTGTAATTGCTTTTCTTTTGCTTTCATAGCTACGCTTTGCATGTTTAATTTTGTTTAAGTTTTGTTAAAAACCGTCTAGCTTTGTTAATTAGTTAGCATGCATTGTTTTCTTGCATTAAAATCTGATTTCTCAACTTAATTGTGTTCCAAGTGGTTTACTAAGAGAAAGCTTTGTGTGAAGACATTGAGGGATAGTTTTTGGCTAAGGCAAAGGCTTGGTATTTAAGTAGTCCACTGTGACTCACCTCCCTTACCTGGAAAACTACCTTCTTTGACTTTCCTAAGTTTTCTCAAGGTAAAATACTTGTATACACAAAGCTTTAGCCATGTCTTCTTCTTCTCATTCTACAAAGTCTATTGGAAGTGAATTAAAATCTTTAAAAACTCTTTTGAAAGAAGTTTCACAAACTGTGCAATCAATTGCATATAGACAATTGGAGAGTGAGACTAAACTTAATGTTTTGACTAAAGCAAAGAATGAGAAGTCTCAATTTTCAAAAAAATTACATTCTCATGCATCTAGCTCTAAACATCATGATTATCTTGGGGAAGAAAGTCTTAGGAAAAATGAATATCATCAACAATTCCCTAGGAGAGCTAGGAAAGAGAGACAAGAAAACCTAACCAAGCATATCTCTCACACTCAAGCTAGAGAAATTCCATGTTTAGAATACCTTGGCAATGATCAATTAGCATCTCAATGTTTCAATGAAAGATCTATGATCTTAAGGGACAAAGATGAGAATAGTAGCCAAGAAAAAGAAGCTAGTGAGAGTAAAGAAAATGTAAAAATAGAAAAGCAAGAGAAAACCCTTGGAAAACAAAAGGCGTGGGAGAAGAGTGTTCCTTCCCACAAGGTCATTCAACAAGAAGGAAAAGTTGAAAATACATTTGAAAATATACCTCTTGTTGAACAACCTAGCCTTACCTTTTGTAAAGGAACACTTGCAAGCCTAGAAAAAAAAGAAGAATCCTTAAAAAAGGCTTGCATAGATAAAAATATAGTAGATTATTTTACATACATGCCAAGATATCACCAAGTGAAGGTCAAGTCATCTATAGGCATCTACAAAGACAATTTTTTATGTGAAGTAGTGCCTAAAGAAACTTGTCATGTCTTATTGAGACAACCTTTGCAAAGAATTGAAATTTCCATGAACAAAGGTTGTATCAACGAGACTACCTTCACACATAAAAGAGAAATTCTTCATGAAGGAGAACTCATGGGACAAATTAGAGTTGATAAAACTCTAGAGCTTTTAAAAGGAAAACTTTTGTCCCCCATGAGAAAAGAAGTTCAAAGACATTACCTTAGGTACAATTCTTGTTTTCAAACTACGTCCAAGGCAATGTCTCATGAACTTTATACTCCTTCACCTTTTGCAAATGATCCTTGGGGAGATATAAATTTCATATTAAAACTCCCTAGGACAACAAAAGGTTGTGATTCAATCTTCATGGAAGTGGATAAACTCTTCTTAAGAAAAGTGACAAGCCTCCATGATTTATTTTCAAAAATAAGGGATAGAGCTCCAAAATTTGAAAACATAGCTCTCCCTTCTATGCTTCATGAAATCATGAGGGACACCCACAATTCTTGGGATAAGAATCCTTTTCCTTTTATGCATGCATACAATGGAGTAGTCCACAAGATTACTCATATCTCTCCATTTGAAGTTGTATGTAAACATAGTCCTCTTGCCTTTTTAAAGTTGTCACCATTTCCTAAAGGGATTATGCCTAAGGAAAAAGTAACTACTTTTGGAAATTTTAGAAAACATAAGAGGATTAGAGGGGCACCTACAACCATCAAAAGGGAAGCATTGTAAGAAGTTGACCAAAACAAGAAAAAAACAAAGATGGCAACTTCACACAATTAATTGTTCTCCAAATACTCACTCTAACTCCTTTGCTTTGTTTCAAGATTCTCATAGGTTGATATTTGATCCGGGAGGACACACCTTGACGAAGCAAGAGGCTGCTATCCGAGATCAAGTTAGCAAATCTGAGGATAGATCTTTTCCCGAAGGAGGAGATGATGGACACCATCCAGCCACAACAATCCCCTTCAAAAGCAAAAGCTTTGGATTTGAGGACAAATCCTTTTCAAGAGGGAGGGGATGATGGAGGAGGGCCCAAGCTCACCACACGATGAAAGCCAAGCCTCCAAGACTAGACGGTCTAGCCTATGATGAGGAGCGTCTAGACTCAAAAAGGAGCGTCTAGCCCATGAAGAGGAGCGTCTAGGCCATGATGAGGAGTGGCTACATAAGGAGCGTCTAGGCCATGATGAGGATTCCTTCTAGACCGTCTAGCTTCACATACACATGGGTCAAAGCTACGGTTTTGGGAAGAGAAGACCTTTGTAATTGTTACATAAAGGCCCAATAGGGGTGCTTAGTAATTAGAGTAGTGTAGAAAGCATATTTGTGTGAACATTCTAGAAAGACCATGGAGGGGGGTGAGCATAAAAACTAGACACACCCCTCCCCATGTGCTCATTTGTGCACCCATGTGCCATGTGCACCCATGTACTTCACATTTACATTTCATTTGGCTAGCATTAGGGTTGCATTATGGTCCTCCTTAGCCTATAAAAGGAGGAGCCTACACCTTGTATTTTCAAGTTTATTGTGAGTAAAGTTATGCTGCCAATTTGTGCTCAACTTTGCTTCTCCCTAGAATCCTAGGCTCTAAACTTCAATTCCTTCATCTTTTCCCTTGAGCTGGCCGAACCACTCAATACCCACACTTATCATGCACCTACAAGATCAACACCACTCTTAGGAGGATCTTGCTCACTCTCATTCATTGCTTCCGCCCCATACTCTACATTGATTCAAGAAGAACTTCATGAAAATGCCATCAAATACACTCTAAAGTATGAATTGACTTTTGCAAATCTCTGTTCACTTCTCTTCAATAAAAAGTCCATTAGTATGTAATGAGTAAAATTGGTATAAATATTTGTGCTCTCAATATATATTTTAATTGTTTTGCTTTTTTGACACAGAGATGTCGATTATAGTACGTAGAGGCATCCGTAGCATGCCAACACTAAATGCAGCAAAAGTATCTGCTGCTATGCTAGAGAAAGGCCAAAGTCGTGTCATAGATGATTCACTTACCACTTATTCGAGAAAGAGAAAAGCTAAAGGCAAGTCATATTTATTTTTATCTTTTTTTCTTAAATTTGTGTTTGTTTAGTGTTGTTTCTTTTGTCCCACAATTTTATATTTTATTTCAATGATTTTCAGCTGTGTATGAAAGTAATGTAAATGTAGGAGTTCTCTTTTCAGAGTGGCGTCTAATTTTACTAAGTTTTGTTTCAAGCATTCATAGAACATGGTCATGATTCAAAGGTTTTGAAGGACTGTTGGTTTTCTGTTTAGTTGTAGTTGGAGTGTTGGTTTTCTTAATAGGACACTCAAAGAATGATACCCTTTTGAATATTTATCTTCATTCTTAACAAGTTTGGTGGAAAAGAACTTTCTTTCTCTAAAAAAGGAATAAGTTGTTGCACCACATCACTAGTTGCTTTATCTATAGGGAATGGAAAAATGAAATGACTTTTCATTCATGAATAAGTGTAATCCTTGATGAAAAAGAGGATATTTAGTGAGCATTATGCATTTACTTTTCAATGTTAGTGATGGTTGTTGAGAGTCATACTCTTGGCAAACTTAATTAAATTTCAATAGGTATTTCATCAATCAAGTGAGGAAATTCAAACAATAAGGGAGATATTGATTTTGACTTTCACTCTCCATTCTCAACTTTTGATATTGAAGAACAAGGAAGTGAAGGATAAGGAAAGAGAGTAAGAAGGATATGATGTTTCTTACGATTCTTCTCACTATTATATTTCCAATTCACGAATCTCCTTCCTGTCATTTTTGTGTGCTTGCATGATGCTTCGAAGTTTTCTACATGCTACTATGTTGTGTTATCTTATTTACCTTTTCTTTGTTGCAATGCTGAAATGGAGTGCAAGAGTAAAGCCACTACTAATAATATGCGAGTTTTAAACTCTAGCTATGTTGAGTGATTTTGAATAGTTTGGGTTCATAGTTTAACAAACCTTGGTGGTCGCGCTGGATGTAGGAAGTGTTGTGGCGGTGGCGTTGGAGGTGGGGGCTATTGTGATGGTGGCGCCGAAGGTAGGGAGCTCCTGTGGTGGAAGTTGAGGTAAGAGTTGCTGTAACGGTGGAAGTTGGAGGTGGGGTGCTCAGTGGAAAAGATGAAGAAGAGATAAAATTATAATTTCACTTCTTCTACTATAAATGTGCATGAAGAAGGCATGGAGGTGCAGGAAGAAATTGCCCAAGCATTGAGTAGCTATTTTGCAGTCTAATGAAGCTAGTAAAGATATGGCTATTATTTTCTAAACCCTTATAGTTTGTTCTTATATCTCTCTATTAGATGTGAAAAAGTCTAAATTGCACCAGAAGAACAATGAAGTGGTCGTAGTTAAAGTAGTAACAAGTGAAGCTAAAGGGCTTGTGTAGGAGCAAGTGTTTAAGACTTTCATAAGTTACTGAATAATGAATGATAATTGTTCCAATGATATGAGAATGAAGGCTTACACATGGAGAAGGAACGGAGAGAAAGGCAATTGCTTCCTGCACCCGATCAATTGTGACTAGCACCCGACATATTTTTAAAAATCCTACTATGCCCTTGTCTTCTTCACTTTTGAAAACATTGAATGGTGAGGTAGAGGAAGTTCATGGTTGTGTGAAGCTTTGCTTTGAGCTGCAAAAGAGGATGTTACATTCATTGTTGTGCACGAACATTCAGTGTAAGCTTCGTTTGCCAAGTTAATGAGGTAAGTAATCCATTTTCAGTCGTTTCTGGTTTTTGTTCGAGCTTACCTGGTCCTGGATATCGGAATCCGAAATTTTGTTTTTTTGATTACGGATATTAATATCCGGAAGTGTGGATCGTTGCTTCCGGACGCTCATATCCATAGTTCATCATTTCCTTACGGAGATACATATGCGGAACTAGTTTATGCAATCCGGATATATATATATATATCCGGAAGCTAAATGTTGATATTTTTTTGTTATGGATTTATTTATCCGGAAGCTAAGTGTTCATTTTTTTCAACAGCCCAATGGATACCACAAAGTCATACATGAGAGTTTTAGGGGAGATTGATGTGTGGGATGGATTAGATGATGTTGATCTGGAGCAGTCAATAAGTTATAACGCATTAGATAATGAACACAGGGCACATGAATGTAGTGAGGCATTTTCTACAGATGAGGTATGGTCAATGTTGAGTTGTGAATGCTTTTTTTATGAATTATTTTTAAATTTGGCATATGCTATTGTAGGTATTTCGTGATCGAGATGAGCTGTTAGAGTGGGCGAGAAGTGTTGGCTATAGTTATGGGTTTGTTATTGTTATATTAAGGTCGGATACAAGGACGGGCCAACGAGGTGTCTACGGATAAAAATATCTGTAAGCCAGTGAGGTGTCTATGGATATCAATGTCCGAAAGTGAGTGACGTGTCTACTAAAACAGAAGTAACGTGAAGCAAAAATTGATAAGGTTCAATTATAAAATCCATATTGAAACATATAGATAAGGTTCAAATACATTGTCATGGATAAAAATATTACATAAAAAGAAATCCTAATACATTATCCTAATACATTGTCAATCATTCCTACGTGCATGTCTCCTGACATAAACAACTTTTTCATCAGTCGCTCCTCGTGCTAACATAATGGCTGCTTGTATGCCTTCCCAAACAGGGTTGCCCTCCACGACATCGCCATGATCAAGTAATGGTTGCAATGTCTCTGTAATTCTACAACAAATACCCTACAAGCATGAATGACATATTATTAGAAAAAGATGTTTCAAATTAATACGTTAATAAGGTTAGAAGCATACCAGAGCAGAAAGTGACTCCTCAGGATGAGTTGACACTGTTTCGTGATCACGTGCATCTGAGGGTACCGGTACAGGATGGTTATCCTCATCCGTATTAATCACATATGGATGTGATATAGATCTAAACCAAGCTATGTACTCTTGAACGCAAGCGTCAGGATGAGGTGCTATGGCATAGTCATGTATGACATAATCATTGAAATGTAACCATCGACGGTCCATTTCATTTGTATCCGGATGACCATGTCCAAGTACAGATGGGTTGCGAGGGATGATCTGTGTATAGCCATACTGATGCAGAACACGTTCTGGCATGTGCAACTGTGTCCAATTTCCAAGCCTCAAATAACCACATAATAAGGAAATCCACTCGAATGGACGTTCTTCCCTGTGCTCGTTGTATGGACAAAACCGAATGGAAGCTGGTGTCAATGTATCCAACTGTGATCGAACAACAACAATTGAAGTACCTTTTCTAGCATCATACAACCTACACCGAGGTTGATATTAAGAATACAATGCTTGCATACGTCTCATCCCTATAGACGGGAAGTGCTCATAAATCCACCCCTGCAACAATGTTGCATAACCAGCTAGTTGCTTTGTGTTTGCATAACTACAATCTCCTAACTGCTCATATATGTGAGTTAGGGCAGCTGCTGCCCAAGAATATCCACCGGTAAGCCTCAAATCAACAAAAAATCCAAGATAAAACACACTTACTGATGTAGCACTCTTGTCCGCAAAAATAGTGCAACCGACAAGGTGAAGTAAGTATGCTCTGGCAGCCACAGTCCACTGCCTCCTTGAGCATGCGTCTTCATACAAATCTCTTAACTAACTCAGGCGCACATGAGCTCCTCGGCAGTGTCTTGTTTCTTCAGATGCAAATCCACGGTCAACACGGAGGGATTCTACCAATAAATCAGTCGCCGAATCTGAATCTAAGGTTTCCTGCGTGTAAAAATGACCGACAATGGGTAAATGTAACAGATTTGACACATCATCAAGAGTGATGGTCATCTCCCCAATCGGTAAATGAAAACTGTTTGTCTCTGCATGCCACCTCTCTACAAAAGCACACAACAGTCCTCGGTCTAGACTCTCATAACTAGCATGAAGCAGACCACCTAAGCCAGACAATTCTACAGCAGCCTGTATGCGCTCATGAGGTGCTCCTAACTTATTTATCTTCCTCCCATGTGAAACGACCTTCAACTCACCACGATCCTACAATAATCAACATATATCATTAATAATCCGGAATACATAACAAGTACACAAATTTATTTTTCATTACTTACCAAACCATCCCACAACTGTTTGGCTACATGATGTTCATAATTAACAAGTAAGGACTTATCCAATGGCCCTCCTTGATAGCCTTCATCATCAACTTCAACTTCTTGTTCAATATAATCTTCAAACTGTTCATTTGGAATTGAAGTACTAGGGCCACCTCGTTTTCTTCTAACCGATGCAGTTGGACGCACACGATCCAAATTAGAACTTCTTCCACCTCTAGTCCGCACCATCTTACATTTCATAAAAGTAACATTCAATCCAACATATATAAAAAAATTATAACACATATAGTCTAAAACAGTTGTGAAAAATTTCATAGAAGCCAAGTGCCCAATGTACCTCACACTAATACGGATATTAATATCCGCAGAACAACAACAATATTTTGGATAAAAATATCCACAAGTCAAATGTATCTTACAGACAAAAATATCCGGAACCCATTATTGAATTACAGACAAAAATATCTGAAACTCATTATTCAAGTACGGATAAAAATATCCACAAGTCACTATTCAAGTGTGGACAAAAAAATCCGGAAGCCAATATTGAAGTGCGGATAAAATAATCTGGAAGCCACTAGGGAAGTGCGGATATAAATATCCGGAAGCCAATATTGATCTGCGGATAAAATTATCCGGAAGCCACTATTCTAGAGATAAAAAATGGCGATGAAGAGTACCTTGACTTCTTTGACGATGGTTCCCTCTACCTGCGAAGATGAAGATCACTCACGGCGAAGCAAACGAACACTGCGAAGGTGGCTCACGGTGTTGAACGGTGGCTCACGGTGTTGAACGGTGGCTCACGGTGTCTCCCTGCAGCTGCTGCTTCACGCACAAACGCACAAAGGAAGAAGAAGAACAATAGGGTTGAGTGCTTACATTGGGTGCAAATCACAATTTATGTATTTTTTAATTTCATTAAGGGTAATTTGGTCTTTTCATACATATGATTGGGTGCCAGTTAAAAAGCATCGGGTGCAGGGAGAATCTACCCGCATCGGGTGCAGGGAGAATCTACCGGAGAGAAAAAGGGTAAAATATATGTATGAAAAGACCGAATTGCCCACTGTGAGCTTCATCTTCGCAGGTAGAGGGAACCATCGTCGAAGAAGTCAAGGTACCCTTCATCGCCGTTTTTTATTTGTAGAATAGTGGCTTCGGGATAATTTTATCCGCAAATCAATATTGGCTTCCGGATATTTATATCCGAACTTCACTAGTGGCTTCCAGATTATTTTATCTGCACTTCAATATTGGCTTCCGTATTTTTTTGTCCGCACTTGAATAGTGGCTTGCGGATATTTTTATCCATACTTCAATAATGGGTTTTGGATATTTTTGTCCGTAATTCAATAATGGGTTCTGGATATTTTTGTCCATAAGATACATTTGACTTGTGGATATTTTTACCCAAAATGTTGTTGTTGTTCTGCGGATATTAATATCTGTATTAGTGTGAGGTACTTAGGGCACTTGGCTTCTATGAAATTTTTCACAACTATTTTAGACTATATGTGTTATAATTTTTTTATATATGTTGGATTGAATGTTACTTTTATGAAATGTAAGATGGTGCGAACTAGAGGTGGAGGAAGTTCTAATTTGGATCGTGTGCGTCCAACTGCATCGGTTAGAAGAAAACGGGGTGGCCCTAATACTTCAATTCCAAATGAACAGTTTGAAGATTATATTGAACAAGAAGAAGTTGAAGTTGATGATGAAGGCTATCCAGGAGGTCCATTGGATAAGTCCTTACTTGTTAATTATGAACATCATGTAGCCAAACAGTTGTGAGATGGTTTGGTAAGTAATGAAAAATAATTTTTTGTATATGTTATGTATTCCGGATTATTGATGATATATGTTGATTATTGTAGGATTGGGTGAGCTGAAGATCGTTTCACAAGGGAGGAAGATAGATAAGTTAGGAGCACCTCATGAGCGCATACAGGCTGCTGTAGAATTGTCTGGCTTAGGTGGTCTGCTTCATGCTAGTTATGAGAGTCTAGACCGAGGACTGTTGTGTGCTTTTGTAAAGAGGTGGCATGCAGAGACAAACATTTTTCATTTACCGGTTGGGGAGATGACCATCACTCTTGATGATGTGTCAAATTTGTTACATTTACCCATTGTCAGTCATTTTTACACGCAGGAAACCTTAGATTCAGATTCGGCGACTGATTTATTGGTAGAATCCCTCCGTGTTGACCGTGCATTTGCATCTGAAGAAACAAGACACTGTCCGGGAGCTCATGTGCGCCTGAGTTAGTTAAGAGATGTGTATGAAGACGCATGCTCAAGGAGGCAGTGGACTGTGGCTGCCAGAGCATACTTATTTCACCTTGTCGGTTGCACTATTTTTGTGGACAAGAGTGTTACATTAGTAAATGTGTTTTATCTTGGATTTTTTGTTGATTCGAGGCTTACCGGGGGATATTCTTAGGCAGCAGCTGCCCTAACTCACTTGTATGAGCAGCTAGGGGATTGTAGTTATGCAAACACAAAACAACTAGTTGGTTATGCAACATTGTTGCAGGGGTGGATTTATGAGCACTTCCCGTCTATAGGGATGAGACGTATGCAAGCATTGTATTCTGAAGATCAACCTCGACGTAGGCTGTATGATGTTGGAAAAGGTACTTCAATTGTTGTTGTTCGATCACAGTTGGATACATTGACACCAGCTTCCATTTGGTTTTGTTCATACAACGAGCACAGGGAAGAACGTCCATTTGAGTGGATTTCCTTATTTTGTGGTTATTTGAGGCTTGGAAATTGGACACAGTTGCACATGCCAGAACGTTTTCTGCGTCAGTATGGCTATACACAGATCATCCCTCGCAACCCATCTGTACTTGGACATGGTCATCCAAATACAAATGAAATGGATCGTCGATGGTTACATTTCAATGATTATGTCATACATGACTATGCCATAACACCTCATCCTAACGCTTGCGTTCAAGAGTACATGGCTTGGTTTAGATCTGTATCACATCCATATGTGATTAATACGGATGAGGATGACCATCCTGTACCGGTACCCTCAGATGCACGTGATCACGAAACAGTGCCAAGTCATCCTGAGGAGTCACATCCTGCTCTGGTATGCTTCTAACCTTATTAACGTATTAATTTTTATTATCTTTTTCTAATAGTATGTCATTTATTCTTGTAGGGTATTTGTCGTAGAATTACAGAGACATTGCAACCATTACTTAATCATGGCGATGTCGTGGAGGGCAGTCCTGTTTGGGAAGGCATACAAGCAGCCATTATGTTAGCACGAGGAGCGACTGATGAAAGAGTTGTTTATGTCAGGTGACATGCACGTAGGAATGATTGACAATGTATTAGGATTTCTTTTTATGTAATATTTTTATCCATGACAATGTATTTGAACCTTATCTATATGTTTCAATATGGATTTTATAATTGAACCTTATCGGTTTTTGCTTCACGTTACTTTTGTTTTAGTAGACACGTCACTCACTTCCGGACATTGATATCCGTAGACACCTCACTGGCTTACGGATATTTTTATCCGTAGACACCTCGTTGGCCCGTCCATGTATCCGACCTTAATATAACAATAACAAACCCATAACTATAGCCAACACTTCTCGCCCACTCTAACAACTCATCTCGATCACGAAATACCTACAATAACATATGCCAAATTTTAAAATAATTCATAAAAAAAGCATTCACAACCCAACATTGACCATACCTCAGCTGTAGAAAATGCCTCACTTTATTCTTGTGCCCTGTATTCATTATCTAATGCGTTATAACTTATTGACTGCTCCAGATCAACATCATCTAATCCATCCCACACATAAATCTCCCCTAAAACTCCCATGTATGACTCTGTTGTAACCATTGGGCTGTTGAAAAAAATGAACACTTAGCTTCCGGATAAATAAATCCATAACAAAAAAAATATCACCATTTAGCTTCCGGATTGCATAAACTAGTTCTGGATATGTACATCCGTAAGGCAATGATGAACTACGGATATGAGCGTCCGGAAGCAACGATCCACACTTCCGGATATTAATATCTGTATTGAAATTTTTGACTTCTGGATATTAATATCAGTAGTAAAAAAAAACAGAATTTCGGATTCTGATATCCAGGACCAGCTGTGCTCGAACAAAAACCAGAAACGACCGAAAATGGATTACTTACCTCATTAACTTGGCAAACGAAGCTTACACTGAATGTCCGTGCCCAACAATGAATGTAACCTCCTCTTTTGCAGCTCAAAGCAAAGCTTCACACAACCATGAACTTCCTCTCCCTGCACCCGATGCTTTTTAACTGGCACCCAATGATATGTATGAAAAGACCAAATTACCCTTAATGAAATTAAAAAATACATAAATTGTTATTTGCACCCAATGTAAGCACCCAACCCTATTGTTGTTCTTCTTCCTTTGTGCGTGAAGCAACAACTGCTGGGAGATACCGTCAGCCACCGTTCAACACCGTGAGCCACCTTCGCAGTGTTCGTTTGCTTCGCCGTGAGTGAGCTTCATCTTCACAGGTAGAGGGAACCATCGTCAAAGAAGTCAAGGTACCCTTCATCGCCATTTTTTATCTGTAGAATAGTGGCTTCTGGATAATTTTATCCGTAGATCAATATTGGCTTCCGGATATTTATATCCGCACTTCACTAGTGGCTTCCAGATTATTTTATCCGCACTTCAATATTGGCTTCCGGATTTTTTTTTCCGCACTTGAATAGTGGCTTGCGGATATTTTTATCCGTACTTCAATAATGGGTTCCGAATATTTTTGTGCGTAATTCAATAATGGGTTCCAGATATTTTTGTCCGTAAGATACATTTGACTTGCGAATATTTTTATCCAAAATGTTGTTGTTGTTATGCGGATATTAATATCCGTATTAGTGTGAGGTACTTAGGGCACTTGGCTTCTATGAAATTTTTCACAACTGTTTTAGACTATATGTGTTATAATTTTTTTATATATGTTGGATTGAATGTTACTTTTATGAAATGTAAGATGGTGCGGGCTAGAGGTGGAGGAAGTTCTAATTTGGATCGTGTGCGTCCAACTGCATCGGTTAGAAGAAAACGGGGTGACCCTAGTACTTCAATTCCAAATGAACAGTTTGAAGATTATATTGAACAAGAAGAAGTTGAAGTTGATGATGAAGGCTATCCAGGAGGGCCATTGGATAAAGTCCTTACTTGTTAATTATGAACATCATGTAGCCAAACAGTTGTGGGATGGTTTGGTAAGTAATGAAAAATAATTTTTTGTATTTGTTATGTATTCCGGATTATTGATGATATATGTTGATTGTTGTAGGATCGTGGTGAGTTGAAGGTCGTTTCACATGGGAGGAAGATAAATAAGTTAGGAGCACCTCATGAGCGCATACAGGCTGCTGTAGAATTGTCTGACTTATGTGGTCTGCTTCATGCTAGTTATGAGAGTCTAGACCGAAGACTGCTGTGTGCATTTGTAAAGAAATATATTTTAGACTCTATAATAAAAAAAATCTAACTTCATGCACCATTTTTTCCACACCTTATAAAGGTGTTGAAGATGTGTTCATATTACATGCCATTACTTACTAAACATTCCTACTATTACATGTTTATTTTCGACATATTACATTTAAAACTTTAAAAAAAAATATAACAAATACTACTTTTATGAAAATTTAATTTCTTGCTTTCTTCAATTTCATTATACTAATTTATTATTTAATACTATTATAAAGGGTTTGGGTTTATTTGAAATAAAATTGTATTTTACTTCCCCAAAATCTGTGAAAAGTAAACTAAATACTTAATAATAGTATCCTTTACAATATGTTTTCTCACACAAATTTTTATTGCTTTGTCACAAACACCAAGAGTTGAAAGTGAAATTCTTTTATTTAAACTTCTTATAATCTCCATTTTTGACAACTAAAGTTTCTATTTTTTTTCATTTTATTAATATTTCCTCAACTTTTGTTTCTATGTATATAGAATTTGATTTTTTTTTATTTCACTTACATATAATTTTAATTATTTACTAAAACTTATGTGATATTGGTTTGATTGTGTGCGTAACTGTTGGTACTAAGTCAACAGAATCATGTCAAAGATCCCTAGAGGTTCCTTAACCTCTAATTTTGAAACCAGTTTTCTAATAAATTACTTTTAAAATGAATTTTAATCGAAGTATATCTAATATGTTATGCCCTTAAATACTATAGAACCATTTCAAAGATTCAAGTAAACTGACAAATTTTTGTAGCAGTTTCAATACAACATATAAAAAATGAAATGATAATAAAATAAATATCAATAACTAATTCATTAAAACATCACGAGTAAAGCTAACTAACAAAAGTCTTGAAAATATCAATCTTAATATTTAAAAACCAACCACATAAATAATTAAATTAATAGTAAAAATTGAAGTAAATAATTCAGAATTTATATAAGGGAACACAAAAAAGAAAAGAAATCAAATATTAAAACAAAAATGAGAGGAATTGATTGACAAAGATGAAAACTAGTAAGAGCCTTAGTTTGGAAATTGAAAAGAAAATAATTGTGAAATATTTCACTTATAGCTCTTGAAAACATTGTGTAAAGGAGAAAGAAAAGTAGTAATAATTTATCTGAGAAAGTAAGTGTAAAAGATGAGAAGAATCAAACCTCTTAAACTTTATAAACAAATGAGATTTTTTCGAAACTAAATTATGAATTAAATACTTAAAATTAAAGAATGTAAAAAATTAAATTATATTAAATGTGTTAAGTTGAAATCTTGTTGCAAAGGTTTAAATGCAACATATACACAATATAGGATAATAGGAAAAGAGTTTAATAAATAATGACATATAATATGAAGACTTAAAAGATACTCCAAAACAATTGTACAACATAAAACATATTTTGAATAAGGAATTTTAGTTTTAAGGAAAATATATTTAACAATTTGATTAAATAATGAATTAATAACCTAAAAACTTTTTATATTATGATATGAACTAGTCAATATCAATTAACATAATAAGAGTTTGATAAAGTGAAAAGAATGCTTTGGGCTTAGTAATTTTGAGCCCAATAAAAATGTTAACATAGAAAAAACTTTTATTTTTACTTAGTGTTATTATTCAATAAAAATAAAGATTTCTCCTTTTTGTATTCAATTATATAAAAATATTTTTAAAATATAGATATATTCTTTAATTAACATTGATTGAATCACGTTGAAGAATTAAACTTTAAATCAATACATTCACATATTCAATAACCCTATTATGAGCTCAACCTTGAAAGTCAAGTGGTAATAATAAGATGTGAAGTTCTTCCCGCACCATTTAATTTTAACATGCATGTTTTATAATTTCTAAAATTATCTTTTATTTTAGATTTGAAAATTTAGAATTTAAAAAATATAATTTAAAAGTCAAATTCTCATTTGGAAAAATAAATCGTAATGCAAAAAAGATAATTTCTTTATGCACCTCCATGACTTCTTTGGCACCTCCATAAACTTTTCAAATATCAAAATTGTCCTTCAATAAAAAGATAAAAATTAAAGTTGCTTCACTTTTTGTCCGCAAATGAAAAAGAAGGTGCATGGTGTGTGGTGGTGCAGAGTGAAAGAGAAGGTGCTTGGTGTGGTGGTGGTGAGGTGTTGTTTGAGCTGGTGGTCGGCGGTGGTAACGTGCTGGTGCGGGTGACAATGCTTCTCATTCTACTAAGCCGCTAGATCACCAGATTACACAATCCGGTTATTTATGCATAAAACAAGAGTGTTCTGGATTAGATAATTTGTAAGTATAGCAGATCTAGAACGTAGCAAAATCACACTTTCGGATTGTGTAATCCGATACTAAATGAACTATGGATTACGCAATTCGAAAGTCAATTTTGAACTTGATATATGTCTTACAGATTACAGAATCCGAAACTCATGTTGAAATTTGGTTTACGGATTACGCAATCCGAAAGTCATTTTGAAACTTCAAATATGACTTACGGAGCACACAACCCATAACTCATTTCGTTGTCAAAATTTGACTTACAGATTATGCAATCCAAAAGTCATTTTAGAACTTCAAATTTGACTTATGGATTACATAATCCAGAATACATTTTGTTGTTAAAATGTATCAGAATACATAATCCGGTGCCTATTTCCGTGAAGGAGCACAAGCACACAAACGCTTTCTAATATGTACAAAACCAGTAAAATTAAACTTACTAACGTGTGAATGAAAAGGGCACTGGTGAATATGGAGAATGAGAGGTTTAGAAAGGATGAGAACTTTGAGAGAAGAAGAATTTGAGAGAAGGAGTGATGGAGAGAAGGAGAAAGCTTGGAAGGAGGTGGGAGGGGGTGACTGTGGCGCGGAGAGTGAAAGCTGGAGAGTGAAAGAGACACAGTGAAAAACAATTGGAATTAGGTTAAAATAATATTTTAGTTTTTTTCATCGAAGGGTATAATAGTAAATGCACTTTTAGTATGGTGTGACAAAAGAAGTCATGGAGGTGCAGGAAGAAGCTATCTGCAAAAAAAATACATTCTGAAAAAGAAATTTCATAATTCAGAAATATGTTCTGAAAATCCAGATTTAGAACACAAAAATTGAAATACATTTCGGAAAAGAGTTTATAGAATTCAAAAATGTGTTCAGAAAATAGAATTTCCAGAATTCAAAAATGTGTTTCGGATATTCAAATTCAAAAATGTATTCAGAAAAAAAAAAGTTTTAGACTTTTTTTATGTAAGATTATTTTCATCGTTTCAGAGGGACCTTTTCGTTATTGACACTTTTGTTATTTGAATGCAGATTGGGTGCAAGCAAGTTGGAATTGATATGGTGCATGGAGAATTTGCCTAATAAGATTACTTAAGCCCACTTATTCCAAAACAAAAACCATCTTGCTTTGCTTTAAAAATGATAAAAATATTATATCCAAAAATGATAAAAATATTAAATCTCTCTCTCTATATATATATATTGAATTTTAACTAACATTAATAAAACTAATTTTAATTTAAAAATGTATTGATTTAATAAATCAATTATAACATATGTACATTTTGTTAAAAAAGTCATTAAAAAGTATAATTATTATTTTAAGAAATAAATTGTTTCTGCCGGTTGACTCGAAACGTCTTCGTGCGTCTACGTCACACTCACGCTCAGAGTCCTTGTGTTCGTTGTTGCGGTTCCTGTAATGAACACCTGTAACACAAAGACAATGGGCGTCCTAGCGACCGTTTGCACTCCGACACTCAAGTCAGTACTAGGGCTAGGAAACACCGAAAACTGTATATTCTGGTTGTTGTGTGTGTGTTAACGGTGCAAGAGAGTTCTCCCTTTGCCAAGTCTGTTAACTTATTATTTATAGACTGAAACTAGGGTTTCCTGTTTACCTGAAAATGGACCTTTCTAATGGGCGGGCCCCACACTGTTGTTACCTTACTCTTTGGATAACCTAGTGCGTGGGGTCCCTAATTGGAGTGCAACCTCTGACGGGATGACCACCTGGATGCATCCTCGTGCACCTGATCTCTGGGGTCACCCGTCTCTGAGAGTGCCCAAGCTGTTCACGTGCCATGCATGCAGCTCGCTCCTGATCGTGGCCCTTGCTGACCATATCCTTTCAGTGGCTTTTATACTTTGTGTCACGCTTGAACGCGTCGTCCACTCTACACGCATGACACTCGTGATCTAGGCTTCTCCCTTACTGACAACTGGCGTGTGATCTGGGATCCACTTCTCGTGGCCCATCTCTACTATTTGGACTTCTGATGTCCGACCTCTCCACACTGCTGAGTGGCAAGTCGGTACATCCTGATGACCGATGTCTGACCACTCTTGGCTCATTTGGCGCACGTGTCTTGTGAGGTACTGGCCCGCGTTGCTCGTGGGACCCGCTTACTTGGCACCAACGTTACCAGTGGTTGGTCAACCCCGGAGACTGGTCGGTACAAAAATTAACCTGTAATTCTAAGAGTTGACTTAACCTATAATTGACCAAATTGAGGTTTAGTTTGGTGAAATGGAATTGGAAAAATTGGGATTCACACATAAGTTAAATAAAAACATAAATTAATGCATGAGATTTTAAATAAAGTAAAAACATATACCTAATTTGATGGCAATTGGAGGTGATTAAGAATTATTAATACCAATTGAAATAATTTGGAATGATGAAGAGCTATTAATAAATTAGATTTTGTGAGTGGATAAAAAAATTAGGATTGTGCAGATTAAAGAAAGAAACCATGGACAATAATAGATAATCCAATAGATAATCTTCAAAAAGCTTTATTTTTCTCCTCCAAGATAAACATCATCAAATCACCACTTGACTTCTAAGCACCAATGTAACACTCAATAATTGTGATCACTCTCACAAAATATATATATATATATATATATATATATATATATATATATATTACAAAATGAAAGAAGAGGAAAATTAATAGATCATTTATGCTTTTCTCACTTTGACTTTACTTTGTCTAATCATTGGTTCAACTTCACATGGGCTCTTAGTGGGCTTGAATGATTTTCACATGCTTCATGATTCTCTGCACTCTTATGGTCACACCTTGTACCTCTTTTTTGAGCTTGTTAGGCTAAAAAACAACATAAGATAAAATTACTATGTAAAATTATTTTACAAAGAAAAATAAAGGATAAACAATACAAATTAGAATTCATGAATACAAAATTAAGAAACTAAGATAACTTTTGCGTGTGCAAGAACATCCTTTCTTGTCATGCTTCTACTTATCCTTCCTGAAATTATGTGTTCTTTTATTTTTTTTTATTTTCATTTATGCATTCTTTTCAAATATTTAATTTATATGTATTGAATTTATGTTTTATCTGATAAGAGTTTGGGGAGGTAAAAAATGAATTTTGGTAAATATTATTTATTAGTAGATTTTTTTAAAACTATATTATAAATGCTAAATATTAAATTTAAGAAGACACATAACTAAATTGCATCTAAATATTTGTTCATTAGGAAAATAAATCTTAACTTGTCACGTCAACATACAAAAATTAAAGAACAATTTAGAAGAGTAAGTAGAATCAAACTTCTTGCACATTTTTTTCATTAAAGGTTATTTTACTCTAGACATCACTATAAAATTTTGGTATCCTAACTAGGTTGACATCCCAAAGTTTGTCAATCATGTGCCCCTTAAAGAGTGACATTAGTAAAAGAAAGAAAACCCAAAAACAAGTACCAACATGAGACCAAACCTGTACCGTCCCGATACTGCCAGGAATTGGGCCGATAAGGTCTGTCAGATATTGGGCCGATTGGGCCTAAGAGGAATCAGGCCGAGGAGGCTTGATAGGAAGAAAAGGCAGGCCTAAGCCCAATCCGACAGTCTTAGCGAAATAAACATCGTAAAATGGCTTCGCCAAATCTAATAAATACTCTGAGTCGCTGGCGCAATATCCTTGATTATATCGTTTGAATACTCTGATTTACCTGCACAATATCCCTAATCATATCGCTTGAATACTCTAATTTACTTGCACAATATCCCTAATTATATTGCTTGAATACTCTGATTTACTTGCACAATATCCCTAATAATATCGCTTGAATACTATGATTTAATTGCACAATATCCCTAATTATATCACCTAAATACCCTGATTTGCTTGCACAAATGTTCCGGATTACGTTGCATAACTGCTTTGATTAAATGAACACAAAATGTTCCGATATATTCAGATTGCAGGAAAGGTTACCATAATATTACACACTAATGCCCGGGAAAGCCAAGGTCCAAAGGCCAAGCCCATGAGGCCTTATAAATAAACGACCACCCCCAGGGAGGATCTCAACTCGCTTTTTTACATTACATTCACTATATACACAAAATTTTATGCTCTTACTGACTTGAGCATCGAAGTGTAATCGCAGGAGGAGCCCCCACTCGTTCTCTGGAAGCTGATCTACTAAAGCTTGAATGGAGGCCACCAGGAGCTCATTTGAATTCCGACCGACTTCGAGCCGGCGAGAACAAAACCAAACATATGTACAATCATGAAAATCTAAAGTCTCGATGCCTAAATCAAAAGGAACCATAGCAAGAATAGGTTTCTTGAAGGATTCAACCACTAGCATAAAATTAATTTCCAACAAAAAGGATGATCCCTTTTTACCACAACTAACTTAATTGCAAAATAAATGAGATTCTTTCTCAAAACCAAATTATGATGGTTAAATATTACATTGATAATATGAAATTAAAGAATTTACAAAATTAAATTACATTCAATATAATATACATTAAGTTCAAATTTTCTATCAAGATTCAAATTGCAAAATATACATTATAAAGAAGGATGATAATAATTACTTACACATTGTATATTGAACAAGACATTATTGTTCGTATTAGAAAGTGGACTTTAAGTCTAACTCAACCCCATAAAACCGGTTCATAGGGTTGAGGTTTGCACCCACTTATATACAATGGAAGGCTCTAATCTCTAGTCAATGTGGGATCTCCAACACACCCCCCTCACGCCGAGACTGCCAACTCGTGCGTGGGACTATATATTATGGGTGGTCCGATAGCAGCCCGATAGCGGGTGGCACGATAGGCCCAACACAAATACTCGCTAGGATAGGCTCGAAATGGCTCTGATACCATATTACGAAGTGGACTTTAAGCCTAACTCAACCCCATAAAACCGGCTCATAGGGTTGAGGTCTGCACCCATTTATATACAATGAATTGTCCTTATCTCTAGTCGATGTGGGATCTCCAACACACTCCCTCACGCCGAGAGTGATAGATAGAAGCTCGTGCGTGGGATAACATATTATGGGTGGTGGCCTGATAAACCCAACAAATACTCGCTAGGATAGGATCGAAATGACTCTGATACCATATTAGAAAGTGGACTTTAAGTCTAACTCAACCCCATAAAACCGGTTCATAGGGTTGAGGTTTGCACCCACTTATATACAATGGAAGGCTCTAATCTCTAGTCGATGTAGGATCTCCAACACAGTTCGAAGCAAAATATCTTTTAACATTAACAATCTGAATGAACAATGATCTATCAACCTATAATGTTTTGACATTTTGGATGCAAACTAGTCAATATTAATCAGCTGATAAGAAAAAGAGTCAATATTAATCAAATAATAAAGAGTTTAAAATAATATTTTTTAAATATTATTTTTCTCCTTTTTAAATATATATTTTTTACATTAGAGGAAAAAATAATAATAATAATAAAAATATAAAATAATATTATAATAAATATAATTTTTCTTAATTCCACCTCAATCAAACAACATTCATTCATTTTGATTCTATTTTTCTCACTTTTTTCACTCACTTTTTCTATTTGTTTCATAACTACCATAGAGCAAAAGCATCATGCAAGCACACAAAAATTTGTAAAAATGTTCATTAAAAGAAAATAATGTAAAGTAAAAAGAATCAAACATTTTAGATAAAATGAGAAATTTTTTGTAAAAATATTCATTAACAAAAAATAATGTAAAGTAAAAAAAGTCAAACCTTTTAGATCAAATGAGCACCAACAACTTTTTTGATTTCCTTGTGTTCTTTTTCCTTATCATTCACTTATTTGATATTTTTCATTCTTCAAAGTTGATCATGAGAGAATGCCCTCTATATCAAAAACAAAATTGAACTCAAAATTAATATCTCACTTTTATTGAAATTTCTTGCTTTCTTATGATATACTTAATGCAACTTAGTTAAGTATATATTTTTTATATGACCAAAGTTATTATTCATGAATTACTATCATTTCCCTTTTTCATTGAAAAGACTCACTCTTTTTTATAACAATAAGTAGAAGCAGGAGTTGAAACTGAGACCTTTGCAAGTTCTTCCAATCTTCATTTCCCCAAGGCAACAACTTGTTCTCATCCTCATCACCCATTTTGTATTTTCTTTCAAATTTTGTTTCTATGATGAATTCCATTATTTTTGCTTCCACTTATATATAATTTAAATTACTTCAATTCTCATGCTACTGATTTTGATGTGAATAAATTTATTGTCAAATCAAAATAATTATGTGAAAAAATAGTTACAAAAGATTGTTTTTCCTAATTATCATAAAAGTACTTCTTATCATAACTCACCAAATGTTTATGTAAAGCTCTATAATCATGTTAGATTTTAACCTTTGTTTTTTTAAGATGAGTTTAGATTGAATTTTAATTCAATCCATATCCAAATGAAGTTTAAAATTATTTTATGGTTTAAACATGTATAAGAAGGTTTCTCTGCCATCAGTAGCAGTATTCTAGTCTTCCTTCATCTTTTTGGCCATAGCTCTAGTGGTAGGCCCGGATCTTCTCTTTGTTGGGCTTGCATGTGGGCTTGTCCTTGGGCCTCTTCCATCATCCCCTCCCTCTTGAAGAGGATTTTTCCTCAAATCCAATGCTTCTTCTTCTTCATTATTACCTATAAAAGGAGTTAAATCAATAACATTAAAAGTATCATGTACTTTGTACTCCGCATGCAAAGCAAGCTTATATGCATTGTTATTTTTTCTCTTGAGGATTTGGAAAGGTCCATCACCCCGGGGACTATGTTTGGACTTTCTCTTAGTTGGAAATCTATCTTTCCTAAGATGAAGCCAAACCAAATCTCCTTCTTCAAATATTATCTCTCTCTTCCCCTTATTACTATCACTACAAAAAAAAGTGTATATTGTGGCGGTTTTTTTCGTATAAAGTGACGTTTATAACCGCCACAATATATGCTTGTGACGGTTTCCCAAACCGCCATAGAACTGGCCGCCACAAAGTTTAATGTGACGGTTTTATGTTACACGCCGCAACACCCGCCACTTTAAACATAGTGTAAGTTGTGACGGTTTTTATATGTAAGTAGTGTCAGTTATAACTGTCGCAATTTACAAGCATTGAAGAAAATTCTGACACCATAGTATACGTAAGTAGTGGCGTTTTTAACTGACGTAATTTTAATACTAAATAAATAAAATTTAACCACTTTTTTTATAATTTGTTTTATACAATTATAAATTTTAACCACCACTTTTTTATAATCTATTTTATACAATTATAAAATTTAACCACCACTTTTGCATAATAAAATAAAATAATGTATAAAGTTATAACCATCCATTCATTTTCATTGAAAATTAAAGCACACATAATAATGTTCAAAAATTTATATATAATTGAAAATTAAAACACATATAAATGTCATACATTTCTAATCAAGTTTAAAATTACAACACATAATTGTTCAAAAGTTCATACATCCCTAATCAAGTTTAAAATTACAACACATAATTGTTCAAAAGTTCATACATCCCTAATCAAGTTTAAAATTAAAACACACATCCCTAATCAGTTTTACTTCCAACACTTGATCCTATTACTTGATTAGGTTATGGAGCACCACTTCCATAATCTGATGCCTGAAATAAATAATTTTAAGTTAATGAATTTGTATTTTATAATTATAAAATAAAAGACACCAATAAAAGACTTCAGTATCGAAATAGTTGTTCTGACCTCAACTCATTTTAACTACACCCTCTGAAGACCTCAATGTTGTTGTAACATAACGCTAGTGTTCCAATTGCCATTATCTGTCACAGTGCAACACATGTCAAATAAACATCAAAATTACTAGGGAAAGATTATCAAAATAACTATTGCTAGATTCATTAAACATAAAATGAATATGAATGAAACTAACACCCCTTTGACCCCAAAAAAAAATTAATAGTGCTTAAAGAAAAATAGGTTCCACATAGCATCAGATTGTACCCAGTAAATCCACCCAAGCAGCTTCTTCCTCTAGAACATATGCAACTCAAAAGAACAAATTTCTTATTCCACGTAGTATTAACTAAAACCAGCAAGGCTATATAGCTAAACCCTCACACAATCATGATCTATTAAAATCACTCAACCACAGGAAGACAATCTGTACTCTCACAATTATTGTACATGAAGTTTCTATTAAAAGATATTCTGTTTCTTGGCTTACCACTATGTATAGGTAAAACACTTAACTAAAAATTGTATAATAGATTGTTATTAACACATCTTTTGGGAAGTCTTAAACTAAATCTTAAAAGAAACTGGCATAATATATTAATTTTACTTTTTCATATTTTATTGAACTGAATAGGGAGGAAGCTGAAATGATTTAACTCTTCTGAAACATAACATGGTACGCAAACAATATAAAACATGCATATAAATTATGGTATATCATTGCAACATAGAGTGACATGAACTAAATAACAGTTCCATCAGAAGTAACTAAGTAAAAGAACAGTACCTGGGGTATAGCACAAAAACGAAATATAGACGAGCCTCTTAAAGCAGACATGTATATTAAGGAATCTTCAGCATGCATAAGAGCTTTAGTGACCCTGTCATTTAAGCATTGTACTGCCTTAACAGAGTTCTCCTCATATTTCAAATCCTGGATTATAAAATTAAATTGAAGTGACAAATAAGAAACCCATACATCAACACACCTGAACATGGAGTGAAAGTCAAAAAGGTATTTCATGTGTAAATTTGGCCATGCCAGCACCCATTCTTTTTGTAATGTCCTCAATTGCTTCCTGATAGCTGCAAATATCATTGACTAACATTTAACTTGTTTATCATAGAATATACATCAAAAATTTAATTACATAAATAACTGAGTAAAGCTAATAAAAAGGAAGTGAATCAATAGTCCATATACACATCTCCGTTGGTCGGAAAATCTCTTCAATTTGAACAATATGAATGGGCCACAAAATCTAACCTGGACAAAAATCTTCTACAGCTCCTCTAATTGTCCCTCTAAATACTCATAAAAACGAATATATATATATAGTTACTTTATAGTAAAATCGTTTAACATTTAATGTAATAAATTATTTATTAATTATGTATACATAATAAATGTCACTATAATTTGCAGTTATCAATTTTGGTAAAATAATCTAATTATTGATATTTAGCAATATATATTAGAAACTAAATTCTAAATTTAACCAAATTATATAAATTTATTTAGTAGGTAAGGTTCATACCCACTTTTATAATTTAGTTTAATTATATTTTTAATTAAAGTAAAATCTTTATCATACCTACATGGAATACTAGAGATATTAAGATTAAGAAGTAAAGAGTTGATATAAAAAAAACACAATAGACTAACAAACGTGAATAAGATAGACTCTCATAAGTTTTAATACCATTTAAAAAAATAAATTGAAGTCTAACTTCACCATATAAAAATTAATTTGTAAAATAAAATTTATTATATTTACAAAATTAATTTGTTTATTCATTTAAGCCTCACAAATTGAATCATGTTTATTTAAGGGGTGTTATTAAATATAACACCCCTTAAATACAAAACATCATGTTTATTCATTAGTATGTAATCGACGGTATAATAAGTAATTCCAATCCAAATTTTGATATTCCAGAAAGGGATACAAATGAGTCCACAAAAGTTATTCACAAAGATATTCTATTGGTAGCACAGCATGCATTAATGATAAACAGTACACACCCCCACTTCCCCAAGTGTAATAACAATGATAGCATAAAATATTTTTTTTATTGCCAACAAAATATATATAAAATTATGTACAGATTTATGTAATAGATAGTTATTTTATATATATACTATTAAGAGTATAAATAATTTTCTGCTGATAGACCAAAAGGGAGCCCATACAAGAAAACAAGTTTTTGTTATCCTTAGTCCAATGGGGTTGATAGTGCAGTAAGTTAACAACAGATACATTTTAGAGACTCTGAATCATGGATAGAATATCGGGTATTATATGCCTACATAACTAGAAGTTACCTTCAGAGAGCGTTCAAGATAGTAATCAAATATTACTTGACATTTTTTGGGTCCTAGTGGAACCACAAGATTGGTGTCCATCCAAGGTCCGTACCTATGAAGGCCAACAAGCACCCCAAGTTATAAAGCATGCTAATTTGCAAAACAAATAATACACTTGAATATATCAAAATTTCTTGTTTAAATGAATAAGATGACTGAAAAAATGATCTACCATGCCTAAACAACAACAAAACAAGCACCTATTAATCATGAAGTTTGGGTAAATAAAAGCGTATATAGCTTTTCTTCCAAGTCGATCATAATTCTCTTCGCTTTTCTCTGAGCTATCTTCACAACTTTGGATGCTAACCTTTTCAAACATCTGTTGTCTCATTCATAAACAATCTTTTTAGAACATAAGCAACCAGATGTGTAACAAAAGAAATAAAAAATCCAGTGCCAAAAGTATTTATTATTTTAGCTCACTTTAGAAAATTATTTTAGTTAGTAGACTGATAAAGAAAATTCTTTATTCTGGTTGCAGAAAAGGATGAAAAAGTCATGTAACAAGGGTCCCAAAAAACCATCTACATGACTCAATTTTTCATGCTACAGTACAATAGCATGTAAAATGAAAAGATTTTTTAAAGACAGCAAAGAAGCTTACAGTGATAGAATAGGAATCCATCTTAAGATCAGAAACAAGGCCTTTATGTGCATACGACACATGATAGCCACCATCTAAGTTAGTTATCACAGAATACCTTAAAAAAAAACCCTGAAATTGCTAAAGTCTTAGAAAAAAAACCCATTGAATCATACAAACAACATTGTGGATATAATAAAAGCTGATGTTTAAAATTTCTTGTAGAGAATGTTCACTTGTGAGATAAAGCAAACAGGTTTACCTACTATACGTGAGAGTGAAGTTTCATAAACCAGATAAAAATCTGGTCACATAATTATAAAGAAAATGTAACCGTAGCTCACATAATAAACAATAACTTCCAGGAAAAAGAATCAATTGAATCAAATAGTCAATTCATACCTTCCAATTGCATTCAATTGTGTATTCACATCTGCAAACATAACTTAGTGAAGAATCAATTCCACTGGAACTCAGTACTTCTGAACAGCTATCCAGCCATTCCTTTGACACATTATGGCTATCAACTTTCTTCTGAGAGACATTCTCTTTTTCCAGATTGAGAAGAACAAAAGGTCCCCAGGTAGCTGCTTTGATTGGTAAAAGGCCAAAATCCTACCCTTCATGATCACAGAGAAATCAGTTGACCTTTCCCTCTGAAAAATATATATTACAAGAAACTTATCACGGAACATATCTGCATACATTTATATTGAAATTTCGCATTCCTGATATTCTAGTGGCCTTTATAAGTGCTCCATTGAAACCATAAGTCCTCCCCTGCAGAAATCATCGTATTTTCATATCTAAGTTTTCAAAACATAGAAACCTATATGAGAAAGTATCAGATCATGATAACTAACTACAGCTATTACCTGTGAAGGAAAGCTTGACAATTATGTTTTCAATTTCACAAGGATCATAATATAAAAAGAGAGGAGATCTATAGAGAAGAGAATCAAAACTGCCCATGTCAGTTGATGGAGGAAGGCCCAAGCTCACCACACTATGAAAGCCAAGCTTCCAAGACTAAGACCGTCTAGCCATGATAGGAGCGTCTAGCCTAAAAAAGGAGCGTCTAGCCATGATGAGGAGCGTCTAGGCCATGAAGTGGAGCGGCTACATAAGGAGCATCTATGAAGAGTCCTAGACCGTCTAGCTTCACATATACATGGGCCAAGCTACGGTTTTGTGAAGAGAAGGCTTTGTTGCATAAAGGCCCATTAGGGGTACTTAGTAAATAGAGTAGTGTAGAAAGCATATTTGAGTGAAGCTTTCTAGAAGCTTTCCATGTGCTCATTTGTGCACCCATGTGCCATGTGCACCCATGTGCTTCACATTTACATTTCATTTGGCTAGCATTAGGGTTGCATTATGGTCCTCCTTAGCCTATAAAAGGAGGAGCCTACTCCTTGTATTTTCAAGTTTATTGTGAGTAAAGTTATGCTGCCAATTTGTGCTCAACTTTGCTTCTCCCTAGAATCCTAGGCTCTAAACTTCATTTCCTTCATCTTTTCCCTTGAGCTGGCCGAACCACTCAATACCCATACTTAACATGCACCTACAAGATCAACACCACTCTTAGGAGGATCTTGCTCACTCTCATTCATTGCTTCCGCCCCATACTCTACATTGATTCAAGAAGAACTTCATGAAAATGCCATCATTTGGTATCATGAGCTTTGGTTCTTCAAGATGAGTAGCTCCTTGTCTTTTCAATTTTAGTTCTTCTTTATTTCATATTGTCATTTAATTTCCTTACTTGTCTTGCTGTTTTTTACATTTTAATTTGTTCTTGGTGTGCTTTGTGGAAGATCCAACCGAAGCACTCTTGTTCAATTGATCTTGAACAATTTCTTGTGCAATTTGTGATAGGATTCCATACACCTTTGTGTTGCTATTTTCTTTTAGGCTTTTGAGTCTTTATTGCTTTTATTATTTGGTTCATATTATGCTTTGAGTCTTTAATTTTCTGAATCTATACATGTTTTGTCAAGTCATGTTCATCCATATTGTCAACAATTCATAGTAGTCCTTTTATTTGGCTTAATTGTTTCTTGATTTTGGGTCTCTTTATTTGCTTGAATCTGCTGTTCTTTGCTATTTTGGTGCCTTTTAATTTTTAGTTTGAGTTCCATTTGTGTTTAGATCATACACAAATTCTATTTCACAAATTTCCATTGTGTCTAAACTTTGGTATCTTGCTGTTTTTGTTTCCAGTTTTCAGATTCCCCTGTTTTCACCTTCTCTGTTTTGGCTGTTTTAACCCAGAAAAATATTTCCACTCATAGGAAAATTTTGATTCTCTGGAAAATGCAAGTTTAAAGTGTTATAGAAAGGACAAAAAAAGAATGAGGTCAAAAGAAGCAACAGAAAAAAAATGATAAATCTTTTAAAATCAGAGTGCAAATCTGAAGCGCTCCAGCTGGCCTAACCGAACACCAAAATTGCAAAATTTATTAAAAACAAATGGTGCATGCGTTTTGAGTGATTCCAAAGCCAGATTTTAGATAAGATCCTGAATATCTTGCATAACAAATTTCAGAGCCAAATTCTAAAAATACAGATCAGAATAAATCGGGGAACAAACACGTTTTCTGGCCCACAACATTTTCCAGTGGTGCTGTTTTTTTATTTGGTCATCTAATCTAGTGCTTTTCTTTAGGAATTCTTTTGTGTGCCAACCTTTAATTGAGTACCTTTATTTGTTTGTTTTAATTTCTTGACTCTCTTTCTAGTTGTCACAATCTAAATCCTTTTGGTGGTACTGTTTTATTCAATTAAATTTGTTTCTTACTTTTGTTCTTTGAACTCTAATTTGGGTGCTGGAATTTAATTCTTCTTTGGTGCTTATGTGAATGGGAACTTGATTTGGTTAAGGTTTAGCCCTTTGCTAGGTGCTGGAAATTGGAGAATTAAAGACCATTATTCTAAGGAGAAGACAAGGCCAAAGCCGAAACAAGCATTCTTGAAATAAACACTACAAACACTTGGAAGATCAACAATCAAAGACAACAAGGAAGTGCACTAACCAAAAGAGGATCAACAAAGGGAGTTCTCTTATTTCCTTTGCAACTTGGTTTATTGTTAATTACCTTGTTAATTACGTTTTAGACGGTGAGTGTGTCTTCAAGGGCTCAAAGTGTCCAAGAAGCCTCACCTAGGGCCGAATAGTATAGCATTCTTGATTAGTAATTGTTACTTGTTTGTAATTGCTTTTCTTTTGCTTTCATAGCTATGCTTTGCATGGTTAGTTTTGTTTAAATTTGTGTTAAACCGACTAGTTTTGTTGCATAGATAGCTTACATTGTTTTCTTGCATTTATTTCTCAACTTATTTGTGTTCGAAGTGTTTCACTAAGAGAAAGTCTTGTGTGAAGATATTGGAGGATAGTTTTTGGCAAGGAAAAGGCTTGGTACTTAAGTAGTCCTTTGTGACTCACCTCCCTTACCTGGAAAACTACCTTCTTTAACTTTCCTAAACTTTCTCAAAGTAAAACACCTATATACACAAAGTTTTAGCCATGTCTTCTTCTTCTCACTCTCCAAAGTCTATAGAAAGTGAAGTAAAATCTTTGAAAACTCTTTTGAAAGAAGTATCACAAGCGGTCCAATTAATTTCTTTTAGACAATTGGAGAATGAGAACAAAATCAATGAGTTGGCTAAAGCTCAAGAAGAGAAATCACAAAACTCACAAAAATAAAAAAAAACTCATGCATCCCATTCTAAAAGTAATGAGACTCTAGGGGAGGGAAGCCTTAGAATTAATGACTATTACCAACCACCCCCTAGAAGAACTAGACAAAGGGAGCAAGAGAGCCCAAAGGAAGTAAGGGTAGACCTACCCCATTTCTATGGAAAGGAAGATGTAGAGGCCTACCTAGATTGGGAGATGAAAGTAGAGCAACTCTTTGCTTGCCATAGGGTGAGTGAAGAGAGGAAGGTACCCTTAGCAACCCTTAGTTTCCAAAGCAATGCCATGTATTGGTGGACCTCTCTAGAGAGAGACCGACGTCTTCATAGGGAGCCTTCCATAGAATATTGGAATGACCTTAGGGGAGCCCTAAGACGTCGCCACATACCTTCCTACTACCATAGGGAGTTGATGGACAAGCTCCAAAGACTCCAACAAAAGAACTTAAGTGTGGAAGAGTATAGGCAGAAAATGGAGCTCTACATGATGAGAGCATCCATTAGAGAGGAAGAAACCACCACCATATCTAGGTTTCTAAGTGGGCTCAACCTTGAGATAAGGGATAGAGTAGAACTATTACCCTACCAAGACTTGAATGATTTGGTTCAACTTTGCATTAAAGTTGAACAACAAAATTTGCGCAAAACTTCAAGTCAAAGGGTGGGTTCTTACTCCAACTCTTATCCCAAGAAAGACTTTAAAAGGGAGGGTAGTACACCTAGAGACGAATCCAAAGAAACTACCAAACCCTTAGTAAAAGATGCCTCCACCCCATACATCCGTGCTAGGGACACCAAGTGTTTTAAATGTTTTGGAAGAGGGCATGTGCAAGCACAATGTCCAAACCAAAGGGTTTTGTTTTTAAAAGGAAAAGATGAGTACACAAGTGGTGAGGATGAACCTAGTACACAAGAAAAGGGGGAAGGAGAGAGGATAAATCCTTTGGAGGGGGACTTATTGATGATTCAAAGAATCCTCCACAATCAACCTAGTGCATCCATTGAGACACAACGAGAGAACATTTTTCATACTAGATGCAATATTTTAGAAAATATATGCTCTCTTATTGTGGATGGTGGATCATGCTGCAATTGCTGTAGCACTAGATTGATTGAAAAACTAAAACTACAAGTAGTTCCTCATCCAAAACCGTACAATTTACAATGGATCAATGAGGATGGAGAACTACGTGTAGACAAACAAGTGGAAATCGAGTTTTCTATAGGTAACTACAAAGACAATGTTTTATGTGATGTAGTACCTATGGAAGCTTGCCACATCTTATTAGGTAGACCATGGCAATTTGATAAGAAAACCTTGCATAATGGTCTAACTAACGAGATTTCTTTCATCCACAAGCACAAAAGGTTTGTACTTAGTCCTTTACCACATTCCCAAGTGGTAAAAGACCAAATACAAATGAAACACAAAAGGGATGAAGAAAAAATAGAAAAAGAGAAAAATTTTGGGAAACAAAAGGCGTGGGAGAATAGTGTTCCTTCCCACAAGGTCATTCAACAAGTCAAGCACATAGAAAATACCTTTACAAACATGCTTCTTGTTGAACAACCTAGCCTTTCCTTTTGTAAAGGAACACTTGCAAGCATAAGCACAAAAGAAAAGTCTTTAAATGAAGCTTGCATAGATCAAGACTATTTCTCAAATGTGTTAAGATATCCCCAAGGGAATGACAAGTTATCTATAAGCACCTACCAATTTTTGTATGAAGTAGTGCCTAGAACAACTTGCCATGTCTTATTGAGACAACCATTGCAAAATGTAGAAATTTTCATAAACCATGGTTGTACCAACAAGACTCTCTTTGCACATAAGAGAAAAAGTCTACAAGAAGGAGAACTCATGGGACAAATGAGAGTTGATAAAACTCTAGAGCTTTTAAGAGGAAAACTTTTGTCACCCATGAGAAAAGAAGTTCAAAGACATTACTTTAGGTATACCTCTTGTTTTCAAACTACACCTAAAGCGAAGTCCCAAGAACTCTATCCTCCTTCACCTTTTGTAAAAAATCCTTGGGAAGACACACATTTCAAATTAGATCTTCCTAGGACGACAAAAGGTCTTATTTCATTTTTCATGGATGAGGATAAACTCATCCTAAGAAACGTGACAAGCTTCCATGATTTATTCTCAAATGAAAGAGCTACAACATTTGTAAACATAGCTATTCTTTTTATGCTTCACGAAATCATGAAAGACACTCACAAATCTTGGGATAAGAATCCTTTTCCTTATAAGCATGCATACAATGGAGTAGTCCACAAGATTACTCATATTTCTCCATTTGAAGTTGTATGTGCCCAATGTCCTCTTACCATTTTAAAGTTGTTACCATCTCTTAAAAGGCTTATGCCTAAAGGAAAAGTAACTACTTTTGGAAATTTTAGAAAATATAAGAGGATTAGAGAGCACCTACAACCCTCAAAAGAGAGGTATTGTGAGAAGTTGGCCAAAACAAGAGAAAAACAAAAATGGCAACTTCACACACTTCTTTGTTCTCCAAAGGCTCACCTTAACTCCTTTGCTTTGTTTCAAGATTCACATAGGTTGATATTTGATCCTGGAGGACACATCTTGACGAAGCAAGAGGTTGCTATCCGGGATCAAGAAAGCAAATCTGAGGATAGATCTTCTCAAGACGGAGGAGATGATGGACACCATCCAGCCACAACCATTCCCTTAGCAAAAGCCTTGGATTTGAGGACAAATCCTTTTCAAGAGGGAGGGGATGATGGAGGAAGGCCCAAGCTCACCACACTATGAAAGCCAAGCTTCCAAGACTAAGACCGTCTAGCCATGATGGGAGCGTCTAGCCTCAAAAAGGAGCGTCTAGCCATGATGAGGAGCGTCTAGGCCATGAAGTGGAGCGGCTACATAAGGAGCATCTATGAAGAGTCCTAGACCGTCTAGCTTCACATATACATGGGCCAAGCTACGGTTTTGTGAAGAGAAGGCTTTGTTGCATAAAGGCCCATTAGGGGTACTTAGTAAATAGAGTAGTGTAGAAAGCATATTTGAGTGAAACTTTCTAGAAGCTTTCCATGTGCTCATTTGTGCACCCATGTGCCATGTGCACCCATGTGCTTCACATTTACATTTCATTTGGCTAGCCTTAGGGTTGCATTATGGTCCTCCTTAGCCTATAAAAGGAGGAGCCTACTCCTTGTATTTTCAAGTTTATTGTGAGTAAAGTTATGCTGCCAATTTGTGCTCAACTTTGCTTCTCCCTAGAATCCTAGGCTCTAAACTTCATTTCCTTCATCTTTTCCCTTGAGCTGGCCGAACCACTCAATACCCATAATTAACATGCACCTACAAGATCAACACCACTCTTAGGAGGATCTTGCTCACTCTCATTCATTGCTTCCGCCCCATACTCTACATTGATTCAAGAAGAACTTCATGAAAATGCCATCATCAGTTCCTTCAATTACACATCAAACAAAGCACGAAACATTCAAAAAATAATCTACGAAGCAAGCACATCCAAAACATCAATGAAGCCGATGGTCGGCATTGATAAGAGAACGCGCAAGCATTTAATTACCTTCAAATCGGACCTCTTCACATCAGAGGCGTAATTTGAACTTCTGAAGGCGATAGGGTTTGATTGTGTTGAATCCTTGCAAGGAGGTGGCGATGGCGGACGCGAGAGTAGGGTTTTGTGACAATAAACGTGTGGAGGCAGAGAGCGCTAGGGTTCGTGTAGAGGGAGAGAGCGCTAAGGGTTCTCCACATAGGGACGAGAGTGTTCGTGTGGAGGCAGAGGGACGAGAGTGAAGAGCTTTAGGTTTTCCAAACTGAAATTCAAAAGTTTTAAAAAAAAATTCAATTTTCAATTAGTTTTCGTGAGAGTAAGTTTTAAAAAAGGAATAAAGTAAGTTTAAAAAAAAAATCCATTTTAAAAAAAAAATTATTTTCTTAAGTTTTCAAAAAAAAATTCAATTTTCAAAAATTCAATTTTCAATTTTTAAAACTCAATTCAATTAGTTTTTGTGAAAGTAAGTTTTAAAAAAAAAATAAAGTAACTTTTAAAAAAAAATCATTTTCAAGTGAAAGCAAGTTTTCAAATATGAAAGAAAATTGTGACGGTTAAAAATGACATAATTTAAAAGATAATTGTGGCGGTTAATGAAATGACGTATTAAACTGAAATTTGTGGCGGTTATTAATAACCGCCATATTAAAACCGACACTTTTTACACATTTTTTTGTAGTGTATGTTTTATATATTTCTCTGTTTTCTTGTTGTATTTGTTCTTTAATCCTCTCATGCATTTTCTTAACAAATTCAACTTTTGTTACTCCTTCCTTATGCACAAACTCTTGTGGAAAGGGGCAACAAATCTAAAGGAGTAAGAGGATTAAACCCATATACAACTTCAAATGGAGAAATATTAGTAGTTTTATGGACTACTCTATTGTATGCAAACTCAATATGGGGAAGATACTCATCTCAAGATCTATGGTTACCCTTCATGACTACCCTAAGCATACTAGAAAGAGATCGATTTACAACTTCCGTTTGACCATCCGTTCGAGGATGACAAGAAGTTGAAAATTTCAGTTTAGTTCCAAGCCTTTCCCAAAGGGTTCTCCAAAAATGACTTATAAATTTTGGATCTCTATCCAAAACTATGCTTCGAGGTAGTCCATGAAGTCTTACCACTTCTCTAAAGGAGAGTTTAGAAATATTATTAGCATTATCCACCTTGTGGCAGGGAATAAAATTTGCCATTTTACTAAACCTATCCACAACCACAAAAATGGAATCAAAACCTCTTGCGGTCCTAGGAAGTCCTAGAATAAAATCCATGTTGATGTCTTCCCACGGAGCACTTGCAAAAGGTAAAGGAGTATATAGTCCATGAGGCATTATTTTAGATTTAGCTTTTAAACATGATATGCATATAAAACAATGTCTTTGAATGTCTATTCTCATATGTGGCCAAAATAATTTTCCTTTTAAAAGCTCTAGAGTTTTATCAACTCCAAAATGGCCCATGAGACGTCCTTCATGAGATTCTTTTACAAGAAGTTTTCAATGTGTTCCTTGAGGTATACAAAGTTTTCAATCTTTAAAAAGATACCCATCAGACACATAAAATCCTCCTTATGCTCTATGTTCACATTTAGCAAAGATGGATGCAAAATCATGATCTTCTTTGTAAAGTTCAGTTATGTTTTCAAATTCAATAATTTGGGCTCCAAGTTTTGAAAAGAGGGCATGTCTCCTTGAGAGAGCATCAGCCACAATGTTTGTACTACCCTTCTTGTATTTGATAACATAAAGAAATTGTTCAAGAAATTCCATCCATTTTTCATGTCGTTTGTTCAACTTATGCTGACCCTTCAAATATTTTAAAGACTTATGATCACTCTGAATGACAAATTCTTTAGAAACTAGATAGTGCTCCCAAGTCTTTAAGGCCCACACAAGTGCATAGAGCTCCTTATCTTAGGTGGGGTAGTTGATGGTGACACCATGAAGTTTTTCACTGAAATAAGCAATTGGGTGTCCACCTTGCAATAACATTGCACCTATGCCTACTCCCGATGCATCACACTCTAGCTCAAAAGTTTTTGCAAAATTTGGTAAAGCTAGAATAGGTGCATTTGTGAGTTGAGCTTTTAGCCTTTTGAAGGCTTGATCTTGCTTCTCGGTCTAACAAAATGGAGCGTCTTTCTTCACTAACTCATTGAGTGATGAAGCTATACTTGAAGAGTTAGGCACAAATCTTCTATAAAAGCTTACTAGACCATAAAAACTCCTGACCTCTCCTACATTTTGTGGAATTGGCCATTCTTGGATGGCTTTGATTTTTTCAGGGTCAACATGTACCCCATTTTTATTAACTATAAAACCTAAAAAGACTACACTATCAACACAAAAAGTAAATTTATCACTATTAGCAAACAAGCTATTGTTTCTAAGCACTAGGAGAACTTCCCTAAGGTGACTTAGGTGAGAATCTAGGCTTTTGGCTATACATTAATATATCATCAAAATAAACTACTACATATTTACCTATACAATCCCTTAAGACATGATTCATTAGCCTCATAAATGTGCTAGGTGCATTAGTGAGTCCAAAAGGAATCACAAACAACTCATATAGTCCAAATTTGGTTTTAAAAGCGATTTTCCACTCATCACCTTCTTTAATTCTAATTTGGTGATATCCACTTTTAAGATCAATTTTAGAAATATGGTGAACCCATGCAACTCATCAAGCATGTCATCTAGTCTTGGGATTGGATGCCTATACTTGATGGTGATGTTATTGATGGCTCTATAGTCACAACACATTCTCCACTTGCCATCTTTTTTTGTCACCAACAAGACAGGTACAACACAAGGACTTAGACTTTTTTGAACCCAACCCTTCTCCAACAAATCTTGTACTTGTGATTCTATC
Source organism: Phaseolus vulgaris (assembly GCF_000499845.2). NCBI lineage: Eukaryota > Viridiplantae > Streptophyta > Magnoliopsida > Fabales > Fabaceae > Phaseolus > Phaseolus vulgaris. The sequence goes on from NC_023750.2 coordinate 22,735,204, forward strand.
TCCTTAGTTTCTTCAGGATTAGTTCTATAAGTTGGTCTATTGGGTAGACTGGCTCCCAGAACTAAATTTATTTGATGTTCTATTCCTCTAAAAGGGGGATGTCCTATAGGGCCTTCCTTAGAGAATATGTCATCAAATTCTTTTAAAAGTTCTTTTACTTGAGGCGGTAGAATACAAGTCTCAATAAGTGTGGCAGTGCATGCAAGTGTTCCTTTACAAAGCAGGAGGCCGAAAGGTTGTTCAGAAAGAAGTATTTTTCCAATTTTGTTTTCAAATTTTTCTTCTTTTTGAATAACCTTGTGGGAAGGAACACTCTTCTCCCACACCTTTTTTTTCCCTAAGATCTTTTTCTTGGTTTTCTATATTTTTTTTTCTTCCTCCCTCTTTTGCTTCATTTGTACTTCATCTTTCACCACTTGTGAATGTGATAAGGGATAAAGTACAAACTTTTTTTCTTTGTGGGTAAAAGTAATCTCATTGGTAAGACCATTGTGCATAGTTTTCTTATCAAATTGCCAAGGTCTACCCAACAAAATATGACAAGCTTCCATGGGAACTACATCACATAAAACTTTATCTTTATAGTTTCCCACAGAGAACTCGACTTTCACTTGCTTATCTACAGTTAATTCCCCATCTTCATTTATTCATTGAAGTTTATAAGGTTTAGGATGAGATATTAATTGTAGATTCAGCTTCTAAACCATTCTAGCGCTACAACAGTTGCAGCAAGAGCCACTATCCACAATGAGAGAACAAACATTTTCTAAAACTTTACATCTTGTATGAAAAATGTTCTCTCTTTGTGTCTCTAGGTTCACGCTAGATTGATTGTTGAGGGTTCTTCGGATCATCATTAACTCCCCCTCACATGGATATGCTCCCTCACTATTTTCTTCTTCTATCCCGCTAGGTTCATCGTCATGGCTGCTATATTCATCTACCCCTTTTAGGAACATAGTTCTCTGATTTGGACATTGAGATTTTACATGACCTCTACCATAACATTTGAAGCATTTGACATCTTTACTACGGTTTGGTGGGGTTTGCACATCTTTTTCTATACTCTTGGGAGTTTCTCTTGTTTTTTCCTTTGGTAAGCTTTCCTCCCTTATATACTCCCTTTTGGGATAAGAGTTAGAGTATGAGCTTTCCCTACGACTTGAACATCTTCTCAAATTTTGTTGTTCAACTTTGATACAAAGTTGGATTAAATCATTCAAGTCTTGGTAGGGCAAAAGTTCAACTCTATCTTTAATCTCAAGGTTAAGTCCACTTAAAAATCTTGTTATGGTGGTGGGTTCATATTTCCTAATTGAGGCTCTCATCATATATAATTCCATTTTCTGCCTATATTCCTCTACACTCATATTCTTTTGTTGGAGTCTTTGGAGCTTGTCCATTAACTCCCTATTATAATATGAGGGAATATGGCGATGTCTTAAGGCTCCTCTAAGATCATTCCAATACTCTATGGGAGGGTCCTTATGAAGACACCTATCTCGCTCAAGTGAAGTCCACCAATACATAACATTACCTTGAAAACTTAGGGTGGTTAAAGGTACTTTTCTCTCTTCACTCACATGGTTGCAAGCAAACAATTGTTCTACCTTCATTTCCCAATCTAGATATGTCTCCACATTTTCTTTTCCATAGAAATGAGGTAACTCTACCCTAACCTCCCTTGGACTTTCTTTTCTTTCCTTTCTAGCCCTCCTAGGTTGAGGTTGATAATAATCATGCATTCTAAGACTTTTTTCATCATATGAATCAATCAACCTAGAGTTAGATGCCTTTGAAGATCTTTTTGATTTTGTGGTGTATTCACTCTTTTTCTTTAACAAGTTGTAACTCTTCTTCTATTTTAGCAAAGTGAGCATCCCTTTCTTTTAGTAGGGTTCTTTTAGTAGGGTTTCATGTTGCAATTGTGTATATGAAAGTGCTTGAAAGTCTCTAGCTAATTGTTTTAAAAGAGTTTTGGTAGACTTTCGATCACTTTCATTTGGACTTGAAGAATGAGAAGACATGTTAAAATTATGTGTTAAAAGTTATTACTATAAGAAAGATAGGTTGAGTAATGTAGGTAGATTCCCAGGAAAGGGAGGTGGATCACTTGGATCGCTTAAGTACCAAGCCTTTCCTTGCCAGATTCTATCCCTCAAAACTTTCACAAACCTTTCTTTAAGTAATTCACTTAGAGCACAATCAATAATAAAAACACTATTATATGCAAGAAAACAAAATGCAAAGCAATAAACAAAAACACAATTGAAGATTGCTATCTAAAATGCTTTAAGCTAGACGTATCCTAAGGTGAAACTTCTAGGCACTTAGAACCATTGAAGACACACTCACCGTCTAATGTACAATTAATCCACTAATTGTTCAAGGTTTAACACAATTACAACTCAAAGAAAATACAATGAAAAATTGGATCAACAAATTTGAGTAAATCCTATTCTATGCACTTCTTTCTTTCTGCACTCTTTTTTCTTTTTGGCACTCTTTCTTTGTGTATGTGTTTAAGCTCACTTGTTGTTGTCCTCTTGCTCAACCTCTCAAGGATATTCAACTTGGAGTATTCAGATTTGCACCTATTTAAGTGATTAAGCTCTCACCAAAGATGTTAGCTCCAAACTTATATAGGCACCTTTAAAATTCTCCTACCAAGAAAGATGTCAACAAAATTTAAAGCAACAAATATTCAATTTACAATTGGACTACAACAAATAAAGTAGGTATATGACACAACTTGGATGAGTAATTGAATGAATATGACAAGCAAACAAAATAAGGCACTCAACAAAAGGTGCACACAAATTGAACCTAAAGAATGACACTAGAATTGGATTAATAAAACCAAAACAGTACCATTGGAAATTTAAGGTGTAAAATGCGTTACTTAAACAATTTATGCTGAGTTGGACAATTCAAATTTGAATTTTAAATTTATAACACAGACAATTCAAGATCTTAGCTCAATTTTGGCGCTGGAATCACACCAAAACAATGCGCCAATTAATTGTGATAAAATTTTCAAATTTTTTGCCACTCCACCGTTTTTGTTTGCACCAGATTGCACCCTGTTTGTTTTTTATTTATCATTTTTTTCTGTATTTTGAATTTTGTTTCACTTTTTTTTGCACTTTTCTTCTAACACTTCAATCTATTCGGATCCAGAGTTTCACAATTTTTTTTCAACGAAATTAATTTTCATAAACAAACTCAGCCATTTACAATTTCAAGAAACCTAATTTGGAATAAAAAAATAGTACTAATAAACTTCAAGGACACAATAAAATGGATGTATAAGAACTTGTATAGATCTAGCATACAAGTATGAACTCAAATCTAAAAATTAAAATTCACCAAAGAAGACTCAAAAAAAGAATTATAAAATTGTACTCAATTTTAAAATCAAACAACCAAAATTATCAATAAAAGGACTACATAGATTTGATGACATTTTAGGATGCACATGACTTTGACAAAACAAAATTGGGTCTAAAAAAACAAAATGACTCAAACACAATCAATATGAACCGATTGAATTTGCAAGAAAGACTCAAATCTGACAAAATTAAAACAGCAACACCAAATATCAAAGGAATCCTACACAAAATTGAAATTAGAAGCTCAAGAACAATTTGAACACATTGCACCGATTAGATTTGTCCAAACAACAACCAAATAAAAATTAAAATTCAAAGACATTAATGAAACAAGATGAACAACATGAAATTAAGACAAAAGCAGAATTAAAATGAAAAGAAGAAGGCACACTTAGCTTTTGAAGATCATAGGCTCATGATACCACTTGATGGAGCATGCCTTCATCCGATTTTCGTTTCCTTTGGAGGAGTGGCGGAAGCACCAATGAAGGAAGATGAACAAGGAGCTCATGTAGAGTTTTGGTTTCCTTGGAGGTGCATGATAGGTGTAGAGAGTGAGTGGTGAGGCCATCTCACTTGGAATAGGTGAAAAATGATGACTAAGTGTCTATCCTAGGGAGGTAGGAGACAATGAGTGAAATTGGCACAATTTTGGCAGCAATTCACTCTTTCATTAATCTTGAGAAAATCATGATCCAAGCACCTCCTTTTATAGCAATGGAGGGCCGGAATCAGAAAGCCAAATTCAAATGAAAATGAATTTGAAATTGGCGCCTAATTTGAGTTAGCACATGGAGCACATGAAGCATATTTAACATGTGATGAAAAACGTTTAGCACATGTATCCTATGGAACATGTGGAAAGTGTGTACTCTTCTCCATGGCTTAATCATAACCGACCTTGGTTAAATTAGGTGTTTTAGAAACCCTAATTTAACCTAGGTTGGTTTTTAGGTGCCAAATTTCATCTATGGAAAAATTACAAATAAAGTTCCTAATCTAATTTTAACAAGAAAATAAATTCTACTATACACTAGAGTTATGGCATTTTAAACATGTATAAGAAGGTTTTGTGAAACTCATCTTGTAGTTGTGAGTCAAAAGCTTGTGAAAATTGTGAAAAATTTGAAAGCAAGATTCATTATCTTTTGAAAACTTTGGACAAACTTACAACTGGAAAATCCAACTTTGAAGATGTTCTTGCATCTCAAAATTGTGTTTTTAGAAAAGCTGGTTTAGGTTGTTATCCTCAAAGCAAGGAAAATGGAATTTCAAAACCTTTTTCAACTACACCAGAAAAACAATCGGTTAAAAGGTTGATTCAACCGATTGTTACATGTTTCTATTGCATGAAGAAAGGTCATTCAGTTAGGTACTGGAGGTTTCTACTTTAAACTAGAATTATGGCATTTTAAACATGTATAAGAAGGTTTCTCTGCCATCAATAGCAGTATTCCAATCTTCCTTCATCTTCTTGGCCATAGCTCTAGTGGTAGGCTCAGATCTTCTCTTTGTTGGGCTTGCATGTGGCCTTGTCCTTGGGCCTCTTCCATCATTATTGGTCAATCTAGAACCTCAAATCGGATATGAGATTGTGTATTGGATTGTACAATCCGGTTTGTACATTTAAAACACAAATTGGATTGTACAATGCAGTACACAATCCCAAATCTGATTTGAGGTTCTGGATTGGCCAATTTGGTATTCATTTAAAAAAGGTATTCATTTCACCACTTAATATTGACAAAAGGTTCTTCACATATAATGAAAGGAGATGTTGCTATAGCCACAAGCTAAAAGCAAACACTTTACACCTCCAACAATGTGAAACATGGATCAAAATTGTTCCAGAGAAAAATGGTTCAAACTTTATTACTTGGAATACATGGTTAACCCCACATTCATTTTCTTCGCAACTTCATTAATGGGAACATCAAAATGCTTCTTTATCTCCTCAAATTCCAAAGCACATGGCTTCTCCTTCTTATTGACACTACTAGCACTAGCCACTACTAGCATGTGCTCAATATTCCGCACCTCCTCTTGTTAGAATTAAAGGATTTAAACAAGAGGGGGGTGAATTGTTTAATGAAAGATTTTCAAAAATACTGGACAAGAATGAAGATTAATGCAAAATCACAGAAGAAGTAATAAGATCAGCCAAGAAACAAAACTGTTTTAAATTGATTCCAGAAAATCAATTGGTTGTTTATGCGATTCAACTGATTGTTTTTATCAGCAATTTACAAAAACACAGATCAAACAATTTTAAAGCAGTGAGGGATAGAGAGATTCACACACAACGTTTATACTGGTTCACTCTTAACCTGAGCTACATCCAGTCCCTAGAAACCCCTGGGTATTCCACTAGGTAGTCAACCATAGATTACACAACACAAACACCAAAGAGGTGATCTTGAACCCTTCAAGAACACACACCCTCTTTGAAACACAAACACTACAAGTCAGAACACCCTCTGACTGTAGAAACCAATACCTTACAAGTTTAACAAATATGAAATGAAATACAGGTAAGAACATGAAAGATTACACCTGATAAAAAAGGATTACAACAGTTCCTATTCAACTCTTAACCAAAGCAAAACCTAAAGCAATCTTGAAAAACTTTTAATTTTTTGGTAATCTGATCTCTCTCCCTTTTAAAGATGTAAACACCAGTTTTATAGCCTAAAAAATAGTCGTTTTAGACTTTCAATCAGGGGCCAAAACAGCTTTGAATCATGGAAAACAAATTTACCAGACTTAACCAATTATATTAAGATTTTTAAAAAACAATCGATTGAAAGCTCGATTCAACCGATTGAATTGGCCTTGACTGTGAGGTCAGCCAATTTCAACTTTTTCAAAACCACCAAGTGTAAACACAACCGATTGAAATGATAAATCAACAGGTTGTTTTTCACTACTTTGAAAAACACTTTTCTTTTGAAAGAACTTGATTGATTCAGTTTTGGATTAAGCTAAAAGTGGATTGACAAATTTTAATCTACCCAAAACCCATGTCCACAAGTAGCAACCTAGTCTTCAAGCAATCTTCATGGATTTGGAGACATTAAAGCTTCAAGTTCAATAATCTCCCCCTATTTGATGAAGACAAATCTTTGCTTTGCTTAGGATGTTCTGTTTGAATTTGACAATACCTGCAAAACACAAAATGTGCATGTACCAGAGCTAATCATTTTAAGATATCATTAGCACCACAAAACCAGTTTTCACTTAGTGATTCCCATAAGGAAAATAAAAAAAACTAGTGAGAAAACTAGTGATAGCAAGGTGCAAATTAAAGTTTATGCAGCAGTTTTAATCAAAATAAAGCAACAACTACCTAATCCATATAAACCAATTTTAAAGTAGGATATGTAGCAGATATTAGCATAATACAAACCACATTACAAACCATAAACTTCTCCCCCTATTTTTCTTCACAAATAGACTCAAAGGAGGGATAAAAACAACATTAAAAAGAGAGAGAAAAAAAATTGTTTAGATGATAAATCAGAAATAGAAGAAAGCTTAAAATTTTCTTCAATCTTCTTGGCCATATTGCAGCTCAAATAGCTGATTCTGCACAACTTCAATCTTCTTATCCAGGCTTTGAAACCTTGCCACACAGAACTAATGATGAATTCTTTGATCATGTGCAAAGTTGTCCAACCTATTCACCACAAGCCTTTCAAAATGGAGACATGGATGTGATTCGTTCTTCCATGTTCACATCACTTGGACCACCTTCATGGGCACCAGCAGGTTCATTACCAGTAGCAACAACTTCCCTTTCATTCTCTTCTCCAATGTGAGCTCCACTTGATGAGCCAGCTTGGTCACCATCTTTGCTCACCCATCTTCCACCAACTTTGGTGAATCCCATTTTACTTAGGGAGTCGTTGTTGATTTCACTTGAGGTTTTGAAAATTTCATATTGCTCTTCTTCCAAATCCACTTCAAAATAGTGCAAAAAATTAGTAATTAAGACAACATAAGGATGATGGTAGTCACTTAACCTTATTGACTTTTGCATATGCTCCTTGATGATGTGAATCCAGCTAACTTTCACTTTGTTCATAATACACTAGATGAGCGCAAGGTTCTCTTCAGTTAGCATTGAATGATTGCTGCCTCTTGGGGTTAGCATCCATGAGATAATGAAGGCAATGAGCCTTTCATTCAGTTTCAATCCTCCCACAAAGAAGTTTCTTAGTCTTGATTGAGGATTCTTTAAGCATCTTTTGTAAAAATGCATCTTGAATTCTTCAACAACACCTATATTTCCTTTGTTGATCCTCAGCCGACCATGTTTTAAATCTGGGTAGATGTCCCCAGACATTTCAAGGAACCTTTTCAGCATTTGTTCCTTCAGAAGACTTCTCACTTCCATGAGTTTATGTTCCTTCAGCATCAGAAATCACATGGAAAGCAAATGTGATGCGGACATCAAGGCCCAAGGGCCACGCACAACAAGATTGGAATATTAAAATAAAATAATATTATTATTTTATTTGGAGTTAGAATTTGAACTCAGGACCAAGTACAGAGTATCAACCTAACCACTGGGACAAATGATCATTCTTGAAATATAAGGATTGCAGTATCGTCTTATTTTCTTACAAATAAGAAAAGACCTTTGTAATTTATACACTGTTGAAACTCAGATTAGAGGGACGAATATTTTGATAATTTTAGAGAGTGTTTCGCTGCTAGGGTTTTTCCCTGTATCTTGCGATCTTATCAAGAATCCACCAATTCTTGTGGCGATCATCCTTAGGCTTATCAAACTTTGTTTGTGGCGCCTTCCTTTATCCAGGTTTCTATTGTTACTGTTTTGAATTTATTCCGTTCCGTAACCCTAAATTCCCAATTTTATTCGTCAAGATGTTACTGCTTGCAATGAGTACAATGAGGAGCAAAAGATGAAGTTGGCAGCAGCTGAATTTTTAGCTTATGCTTTAACTTGGTGGAATAAATACCAAAGGGAGAGAATTAGATATGAGGAACCCATGGTGTAGAATCTTGGACAAAAATGAAAAGGATTATGAGGAAGAGATATATTCCAGCAAGCTACAATAGGGATTTGCAACTCAAACTCCAGAGAATGACTCAAGGAAATAAAAGTGTGGAAGAGTATTTTAAAGAGATGGAGGTAACCATGATTAGAGCTGGAATGAATGAAGAAAACGAAGCAATCATGGCTAGGTTTTTGAATGGACTGAACTACGATATTAGGGATGTTGTGGAGCTGCAAGAGTATGTTGACATTGAGGACTTGTTGCACAAGGCTAACCAAGTAGAACAACAACTCAAGAGGAAAGGAATCATGAGGAGGAGTTATAACAATAATAATAATTCCAACTGGAAGGATAAGGTGATGAAGGATAAAGGAGTTCCCTCAAGTTCAGCCATGTCTTCAAGTGGGAAGTCATCTAATAGATATAATAATTCACCACCTAAAAGGAAGACAAGTGATGTCAAATGTTTCAAATGCTTAGGAAGGGGACATTATGCTGCAGAATGTCCAACAAAAAAAACTATGTACATGTTATCAAATGGACAAATAGACAGTGAACCTTCAAGCGAAGAAGAGAAGGAGGAGGTAGAGGTGGAGTTGGATGCATTGGAGGGTGATTTGTTGATGATTCAAAGGCTTATGGGAAGCAAAATGCAAGCTTTGGACCAAACCCAAAGGGAAAATATTTTCCATACTAGATGTTCCATTCAAGGGAAAATATGTTCACTCATAGTTGATGGAGGAAGTTGCACCAATGTAGCTAGCTCAAGACTAGTTACCAAATTGAATTTGGAGACAAAACCGCACCCAAGGCCATACAAGCTTCAATGGCTTAGTGAAGATGGAGAGATGACAGTCAGTAAGCAAGTGGAGGTGAACCTATCCATAGGACAATATAATGACAATGTCTTGTGTGATGTGGTTCCAATGGAGGCAACTCACATTTTGTTAGGGAGACCGTGGCAGTTTGACACCAAGGCTATTCATGATGGTTTCACCAATAAAATCTCTTTCATGCAGAATAATAAGAAGATCATTCTCAAACCCTTATCTCCTAGAGAGGTGTGTGAGGATCAAATCAAATTGAGAGAAAAGAGAGTCCAAGAGAAAAGAGAGATGAGTGAAAAGAGAGATGAGTCCAAGATATAACCACAAGTGAAAGGAAGCTTAAGGTCAGCTCTAGGAAGGAGAATGCCATTCCAAAAGAGCAGCCATACTCATATGAACAATGAGTGCTAGAGTGTGTTTCGCTGCTAGGGTTTTTCCCTGTATCTTGCGATCTTATCAAGAATCCACCAATTCTTGTGGCGATAATCCTTAGACTTATCAAACTTTGTTTGTGGCGCCTTCCTTTATCCAGGTTTCTATTGTTACTGTTTTGAATTTATTCCGTTCCGTAACCCTAAATTCCCAATTTTATTGTCATGTCTATTTGGATTCATATCAAAATGTAGACTTTGACTAGTCATAAAGGCTCTTAATTTTCCAAGAAGATATGGAATGTATTCCATTTATGACCAATGTAACTTCCTTTCAAAGCGAAATCAAACCCATGATAAATGCAATTTTGACAGCTTGGTGAAGGAATTTTCAACATAAACAATGCATAGAGAATTGAATCCAATTTAATGCAATGTTGTCAGGGGGAAACAATCGGTTTTTTTTTTGTGACAACAATTAAGACATTTCACAAACCAATGGTTATTGGCACAGAAGAATCATAATAGAAATACATACACTACATTTCCATAGATGAGTGATTTTGTATTTAAAGACATCAAATGAGATCATTCATAATTCATATGAAGGAAAACTTCATTTTTAAAAGAAACTCTTATTCTTTAATTTTTTTTTTTACTATCAAATAGCTATAATACATGATTAAAGAAATCCACATGACATTCAATCAATCAAAATACAAATAAGATTTGCAACAAGAAGTCTAGGTCAAATCTTTTCTTTCACACTTTATTCTCTACCTCAAGGATTCTAAATTCTTGTAGATAACCTGCAAAAAAAAATAAGATCAAGTACCAAGATTTGGTCCCCTTACAAATTTGGGTCCATTGGAGTTAATTTGGTCATAAGAACCCTTAAGATTCTTAGGAACCCACTTTAAAATACCCCTTGGAACAAAAACTTTCCTCACTTTACAGAACCTGACAGAATGGCCTTTTCTCATACCATAAAAGCAAGAAACAACTGGTTGTTTCGACTTTCCAATCGGTTGTTTTTCTGCAATGGTTGAAAAAAGTTTTAAAATGCCACTATTTTTGCTCTGTGAATTAAAACCAAGTCCATATTTTCCAAAGACACAATTTTGAGATGCTAATACATTCTCAAAGTTGGATTTTCCTTTGGAAAGTTTATCCACAGTTTTCACAAGATAATGAATCTTATTTTCAAGAGATTCACAGTTTTTACAAAAGCTTAAGTCACACTCACAAGAACAGTTTTGGTAAATTAGTTAAAGAGTTTCAAAATCATTTCTGGAGTTTTCCAGCTCTTCTTCTAAGGTTTTGACTCTAGTTTCCAGCCAGTTATTTAAGCCTTTCAACCTATTGCTTATGAGGGCCAATCTATTAGCTTCTTCATGAGTTTCTTTGAAAGCTTCAAGAAGCTGACTATAATTTTTAACATCAATGGAAGAGTTTGAACTTACAATACTTGATTCATATTCTTCCTTTGCATTCAAACACGGATTGACTTTTGCATCTTCTGATGAGGAGCTAGAGGAAGACACCTCATTATCTTGCCAAGCTATGTATGCCTTCTTGGCTTTGCCTCTTCTCTCACTTTTTTTTATTTCTGCTTTCTCTTTGTTCTCACTGTTGGGACAATCTGCTTTGATGTGTCCCTGTTCACCACAGCCAAAACAGGTATACTTGTTTGTGTTAAAATCATTTGACTTCTTGCTACTGTACCTATTAGAGGAATGATTCCTGCTGATGTTCTTCTTCAAGAATTTCCTGAATTTCTAAGACAACAGGATGAAGGTATCTTCATCACTATCATCACTTGATTCTTGACACCTCTTATGACCAGCAGTCTTTAGAGCAATGCTTTTAACATGCTTGTCTTCATTTTCTTGAACAAACAGCCTGTTCATCTCCAACTCATGCTCTCTAAGCTTCCCAAACAATGAAGTTGTTGGCATGGAAGTTGATATAGTAAATTTTGTCTTGAAATTGACCAGAGAAAGTTAGAGTTAGATTCATTAAAGGCCATTTGTGTATCACTGCCAAAGTGAACATTGATAAAATGGTATGGTTGGCAAAATCTTTGGTTGTTGTTGCTGCTCCAGATCCCTTTTACTTGCCAATTGGATTTAACCATTGAGGTTTACTTACAATTATCTGTTCAATGATAGGCTTCACATAGAGTTACCAAGAACTACTCAAATTCACCTTGTGAGTTCCTATCAAGAGGTTTATGAACCATGTGATGATTCTTTTGCACTGGTTTATGCTCTTCTAGCTAATCGCAATAACCTGTTAACACTATTCATCATTGTGTATGTAGACCATCTTTTGTCAAAAAAGGGATGGCTAGATATCTTTGGGCAGTTACTAACATGAGCAGAAATCAGGGGAAGGGTAGGAGGAAAAAGGATCAGACAATAGGTATTTGGGGGAAGGGAGAGACCAAGCTCTCGGTATTTAGGAAGAAGTTTATTTATTGAAGTGATATTCCTTGTCCTATGTAATTTTGTATTTCTGTACCAACTTTCATTGAATAAAATCCAGGCTTTATTAGTTGGTGTATGAACGCAAGCAGATGAAGACGAATTGGGCATGGAAGATGCAGTCCAAGAATTCTTGATAGGAGGACTAGGACCATTAAAGCCTTTATTATTGTTGTTGTGTTTGAAAGGAGGACGTGAACCACGATGCTGAGAATGGTTGAACCCATACATGGTTCTAGACAAAAGGTTGTATGATAGCCAAATTGACGAAAGATTAGCTTGAGCCAATCTTGAGATTTATACTATTCAAGACACTTTTCACGAGCCATCAACAAAGCTTTAATATCTTCCACCGTATAGGGGTCCAAAAAAGGGGTTATAGCGGTAATGAAAGATTCATATTTCTCAGGTAATCTGTAAAAGATAGCTCCAAAATGTTCTTCATTAGTGAGAGGTGAGCCAGTAGCAACAAGTTATTTATTGTCTTCTTGATATGAAGAATATATTTAGATATTAAACGGTCGTGATTATGAGCTTTCAATTGTGTCTTTAATTTGGTAATCTTGGCATGGGATTAAGAAGCATAGTAAAACTGTAATTTCATCCAAATTTGTGAAGTAGAACGTAATCCTACAATCTTTGTTAAAATTGGTGTTGTCATGGAGCCAAGAAGTTAGGAAATAAGAAGATGGTCGTATTATTGATGAACCCAAAAAACAGGATTAACTTTGTGAGCAGTAACATCTTCTGTGGTAAGAAAACGCAGAGGTATGTCAGATCCTTCAAGAAAGTGAAGAAGAAGAAGCCCACTGCCATGAACAAGAATTTGTTGTTTCCACATGAGATAATTATTATCGTCAAGTTTTAAAAAGAGAGGAATGAAGAAAGTATGTAATTGTGTTAAGAAGGAGAATGCATGGAGGTTTGATAAGAAGTAGTGGAAGAAGAGGTAACAAACATGACAAAAAAGAAAGAACAGAGAAAAGAAAATAAAGATGGAAAAGGAGTGTAAAGGAAGAAAAAATCAAGGCTCATGATACCATGTAAGTGTTAGAATATATGGCTTAAACAAGAGGGGGGTGAATTGTTTGTCAAAGATTTTTGCAAAACTTGATTAAGAATGAACCTTTATCAAACGATCACAGATAAGCACTTAAGGAAAGCAATCAAACAATGATACAGAAACTGTTACAGAATTTTAACCGATTGAAATTGCGTTTTAATCAATTGTTTATACCAGCAGCAGAAACAGAATTAACACAAACAGTTATAAGGAGTTAGAGAAAGAGATATTTACAGAATAGTTTTATACTGGTTCACTCAATCTTGAGCTACATCCAGTTCTCAAAACAACCTCTGAGTCCCACTAGTAATCAAATCCAAATTAAAAAAACACACCACAAAGAGGTGACCTTGAAAACTACAAGACCCACTCACCCTCTTTGCAACACTACACACCTCAAGTCAGAATGCCCTCTGACTTTGCAGGATTTCACACACTTACAATTGTAATGAAAGAACAATTACAAGAACTTTGAAAGGGATAGAAAACACCTGAGATATACAAAACAGGAAGCCCTATGATCAGATCTTGTACTAGTGCAAAGCTTTAACAACAATCTTTCAAAACGTTTGAAAACTTCATTAAAAAACAAATCTCAATCTCTATTTCAAACTCTGTAAAACTTGTTATTTTATTTTTAAAGAAATGTTATATTTATAGAACTTGAAACCTAACCATTTGAGGCAATTAATGAGCTAAAACAGTTTTGATCACATTCAAAACAGTTAAAACAGGTTTTCAGAAAACTGTTATAAAAACACACATTTAACCGGTTGAAACCACGATTTAACCGGTTGTATGGGTTAGGTAGTTACATAACCAATTCAAGAAGCAGTTTCAAAAACCTTTAAGCCAGCTAAGTGACAAACAACCGATTATATCGATAAATCAACCGGTTGTTTTCCCTTTGCTTGGAAAAACACTTTGTTTATTTAAAACATATTGATTAAGCTTTGTGCAAGGATTAAGAACTGATCTTAACATAGATTCTAAACATCCTAATCTAAACCCAAACAAAAAGCAGCATAACTTCAAACTTTAACTTGGATTTGAAACATTAAAGCTCCCATGCTCAACAATCTCCCTCTATTTGATGGAGACAAATCCTTGGGATGTTTTTTGGAATGTTCTTGTTTAGAATCTGTACAACCTGCATCCATGAGCAAACATAGAAACACAGGGTAATCTATTCCAATTAAATAAGCAACAGAAACCAGTTCTCAATAGGTGATTTCTAAAGAGGAACATTAGCCAAATTAGATGATAAACCAGCAAACATACACAAGTGCAAACACAAATAAACAATCGGTTATTTCGCAGGAATAACCGGTTGAAATTTTGTATCAGAGTTTTCAACAGTTTAAAGACTTCAAATTTAAACTAGTTAAATAGTTATAACAATAATGTTCAAAGCAGTAATAAGTGCAGTTTAAACAGAACATTACAGAACCAATACTTCTCCCCCTATTTTTCTCATCAAATAGACAAAAGGAAGGATTAAAACAGGAAATAAAATTGTTCAGAAACTTAAACCAGAAAATTAAAAGGAGGGATGGTTCCCCTTTCAAATTGTAGTTTCATAATCTGATTCTGAACCTCTTCAATTTGTTCATCCAGATTTGAGAAACGTGAATCCATATTATTAAACCTTGACTCACACAAATCATGGAGATTCCTTTGATTCTCAGCAAAGGTGTCCATGCGGTTGATCATCAATCTTTCAAAAGGAGACATTGTTGTCATCTTTTCTGTATAAGCATCATTGTGACCAGCCTCTTGAGTCTCAGCAGCAGGTTGATCTTGTGTTGTTGCTTCTTCAGGTTCATCACCCTCATTTGTTCCGTTCCACTTGGGCCAGTTTGATCACCATCCTTGCTCACCCATCTCCCACCAATTTTAGTAAACCTCATTTTGCTTAGGGATCCACTGTTAATCTCATTTGAGGGCTTGATAATCTCAGCTAGCTCACTTTCTATGTCCACTTCACCAAATATGGACAAATGTTTCCAGTGAGTTCAAGAAAACGTTTCCGCCTTTGTTCCTTAAGTAAGCTCTTCACAGTATCCAGATTCTCCTGCTTCATCCATGTAAAGGAGACAAACTTGGTTGTATTGACACTTTTCCTACTTGTTTCATGTAGGTATTTGTCAATCAATTCTGATTCTCCAGAGAACCACCCTTCAAGCTTTCCACCACTCCTAAAAGCCCTGGTTTTCATTCTCTTAGAAGATAGAGGAGTTCCAGCCATTGCTTAATTCATAAAGGAATTCTTGCACACTACAGAGAAAGCTTTGGAGGAAAAAAGAAGAACAACAGGTTGTTTGTGTGAAAAACAAAAGCTATTTGCAATCTTTATATAGCCATGACTCATGGTCAAAGAGTGTTATTTTTAAAACAGAAAAACGAATCAAATCTTAACCATAAAGCTGTTTTTGTCAGTTAAACAAAAAGTACAGATACTCACATGTTGATTTGACCAATTAAAAGCAACTTTAATTTCCAAGATAAGAAGAATCTGATTTATTAAGAGCAGTTATAATTGTATTCAAACATGTAATTAATACAATATTGACTACAAATATCACTAGGTTTGAACATAATTACAAATCAGAACTTAGAAATTAAAAACAGATTTGCCCAGTGCTGACAGAGAGAAAACAATCGGTTGTTTCGAAGAAACAATCAGTTGAAATTTTGCACTGATGAAAAAGTTTTGAGAAAATAGATTTTTCAAACACTCATGCTCTATTCAATCATCAAGGCTTACAATGTGCACAAATTGTATAGGGAACAAATGAAATACAAGGTAATTACAATCCAGACATAGAGTATAATCATTGAATTGGATTTAAGAACCAATGTTTTAACAAAGAGAAGAACAAGAACATTATCCTCATATTACAGTTACACAAATGTTAGCAGGTCATAGAAACAAGACAAGTATTTGACTTGTACACAAATCTTCTTGAAATCCTATTATTTTTTACCCTTCAAGTAGAGTAAAAAATCTGCAAAATAGAACTTGTCAAATCACAAGGTTTGATCCCTTAAAAAACTTGGGACCTTTTGTGTTAGACTTGTCTTTGGAACCATCAAAACATCTAGGAATCCATTTAAAGATCCCTTTAGGCACAAGAGATTTTCGAAACCTCTAGTACCTAACTGAATGGCCTTTCTTCATGCAATAGAAACATGTAACAATCAGTTGAATTGACCTTTTAACCGATTGTTTTTTTGGTGCAGTTGAAAAAGGTTTTGAAATTCCATTTTCCTTACTTTGAGGATAAAAACCTAAACCAGCTTTTCCAAAAACACAATTTTAAGATGTGTACCGACCAGTCCTCGGTCATCGACTCCAGTGACAGATCTCAGACATTGCACACCGGTGCCTGATAGTAAAGATGGGCCACGTAAGGTGGGCCCCAGACACACATATCAGGGTGTTGGTCAGTCTTCGGACATCGGTACCATATGTTGAAGATGTATGAAGCCTCTTCTCTACCTAGTTTTAGTGTGTGTTTGATGTAGAAAATAGCTAGTTTGTTTTGAAGTTTGTAATAGGTTTAGATGATCTTGTATGTAGGCTTGTGTATGTGTAAGGTTGCCTTTTGCTACATGATCTATCCTAGATGCCTAACCAAGCCTAGAATAAGCACAGGAAGTGATTAAAAGTTTTTCCAAAAGCTTTCTAGAGGTTTCTTCAAAACTCAGGATACTGCACAAAAATAAATTTGTTTCTCTGTAAAAGAACAGGTTTATTCTTTGATCTGCTGAAAGGATTTTCAAAAGTTAGTTAGGGCATCACAGGTACAACTCAGACAGTTATTTCAAATAGCTGAGTTGGCAGTTTACATAAAATAAATCTGTTCAGTTTAAAACTGAATCTGTTGTTTTCATAACAACTTTTCAACTGTTTTTTGAAAAGAAGTTAGAAACTGTTTTCTATATAAAGAAAAGCCTCTCTCACATGAAAGGATGCTGAGCAATTACATTTTTGACAGAGATCAAACACTTTCTATGTGAGAAGTAGAATTGAAAAGAAATTTTGAAAGGTATTCCAAAGGGATCTTCAAGTGTGCTTATTCTAGGAAACATTTGATCTTGATGAAGGTGCTGGTGCAGTTCTGCAGCAAATTGAACTACTGGTTTTGAGTTCTTGCATCTTCTTTTCAGGTGTTATCTTTCCTTTATTCTGGTTTGTAAAGGTCTAAGTGTTAGTCACTCCTTGATAGGGTTTCTTGGAGTGCAAGGTGTGCTGAAATAGGGTTTGTCAGCATTGGTTGTATTGTTCTTGTAGTGTTCAAGAACTGTTGTGGTTGTAAGTGATTCATACTGTTTTTAGTGGATTCCACCTTGGAGTTAGGTGAAACTGGATGTAGCTCTGTATGAGTGAACCAGTATAAAAACGTGCGTGCCTTTCCTTCTCATCCCTGCACTCATTTTTGGTTTTGCTTAATTCTGTCAAGATCTAAATCTGTTCTTTTGAAATTGAATCTGTAAATTCTGGGTTTAATAGAAACTGTTCTTCCTGATTTGTTAAAGGTCTCTAATCACGAACAAGGTAGTTGTATATGAAGTCTTAATTGGTTTGCGAACAAATAATCTAATCATTAAAACCTGAGAAAGATTCATTCTCTTTAAAACCTTGTGTTGAATGAACTTGGTTGATTTCTTGGCATAACTGTATTCTTCATACTCATAAAATCTAACCAATCTGATTCTGTTATAACTCTCTGTTGATTACAATTTTAATTTGAACAAATTCAAATTGTGCTAGACTGCTCTGAAGAATCAATTTGTTTCATTTAAAAACAATATGTTCTTTTGCCTCTGATATACTGAAAATTGTTTGTTCTTGCGAAAATTTTATAAGCTCAATTCACCCCTCCCCTCTTGAACTTAGACACTAATAGACCCAACAATTGGTATCAAGAGCTAGGGCTTGTATTTTGTTCAAGTGTATGCATGATGTCTGAGTTTAAAATGCCTTTTGCTGAAGGTGTGTCTATTAATAGACCTCCTATGTTTGGTGGTGTTAACTATGCTTTCTGGAAAATCAGGATGAATATCTTTATGGAGTCTATTGACATGGGAATTTGGGATGCAGTGGTCAGTGGACCTTTTATACCTATGCAGGTTGTCAAAGATGAAACAATAAAGAAGCCTTGGTCTGAATGGAGTGAAACCGAGAAGAAGAAGGCCCAATATGACTCCTTAGCCAAGAATATCATCACCTCTGCACTGAATATGAATGAGTTCTTTAGAGTCTCTCAATGTAACTCAGCTAAGGAGATGTGGGAGGTACTAGAGGTAACTCATGAAGGGACTGATGATGTGAAACGGGCAAGGAAGCACTCACTAATTCAGGAGTACGAGTTATTCAGAATGCAATCAGAAGAAAGTATTGCAGATGTGCAGAAACGATTTACACATATTGTAAATCACCTCACTGGCCTTGGTAAAGTCTTTGACAAGGAAGAGCTTAACATAGAGGTGCTAAAATGCCTTGATAGAAGTTGGCAGCCTAAGGTAACAGCAATCTCAGAATCTAGAGATTTATCCAAGATGTCCACGGCTGCACTTTTTGGAAAGCTGATAGAGCATGAAATAGAGCTGAAAAGATTGAAAGAACAAGAAACTGTGGAGAAGAAGGCCAAAGGAATTGCTCTGAAAACTACCATGGAACATGATACAAGTGAGGAAGAAGTTGATCCTGAACATGATGAGACTGTGAGTCTGCTCACCAGAAAATTCAGCATGTTTCTTAGAAAGAAAAATCGTGACAGAACTCAGCAAAGAAAGAGGTAATCCAAACCTAATGATTCAAATTCTTCCAATTACACGTGCTTTGGATGTGGTAAACCAGGTCATATAAAAGCTGATTGTCCAAACAAAATAAAGAAAAATCAGCAAGCAAGAAGAGTGAAAAAGGCAAAGGTAGAAGAGCAAACATCTCATGGGAAGAAAATGATGTATCCTCATCTAGTAATTCCTCAACTGAAAGTGAAGAAGCAAATTTGTGTTTCATGGTGAATGATGAAGGATCCAACTCTGATTCAGTAAGTGATTTTTCCACTGATTCTGAAAACTATGATCAGCTGTTAATAGCCTTTAAGGAAACACATGATGAAGCAAATAGGTTGGCTATAATTTGCAACAAATTGAATAGAGTAAATAGGGTACTTGAACCTAAGGTCAAAGCTCTTGAAGAAGAATTACACAAAGCTAAAACTGAATTGGTTAGCCTTGAATTAACTTGTTTGCATGCATCAATTAAAACCTGTGATAATTGTAAGAAGCTGGAAAAACAAGTTGAATATTTGTTAAAAACACTTTCAAATTTCACTAAAGGAAGAGAAAATCTTGAAACCTTATTAGGTTCACAGAATGCCGTTTTTAATAAAAATGGTCTAGGATATAATCCTGGAATGAAAAGTAATGTGAAAAAGCTGTCCAGTTTCTTTGTTCCTTCCAAAACAGGTTTTTCTTCTTTTAGATGTTCAAAAATAATGCATACTGCAACATGTTTTTATTGTATGAAGTCTGGTCATGTATCTAGAATATGTAAAGCTAGGAGGTACCTTGTTCCTAAAGGATTGGCCAAATGGCTTCCTATGGAAAGGTATTAATCATGTTGGACTCTAGACTAAAGGGGTACCATATGTGCTAAATCTGTTTTGTTGCAGAAAAACCAGTGGTACCTGGACAGTGGTTGCTCAAAGCACATGACTGGTGATGTGACTCAGTTCATAAATATGAAACTCAAAGCTGAAGGGCATGTCACATATGGGGACAACAGTAGAGGAAAAATTCTTGGAAGAGGAGATGTTGGTACTAAAGACTCAACCACTATTGAGAATGTACTGTATGTTGAAGGGCTAAAACATAGTCTTCTAAGCATTAGCCAGCTGTGTGACAAGGGATACAAGGTCAATTTCGAAGCCAACACTTGTACAATTTCAAATGAAATTTCTGGTAAGGTGCTGTTCACTGGAAAAAGGGTAAACAACATCTATCTCTTAGATATTATAAAGAGCTGTTCTGAAAATGAGTGTTTGTTATCTAAAAGTGATGAGTCATGGTTGTGGCATAGAAGGCTAGCTCATATTCACACAAATCACTTGAATAAGCTAAAATCTAAGGAACTTGTTTCTGGTTTACCAAACATAAAATTTCAAAATAACAGATTGTGTGATGCTTGTGTAAAGGACAAACAGATTAGAACTACCTTTAAATAAAAAAGATATGGTTTCTACAAATAAAGCTTTGGATGTTTTGTTTGGACCATCTAGGACTGCTAGCTTAGCTGGAAATTATTATGTTTTAGTGATTGTTGATGACTTTTCAAGATATACATGGACTTTGTTTCTTGCTTCTAAAAATGATGCATATAAAGCCTTTAAGAAACTAGCTAAGGTTCTGCATAATGAAAATGAAAATAGGATAAAACAGATTCGTAGTGATCATGGGGGAGAATTTCAAAATGCAAAGTTTGATAGATATTGTGAAAAACATGGGATCATACATAGTTATTCTGCTCCTAGGACACCCCAACAAAATGGTGTTGTTGAAAGAAAGAATAGGTCATTAGAAGAGTTAGCTAGGACTATGCTAAATGAATCTGGTTTACCTAAATATTTTTGGGTTGATGTTGTATACACTGCTTCTTATGTGCTTAACAGAACATTAATTAGACCAATTCTTAAGAAAACTCCCTATGAATTGTATAAAGGTAGGAAGCCTAGCATTAGTCATCTTAGGGTTTTTGGCTGCAAATGCTTTGTTCTAAATAATGGTAAAGACAATATGGGGAAATTTGATCCTAAATCAGATGAAGGAATACATATTGGTTATGCTATAAATGGTCATGCTTATAGAGTGAGCTTGATGCAACTAATCAAAATTTTGTCAAAGAATCTACTGTGAATGCAGGATTGCCTAAGGAATGGAAGACACCCAGGGATCTTACACTAGATAATGTAATTGGTAAAATTGAGAAAGGAGTCTCAATAAGGAATTCACTCAATAATTTCTGCAGAATAGTGGCCTTTATTTCACAGATTGAGCCTAAAAGTCTGGAAGAAGCACTGCAAGACAGCAATTGAATAACAACAATGCAGGAAGAACTGAACCAGTTTGAATACAATGAAGTGTGGACTTTGGTTCCAAGAAAGCATGAGATGAACATCATAGGAACCAAGTGGGTGTACAAGAACAAGATGGATGAACATGGGGCTATCACTAGAAATAAAGCAAGGTTGGTTGCTAAAGGTTATAACCAAGAAGAGGGAATTGATTTTGGTGAAACCTATGCACCAGTAGCACGTCTTGAAGCTGTCAAATTACTTCTAGCATTTTCCAGCATACAAGGTTTCAAGCTGTTTCAAATGGATGTCAAAAGTGCATTCCTAAATGGTTACATCAATGAAGAGGTGTTTGTATCTCAGCCTCCAGGGTTTGAAGATCACAAAAATCCAGAACATGTGTACATGCTTAAGAAGGCCTTATATGGATTGAAACAAGCACCTAGGCAATGGTATGAGAGGCTAAGTGAATTTCTGCTTTCTCAAGGATATAGTCGTGGCAATTCTGATAAAACTCTCTTTATAAAGAAGAAAAGAGAAGACATTATACTTGTGCAAGTCTATGTAGATGATATTATCTTAGGATCCACAAATGAAGAGATGTGTGAAGACTTTGTGAAAACAATGAAAAGTGAGTTTGAGATGTCAATGTTAGGAGAAATGAATTTTTTCCTTGGACTACAAGTTAAACAACTCAAGGATGGAATTTCCATAAGCCAAGAAAAATACTGCAATGAGCTGCTTAAGAGGTTTGATATGGATCAATGCAAAGCAATCAGCACTCCTATTTCAACAAGCTGCCAGCTGGATCAAGATTCTGCAGGAAAATCAGTGGATCAAACTAAGTACAGGGGTTTAATTGGTTCCTTATTATACTTAACTGCCAGCAGGCCTGACATTATGTTTGTTGTGTGCTTATGTGCTAGATATCAATATGCTCCAAAGGAATCACACTACAATGCAGCAAAGAGAATTCTAAAATACTTGCAAGGATCTAAGGATGTTGGATTATGGTATTCTAACAATGTATCTTTAAATTTAACTGGTTTTTCAGACTCTGACTTTGCAGGTTGCAAGGTTGACAGAAAGAGCACAAGTGGGACTTGTCACATGCTTGGATCAAGCCTAATCTCTTGGCATTACAAGAAACAAGCTTGTGTTGCTCTCTCTACAGCAGAGGCAGAATACATAGCTGTTGGAAGTTGTTGTCTCAAACCTTATGGCTAAGGCAGCAGCTAAGTGATTTTGGAATTTTATTAAACAAGATACCTATAAACTGTGATAATACTAGTGCTATAAATCTGTCTAAGAATCCTGTCATGCACTCAAGGACTAAACACATTGAAATTAGACATCACTTTCTAAGAGAACATATAGCTAATGGAACGTGTGATATAAAATTCATTGGCACTGAATTTCAATTAGCTGATATATTCACTAAACCTCTTGCTAAAGACTGGTTTTATTTTCTTCTAAATGAATTGGGTATCATTAGCTTATATTGTCCTCTGCAGTAAAAATTTCAATCTGTTACTTTATTTTTTAACATGTTTTGTTCCCTGTTTCAGAATCACAACTGTGACTAGGAAAGAGAAAGATTTACTTTTCTCTCTCTCACTTTATCTTTGACTGCTTTTACGGTTATTAACCAGCAGGTCTATGCCAATTAATGTGTGGGTATCCTAACTGATTGGATATTGTGTAGGTGCAACAGATTTCATTTGCCAAAATATGGTTCCAATATATTCTTACATGAATCAACACCTGAACCTGCTGCACCATAGGAATAAAATCTGAAGCATATATGATAGATTTGATTTTTCTTCAAAACCCATAATTCTTGAAATCTGATCAAATTGTCTTTCTTTAAAATTTGTGATTTTCAAAATTTGGTTTAAAGACTCTATATAAACCTAGCACAAATTAGCTTTTCTCTCACACCTTCTCATCTATGCTATAAGCTGTCCAGGTTCAAATCTGCCTTTCTACATGTTTCGTTTCTGTTTTTAGTGATAATCTGAACTGCAATTTTTTTTCTAGCTGGAATTGTATATTAATAAACAGGTGCAGGTAACAACAGATTGAGCATGGAATCCTCATCACATAGAAAGAAGAAATCCAAAGAGCAATCCAGCAGCAACCAAGGTATTCTGGAGAAATGGTTTGCTGGAGATTCTAAAGCAATGACTAGGTTCATCCATGAGACAAGCAGAAAGCAAGTCAATGCGCCCAAAGTGCTGGAATTCTCTTGGTTGAGGGAAGAAATTCTGACTGAAGCAAAAACCTTGCTCAAGCATCAAAAGCTGAAGAACTTCTTAGAAATGACTGGAAATGTCTATCCAGACTTGGTAAAAGTATTCTACAGCAACTTGGTTCAAGATGGCAAAAATTTGGTCTCCCATGTGAAAGGTGTGAAGCTGAAAATTACAAGGGAAATATGGAGCAATGTGGGAGGAATCAAGTACTCTGGAATGAAGGTTAGCAAATGGAATACTGCTGGAATTCAAGGATTCAACAAGATGCAGTTTTACAGAAGTTGTGTTCGAAATCCTGCTGAACCAGTAGCTAGATTTCATGCTGGAAATCTGACATTAATTCCAAGACTCCTAGCCTACATAATTGTTTGGCAGCTTATTCCAAGAGGAAGTAATCATGCTACTCTCCATGAAGAGGACTTGATTCTGCTGTACTGTATCATGAATCAACTCAAGGTAAATTGGGTGAGTACAATGGTGGAGCATATGCTAAAATCCACAAGGCTACCAGATTATCGTTTTCCATATGCTATTTTTGTGTCAAAGCTAATCGATTATTTTGAAGTTGACACTATTAATGAGAGAAATGACACCATTAAGGCAGCAAGTGAAATAGACAACTCTACTCTCTTGAAGATGGGGTTTCAAAAGGAGGATGACAGCTGGGTATTTAGAAGGAATGCTGCAAACAGAGCTGAGAATGAAGCAGTTGATCCAGCAAATGAAGAAGAAGAAAATGCTAATGAAGTGCAGCACATGGATGAATCACCAGTGCTCTCTGCTGGACATGAAGATGTTGCTGCTACAAGTCAAAATGGACTGGTTGCATATGAGGAACCTGAGTACAGAGGTGAACCTCTGTCCATGTTTTAAAGACAAGTACTAAGCAGGCTGGACAGACTCACATATGAACAGAAGGCACATTATGAAATGACTTACGCCAGGTTTCAACACTTGGATGACCAACTTGAAGGAGTTCAAGTGCAGCTAGCTGAGCTTTACTACAACAACAAGTGATCCTATTTCTAAGTCTTTATCTTTTATATGTTGTTGAACAATTTGGGTTTAATCTGTTTGTCTTTATTCTGCACTGTTTTTAGTTGGTTTTATTTTGGTTTGTAATAGAACTCAATACTGGATTTGTAGTTTGAACTGTGATGAATGTCTATGTTTTGGTATGTTTTTATCCCATGCTTTATTCTGTTTGATGAATCCAAAGGGGGAGAAGAACAGCTCACAGAAAGCTCATAAAAGTTGATGTTCTGACCCAAGCTACATGGAGGTAGCACAAAACTCACAACTGCTCAATTCTGGTTTTATATCTAAAAATTTTGTGCAGGTTTTGGCAGTTAGTATAGTACAGATTGTGATCATCAAACTATGCTGTGCAAAGGGGATTTGTCTCCATCAAACAGGGGGAGTTGTTGAAGATGGATGAAGCCTCTTCTCTACCTAGTTTTAGTGTGTGTTTGATGTAGAAAATAGCTAGTTTGTTTTGAAGTTTGTAATAGGTTTAGATGATCTTGTATGTAGGCTTGTGTATGTGTAAGGTTGCCTTTTGCTACATGATCTATCCTAGATGCCTAACCAAGCCTAGAATAAGCACAGGAAGTGATTAAAAGTTTTTCCAAAAGCTTTCTAGAGGTTTCTTCAAAAATCAGGATACTGCACAAAAATAAATTTGTTTCTCTGTAAAAGAACAGGTTTATTCTTTGGTCTGCTGAAAGGATTTTCGAAAGTTAGTTAGGGCACCAAAGGTACAACTCAGACAGTTATTTCAGTTAGCTGAGTTGGCAGTTTTCATAAAATAAATCTGTTCAGTTTAAAACTGAATCTGTTGTTTTCATAACAACTTTTCAACTGTTTTTTGAAAAGAAGTTAGAAACTGTTTTCTATATAAAGAAAAGCCTTTCTCACATGAAAGGATGCTGAGCAATTACGTTTTTGACAGAGATCAAGCACTTTCTATGTGAGAAGTAGAATTGAAAGAATTTTTGAAAGGTTTTCCAAAGGGATCTTCAAGTGTGCTTGTTCTAGGAAACCTTTGATCTTGGTGAAGGTGCTGGTGCAGTTCTGCAG
The DNA here is from genome assembly GCF_000499845.2 of Phaseolus vulgaris. NCBI lineage: Eukaryota > Viridiplantae > Streptophyta > Magnoliopsida > Fabales > Fabaceae > Phaseolus > Phaseolus vulgaris. Next base: position 22,760,785 of record NC_023750.2, read on the forward strand.
CAAATTGAACTACTGGTTTTGAGTTCTTGCATCTTCTTTTCAGGTGTTATCTTTCCTTTATTCTGGTTTGTAAAGGTGTAAGTGTTAGTCACTCCATGATAGGGTTTCTTGGAGTGCAAGGTGTGCTGAAATAGGGTTTTTCAGCATTGGTTGTATTGTTCTTGTAGTGTTCAAGAACTGTTGTGGTTGTAAGTGATTGATACTGTTTTTAGTTGATTACAATTTTAATTTGAACAAATTCAAATTGTGCTAGACTGCTCTGAAGAATCAATCTGTTTCATTTAAAAACAATATGTTCTTTTGCCTCTGATATACTGAAAATTGTTTGTTCTTGCGAAAATTTTATATGCTCAATTCACCCCTCCCCTCTTGAACTTAGACACTAATAGACCCACCACCATAGACATCGACGATCAGACCTCGCCCACAGAGGGAGAGATCAGATGTCGGTGGTCAGAACAATTATAGTGGGCCACGTAAGGTGGACCCCAGAATTACACTAATTACCAGTTAAACATAAGTGATGGGAGGAGGCCCTAAGACACGAGGGATCCATGTAGGTGGTTTGTATAGCGCATTCAGGCGCGACACGAGTAAATAGTTCTTGGGAGCGCTAAGGCCCGTTAGGATTAGGGTTTCCAAGAGAAGTTGCATGCATGACACGTGAATACTTAGGGCACCCGAGATTTGGTGCACAATTTGGTACCCAGGCGACCATACTGTTAGTCGTTGCACTCCAGTTAAGGGAAATTCTATGTGTCAGATTATGCTAAGATTGCGTAATAGTGGCGCAGGGACATTCTCCAAGTGATAAGAGTTGGATTGACAAAAGACAAGAAACAACACATTAAAGAGGCTTAAGGACAATTCAATGGAGGATAATGCCATCCAAATGAAGAGCCAAACTCATAAGAATCATGAGTGCCCTATCCTTACACACAAATATAGGGCGAAATTGTAAAGGAAAGCTAGAACAACACATGAACACAAGTAAAAACACAACTAAAGCATATAACTAGTATAAACCGAACAAAATTGAACAAGGAATGAATTCTACCGATTGAAATCAACAATGGAACACATTGCACCGATTAGCATCTAAGAACAACACATAGGAACAAGAATAAACGGTGGAAATTGAAGAACAAAGCAAAGGAGGTAAGCTACCGATTGGACATTGCTAAACCATGGAAATGGATATGAAAGGAGAAAGAACTTAGTTGGATGAAGATCAGTTGGAATGGAGTTGGAGAGGAACACGCCACTTGGTGATGAAAGCTCCAAGATGAGTGTATGGTTGCCGCCACTTGTAGCCCTCCAAAAGCACACAAGATGAGACTAGGAAGGAGATCAAATCTTACAAAGCTCTCTTTCAATTTGGGTAGAGTTTGTTTTCATCAATTACTAAAATCTGAATTTACAAGAGTCTAGCCTCTCTATTTATAGTAGAAAAGGGTTGAAATGAAAAGCTAAACAAATTCAAAATTTCCCTCCAAATACAAATGAAATTCGGCGCCTATCTAGACATGAGGAAAGGGTGATCAACTTCCTATTTTCGGCACCTCCTAAAGTGCTTCTACACCATCCCCTAAGTCACATGGACCATGTGACTTTATTTTGTATATTCACACTCTTTATTTAATATCCACACCTCCTAAACTATACAAGAGAAATTACAAGAAGAGTCATCAAATGATGCTCTTCACCCAATGCTCTAGCCATGCTCCTAGTGATCCTTTGGGCTTGGGCCCCCTCTTGGGCTTGGGCTTGAGACGCCTCCTCCACTTGGTTTCCATCACCAAGGAACCCTAAACATGGGTAACGAAACAAAGGTAAACCTTAGTTTCAACCTATATAAAGGGTGCTAAGAACCCTAGCAAGGTACACAGTTTCTAAGATTGAAACTACTTTATACACTTATTGTTTCTTTGCTCTAATACTGACTTGAGCGTCGGAGTGCAAACGACCGTCAAGGCGCCCTTTGTCTTTGCAGGTGAAAGATTCTTCAACAGAGGAAGTTCGATTCTCAGACGAAGATAGGAGGGCCATAGGCTGCCGGTCGAGTCAACCAATGAGCGAGTCAACCAGCGAGAACAAGATGCAAGAACATCTTCAAAGTTGGATTTTCCAGTTGTAAGTTTGTCCAAAGTTTTCAAAAGATAATGAATCTTTCTTTCAAAATTTTCACAATTTTCACAAGCTTTTGACTCAAACTACAAGATGAGTTTTTGTAAATCAGATCAAGGTTTTCAAAATCTTCTTTTGTTTTTCCCAACTCTTCTTCTAGAGACTTGATTCTGTTTTCCAGCCAATTATTTTCAAAAGCTTTCCAGTTGTAAGAAAGTGCCAATCGGTTAACCTCTTCATGAGTTTCATTGAAAGCTTCAAGCAATTGATAATAGTTGTTACCTTTGATTGAAGATGATGAACTCATGTTGCTGGACACAGATGCTCTAAGGCAGAGATTTGCTTGTTCATCATCAGAAAAGCTTGAGGATGAAACATCATTGTCATCTCATACCACATAAGCCTTTTTAGCTTTTCCCTTTTTCTCATTTCTGAAATATGTTTTTTCTTTGATTTCACTGTTGGGGCATTCTGCCTTGATATGACCTTGTTCACCACAACCATAACAAGTGTATTTGTTAATATTAAAATCATTGGGTTTTTCGGAACCATACCTCTTTGAAGCTTGACTTTTCTTCTTCAAGAACTTGCTGAATTTTCTTGACAACAAACTCATGGTGTGTTCATCACTTCCACTTGAGTCTTGTTGTTGTTTGCAAGCTTTGAGTGTTATACCCTTGTGGTGTTTGTCCTCACTTTCTTGAACGACAAGCCTATTCATTTCAAGCTCGTGTTCTCTAAGCTTACCAAACAATGATGCAGCAGTCATTGATGTTAAATCTTTTGATTCAGAGATGACAGTGACCTTTGGATGCCATGTTCTATCAAGACATTTCAGTATCTTGATGTTCAGCTCCTCCTTGTCAAAAGTCTTACCAAGACTCATCAAGTGATTCACTATTTGAGAGAACCTCTTATGCACATCACAAATGGTTTCTCCCTTCTGCTTTCTAAAAAGTTCATACTCTTTAATAAGAGCATGCTTTCTGGCTCGCTTGACATCGTTTGTCCCTTCATGTGTGACTTCAAGGATGTCCCACATTTCCTTTGCTGAGCTACACTGTGATACCCTGAAAAATTCATCATAACTCAAGACAAAGGTTATTATATTCTTGGCAATCCAGTCAAATTTGGCTTTTTTACTTTTAGCCTCAGTCCAATCAGATGAAGGTTTATCAATTAAAACCTCATCTCTTTTGGCTTGAGGTATAAAGGGACCATTTTCAATTGTTTCCCATATACCCTTATCAGTTGAATGCATAAAGATTTTCATTCTCACCTTCCAAAACTGATAATTAACCTCACAAAACAGTGGTGACCTGTTTATGGAAGCACCTTCCCCAAAAGGCTTGTCAGCCATGTAAATATATATATATATATATATATATTTAGAAAAAAGACAGAAACTTGAATATTTTTCAAGAACCTAGCTTTGATACCAATTGTTAGAATAAATGGGCTTAACACAAGAGGGGGATGAATTGTTTGTCAAAGATTTTCGCAAAACTTGATTAAGAATGAACCTTTATCAAACAATCACAGATAAGCACTTAAGGAAAGCAATTAAACAAGGATACAAAAACTATTACAAAATTTTAACCGATTGAAATTGCATTTTAATCGGTTGTTTATACCAGCAGCAGAAACAAAATTAACACAAACAATTATAAGGAGTTAGAGAAAGAGAGATTTACACAACAATTTTATACTGGTTCACTCAACCTTGAACTACATTCAGTTCTCAGAACAACCACTGAGTTCCACTAGTAATCAAATCCGGATTACACAAACACACCACAAATGATGGAAGAGGGCCCAAGCTCACCACACTATGAAAGCCAAAAGACTAAGACCGTCTAGCTTCACAAAGGAGCGTCTAGCCTCTCAAAGGAGCGTCTAGTCTTCCAAATGGAGCGTCTAGCTTCACAAGGGAGCGTCTAGCCATGGCTACATAAGGAGCATCTATGAAGAGTCCTAGACCGTCTAGCTTCACACACATGAGCCAAGCTACGGTTTGGGAAGAGAAGGCTTTGTTGCATAAAGGCCCATTAGGGGTACTTAGTAGATAGGATAGTGTAGAAAGCACTTTGTGAAGGAAACATTCTAGAAACTAGGTTTGTGTGGCCGGTCATTGCACATGGCACATGGCTTAGGTTTTACATTTAATTTTTGTTTTCTTTTCATTAGAAAGTAGCTTACCTTTTACGTCCAAGATGGCCTACAAATAGGAAGGCTATCTCATTGTATTTTTCAAGTTTAATTGAGTATTGTTATGCTGCCATTTTTGTGCACTAGCTTTACTTCTCCTAGAAATCTAGGCTATAAACTTCAATCCTTTCACCTTTCTCCCTTGAGCTGGCCGAACCACTCAAACATCACACTCCTCATGCACCTTCAAAGCCAACACAACTCATAGGAGGGCTTTGTTTCACTCACCCATTGCTTCCGCATCACTTTTACTACTTTGATTCAAGAAGAACACATGAAATGCCATCATTTGGTATCATGAGCTTTTGGTTCTTCAAGATGAGTAGCTTGGTCTTTTAAATTTTCAGTTCTTCTTTATTTCATATTGTCATTTACATTCCATACTTGTCTTGCTGTTTTTTACTTTTTAAATTGTTCTTGGTGTGCTTATGGAAGATCCAACCAAAGCACAATTGTTCAATTGATCTTGAACAAATTCTGTGCAGCTTGTGATAGGATTCCTTACACCATTGAATGGCTGTTTTTCTTTTAGGAATTTGAGTCCTTATTGCTTTCTTAATTTTGCTTCATTTTATGCTTTGAGTCTTTATTTTCTGAATCTATAAATGTTGTGTCAAGTCATGTGAATCCATATTTGTCAACAATTCTTAGTAGTCCTATTATTGGCTTGATTGTTTCTTGCTTTTGGGTCTCTTTAAATTGTTTGAATCTGCTATTCTTTGATCCTTTGGTGCCTTTTTTATTTTTAGTTTGAGTTCATAATTGTGTCTTAGTTCTTACACAATTTCCATTCTTACATTTCCATTGTGTTAATTTTGGTTATCTTGCTGTTTTCTTCCAGTTTTCCAGATTTCCCCTGTATCATCTCTCTGTTCTGGGCTGTTTTGTTTAAAAAAATATTTCCACCCATAGGAAAATTCTGATTTTCTGGAAAATGCAAGTTTAAAGTGTTATAGAAAAGACAAAAAAAGAATGAGGTCAAAAGAAGCAACAGAAAAAAATGATAAATCTTACACAATCAGAGTGCAAATCTTGAGCGCTCCAGCTGGCCTAACTGCACACCAAATTTGCAAAAATTATTAAAAAAAATGGTGCATGCGTTTTAGGTGATTCCAAAGCCAAAATTTAGATAAGATCCTGAATTTTCTTGCATCCAAATTTCAGAAACAAATTTTACAATTACAGCTCAGCATAAATCGGGGAACAAACACGTTTTCTGGCCCACAACATTTTCCAGTGGTGCTGTTTTTTTTTTATTTGGTCATCTAATCTAGTGCTTTTCTTTAGGAATTCTTTTGTGTGCCAACCTTTTATTGAGTACCTTTAATTTTTTGCTTTAATTTCTTGAATCTCTTTCTAAGTTGTCATATTATAAATTCTTTTGGTGGTACTGTTTTCTTTCAATTAAATTTGTTTCTTGCTTTTGTTTCTTGACCTCTCATTTTGGGTGCTGGAATTTAATTCTCTCTTGGTGCTTATGTGCATGGAAATTGACTTGGTTTAAGGTTAAGCCCTTGTGAATAGGTGCTGGAAATTGGAGAATTAAAGCCAACTTTCTAAGGAGGAGTCAAAGCTAAGGCGAAACAAGCTTCTTGAAACAAACACTACAAACACCTAGAAGATCAACAATCAAGACAACAAAGAAAGTGCACTAGCCAAAAAGAGGAACAACAAAGGGGGTTTTCTTATCTCCTTTACAACTTGGATTATTGTTAATTACCTCTTTTAAATTACGTTTTAGACGGTGAGTGTGTCTTCAAGGGCTCAAAGTGTCTAAGAAGCCTCACCTAGGGCCGAATAGCGTAGTAATTTAGCTTAGAATTTGTTGCTTGTTTGAACTTGTTTGAACTTGTTTTTCTTTTGTTTTGGTAGAAACGTTTTGCATGCTTAGTATTGTTTAATTTTGTGCTATACCGACTAGCTTTGCTGCATATCTAGCTTACATAGTTTTCTTGCTTTTGATTTCTCAACTTCTTGTGTTCTAAGTGTTTTACTAAGAGAAAATTTTGTGTGAAGTCATTGGAGGAAAGTTTTTGGCAAGGAAAAGGCTTGGTACTTAAGTAGTCCATTGTGACTCACCTCCCTTACCTGGAAAACTCCCTTCTCTAACTTTCCTAAACTTTCTCCAAGTAAAACACCTATATACACAAAGTTTTAGCCATGTCTTCTTCTTCTCACTCTCCAAAGTCTATAGAAAGTGAAGTAAAATCTTTGAAAACTCTTTTAAAAGAAGTATCCCAAGCGGTACAATTGATATCTTTTAGACAATTGGAGAATGAGAACAAAATCAATGAGTTGGCTAAAGCTCAAGAAGAGAAGTCACAAAAATCACAAAAATAAAAAAAAACTCATGCATCCCATTCTCAAAGTATTGAGTCTCTAGGGGAGGGAAGCCGATCAATGATTATTACCAACCACCCCCTAGAAGAACTAGGCAAAGGGAACAAGAGGTGCCAAGGGAAACTAGAGTAGACCTACCTCATTTTCATGGAAAGGAAAATGTAGAAATATATCTAGATTGGGAGATGAAGGTAGAGCAACTCTTTGCTTGCCATAGGGTAAGTGAGGAACGTAAGGTACCCTTAGCCACCCTTAGTTTCCAAGGAAATGCTATGTATTGGTGGACCTCTTTAGAGAGAGATCGACGTCTTCATAGGGAACCTCCCATAGAATATTGGAATGACCTTAGGGGAGCCCTAAGACGTCGACATATACCTTCTTACTACCATAGGGAGTTGATGGACAAGCTCCAAAGACTCCAACAAAAGAATATGAGCGTAGAAGAGTATAGACAAAAGATGGAGCTCTACATGATGAGAGCCTCCATTAGAGAAGAGGAGGAAACCACCATATCTAGGTTCCTTAGTGGCCTATCACTTGAGATAAGAGATAGAGTAGAACTATTACCCTATCAAGACTTGAATGATTTGGTTCAACTTTGCATTAAAGTTGAACAACAAAATTTGCGCAAAACTTCAAGTCAAAGGGTAGATTCTTACTCCAACTCTTATCCCAAGAAAGACTTTAAAAGGGAGGGTAGTACACCTAGAGACGAACCCAAAGAGACTACCAAACCTTTAGTGAAAGATGCCTCCACCCCATACATCCGTGCTAGGGACACCAAATGTTTTAAATGTTTTGGAAGAGGGCATGTGCAAGCACAATGTCCAAACCAAAGAATTTTGTTTTTAAAAGGAAAAGATGAATACACAAGTGGTGAAGATGAACCTAGTACCCAAGAAAAAGGGGAAGGAGAAAGGATAAATCCTTTGGAGGGGGACTTATTGATGATTCAAAGAATCCTCCACAATCAACCTAGTGCACCCATTAAGACACAATGAGAGAACATTTTTCATACTAGATGCAATGTTTTAGAAAATATATGTTCTCTTATTGTGGATGGTGGGTCATGCTGCAATTGTTGTAGCACTAGATTGATTGAAAAATTACAACTACAAGTAGTTCCTCATCCACAACCTTACAATTTACAATGGATCAATGAGGATGGAGAACTACGTGTAGACAAACAAGTGGAAATCGAGTTTTCTATAGGAAACTACAAAGACAATGTTTTATGTGATGTAGTACCTATGGAAGCTTGCCACATCTTATTAGGTAGACCATGGCAATTTGATAAGAAAACCTCACATAATGGTCTAACTAACGAGATTTCTTTTATCCACAAGCATAAAAGGTTTGTACTTAGCCCTTTACCACATTCCCAAGTGGTAAAAGACCAAATACAAATGAAACACAAAAGGGATGAAGAAAAAATAGAAAAAGAAAAAAATTTTGGGAAACAAAAGGCGTGGGAGAATAGTGTTCCTTCCCACAAGGTCATTCAACAAGTCAAGCATATTGAAAATACCTTTACAAACATGCTTCTTGTTGAACAACCTAGCCTTTCCTTTTGTAAAGGAACACTTGCAAGCATGAGCACAAAAAAAAAGTCCTTACAAGAAGCTTGCATAGATCAAGAAGGAGAACTCATGGGACAAAAGAAAGTTGATCAAACGCTAGAGCTTTTAAGAGGAAAACTTTTGTCACCCATGAGAAAAGAGGTTCAAAGACATTACTTTAAGTACAACTCATGTTTTCAAACTACACCTAAAGTAAAGTCTCATGAACTCTATACTCCTTCACCTTTTGCAAATGATCCTTGGGAAGATACAAATTTCATTTTAAAACTCCCTAGGACAACAAAAGGTTTTAATTCAATCTTCATGGTTATGGATAAACTCTTCTCTAGAGAAGTGATACATCTTCATGGTTTATTTTCAAGCATAGTATTGAATAGAGCTCCAACTTTCGCAAACCATGATTTGAGGATTTCCTTTGGAAAACTTGCAACTAAGTTGCACACTTTAAATGCTTATCATCCTCAAACGCATGGTCAAAATATTTTTGAAAATATAGCTCTTTCTATTATGCCTAGAATAATCATGAAGTGCACACACAATTTTAAAGATGAGCAAACATACCATCAAGTAGTTCACAAAACTACTTCTACTTTTAAAGTTATGTGTGTGCTCAATCATCTTTCTTCTTTTAAGTTGTTACCATCTTCTATAGGATTTATGCCTCAAGAGAAGGTAACCACAAATGACCATTTTAAAATACAAAAGATGATTAGAGGCCACACACAACCCTTAAAAGAGAAATCTTGTCCAAGGTTGCCAACACCAAAAGACAAACAACAATGGCAACCTAGTAAAATTAATTTGCAAACTAACACCTATGCTTTATTTGATTATTTCTATAGGTGGACGTTTGATCCAGGAGGACAAGCTTTGAAGAAACAAGATGCTGCTATCCGAGATCAAGCCTGAAGATCTGAGGATAGATCTTCTCAAAAGAAGGAGGAGATGATGGACACCATCCAACCACAACCATTCCCCTAAGCAAAAGCATTGGATTTGAGGACAAATCCTTTTCAAGAGGGAGGGGATGATGGAAGAGGGCCCAAGCTCACCACACTATGAAAGCCAAAAGACTAAGACCGTCTAGCTTCACAAAGGAGCGTCTAGCCTCTCAAAGGAGCGTCTAGTCTTCCAAATGGAGCGTCTAGCTTCACAAGGGAGCGTCTAGCCATGGCTACATAAGGAGCATCTATGAAGAGTCCTAGACCGTCTAGCTTCACACACATGAGCCAAGCTACGGTTTGGGAAGAGAAGGCTTTGTTGCATAAAGGCCCATTAGGGGTACTTAGTAGATAGGATAGTGTAGAAAGCACTTTGTGAAGGAAACATTCTAGAAACTAGGTTTGTGTGGCCGGTCATTGCACATGGCACATGGCTTAGGTTTTACATTTAATTTTTGTTTTCTTTTCATTAGAAAGTAGCTTACCTTTTACGTCCAAGATGGCCTACAAATAGGAAGGCTATCTCATTGTATTTTTCAAGTTTAATTGAGTATTGTTATGCTGCCATTTTTGTGCACTAGCTTTACTTCTCCTAGAAATCTAGGCTATAAACTTCAATCCTTTCACCTTTCTCCCTTGAGCTGGCCGAACCACTCAAACATCACACTCCTCATGCACCTTCAAAGCCAACACAACTCATAGGAGGGCTTTGTTTCACTCACCCATTGCTTCCGCATCACTTTTACTACTTTGATTCAAGAAGAACACATGAAATGCCATCAACAAAGAGGTGACCTTGAAAACTACAAGCATCACAACTTCAAACTTTAACTTGGATTTGAAACATCAAAACTACCATGCTCAACAGTAAGGATATCAGTTTGTGTAGCCATGCAAAGAAGAGAAAAGAAAAATTATATTGAAAAGGTTATTTTACAGAGGTGAGTCTCAATTGTTTATATAACAGAGACTAACAGAGAGAAAGACACTAGCCAATACAAACATGTTAATAGTTTTGATACTTAACAATGTTTATCAAAAGAAAGTCGGGCAAAATATCGATCCCGAGGGAGATGAAGTAGACCAATCTTTTTCTGGGTTCATAATCTCCTTGCTCACACAATTCCTCTACTTTCATTTTGTTGAGGCACCCCTAGTGACAACAGGTATTGAATGAGAAAGTAAATGATTTCTGATCAATTAATACCATCAAAGTGAAAAATTAAATTGTCCATAAAAACTACTCTTTGCATTCCATTTTACTACCTCTCTATTTTGACATTTGTTCAAGATTCAATTGTTCTCTAGGCGAGATGCTACAAATTGTTAATGTTGATTTAAAACTTGTCATTTGTGTTAAAATCCTCCGATATAGTATATTTTTGCCTACCAGTTACTTAAAAAAAATGTTTAACTATACAAAAATAAAAGTAATTAATTCATGTTATAATTAAACAGGTATAGCTAACCATCAAATTATCTGTTGTTTTTTTAAACAAACCCTAAAATAAGATTTTAATTAGGTTTCTATTAATTACAAACATTTCACTCATTTTAAACCAATTGAATAAATTGAAAAAGAAAATATAAAGATAGCATTAAACAGTTTAAGACTGCACACAAATTTATGGATAACTAAAATTATTTACTGTTCTTAAAAAATATAAACATATCAGTCGATCTCGTTGTGACATTTTAATCTCTTATAATTTTTTAGCTGAAATTTATTTTCCATATTTTTAGAAGTTATTGCACCTGTAATCTACATATATTGTTAGTTTTTTTATAGGGTCCGAGTTGTTCGTCTTGCATAGATCCGGTCCGTGTTAGAAGTTTAAACTTATTTTACTGAACCGTCCAGCATAAGAAGTAACCCGCGTGTCTGCGGACCAGCCTGCATAAGAATTTTTTTTTCTTCAAAAATTAAAACTTCATTAATTATAAAAAAACTTATTTATCTGTGTTTCAAGTCATTTAATTAAGATAAAAATATAAATTCAAGTATGAGGATTGTTAGAAGGCTTGATTAAAAATAATTAAAGTTTTGCTTTGCATATATTTTTTCCTATATATGTATGTAAATGTACAAGAGTATCTTACCAAAGTTTTGCTACAAAATATTTTAATGAAGATGACTAATTTTTTAAGTATCCTATTGAAATCTCTTTTTTATATTATTTTTTTAATAATAAATTTTAAATATACGACTTTACTTAAAACTAAATCTACTGTCACTCTTAATACTAACTCCTTTAGATGATTAAAATAAAACATTCTTTTTTTAGTACATTAAATTCAATTTTTTTAAAATAAAATAAAATAAAGGTCACACTGCAATAATGGATGAATGACTATGATTTTTTTACAAAAAAAAATTAAATAATTATTTTTTTAATTACGTGGGCCAGTGAACCAACCCATCCTATCTTGTTATTGACCTACACAGACTGCGAATTATGCGAGACGGGTCAAAGCGAGTTAGCGAACTAAATTAGTAAACTTATCCCACACTTTTTGGTAGCGGGTTGAAGCCATCACTAGTTTTTTTACTTGTGCGACAAATATAAAATATATGAAATGGTTTAAAAAGTTTAAAATTGAAGAAAAAAAATAAAGAAATTTAAATAATTTTCTAGAAAAGTGATGAGCAAGTGTAAGTTCAACATCTTCTATTTTTTTTATTAATGAACTTTGAATGAAAAGCTTATATTGATTTAAATAAAATAAAGTAATTTTACTGATATAATCTTAATTAAATTATTGAACATGGAATAATGCTTCTATTTTCTTTCTCACTTCAGAGTTCAACCTTTAGTTGTATTACCTTTCCTTCACTAACCCTAGATTCTTGGAAAATGAAATAAACTTTTTTTTTTCTAAATTTTGAAAAGGTTTTTTAGAATAAAAAATAAAAACAGAAATGATTTTCTTAAACTAGGCAAGTCCTTGACTATTTTTTTTATATAGAACAACAACCTGCAAAAAAAAAGTCAAATATATAATAAATATAAAAAAAATTATTCAAAGTGTGAAATCTCATTATTTGTTTAAAATAATTTAAAAAATACAATATATATACATATACCAAAAATTGAAGAATAAAATAACTTTGCACTTGAGATTTATTCAAGAATAAAATAAAAACTAATTGTAAATTTAGTATACAGTGGAGTTCGATTTAGTTCTAAACATAAGAACAAAATCATAAAATATAAAGTTCATTTTTTTTCTTTTTTTAGTGTTTTGTATTAATCATCTGTTTAATTTTCAAATTTGTATTCAAATCACTTGAGCAATTCGACGTGTCTCTGCACCATGAACCTACCATTAATGTTAATTTTGATTGAATTTTGAGTCTTCAGTGATAAGAATAAGTGAGAATCTGGCCAAAGAAGAAGAAAATGGTGGAAGGGAGAGAGTGAGAGTGGAAAGCATGGAAGTGGGTATGCTTCCAATCTCAGCTTCAAAGAGAGGAAAACTCTTGGCTGCTGGTTACACCTCTCTCGATGCCATTGCTCGTACCTCCGCCTCCCTCCTTGCTCGAGGTTTTTTCCCTTCAATTTCAATTCTTAGCCCTTCTTTCATTTTTCAATTGGGTATGCTTTATGTTAAAAAAAGTTCCTTTTTTTTCACCCACCCTTAATCTCTCTTTCACAGATATTGAAGTTTCTGATAGTGAAGCCTGTGAAATTCAGAATCTTGCAGCCAAAGCTGGTGCTTTGGAGACACCAAATGGGACTCACACTACTGTTGTTGGTGGTATGTGTTGTGTTTTTGAGTAATGATCAGAATTGTTTATTTTCATGTTATGCATATAAATTGTTATGATTCAAAAGTGTGAATGTGTCTGAACATCAATATATGAGAAAAATGACCCGTATACCCATTGCCTTAAGGTTATATAAGAAAAATGACCCGTATACGAATTTGTGTTGGAGGTAATGTTTGAAGAGGTTAGTGATGTGTGTTACTGGGCTGTGCAGTTGGAAATTATGTGTGGTCCTAGTGTCGTATGATTCATATAGCCGACCTCCTAGTGGGAAAAGTTGTTATACCCAAAGAATTTTCAATTTATGATATCAAGTTTTTTCAAGCTGGGATGTTGTGTGTCTTAGAAATCAAGTTTATGAAATTTGGGAAAACTTAGAAGCAAGAAGCAATAGCTTTCATTAATATAATTTTGAAGCTTCCTGCCAATAGTGCTGATGGGGGAGTTTTACAGACAAATTGTTATGGTGAGACAATTGGTTTTCCTACACTCTAGCTTAGCTTTAGATAGTTTGTAAAATCATGTATTAGATAGCATCTCATTTGAAGAAACATCCCCTTGTGAGTATAGGAAGATTATTTAATGGGGAGAAAATCAAAGAGCTATCAAGTATCTTCTATGCTCAATGAAAAAGTAAATAGACATTCTATTTATTTGGCAATAAGTACTTTGGTTTTACTTGATATGTGATATTCTCTTATGATTGATGTCTTATTTTCTTGTGTGATGTGAATTGAGTTCAGTCCAGTATATTCCACAGACCATGATTCCCTCTAGCACTTAAAGTTTTTTTCTTGTTTTCCTTTTCTCCTTTGTGTCTTTGTGTCATGCAGGTGGTCAGACTGCCTGGGATATGCTCAATGATGAGAAGTTTTCTTCTTACATTACCACATCTTGTGTGGATCTGGATAACATCCTTGGTGGAGGAATTAAGTGTAAAGATGTCACTGAAATAGGTTAGGCTTCTCTAAATAGTATGAAATCCATAGTCATGATTTCTAAGGAAATATGTGGCCCTGTTTGTTCAAGCTTTTTTCACCAAAGAATCACTTTTTAAAAAAATAATGACATTTTTTAGTTTCTTACGGTTTTGTTACAGTGTTTGTTCACAATAATCAGAAGCTGATTAGATTTTAAAAAATTGATCATAATCAAAAGTTAAATTTGATTAAAATAACTCCTCATAAACTAGTTACTTATTTTTTTTTAAAAAGCTGATTATTCTGATTGTAAATAAACATGAATTAACTTCTGCATTTTTTAAAATCTCTAAAAAATAATCACTGATTTATTTTATGCCAGAATCATTTTTTTTAATCTTTAAGAAACTAGCTCATACATTACTTGTTCTGTTGCATGCATGAATACCTTGCAGTTTGCTTTCTTTCTTCCCTTTTCTGGTTGCAATATAATTTTTTTTTTGTTTATATAGGCGGAGTTCCAGGCATTGGTAAAACACAAATTGGGTATTCTTTGTCATTCTAATTTTCTGGATCATGTTGCTATTGTTCCTTTCCATCCTATATTGTGAAATGTGTGGTTATTTATAATATTGAGGGTTGTTTATGTTTGCAGGATTCAACTTGCGGTAAATGTTCAGATTCCTCAAGGATACGGTGGCCTAGGTGGGAAGGCAATATACATTGGTAAGAACCCTAAGATTCTAATACTCATTAAGCATTTGATGCAGACCATTCATTGCACTTCTTGTGCCTATGTGATACTTAGACACAGAAGGAAGCTTTATGGTTGAACGTGTTCTTCAAATTGCTGAAGCATGCATAGAAGACATGGCTGAATATAGCAACCACTTTCACAAGGATTTTCAAGCTTGTGAAGTTAAAATGCACCCTAATAACATCTTGGAAAATATATTCTATTTTCGTGTTTGCAGCTACACTGAGCAAATCGCCTTGATAAATTACTTAGACAAATTCATCATGGAGAATAAAGACGTAAGTATAGTATTTCATCTATTGAATTGATTTTTTTTTTCAGCCAACACATTGAAGATGATACTTAACCTCATACGTTGCATCAATTGTAGACAATGGCAATACTCTTGCTTTGACTTTCTTTCCTTTTGCTTTCAACCAATTGTTTTGTTACACCATAATAATCCATTGTGGTCTATTTTTACATACTTAATTTCAGGTAAAGATCATCATTGTCGATAGTGTGACTTTCCACTTCCGCCAAGACTTCGATGATATGGCTCTCAGGACTCGATTACTCAGTGAAATGGCTTTGAAGTTGATGAAGCTTGCAAAAAAATTCTGTTTGGCTGTAAGAATCAATTCATCTACTTTCCACAAGTATTTTCTACTGAAATTAATCATTGGTAGCAGCTGAAACACGCCTGATGCGATTTATGTAGATCAAGTGTAAAACTTGCAGAGATACTTAAACACCAAGTTAGTAGATAGCTCAAATCCGTTTGAGTAAAGCAAGAAAGTATAAAAATAAAACAATTAACAAAGGAGTGATGGATTATGTTATGCAATCATCCACCATTTCATATGGCATGTCCAAGAGTCCCTTGGATTTGTTCCAGTCAGTGAGCATTGTACCATGGAATTTGCCATGCTTCCTTGTTTTCATCCTCCTTAATATCCAACTGCAAAAGTGATCTTCTTGCAGGTTGTTATGCTGAATCAAGTAACAACCAAGTTCATTGAAGGTTCATTTCAATTGACTCTTGCACTAGGCAAGTTTTGTTTCATTCTCACTTGGACTTTTAGCTTGTATGAACAATATCTGTTTTGTCCCTTCATTAAAGAATTTTGTTGTTTATACTTTACTGAACAGGAGATAGCTGGTCACATTCATGCACAAATAGGATCATATTATTTTGGAATGGCAATGAACGACATGCCTTTATTGACAAGTCCCCTTCTCTTAAATCAGCATCAGCTCCATATTCTGTGACCAGTAGGGGCATAAGAAATTCTATTTCAAGCTGCAAAAGGATCAAGATGATGTGAGATTTTGAGTAAGATTCCCTCACCCTTTTTGCTTATTCCCTTGTAAAACTTTTGGACTCAACAAAAAATATACAACATGTTTCACCCTTTTTTGGCTTTCCTACATGCTGCCTTTGTGTTTTGGTTGGTGTTATTGATAAGCCTCATCTACTATTTTTGCCAAAACATGATTTTTCTAACTTTTTTATGACATCTCAGGAATCCTTTTGAAATGATGACAGTTGAATGCTGATAAAATAGGGAAATTAATTTTTTTTTATAAATATACTGAAAAAGAAATTGGATGGTAAAATTTTAAGAAACAATGATAAATGAAGGATTAAATATTAATTATACCTCAAAAATAATATTGCAAATATGATTAATGTTTCATCCTTTGATATTGCCAATGGAATCAACTGTTGTATATGAAAATACACATACGTACAAAGAAATCACATGAAAATGAAAATGAAAATGAAAATGATTTTTTTTAAATACTAAATGAAAATTAATGGTGATGGATCATATTGTGTAAATCATTCATATTCAGTTTTTTTCTTATTTCTATTTTTTTTTCTTTCACAATTTAGATATTAGGTGTGTATAAGAAATCACATGAAAATGAAAATGAAAATGATTTTTTTTTTAAATACTAAATGAAAATTAATGGTGATGGATCATATTGTGTAAGTCATTCATATTCAGTTTTTTTCTTATTTCTATTTTTTTTTCTTTCACTATTTAGATATTAGGTGTGTATGTTTAAAGTTTTATATGGTTAAGAGTTGCAATTATGCATAACTAATATATATAACTCTCATCCATTCAGTAACCAAAACTTTTTTTAAGAACAAAACAAAATAGTAATAAATATATTGAAATTCAAAATGGACATTATTATTTTAATGAAGATTTCATATTCAAAAGCTATTTTAATGTATAATATTAAATCATTTCGTCTTTGTCTACATATGCTGATTATAATTGAGAAAGTAAAAGTGTGGATGCGTAAATATTTGGTTATTAATCTAGTGGTTTTGTAAAAAAGTTAATGAAAGATAGGAGAAAAATATACAAATTTTACAATATTATTATTATTGTTTTTAAGATTGATAATAATATTTTTTTTTAAATGACATAGAAATTATAAAATTTGTTGAAACATACATTAGAATTTGTTAAACTGACTATGGTGGTTTTAAATAAAATTAAAATTATTATTGTTATTATAAAAAATTATAAAAAAGGGAATTAATTTGATAATTTTTGTTGTTATGTGTACGGTGATAAATAAATTTAGGGATGTTAAAAAATAAAAATAAGTTTTTTAAATAGGTTTAATGATACATTGGAAGAGTAAGAATGTTTGAAAAGATTATTAAAAAATATAATTAATGTTATAAATTTTGGGATAAAAATGGGAAATGATTAATAATGATTGTAGGGTTAAAATTATAATTTTAAGACCTGAAATTTGTTAGAATATATGACCTTAAACAAGAGGGAGGGGTGAATTGTTTATAAGAGATTTTCGCAAACTTTGATGATATAATAACATTCAATGCCGAATTACAGAGAAAATAATCAAGGAAACAAATACCCAAAATTGTTTTAAGATGATATCAGAAAAACAATCGGTTGTTTTGTCGAAACAATCGGTTGTTTTTATCAGCAGTTAATAAAAATAGCTTAAAACAGATATATGTGAGATCAGGGAAAGAGAGAATCACACAAACAGATTTATACTGGTTCACTCTTACACCAAAAGCTACATCCAGTCCCCAGAAACCACTGGGTAATCCACTATGCAATCAAAACCAGATTACAAACATCACACACCAAAGTAGTGACCTTGAACCCCTCAAGAAACACATTACCTTTGGCAAACCACACCAAGAATGTTGATCTTGAACACCTCAAGAACACACAACACTCCTTGGCAACACAACTACAGAAGTACAGTAATCAATGAAGAAGAGAATAAAATACACTTGGGTATTACAAAGCTTAAAGTTCAGAATTACAACCCAATCCTATTTCACACACTTAAGAATGATCCAAAGCTCTTTCAAATCTTGGAAAAACTGTTTTGATAAACTCTTTCTCTTACTCCAAGATTAGGAGCATAAAACCACCTTTATATAGACTCATCAAGTGGCCAAAAGCATTTAATAAAGGAGCCAAGTTAGTTAGGATCATTTAAAACATATTAAAACCACTTAACATAATTCTGTTAAGGTTTTTAGGAACACAATCGATTGTTTTGTCGAAACAATCGATTGATTTGGTTTGACAGCAAAGTCAACCAAGTCAAACAGCTTTCAAACTTTTTCAAAAACTACTAAGGTAAAACAACCTGTTGTTTCGAAAAACAACCTGTTGAAATTTTGACAGCTTTTTAGAAAACACATCTTTTCAAAAGGTTAAAGATTCAAATGAACTTGGATCATATTAAGGAGTGAATTAACAAGTTTCAAACAACTAGACAACACACACACCCAACAACAAGTTCTTCAAGCTTTCCTCTTGGATTTGGAGACATCAAAGCATCTTGTTCAATAGAATTAAGAAAAAAATTTAATTGGAATGAAAATGATTGTAAATGTAGTTTTATATATTACCTAAACTATAATAAAAAAATTAAGGTAATACTCTTACAAATACTAGTAGTACTAGTACTATTAGTAATACTAATACTGTTATTAATACTAGTACTACTAGTAATACTAGTACTGTTAGTACTGCTAGTAATATTAATACTGTTAGAAATACTAGTAGTATTAGTACTGTTAGTAATACTAGTACTGCTAGTAATACTAGTACTCCTAGTAATACTAGTACTGTTAATACTACTAGAACTGGTAGTAGTAATAGTACTGCTAGTCATACTATAAATACTAGTAATACTAGTATTGTTAATAATACGAGTGGTTCTATTAATGTTAATAATACTAGTACTGCTAGTAATACTAGTACTCCTAGTAATACTAGTACTCCTAGTAATACTAGTACTGTTAATACTGTTAGAACTGGTAGTAGTAATAGTACTGCTAGTCATACTATAAATACTAGTATTGCTAGTAATACGAGTGGTTCTATTAATACTAGTAATATTTGTAATACTAATAATACTAGTAATATTAGTACTTCTAGTAATACTAGTACCACTAGTACTGCTAGTACTTCTAGTAATACTAGTAATACTAGTGCTGCTAGTAATACTAGTGCTGCTAGTAATACTAGTGCTGCTACTAATACTAGTACTGCTACTAATACTAGTACTGCTAGTAATACTAGTACTGCGAATACTGCTAGTACTGCTAGTAATGTGAGTACTGCTAGTATTGCTAGTAATACTGGTATTGCTAGTACTTCTAGTAATACTAGCAATAGTTGTACTCCTAATAGTACTTGTACTAGTACTAGTAGTAAGTATACTGGTAGTAATACTAGTACTTCTAGTCATACTAGTATTGTTAGTACTGCTAGATTTGCAAGTTGTACTAGTAATACTACTAATACTAATACTGCTAATAATACTAGTAATATTAAAAATACTAATACTGCTAGTAATGCTTGTAATACTAATAATACTAATACTACTGATACTGCTAGAACTGCTAGTAATAATAGTATTGTTAGTAATACTACTATTGTGAGTATTGCTAGTAATACTAGTACTGGTAGTAATACGAGTAATACTAGTACTGCTAGTACTACTAGTAATACAAGTACTTCGAGTATTGCTAGTAATACTCGTACTGCTAGTAATACCGGTATTGCTAGTAATATCGGTACTTCTAGTAATACTAGTACTGATAGTAATACTGGTACTGCTAGTAATACTAGTAATACTTGTACTTGTAGTAATACTAGTACTGTTTGCATTACTAGAATTGTTAGTAATACTACTAATACTAGTACTGTTAGTGTTCCTGCCGGTTGACCAGATTGTCGTTCGTGCGTAGCTTCAAGGTGCGTATCAAGGACTCCTTCATCTTCGTTCCAATCTTCACTCTTTGCCGTCGTGAATACCTGAAATAGAGAGACAAAAGGGCGCCCTCGCGGCCGTTTGCACTCCGACGCTCAAGTCAGTACTAGCAGAAAACACCGTGCACCTCCGTATCATAACATTCCAGACACCGTGTTCAGAAGGTGCGTAACTGAATTGTAACTGAATTCTCTCTCGTTCTCAAGTCACTCATGCATACAGTGTGAAAGCGTAAAATGACTCAAAACGTACCTTAGTCTACTGACAGCGAGAGCTTATATACCTTGTCAGTGCTTCTGCCCCGTGTCTCCTTCTGACTTTAGCGTAACTCTGTGTGGATGGCCTTACGAAGTTGTAACCCAACTTAGGGAAATCCCAGCGTGTAAGTCTCTCTTCTCGAAGTGCATCTGGCGCAGGGGGTGACTACATGGTTGCCAACTCATGCGCCCCAGCTTCTAGTCACTCGCCCTGGGAGTATTTCTGCCCTCCTCACGTACTGTCGCGTCCCCACGCCTCATGCACTGATACTTCGTGAGTTAGGTCTCTCCGTGCTGGTGCTGGGGGTGTGGCTTGGAAACCACCTTTCTCTTCTATTGTTACTCTTTCGGGGTACCGAGGCCCGAGACCTCCACGCCCCTACCGTGCCGCCTCCTACCCTGCCGCCCCCTCCACGGTAACTCTCACCCGTGGGTACCGGGGGGTGGCACCACCCAACTGTAAGCACTTCTTGGTTCGAACCCAGTCAACGCCCGAGGTCGGTCAATGCCCGGGGCCTAGTCAACGCCCGAGGCCTGGTCGAGCCCCCTTCTCACCTCTTTGCGCCCTAATGGGTCCTACCAAGTGTTGACTTTGGTCAATGCCCGAGGAAGAGTCGGTACAGCTAGTAATACTCGTACTGCTTGTAATTATAGTAATACAAGTACTCTTAGTAATACTAGTACTGCTAATAATACAAGTAATACTTGTAATACTAGTAATTCTAGTAATACTAGTAATTCTAGTACTACTAGTAATACTAGTACTGCTAGTAATGCAAGTAATACTAGGGGTTCTAGTAAAACTAGTTTTACTTGTAATATTAATAACAGTAGTACCCCTAGTAATACTAGTACTACTAGTAATACAAGTAATTCTAGTAATACAAGTACTTCTAGTAATACTAGTAATACAAGTACTTATAGTAATACTAGTACTGTTAGTACTGGTAGTAATACTATTAAGACTAGAATTGCTAGAAATACGAGTAATAGTATTGGTTCTAGTAATACATGTAATGGTAGTAATACTAGTACTTCTAGTAATACTAGTCAAGTCATACTAGTACTCCTAGTAATATTAGTACTGCTAGTAATACTAATACTATTACTAATACTTGTACTTCTAGTACGGTTAGAAATACTAGTAATTCTTGTAATACTAGTAATTCTTGTAATACTAGTAACACTATTAATAGTAGTACAGCTAGAAATACTAATAATACTAGTACTGCTAAAAATACTAGTAATACAAGTACTGCTAGTAATACTAATACTAATACTGCTAGTACTGCTGATAATACTAGTACTACTACTACTACTAGTACTACTAGAAATACTAGTAATTCTAATAGTGCTAGTACTGCTAGTAATACTAGTATTTCTAATACTTGTAATATTAATACTGTTAGTAATACTAATACTGCTATTAATACTAGTAATATTAGTACTGCTAGTAATACTAGCACTTTTAGTACTAATACTAATACTAAGACTTCTAGTATTACTAGTACTACTAGTAATACTATTAATACTAGTACTACTAGTAATACTAGTACTTCTAGTACTCTACTTATAATAGTAATACTAGTACTGCTAGTAATACTAGTACTGCTTGTAATACTAGTACTGCTTGTAATACTAGTACTCCTAGTAATACTAGTACTTCTAGTATTGCTAGTAATACTAGTACTTCTAGTAATACTAGTACTGCTAGTAATACTAGTACTGCTAGTACTACTAGTAGTGCTAGTACTACTAGTACTGCTAGAAATACCAGAACTGTTAGTAATACTTGTAATTCTAGTACTGCTAGTAATATTTGTACTTCTAGTACTGCTAGTAATACTAGTATTGGAAGTAAAACTAGTACTGCTTTTAATACTATTAATAATTATAATAATAGTAACACGAGTAACACTTCTAGTACTTATAGTAATACTAGTACTACAAATACTGTTAGTACTACTACTAATAATATGTAGTACTTTTAGTAATAATTATACTAGTGCTGCTAGTATTGCTAGTACTAATAGTACTGCTAGTAGCACTAGTAGTACTGTCAGTAATGCTAGTATTGCAAGTAATGCTAGTACTGCTAGTACTGTCAGTAATGCTAGTACTGCCAGTAATGCTAGTACTGACAGTTATGCTAGTACTGCCAGTAATGCTAGTTCTGCCAGTATTGCTAGTACTTCATGTAATACTAGTACTGTCAATAATACTAGTACTGCTAGTAATACTGGTACTGTTAGTACTGTTAGTACTGTTAGTAATACTAGTACTGCTAGTAATACTAGTACTGCTAGTATTCTTAGTAATACTAGTACTGGTAGTACTTCTTGTAATACTAGTACTGCTAGTAATAATAATACTTATATTAATACTACTACTGTTAGTAATACTAGTACTGCTAGTAATACTAGTACTACCAGTACTGCTTGTACTACTACTAATACTAGTACTGCAAGTAATGCTAGTACTTCTTGTAATACTAGTACTGGTAGTACTGCAAGTAATACTAGAATTGCTAATAATACTAGTACTAGCACTAGTACTGCTAGTAATACAAGTACTGCTAGAAATACTAGTACTACCAGTACTGCTAGTACTACTAGTACTGCTTGTACTACTACTAATACTAGTACTGCAAGTAATGCTAGTACTTCTTGTAATACTAGTACTGGTAGTACTGCAAGTAATACTAGAATTGCTAATAATACTAGTACTAGCACTAGTACTGCCAGTAATACAAGTAGTTCTAGTAATGCTACTAGTTCTAGGAATACTAGTATTATGAGTAATACTAGTACTGCTAGTAATACTAGTACTACTTGTACAACTAGTAATACTAGTACTTCTTGTACTGCTAGTAATACTAGTACTGTTTGTACTGCTAGTACTGCTAGTTATACTAATACTTCTAGTAATACTAATACTGTTTGTAATACTAGTTCTGCCAGTAATACTAGTACTTCTAGTAGTGCGAGTAATACTAGTACTTCTAGTAATACTAGTACTGCCAATAGTACTAAGACTGTCAGTACTACTAGTACTGCCTGTAATACTACTACTTCTAGTAGTGCTAGTAATACTAGTACTTCTAGTAATACTAGTAGTGCTAGTACTACTAGTACTGCTAGTACTACTAGTACTGCTAGTACTACTAGTACTGCTAGTAATACTAGTACTGTTAGTACTACTAATAATACTTTTACTTATAGTACTTATAGTATTACTAGTAATATTATTATTTCTAATAATAGTAGTAATAATTATAGTAGTACTGCTACTAAATCTAGTATTGTTACTAACACTAGTACTGCTAGTAATACTAGCACTACTAATACTGATAGTAATACAAGTATTGATAGTAATATTAGTACTGCTAGTAATGCTATTAGTAGTACTGCTGGGAGTACTAGTTCTGTTAGTAGTGCAAGTAATACTAGTACTCTTAGTAATACTAGTACTGCTTGTTTTAGTAGTACTGCCAGTAATGCCAGTAATGTCAGTACTTCCAGTAACGTCAGTAGTGCCAGTACTGCCAGTAACGCAAGTATTGCTAGTACTGATAGTAATACTAGTACTGCTAGTAATACTAGTAATTTTAGTAATGCTACTAGTAGTACTGCTTGGAGTACTAGTTGTACTAGTAGTGCTAGTAATAATTGTAGTTATGTCAGTATTGTCAGTAATGCCACTAATGCCAGTAATGCCAGTAATGCCAGTACTGCCAGTAATGCTAGTACTTCTAGTAATGGCAGTACTTTCAGTAATGTCAGTAATGCCAGTACTGCCAATAATGTCAGTACTGCCAGTAATGCCAGTACTGCCAGTAATGTCAGTAATGCCATTACTGCCAGTAATACTAGTATTGCTAGTACTGCTTGTAGTATTTGTACTGCTTGTAATACTAGTACTGTTCGTACTGCTAGTAATACTAGTACTGGTAGTTATAGTAGTACTGGAGGTATTGTTAGTACTTTTTGTAATACTAGTACTAGTAGTACTGCTAATAATACTAGTACTACTAGTAATACTAGTACCTCTAGTTGTTATAGTAGTATTAGTATTGCTAGTAATACTAGTACGGCTACTAATACTAGTACTTCTAGTAATACTAGAATTGCTAGTAATACTAGTACTGCTACCGCGTCCCCACGCCTCATGCAGAGATACTCCGTGAGTTGGGTTTCTCCCTGCTGGTACTGGGGTGTGGCTTGGAAACCTACCTCTCTCTTCTATTACTAGCAGTACTAGTACTATGAGTACTGCTAGTAATACTACTACTGCTAGTAATACTAGTACTGCTAGTAATACTAGTACTGCTAATAATACTAGTAATCCTAGTACTACTAGAAATACTAGTACTGCTAGTAATACTAGTACTGCTAGTAATACTATTACTGCTAGTAATACTAGTACTGCTAGTAATACTAGTACTGCTAGTAATCCTAATACTGCTAGTAATCCTAGTACTGCTAGTAATACTAGTAATGCTAGTACTGTTAGTAATGCTAGTAATACTAGTACTGCTAGTAATACTATTACTGCTAGTAATACTAATACTGCTAGTAATACTAGTACTGCTAGTAATACTAGTACTGCTAGTAATGCAAGTAATACATGTACTGCAAGTAATACGAGTAGTGCTAGTAATGCTAGTAATACTAATAGTACTAGTACTGCAAGTAATACTAGTACTGCTAGTAATACTAGTAATGCTTGTACTACTAGTAATACTAGTACTGCTAGTAATACTAGTAATGCAACTAATACTAGTACTGCAAGTAATACGAGTAGTGCTAGTAATATTAGTAATGCTAGTAATACCAGTAATGCTAGTCTTGCTAGTAATACCAGTAATGCTAGTCTTGCTAGTAATACCAGTAATGCTAGTCTTGCTAGTAATACCAGTAATGCTAGTCTTGCTAGTAATACTAGTAAATCTAGTACAGCTAGTAATACAAGTACTACTAGTAATACTAGTAATACTAGTACTGCTAGTTAAACTAGTAATACTAGTACCGCTAGTAATACTAGTACTTCTACTGATGGCAAATTCATGAAGTTCTTCTTAGAATCATGTGAAAGATGGTGCGGAAGCCATGGATGTGTATGAGCAGGATCCTCCTAAGAGCTATGGTGATCTTGAAGGTACATGGTGTGTATGGAAGTTGGGAGCTTCGGCCAGCCCAATGAGAGGTGAAGGATGTGAAGATTAGAGCCTAGAAACTAGGTAGAAGCAAAGCTTGGCACAAAGTTGGCAGCATAACTTTACTATTCAATTAATCTTCCAAATACATGAGCCAAGCCCTCTTATTTATAGTGTTTAGGGGGCTGGAAATTAAAAAGAAAGTGGAGGGAAATTCAAATGAGAAGCATTTGAATTTGGAGCCAATTCCTAGTCACAAGGGAAGTGTGACTTGGTTTCTATTTTTGGCACCTCCTAAATCTATAGCTACACCTTCTTTTGTGTCACATGGAAGGTGTGACTTAGCTTTATACATTTGCACCTCTTATATTTATATCTACACCTCCCTTTATATTCTACTAAAAATACTCAAAAGTAATTACAAAAGAAAGACATCCAATGATGCTTAGTTTGCCCATATTTTCTATTTGTTGGGCTTGAGTTGAAGCTTGAACTTGTATTTGGGCTTGGGCTTGGGCTTTTTCTATCATGGGCTTGGGCCTCTTCCATCATCCCCTCCCTCTTGAAAAGGATTTTTCCTCAAATCCAACGCTTCTTCATCATCATCATTATGTGGATGTATGTGGCTGGATGGTTTCCATCATCCCCTCCTTCTTGAGAGGATTTGTCCTCAGATCTACAGGTTCGATCTCGAACAACAACCTTATTCCTATTTTGAAAACTAGGCTCGTCCTCCATGATCAAATGTCCATCTCTGTGAGTCATCAAACAAATCAAATGTGTTAGTTTGAGCAGTTGTGTAAACATTAATTTTAGGAAGTTGCCATTCCTTTTGTTTTTCTATTGTTTTTGGCAACTTCTCATAATATTTCTCTATTTGTTGTTGTATTTGTTCTTGAATTCTCTCATGCATTTTCTTAACAAAATCATCTTTTGTAACTCCTTCCTTATGCACAAAGGTATGTGGATTAGGAAGGGGTAATAAATCTAAAGGAGAAAGAGGATTAAGTCCATATACAACTTCAAATGGGAAAATATTGGTAGTTTTGTGAACTACACTATGGTATGTATGCTCATCTCTAGAGTTGTGTCTGTCCTTTATGATTATTCTAGGCATAGTAGAAAGAGGTAGATTTTCAAATGTATTTTGACCATGCTTTTGAGGATGATAAGAATTTAAAGTGTACAACTTAGTTGCAAGTTTTCCCAAGAGAATCCTCAAATCATGGTTTGCGAAATTTGGAGCTCTATCCAACACTAGGCTTGAAGATAAACCATGAGGATGTATCACTTCTCTAGAGAAGAGTTTATCCATATCCATGAAAATGGAATCAAAACCTTTTGTTGTCCTAGGAAGCTCTAATATGAAATTTGTGTATTCCCAAGGATCATTTGCAAAAGGTGAAGGAGTATAGAGTTCTTGAGACATTGCCTTAGGTGTAGTTTGAAAACAAGAATTGTACCTAAGGCAATGTCTTTGAATCTCTTTTCTCATTGGGGACAAAAGTTTTCCTTTTAAAAGCGCTAGATTTTTATCAACTCTAATTTGACACATGAGTTCTCCTTCATGAAGACTTTCTCTCTTATGTGTAAAGGTAGTCTCGTTGTTACAACCATTGTTTATGAGAATTTGTACACTTGGCAATGGTTGTCTCAATAAGACATGACAAGTTTCTTTAGGCACTACCTCACATAAAAATTTGTTTTTGTAAATGCTTATAGATATCAATTGGTGATATCCTAGCACATATGAAAAATAATCTACTTTATCTTTATCTATGCAAGCTTCTTTTAAAGACTCTTCTTTTTTGCTTATGCTTGCAAGTGTTCCTTTACAAAAAAAGGTAAGGCTTTGAGGTTGTTCAACAAGACACATATTTTCAAAGGTATTTTTAAATCTTTTGTCTTGTTGAATGACCTTGTGGGAAGGAACACTCTTCTCCCACGCCTTTTGTTTCTCAAGGGTCTTCTCATGCTTTTCTTTTTCCTTTTCTTTTTCTATAGCTTCCCTTTCAACTTCCTCTCTTTTCTTTTGTATTTTTCTTTCCTTTCTTTCTTTATGGGAAGCAAACAATTTTTCTACCCTCATTTCCCAATCTAGGCAAGCTTCTATATTTTATTTTCCATGGAAATGGGGTTGGTCTACCCTAACCTCTCTTGGGTTTTCTTGTTCTTTTCTATCTCTTTTATGTCTTCTAGGGGGTGCTTGATAATAATCATTTATTCTAAGGCTTCCCTCCCCAAAAGAATCATGATCTTTAGAGATAGATGCATGAGAAGGTTACTTTTTTAAAATGTGAGACTCCTCATCCTTTGCTTTAGTCAATTCATTAGTTTTAGCCTCATTCTCCAATTGTTTAGAAAAAAATTGATTGCATATCCTTGGAAAGTTGTTTCAAAAGTGATTTCAAGGATTTCACCTCACTTTTAAGAGATTTAGAGGAATGACAAGACATGACTAAAGCTTTGTGTATACAAGTATTTTACCTTGAGAAAATTTAGGAAAGTCAAAGAAGGTAGTTTTCTAGGTAAGGGAGGTGAGTCACAAAGGACTACTTAAATACCAAGCCTTTGCCATAGCCAAAAACTATCCCTCAATGTCTTCACACAAAGCTTTCTCTTAGTAAACCACTTAGAACACAATTAAGTTGATAAATCAGATTTTAATGCAAGAAAACAATGCAAGCTAACTGTACCGCCCTGGTGGTCGGGAGTGATGACGTGGCAACAAACTACAGTATGGGCGTGTTGACAAGGCGCCAGGTTGGAAGAAGGGAAGGAAGTCGGGGGGCTCGTGAAGTCGCCGGTTGTTAAGTTGGCGTGCTCCGACCTCCAGCATACCAGGACCGGCGATCACCGGGTTAAAGATGAAGTCGCCAGATGTAGACTCAGGCGACCTAGTGATTGGAGATCGCCAGAGCAAGCACATCGCCGGAGATGAAGGTCGTGCAGATTATGAAGGCGGCCGGCGAGACCACAGGGAAGGTGTATGAAGGCACCCTAACTCGCCAGTTCCAGTAGAGATCGCACTCCCAAGTTAGCTATGTACTGGGCAGCACCATGCATAAATAACTTAGCCAAAAAGGGAGTCAGGAGCAACACCCAAGTCAAGGAGCCTCCAGATGATGGCACGTGTACAGTTGGATGCGAGCCACGTGTCCAAGTCTGTAACTGCCAGGAGAGAGAAAACAACCAGGTATATAAGAGTTCTCAACGAACTTTCTGAGGTACGCACGTTCAGAATACACTCTTTATGCTTGCGAGTTATAGAGCTGACTGTGAGAGAGGATTTGCACGGTTCTTGTTCTCTTAGTATTTGGTGATTCGGTTACTGACTTGGGCATTGGAGTGCGATCGGCCGCAGCGGCGCCGCTCTGTTTCTTTGCAGGTTCTTGAGGCGGATCTCGAAGAGGAACGGAGGTGTGAAGCGGTGCACACGTCGATCCTTTGACGAGGCAGTTTCCAACGTTCTGGTCAACAGACAGGATCACTAACTAATTAACCAAGCAAGGATTAACAAAGCTTAAACAAAGCAACACAATTGAAAAAAACGAAACTAATTAAGCAAGAGATGCAATTAAAAAAAACAATTAACAATTGCTAAACTAGATACTGCTAGTAATACTATTACTGCTAGTAATACTAGTACTGCTAGTACTGCTAATAATACTATTACTGCTAGTAATCCTAGTACTGCTAGTACTGCTATTAATGCTAGTACTGCTAGTAATACTAGTAGTACTAGTACTGCTAGTAATACTATTACTGCTAGTAATACTAGTACTGCTAGTAATACCAGTACTGCTAGTAATACTAGTAATGCTAGTAATACCAGTACTGCTAGTAATACCAGTACTGCTAGTAATACCAGCGAACCCATATAGGCACCCTCCATAGGGCCTTAGCTGGTCAAGGGGCAACTCCAGCTGCGTGAAAGTCGGCCAGAACATCACGTCTGCCGAGCTTCCTTGGTCCACCAGAACTCTGTGGACCTTCCTTCCCGCTGTAACCAACGAAATGACTATGGGATCGTTGTCATGGGGCACAACGTCCCGAAGATCCTGTTTGGTGAACGTAATGTCCACTTCCGGCGAGTGATCTTCAAACATATCCACTGTCATCACCGATCGCGCGTACTTCTTCCTCTGCGATGCGGTGCATCCACCACCTGAGAAGCCCCCTGCAATGGTGTGGATCTCCCCGTGGATAGGCATCTCGTGTTGCTGGGCTTCTCCACCTGCTGGCTGGGAACTCGACGCTCCCCCCGTCCTCCTGTCCAGCAGATAGTCATTTAGGAACCCGCTCTTAACCAGATCGTCGAGCTGATATCCCAAGGACAAACACGAGTCCAAAGTGTGGCCAAAACCTTGGTGAAACTCACACCAGGCATCCGGCTTTGACTTCAGCACCTTGTCGCCCACCTTCTCAGGCGCCTTCAACCTAGCAGATATATTAGGAATGGCGATCAGATCCGCCAGTCCCATGACAAACTTGTGCTTAGGCGGGCGATTGTATTCCCGGCGTGCTGGTTGCTGGCGTGCTTGGCTCCTTCCCTTGTTCCTCCTATCGTAAGGATGGCGAGTCCTCTGGTCCTTCCTGGCCGCCGCCGCTGTTTCCAGCACCCTTTGCGGCTGGATTCTGGTCTGGGCGCGTGGCCTAGCGGGAGCCATGCTCCCTCTCTTCTCAGCGACCTCACTTTCATCGGCGATGTGAGCCACCGCAAGTCGCCTGACTTCAGCAAACGTCGCGGGGTGAGCCCTGATCAAGGCCTCGCAGCACGCCCTTCTTGAAGGCATAGACCAGCATTTCTTCATCCTTGGCCGGCGATCTGACCATCTGCGCCCCAAAGCGATTCAGGTAGTCTCTGAGGGACTCTCCCTGGTATTGCCTTATATCGAACAGATCATAAGACACCCTAGGCGGTGCCTTATTGACGATGTACTGCTCGACAAAAATCTTCGAGAACTGTTGAAAATTGGTTATGTGGCCGTTAGGCAGGCTCACAAACCACTCCATCGCCGTCCCCTGGAGCGTACTCACGAACATCTTGCAGTAGACGGCGTCTGACCCTCCCGACAGCATCATCTGCGTATGGAACGTGGTTAGATGAGCCTCTGGATCCTCCACGCCGGTAAAGACAGCCTTAACCGGAACCACGCTCGTGGGAATGGGCGTGTCGGTAATCGCCTGAACAAAAGGCATAGGGAAAACACGAGGTGGCGATGACGGCGCCACCTCTTCAGCAGAAGAACGCCCTTGCTGCTCCTGAAGAGCTTGACGCAGCTCCTCAGTCACCTTGCTGAGCTCCTCGTTCCTGGCGCGAGAGGCGACCAGGTCCTCATGCATTCTCGCCTGCTCTACGCGTGAGGCTTCCACAGTTGCCTGCAACGAACACATCATCTCTGCCATCTGCGCCATGGTCATGGCAGCGGCGCCTTCGGCAGCGACGGGCGCAACTGGACTTGAGCGATTGCTTCTCATTTTTCTCATGAAACTCAGCGAATCACAGAATGCAGCGAACGACACCTCAACCACGATCGATTCAGCGATCAGTCGGAGAAAACTGTGCGAAACTGCGCAAGAAAACTCAAGAACACCGTAAACCTTCAAAGAAAACCACAACTTCACCAGAAACCAGCGCTTCCCCACGGACAACCAAACGAGCGAAAGAACTTCGAACTCCACCGAACAAATTACGCGCAAACAGCAGTAAAACCTCACTTCACCGATCGAAAACCCAAACGAACGGTATAAAATGCGAACTCACCGAACGAAACTCAAGCAAACAGCGAGCGATGGTTGCACCAGCACACAACCACGCAGAAAACTTCGAAAACCTCCAAGAACTCACGTTGTGGATGGGAGCAAGTTTTACACGGTCCCATGGTGGGCGCCTGATGATCCTGCCTGTTGACCAGAACGCTGGAAACTGCCTCGTCAAAGGATCGACGTGTGCACCGCTTCGAACCTCCGTTACTCTTCGAGATCCACCTCAAGAACCTGCAAAGAAACAAAGCGGCGCCGCTGCGGCCGATCGCACTCCAACGCCCAAGTCAGTGATGGTATCACCAAATACTAAGAGAACAAGAACCGTGCAAATCCTCTCTCACAGTAAGCTCTATAACTCGCAAGCGTAAAGAGTATAATCTGAACGTGCGTACCTCAGAAAGTTTGTTGAGAACTCTTATATACCTGGTTGTTTTCTCTCTCCTGGCAGTTACAGACCTGGACACGTGGCTCGCATCCAGTCGTACACGTGCCATCATCTGGAGCCTCCTTGACTTGGCGCTGCTTCTACTCTCATTTTGGCTAAGTTACTTATGCATGGTACTGCCCAGTGCATAGCTAACTTGGGAGTGCGATCTCTACTGGAACTGGCGAGTTAGGGGCCTTCATACACCTTCCCTGTTGATGGCATTTCATGTGTTCTTCTTGAATCAAAGTAGTAAAAAGTGATGCGGAAGCAATGGGTGAGTGAAACAAAGCCCTCCTAGGAGTTGTGTTGGCTTTGAAGGTGCATGATGAGTGTGGTGTTTGAGTGGTTCGGCCAGCTCAAGGGAGAAAGGTGAAAGGATTGAAGTTTATAGCCTAGATTTCTAGGAGAAGTAAAGCTAGTGCACAAAAATGGCAGCATAACATTACTCAATTAAACTTCAAAATACAAGGTGTAGGCTCCTCCTTTTATAGGCTAAGGAGGACCATAATGCAACCCTAATGCTAGCCAAATGAAATGTAAAAGTGAAGCACATGGGTGCACATGGCACATGGGTGCACAAATGAGCACATGGGGAGGGGTGTGTCTAGTTTTTATGCTCACCCCCCTCCATGGTCTTTCTAGAATGTTCACACAAATATGCTTTCTACACCACTCTAATTACTAAGCACCCCTAATGGGCCTTTATGTAACAATTACAAAGGTCTTCTCTTCCCAAAATCGTAGCTTTGACCCATGTGTATGTGAGGCTAGACGGTCTAGAAGGAATCCTCATCATGGCCTAGACGCTCCTTATGTAGCCGCTCCTCATCATGGCCTAGACGCTCCTCTTCATGGGCTAGACGTTCCTTTTTGAGTCTAGACGCTCCTCATCATAGGCTAGACCGTCTAGTCTTGGAGGCTTGGTTTTCATCGTGTGGTGAGCTTGGGCCCTCCTCCATCATCCCCTCCCTCTTGAAAAGGATTTGTCCTCAAATCCAAAGCTTTTGCTTTTGAGGGGGCTTGTTGTGGCTGGATGGTGTCCATCATCTCCTCCTTCGGGAAAAGATCTATCCTCAGATTTGCTAACCTGATCTCGGATAGCAGCCTCTTGCTTCGTCAAGGTGTGTCCTCCCGGATCAAATATCAACCTATGAGAATCTTGAAACAAAGCAAAGGAGTTAGAGTGAGTATTTGGAGAACAATTAATTGTGTGAAGTTGCCATCTTTGTTTTTCTCTTGTTTTGGTCAACTTCTCACAATGCTTCCCTTTTGATGGTTGTAGGTGCCTTCTAATCCTCTTATGTTTTCTAAAATTTCCAAAAGTAGTTACTTTTTCCATAGGCATAATCCCTTTAGGAAATGGTGACAACTTTAAAAAGGCAAGAGGACTATGTTCACATACAACTTCAAATGGAGAGATATGAGTAATCTTGTGGACTACTCCATTGTATGCATGTATAAAAGGAAAAGGATTCTTATCCCAAGAATTGTGGGTGTCCCTCATGATTTCGTGAAGCATAGAAGGGAGAGCTATGTTTTCAAATTTTGGAGCTCTATCCCTTATTTTTGAAAATAAATCATGGAGGCTTGTCACTTTTCTTAAGAAGAGTTTATCCACTTCCATGAAGAAAGAATCAAGACCTTTTGTCGTCCTAGGAAGCTCTAATTTGAAATGTGTGTCTTCCCATGGATCTTTTACAAAAGGTGAAGGAGTATAGAGTTCTTGGGACGTTGCCTTAGGTGTAGTTTGAAAACAAGAGTTATACCTAAAGTAATGTCTTTGAACTTCTTTTCTCATGGGTGACAAAAGTTTTCCTCTTAAAAGCTCTAGAGTTTTATCAACTCTAATTTGACCCATGAGTTCTCCTTCATGAAGAATTTCTCTTTTATGTGTGAAGGTAGTCTCGTTGATACAACCTTTGTTCATGGAAATTTCAATTCTTTGCAAAGGTTGTCTCAATAAGATATGACAAGTTTCTTTAGGCACTACTTCACATAAAAAATTGTCTTTGTAGATGCCTATAGATGACTTGACCTTCACTTGGTGATATCTTGGCATGTATGTAAAATAATCTACTATATTTTTATCTATGCAAACCTTTTTTAAGGATTCTTCTTTTTTTTCTAGGCTTGCAAGTGTTCCTTTACAAAAGGTAAGGCTAGGTTGTTCAACAAGAGGTATATTTTCAAATGTATTTTCAACTTTTCCTTCTTGTTGAATGTCCTTGTGGGAAGGAACACTCTTCTCCCACGCCTTTTGTTTCCCAAGGTTTTTCTCTTGCTTTTCTATTTTTACATTTTCTTCACTCTCACTAGCTTCTTTTTCTTGGCTACTATTCTCATCTTTGTCCCTTAAGATCATAGATCTTTCATTGAAACATTGAGATGCTAATTGATCATTGCCAAGGTATTCTAAACATGGAATTTCTCTAGCTGGAGTGTGAGAGATATACTTGGTTAGGTTTTCTTGTCTCTCTTTCCTAGCTCTCCTAGGGAATTGTTGATGATATTCATTTTTCCGAAGACTTTCTTCCCCAAGATAATCATGATGTTTAGAGCTAGATGCATGAGAATGTAATTTTTTTGAAAATTGAGACTTCTCATTCTTTGCTTTAGTCAAAACATTAAGTTTAGTCTCACTCTCCAATTGTCTATATGCAATTGATTGCACAGTTTGTGAAACTTCTTTCAAAAGAGTTTTTAAAGATTTTAATTCACTTCCAATAGACTTTGTAGAATGAGAAGAAGAAGACATGGCTAAAGTTTTTGTGTATATAAGTGTTTTACCTTAAGGAAATTTAGGACAGTCAAAGAAGGTAGTTTTCCAGGTAAGGGAGGTGAGTCACAAAGGACTACTTAAATACCAAGCCTTTGCCTTAGCCAAAAACTATCCCTCAATGTCTTCACACAAAACTTTCTCTTAGTAAACCACTTAGAACACAATTAAGTTGAGAAATCAAATTTTCAATGAAAGAAAACAATGCAAGCTACTAATCAACAAAGCTAGTCGGTTTAACACAAACTTAACAAAACATGCAAAGCGTAGCTATGAATGCAAAAGAAAAGCAATTACAAACAAGTAACAATTACTAATCAAGAATGCTATACTATTCGGTCCTAGGTGAGGCTTCTTGGACACTTTGAGCCCTTGAAGACACACTCACCGTCTAAAACGTAATTAACAAGGTAATTAACAATAAACCAAGTTGCAAAGGAAATAAGAGAACTCCCTTTGTTGATCCTCTTTTGATTAGTGCACTTCCTTGTTGTCTTTGATTGTTGCTCTTCCAAGTGTTTGTAGTGTTTATTTCAAGAATGTTTGTTTCGGCTTTGACCTTGTCTTCTCCTTAGAATGATGGCCTTTAATCCTCCAATTTCCAGCACCTAGCAAA
The DNA here is from genome assembly GCF_000499845.2 of Phaseolus vulgaris. Classification (NCBI taxonomy): domain Eukaryota; kingdom Viridiplantae; phylum Streptophyta; class Magnoliopsida; order Fabales; family Fabaceae; genus Phaseolus; species Phaseolus vulgaris. Next base: position 22,795,707 of record NC_023750.2, read on the forward strand.
GGGCTAAACCTTAACCAAATCAAGTTCCCATTCACATAAGCACCAAAGAAGAATTAAATTCCAGCACCCAATTTAGAGGTCAAAGAACAAAAGCAAGAAACAAATTTAATTGAATAAAACAGTACCACCAAAAGGATTTAGATTGTGACAACTAGAAAGAGAGTCAAGTAATTAAAGCAAACAATTAAATGTACTCAAATAAAGGTTGGCACACAAAAAGAATTCCTAAAGAAAAGCACTAGATTAGATGACCAAATAAAAAAAAACAGCACCACTGGAAAATGTTGTGGGCCAGAAAACGTGTTTGTTCCCCGATTTATGCTGATCTGTATTTTTGGAATTTGGCTCTGAAATTTGTTATGCAAGATATTCAGGATCTTACCTAAAATCTGGCTTTGGATTCACTCAAAACGGATGCACCATTTTTTTTTAATAAATTTTGCAAAATTGGTGTTCGGTTAGGCCAGCTGGAGCGCTCAAGATTTGCACTCTGATTTTGTAAGATTTATCATTTTTTTTCTGTTGCTTCTTTTGACCTCATTCTTTTTTTGTCTTTCCTATAACACTTTAAACTTGCATTTTCCAGAAAATCAGAATTTTCCTATGGGTGGAAATATTTTTCTGGGTTAAAACAGCCAAAACAGAGAAGGTGTAAACAGGGGAATCCTTGAAAATTGGAAAAAACAGCAAGATAACCAAAATTTAACACAATGGAATTGTAAGAACGGAAATTGTGTAAGAACTAAGACACAATTATGAACTCAAACTAAAAATAAAAAGGCACCAAAGGATCAAAGAACAGCAGATTCAAACAATTAAAAGAGACCCAAAAGCAAGAAACAATCAAGCCAATAATAGGACTACTAAGAATTGTTGACAAATATGGATTCACATGACTTGACACAACATTTATAGATTCAGAAAATAAAGACTCAAAGCATAAAATGAAGCAAAATTAAGAAAGCAATAAGGACTCAAATTCCTAAAAGAAAACAGCCACTCAATGGTGTAAGGAATCCTATCACAAGCTGCACAGAATTTGTTCAAGATCAATTGAACAATTGTGCTTCGGTTGGATCTTCCATAAGCACACCAAGAACAATTTAAAAAGTAAAAAAACAACAAGACAAGTAAGGAAAGTAAATGACAATATGAAATAAAGAAGAACTAAAATTTAAAAGACAAGGAGCTACTCATCTTGAAGAACCAAAGCTCATGATACCAAATGATGGCATTTCATGTGTTCTTCTTGAATCAAAGTAGTAAAAAGTGATGCGGAAGCAATGGGTGAGTGAAACAAAGCCCTCCTAGGAGTTGTGTTGGCTTTGAAGGTGCATGATGAGTGTGGTGTTTGAGTGGTTCGGCCAGCTCAAGGGAGAAAGGTGAAAGGATTGAAGTTTATAGCCTAGATTTCTAGGAGAAGTAAAGCTAGTGCACAAAAATGGCAGCATAACATTACTCAATTAAACTTCAAAATACAAGGTGTAGGCTCCTCCTTTTATAGGCTAAGGAGGACCATAATGCAACCCTAATGCTAGCCAAATGAAATGTAAAAGTGAAGCACATGGGTGCACATGGCACATGGGTGCACAAATGAGCACATGGGGAGGGGTGTGTCTAGTTTTTATGCTCACCCCCCTCCATGGTCTTTCTAGAATGTTCACACAAATATGCTTTCTACACCACTTTAATTACTAAGCACCCCTAATGGGCCTTTATGTAACAATTACAAAGGTCTTCTCTTCCCAAAATCGTAGCTTTGACCCATGTGTATGTGAAGCTAGACGGTCTAGAAGGAATCCTCATCATGGCCTAGACGCTCCTCTTCATGGGCTAGACGTTCCTTTTTGAGTCTAGACGCTCCTCATCATAGGCTAGACCGTCTAGTCTTGGAGGCTTGGTTTTCATCGTGTGGTGAGCTTGGGCCCTCCTCCATCACCTGTGGTCTCGCCGGCCGCCTTCATAATCTGCTTCTCCTTTATCTTTGGCGATGTGCTTGCTCTGGCGATCTCCAATCACTAGGTCGCCTGAGTCTACATCTGGCGACTTCATCTTTAACCCGGTGATCGCCGATTCTAGTATGCTGGAGATCGGAACACGCCAACTTAATAACTGGCGACTTCACGAGCCCCCCGACTTCCTTCCCTTCTGCCAACCTGGCGCCTTGTCAACACGCCTATACTGTAGCTGGATGCCACGTCATCACTTCCGACTTCCAGGGCGGTACACAAGCCCCCCAGTCTTAAGCGAAGACTTGTCCAACGAAAAGACTGAAAGAGTCATGTCAACACCGGCCTACGTGGCACTGTCGCAGAATTCCAAGCGGTTGTACCTTCTGCTTCTCTGACGCTCCACCAAACCCCTCACCCATCGCTCGACACGTGGCTTCATCAACGGCTCTCTTCAGTTGCCGTTTGCGCTTCCTAAACCCATTTCGAAAAAACCCTTAAACCCATTTTCACTCAACACTGTTCCATCACTTTCCCTCGCATTCACGAACGCTCTAACTTTCTTCTGCGAAAAACTCTCAGCGCTCTCCAGCATTCTGAATCACCATCAACCTTCATAGTCTTCCTGGTTATCAAAAGGTACCTACTTTCCTTCTTCTGCTGGTTTTCCTTGCATTTTAACCGATTCGCATCATCCTGTAACTGCCTGGTGCATACGCTGTGGGTTGTTTTTCCATTTCTCCTTCTGCGTAACTTAGGGCTTCGTCAATCGTCGCAACGAACCTACATTCGTTCGTTTTTCACCTTCCTTCTATGATCGAGTCAGCCTCTGTAACCCCTGATCATTTTTCCTTTCTTCTTCCTTTGCAGCTGCTACCATGACTCGCACAAAGATCACCCCGAATCCTCCTCCTTCATCACGAAACCCCCCTTCACAAGCACACGACCCACCACGAGTTCGTGGCGCTTCATCTTCCCAGGCTGAGAGGCCTGCGTCTCCCCGTCCTGTCCTGGCCCAGGCGACTCCACTTATCGCCGGAGGAGCCCCCGTTCCCCTGCCAGACTTCAAAACCTTGTATCCCTGGGCCAACTCGACCCTTCTGAGGGAGACATCCTCTGTGAACACTACAGGAGCAGTTTTGCGGCTGACTAAGGGGGATGAGCTTCATCAATCATTTCACAAGGAGCACGACAAGAAGATGATGGTGCTGCCTTGCCCCCCCGATCTGCCTGTTTGTGCCGATGACAAGGTGAGCGCCGACGGGCCCTTCTGCTTCGTCTACACGACCTTATTCAAGAAGGTGAAGCTCAAGTTCCCTTTCACCCGATTCGAGAGGGAACTCCTTACCGAGCTCAACATTGCCGCCGCCCAGCTTCACCCCAACAGCTGGGCGTTTGTTCGAGCTTTTCAAGTGATGTGCGACCACCTGGGGTTGCCCGCATCCGTAGACGTGTTTTTATTCCTCTTTGAAGCCAAGCACCCGGGAGACCGCCTATGGGTTAGCTTGAACGCGATTGCTGGGAGGTCCATCTTTGCTATCTTCCAGCAATCTTATAAAGATTGGAAAGGGAAGTTCGTCCAAGTGCGCGCCAACGACAAGGACGACTCCCTACTCGACGGCTTCCCCTTATACTGGGTGGATAAGGGGAAGAAAGAATCCAAGAGCTGCTTCAGGAGACCCAGAAGTCCTGACAGCATGGGAGCGTTGGACAGAGATCTCTGTCTCTTCTGGAAAAGGGTGGCGGATGCCAACATCACTTTCCTTACCACCACCTTGATTTGCTTCGAATTCTACGAGGACCAACTAGAAATTCGAATAGGTTAGAACATTAAAAACTGTTGTTTTAATACTGCTTCTGCTTAGCTGTTTCTGGGCGTCTTGCGCGTTATGCGCAAGACTTTGGTTTTATCTTTCCTGCACATATCATCTGCTTTGCTGTGTACTACCTTATGCATTTGTTTTTTCCCTGAGTTAACCCATGCATTTTCGTTCCATGCAGACAACATGTTGGGCAAAGGCATGCTCGCTGAACTGAAGGCGCTCGCCCGAAACCACGGGTTGGCGACGGGTTCTCAAACGGTGCCCAACTCGGTGGTGGAGACAGCCATCGTCCACGGGCGATCGCCACCTAAGGAATCAGCTCCTTCCGAGGTCCAACCTGCCGCCCAACGCAAGAAATTGGTCCTCAAGAGACCTAAAAGGAAAGCCCCTCAAGTCATCCATGAGGAGGAAGAAGAGGATGACGAGGTCACCGAGGATGGTCTCGTTACAAAGAGGAAGAGGGTGGCACCTTCTTCACCACCTGCTCCACCCCCTCTTCCAACCTCAACACCACCATCGACGCCTGCTCCTCCTCCATCATCGCCACCCCCACAGGCTCCTGCCTCACCAGTCCAAGCAATCCTACTGGCCACTGCGCCACCTGCAGTGGAGGCCCAAGAGCCAAACTTCATGGAGGACCCCCCGAGCGCCTCCACGCCATACGTATCAGCTGGAGGGGGTCCTCCTTCAAACGCCTCAGCTGCAGAGGTTACTCCAACCGGGAATGAGGTTGCTCATACCTCTCCGATTCTGATCACCGAATCCCTGATTCCGTCGCCACGCCAAGAAGCGCCTACTGACGAACCTGCTAAGGAAGGTGGCGACGAGAACCAACAACAGGCTCCCCTGGTGCCTCTCCAAGCAGCAAACCTCCCTTTGGAGGTCACAAGGATGTGGGAGCCTCTATCTGCTAAGCTGAAGACCATAGCAGAAGACATCCCGGCGATCATAACCAGAGCTGTGGAAAGCTCAACCAGGAGGCTTCAAGACGACCTCTTCACCCTCAAAACGGAAAACAGCACCATCAAAGTCGAGGTGGAGAAGTTGTCCGCCAATCTGACACTCGCGGAGATTGAACACTCCCGAGTAGAAGACGCAATGAGCACCGAGCTCAGATTGGCGCACAAGGAGGCCACTGATCTCCGCCATAAGGTGCATCAACTTGCTCAAGAAAAGGTCGAACTGGAGAGCAAGATCGTGCCATATCGCGTCAGGGTGGTTGACCTGGAGGCTCTCATAAAAGCTGACGCCGCTAAGGTGCAGAAATTGGAGCAGAGGTCAGTCGACCGAGAGAAATTCCTTGGACAAGTGGAAAAGGCAAGGGACGACGCCATAGCCGATCTCGCCGAGGCCAACGCAGAGAAGGGAAAGGTGGCTGCTGAGTTGGCCCAAGCACAAGCGGAATCCAAGAAGGTTACTGAAGACCTTCTCCAGGCTCAAGAGACCAATGAACAACTCAGGAAACAGGTTGAAGAGCTGGAGCAGCAGAATAAAGAGCTGAAAGAGCAAACTGAAGACCTCAAGAAGCGGGTTGAGGAACTTCAGAAGCAAATTGAAGAACTCAAGCTAAACTCTGCTCAAATTCTGGCTGCTGGATTCGAAGCTGCGCGGGAACAATTTGCTTGCCTGTTCCCCGACCTGGATCTCAGCATGGTGTCGCTGAACAATGAAGTGGTGGATGGAAAAGTCGTTCCTGCTGAAGACTAATCAACTCTGCTTCATCTGCTACCTTTGTGCTTTCCCTTGTATTATAACTTGTAATAAACTTTATGTCCCTTCGTGTATATGCTCTGAACTGTTAACTGTTAATGACAAAGTCTTCGTTTTTCCTCTTATGTTTTCCTTAATCGCTTCAACTTTCCTGGCTTGTTTTACTTTCAACGAAATATCTCAGTAATCTCGTAGGCACGATCTTGTACTTGGCTGTTTCGAACCATCTCAAATTCGAATAATAACCACATTTATCAACCCGTAACTTAAGGCAATAACCCTTAGCGTAAAATGATACCTTAAGCAACAAACTTTGACTCAGCCACCGGCTTAGACACTGCTTCACCCAATCTGCTCCATCAAAACGGGTCCTTTAACTTTCTCGCCGATGTTTGAACTTTTCCTGGTCGCCAGAGACTCTTGGTGATATCAGCTTCTTTCCAGCCTCACGCTTTGGCCATTGTTTCTTTATCTGGGGGTAGAAACGCCTTTTGGGATCCTTCTTTACCTCCCTGAACTTCAGAACGAAAGACCGGGTGACTAGGCGTTCTCTTCGAACCTACCTTAGCCACCTTCCAAACTTCTTCCACCCTCTGCACCATACCTGAACTCGTTCGAGACGAGAAGGATTTTATCTTGCCTAAGCTCGCATGTAGGCGAGAAGGTCTTTGAACTCGCCTGAACTCGCTCATCGGCGAGAAGGTCTTTAACTCGCCTGAACTCGCTCATCGGCGAGAAGGTCTTTAACTCGCCTGAACTCGCTCATCGGCGAGAAGGTCTTTAACTCGCCTGAACTCGCTCATCGGCGAGAAGGTCTTTAACTCGCCTGAACTCGTTCATCGGCGAGAAGGTCTTTAACTCGCCTCTACATTGCCCCAGGGGTTACATCTTCTTGCCCCCAGAAACACGGAGGACTTTTTACTGGTGCCTCTACATTGCCCCAGGGGTTACATCTTCTCGCCCCCAGAAACACTGAGGACTTTTTACTGGTGCCTCTACATTGCCCCAGGGGTTACATCTTTTCGCCCCCAGAAACACTGAGGACTTTTACTCTTTCTCGCCTGCACTCGCTCGACGGCGAGGAGGTCTTTAACTGGTGCCTCCGATCGCCGAAAGACGATGAGGACTTTAAAAACTTTAACTGATGCCTCCAATCGCCGAAAAACGATGAGGACTTAAAAACTTTAACTGATGCCTCAAATCGCCGAAAAACGATGAGGACTTAAAAACTTTAACTGATGCCTCCAATCGCCGAAAAACGATGAGGACTTTAAAACTTTTTCAGAAAGCGTACAATATAACCTTACTTGCCTCAAATCACGTATAAGTGACAAGGTCTTTCTTCAAAACCTTTTGGAAAATAGCAAGCATGCAATCTGAAAACGCCTTATACTTCAAAACTCTTCTTTATTGGGTGGCCTCATTAAAAACCCTCCTTAGGGAAAAAGAGTGCCCCCTTCAAACTGTTTCATCAGAGACATTGTAATATAACTTTTGTGTTTGTTTTTACTTACAAAGCTCTTAACTATAGTACAACTTCAAGTGCGTGGCGTTCCATGTGCGAGGAATCGCCCCTCCTTCCAGTGTCTCTAAGCGGTAGGCGCCGTTCCCGAGCGCTTCGGTTATTCTGAACGGTCCTGTCCACTTAGGTGATAACTTGTTTTCCATCTCGTACTGGTGGGCTTTCCTCATCACCAGATTGCCTTCTCTAAACTGCCTTGGCATCACCCTCGAGTTGTATCTTCGTTCGATCCTCCTCTTCACCGCCTCAGCCTTTAATCTCGCCTCTTCCCTGACCTCATCCAGTAGATCCAGGTTCAGCCTTCTCTCTTCATTCGAGTCTTCCTCTACGAAGTTCTGGAATCTCGGCGAGCTCTCCTGAATTTCTACTGGAATCATTGCGTCACACCCATAGACCAAGCTGAATGGGGTCTCATGGGTTCCTGACTGCTCGGTGGTGTGGTACGCCCAGACTATACGGGGCACCTCCTCAGCCCAACTTCCCTTGGCTTTCTCAAGCCTTCTCTTCAAACCTCTCAACAACAGGTGCTCGACGGATGCAAACACTTGTTGAATTCCCACTCCTTCGCAAAGCTTCTTCAACAGGTGGCTTGCAAGCTGCGTCCCATTATCCGACACCAGGCGTTTAGGCACTCCAAACCGGCACACGATGTTCTTCCACACGAAACCTTCGATCTTGTGTGCGGTGATCTGAGCCACTGGTTCTGCTTCAATCCACTTGGTGAAATACTCAATCGCCACCACCAAGTACTTCATCTGCCTGATCGCCAGCGGGAAAGGTCCCAGGATGTCGATTCCCCAAGTATGAAACGGCCAAGGGCTATAGATCGACTTCAACTCCTCGGGAGGTGCCTTGTGCCAATCGGCGTGCTGTTGGCATTGTTTGCAACACTGAACATACTTCTTGCAATCTTCTCTCATCAATGGCCAGTAGTAGCCTGCACGGAGAGTCCTCGCGGCCAGAGCTCGACCCCCAACGTGGCTTCCGCATATACCCTCGTGGAGCTCTGCCATGATCCTCGTGCACTTCTCGCCGTGTACGCATTCCAGGAGTGGGTGAGTGAACCCAAACCTGTACAGATCGCCATCAATCAATGTGTACTTGCTGGAATTTTTCTTTACCTTCCTAGCTTCTGTCGGATCCAGTGGGAGGAGGCCATCTGCCAGGCACCGCTTGTACTGGGTTATCCAGGTGTCTGGCTCATGGATGGCACATACCTGCGCCATATTCACCTTCTCTCCTCGACATGCTCTAATTCTCGGCGATCTGAGAGTTTCTTGCGTCAGGGACCTTTGACTTCTTGTTGCCTTCTCCGTCGACTTGCTTATCTGAAGAACCAGGTGATCTGCTACAAATGCCCTTGGCGTCTTCAGAGTTTCTTGAATCACCGTCCTCTGCCTATCCCCCTTGCCTGAGCTGGCGAGCTTAGCAAGCAAGTCAGCTCGGGCATTCTGCTCTCTGGGCACATGTACTACTTCAAAGGAGGCAAAGGAACTCTTCAATTCCTGCACATACGCCAAGTAAGCCGCCATTTGTGGATCTTTAGCCTGGAACTCGCCTGTTACTTGCCCCGTGACTAGCAGCGAGTCACTCTTAGCCATCAGCACCCTAGCTCCCATCTCCTTGGCCAGCAAAATTCCGGCGATCAGCGCCTCATACTCTGCTTGATTGTTGCTGGCTTTGAAGGCGAACCTCAGAGATTGTTCGATCAGCACGCCGTTGGTTCCCTCCAATATGACTCCAGCACCGCTGCCCTGCTGGTTCGACGATCCATCCACTGAAAGTACCCAACGGAAATCGTCTCCTTCAACCCGCGTCGCCTCTGATGAGAGCTCAACCACGAAATCTGCAAAGATTTGCCCCTTGATCGGGCCTCGGGGCTCATATTTAATATCAAACTCTGACAACTCTACTGCCCACTTCACCATCCTTCCCACAACGTCGGGTTTCTTCAAGACCTTCTGGATGGGCAGGTCGGTCATCACCAGTATTGTGAAACTATGGAAGTAGTGGCGCAACCTCCTCGCCGAAAACACCACAGCCAGCGCAGCCTTCTCCAGGGCCTGATATCTTGTTTCGGGGCCCTGCAACACCTTGCTCACAAAATAGATAGGCTTCTGAGCCTGATCTTGATCCTGGGCGAGTACCGCACTCACCGCCCTCTCAGTTACAGCAAAATACAACCTGAGAGGGATTCCCACTAGCGGTTTGCACAGAACCGGCGGGCTCGCCAGATACTCCTTCAGCTTGACGAAAGCTTCCTCGCACTCTTTCGTCCAAACAAACTTATTATTGTGCCGCAGACACTGAAAATAGGGATGCCCCTTTTCTCCGCTAGCTGACACGAAGCGAGATAGGGCTGCCATCCGACCTGTTAGCTGCTGGACTTCTTTCACCGTAGCTGGGCTCCTCATCGCCAAGATGGCGGCACACTTGTCTGGGTTGGCTTCTATTCCTCTTTCAGTCAAGAGGAAACCCAAAAACTTTCCAGCCTCCACGCCGAAAATGCACTTCTCCGGATTGAGCTTTAACTTGAACTTGGCGATCGTTGTGAACAATTCCTCCAAGTCGGCAACGTGCTTGCTCTTTTCCGGCGAGGTCACGACCATGTCATCGACGTATGCTTGCACGTTCCTTCCCAGCATTGGTGCAAGTACTCGATCCATCAGCCTCTGGTACGTGGCCCCCGCGTTCTTCAGCCCAAACGGCATCACCTTATAGCAATAGCACGATCTCTCCGTCATGAAGGCTGTCTTCTCTTCATCCATGGGATGCATCTTGATCTGATTATATCCCGAGAAGGCATCCAGGAAACTCAGCAGCTTACACCCTGCAGCGCTATCGACCAGGGCGTCTATGCTTGGTAAAGGATACGAATCCTTTGGGCAAGCTTTGTTCAGGTCGGTGAAATCGACGCACATGCGCCATTTCCCGTTACTCTTCTTCACCAGTACGACATTTGCCAGCCATTCGGGGTACTGGACTTCCCTGATGTAGCCTGCAGCGAGGAGTTTCTGTGTTTCATCTCTAATCGCTTGCCTCATCTCCTCGTTGAACTTTCTTCTTCTCTGTCGCACCGGTCTCACCATGTTGTCCATCGCCAGATGATGGCACAAAAAGTCGGGATCAATCCCGGGCATGTCCGAAGCGGACCATGCAAACGCGTCCAGATGCCGCTCAATCACCTTGGCGATCTGGTCCTGGAGCTCCACCTCCAGAGATCTTCCCAGCTTGAAGATCTTTCCTCCGATCTCTTTTTCGAGCCATTGCTCGACAGGTTTTGGCCTGGATTCTCTGGCGATCACCGCCCTGGCGATTCCCTGCTCCCTCGCTTCCTCAGGGCGATTCCGCTCCTCTTCCTCCTCCAGACCAGCATTCTTCTCCCCCAGCTCAGCGTCCACCATCTCCACATCTCCTCCGGCGGCCTCCTCTGTTACCGTCGATCTGGGCTTCACACCAGGAGGTGGGGTGGTTGTTACATAACTCACCGATCTCTTGTTTTTCAGGCTATTCTCATAGCACTTTTTCGCTTCTTTCTGATCAGACTTGATCGTGATCACCACCCATTCCATGGACGGCAACTTTACCTTCATGTGCCGAGTCGACGGGATGGCGCCTATCCTGTTAAGCGTGGGCCTTCCCAACAGGATGTTGTATGCTGAAGGAGCGTTTACGATGAGGTACTTGATTTTCTCCGTCCTCGACCCAGCCTCATCTGTAAACGTGGTTCTCAGCTCAATGTACCCCCTGACCTCCACCTGGTCACCAGCGAACCCATATAGGCACCCTCCATAGAGCCTTAGCTGGTCAAGGGGCAACTCCAGCTGCGTGAAAGTCGGCCAGAACATCACGTCTGCCGAGCTTCCTTGGTCCACCAGAACTCTGTGGACCTTCCTTCCCGCTGTAACCAACGAAATGACTATGGGATCGTTGTCATGGGGCACAACGTCCCGAAGATCCTGTTTGGTGAACGTAATGTCCACTTCCGGCGAGTGATCTTCAAACATATCCACTGTCATCACCTATCGCGCGTACTTCTTCCTCTGCGATGCGGTGCATCCACCACCTGAGAAGCCCCCTGCAATGGTGTGGATCTCCCCGTGGATAGGCATCTCGTGTTGCTGGGCTTCTCCACCTGCTGGCTGGGAACTCGACGCTCCCCCCCGTCCTCCTATCCAGCAGATAGTCATTTAGGAACCCGCTCTTAACCAGATCGTCGAGCTGATATCCCAAGGACAAACACGAGTCCAAAGTGTGGCCAAAACCTTGGTGAAACTCACACCAGGCATCCGGCTTTGACCCCAGCACCTTGTCGCCCACTTTCTCAGGCGCCTTCAACCTAGCAGATATATTAGGAATGGCGATCAGATCCGCCAGTCCCATGACAAACTTGTGCTTAGGCGGGCGATTGTATTCCCGGCGTGCTGGTTGCTGGCGTGCTTGGCTCCTTCCCTTGTTCCTCCTATCGTAAGGATGGCGAGTCCTCTGGTCCTTCCTGGCCGCCGCCGCTGTTTCCAACACCCTTTGCGGCTGGATTCTGGTATGGGCGCGTGGCCTAGCGGGAGCCATGCTCCCTCTCTTCTCAGCGACCTCACTTTCATCGGCGATGTGAGCCACCGCAAGTCGCCTGACTTCAGCAAACGTCGCGGGGTGAGCCCTGATCAAGGCCTCGCAGAATGGTCCTGGCAGCACGCCCTTCTTGAAGGCATAGACCAGCATTTCTTCATCCTTGGCCGGCGATCTGACCATCTGCGCCCCAAAGCGATTCAGGTAGTCTCTGAGGGACTCTCCCTGGTACTGCCTTATATCGAACAGATCATAAGACACCCTAGGCGGTGCCTTATTGACGATGTACTGCTCGACAAAAATCTTCGAGAACTGTTAAAATTGGTTATGTGGCCGTTAGGCAGGCTCACAAACCACTCCATCGCCGTCCCCTGGAGCGTACTCACGAACATCTTGCAGTAGACGGCGTCTGACCCTCCCGACAGCATCATCTGCGTATGGAACGTGGTTAGATGAGCCTCTGGATCCTCCACGCCGGTAAAGACAGCCTTAACCGGAACCACGCTCGTGGGAATGGGCGTGTCGGTAATCGCCTGAACAAAAGGCATAGGGAAAACACGAGGTGGCGATGACGGCGCCACCTCTTCAGCAGAAGAACGCCCTTGCTGCTCCTGAAGAGCTTGACGCAGTTCCTCAGTCACCTTGCTGAGCTCCTCGTTCCTGGCGCGAGAGGCGACCAGGTCCTCATGCATTCTCGCCTGCTCTACGCGTAAGGCTTCCACAGTTGCCTGCAACGAACGCATCATCTCTGCCATCTGCGCCATGGTCATGGCAGCGGCGCCTTCGGCAGCGACGGGCGCAACTGGACTTGAGCGATTGCTTCTCATTTTCCTCATGAAACTCAGCGAATCACAGAATGCAGCGAACGACACCTCAACCACGATCGATTCAGCGATCAGTCGGAGAAAACTGTGCGAAACTGCGCAAGAAAACTCAAGAACACCGTAAACCTTCAAAGAAAACCACAACTTCACCAGAAACCAGCGCTTCCCCACGGACAACCAAACGAGCGAAAGAACTTCGAACTCCACCGAACAAATTACGCGCAAACAGCAGTAAAACCTCACTTCACCGATCGAAAACCCAAACGAACGGTATAAAACGCGAACTCACCGAACGAAACTCAAGCAAACAGCGAGCGATGGTTGCACCAGCACATAACCACGCAGAAAACTTCGAAAACCTCCAAGAACTCACGCTGTGGATGGGAGCAAGTTTTACACGGCCCCACGGTGGGCGCCTGATGATCCTGCCTGTTGACCAGAACGCTGGAAACTGCCTCGTCAAAGGATCGACGTGTGCACCGCTTCGAACCTCCGTTCCTCTTCGAGATCCACCTCAAGAACCTGCAAAGAAACAGAGCGGCGCCGCTGCGGCCGATCGCACTCCAACGCCCAAGTCAGTGACGGTATCACCAAATACTAAGAGAACAAGAACCGTGCAAATCCTCTCTCACAGTAAGCTCTATAACTCGCAAGCGTAAAGAGTATAATCTGAACGTGCGTACCTCAGAAAGTTTGTTGAGAACTCTTATATACCTGGTTGTTTTCTCTCTCCTGGCAGTTACAGACCTGGACACGTGGCTCGCATCCAGTCGTACACGTGCCATCATCTGGAGCCTCCTTGACTTGGCGCTGCTTCTACTCTCATTTTGGCTAAGTTACTTATGCATGGTACTGCCCAGTGCATAGCTAACTTGGGAGTGCGATCTCTACTGGAACTGGCGAGTTAGGGGCCTTCATACACCTTCCCTGTGGTCTCGCCGGCCGCCTTCATAATCTGCTTCTCCTTCATCTTTGGCGATGTGCTTGCTCTGGCGATCTCCAATCACTAGGTCGCCTGAGTCTACATCTGGCGACTTCATCTTTAACCCGGTGATCGCCGATTCTAGTATGCTGGAGATCGGAACACGCCAACTTAATAACTGGCGACTTCACGAGCCCCCCGACTTCCTTCCCTTCTGCCAACCTGGCGCCTTGTCAACACGCCTATACTGTAGCTGGATGCCACGTCATCACTTCCGACTTCCAGGGCGCTACAGTTAGTAATGCTAGTACTGCTAGTAATACTACTATTGCTAGTACTGCTTCTAATACTAGTACTGCTACTAATACTAGTACTGCTACTAATACTAGTATTGCTAGTAATGCTAGTAATACTAGTAATGCTAGTACTGCTAGTAATGCTAGTACTGCTAGTAATGCTAGTACTGCTAATACTACTAGTAATACTAGTACTGCTAGTAATACTAGTACTGCTAGTAATACTAGTTCTGCTAGTAATACTAGTTCTGCTAGTAATACTAGTTCTGCTAGTAATACTACTTGTGCTTGTAAGACTAGTTATGCTAGTAATCCTAATACTGCTAGTAATACTAGTACTGCTAGTAATTGATGGAAGAGGGCCAAGCACAACTTCACAAGAAAGACAAAAGCCAAGACATGAGCATCCAAAACCAAACCAAGAGCGTCCAGCGCTAAGGGAGGAACGTCTAGGCCAAAGGGGAGGAGCGTCTAGCTCAAGGTGGATAGCGTCTAGGCCAATGAAAGGATCGTCTAGGACCAAATTGCTAAGCCCATGGCCAAATGAATCCATGCAGATTTGTTTATGCTACATGAAGGCCCATTAGGGGTAGCTTAGTATTAGTTGTGGTGTAAATAGCATAAACTTGATTCCATGAGACTTGACCTAGATTTGCTAAAGATTTGGTCACTTTCTAGAAGGATTGTCCACATGGCGATGTGCTCCATGTGATGTAAATTTGCATTTCATTTTGATTAGCATTAGGATTGCATTATGGTCCTCTTTAGCCTATAAAAAGAGGAGCCTACACCTTGTATTTTCAAGTTTATTGTGAGTAAAGTTATGCTGCCATTTTATGCCAAACTTTGCTTCTCCCTAGAACTCTAGGCTCTAAACCTCACATCCTTCACCTTTCCTTGGGCTGGCCGAACCTCCCTATGTTCATACCTATCATGCACCTTCAAGATCAACACCACTCTTAGGAGGATCTTGCTCACACACCTTCATAGCTTCCCCACCTTTTTCTTACATGATTCAAGAAGACCTTCATGAAATTGATCTTGAACATTGGGTTTGTTCAATTGGTGCACTTTGTTCAACCGGTGCACTTTGTTCAATTGATCTTGAACAATTCTTGTGCAAATTGTGATAGGATTCCATACGCCTTTGAGTTGCTGTTTTCTTTTAGGCTTTTGAGTCTTTATTGCACTTTTAATTTGGTTCATATTATGCTTTTGAGTCTTTACTTTCTGAATCCATATTTGTTTTGTCAAGTCATGTTCATCCACAATGTCAACAATTCTTAGTAGTCCTTTATTTGGCTTGATTGTTTCTTGATTTTGGGTATCTTTAATTGCTTTGAATCTGCTGTTCTTTGATCTTTTGGTGCCTTTTTAATTTTAGTTTGAGTTCCTATTTGTGTTTAGATCCTACAGAAATTCTATTTCACAAATTCCATTGTGTTTAAATTTTGGTATCTTGCTGTTTTTGTTTCCAGTTTCCAGAATCCCCTGTTTCACATTCTCTGTGCTGGCTGTTTTGTTCCAGAAAAATATTTTCACTCATAGGAAAATTTTGATTCTATGGAATATGCAAGTTTGAAGTGTTATAGAAAGGACAAAAAAAGAATTAGTTCAAAAGAATCAACAGAAAAAAAAAACGATAAATCTTTTAAAATCAGTGTGCAAATCTGAGGCGCTACAGCTGGCGTAACTGAACACCAAAATTGCAAAATTTATTAAAACAAAATGGTGCATGCGTTTTGAGTGATTCCAAAGCCAAATTTTAGCTAAGATCTTAAATATCTTGCATATCAAATTTCAGAATCATATCTTAAAAACACAGCTCAGCATAAATTGGGGAAAAACACGTTTCTGGCCCACAACAATTTTCCAGTGGTGCTGTTTTTTATTTTGTAATCTAATTCTAGTGCCATTCTTAGGAATTCTTTAGTGTGCCTACCTTTAATTGAGTATCTTTTATTTGCTTGCTTAATATTTCTTGGACCTCTTTCTAGTTGTCATAATCTAACTCCTTTTGGTGGTACTGTTTTATTCAATTAAATTGTTTCTTGCTTTTGTTCTTTGACCTCTAATTTGGTGCTGGAATTTATTCTCCTTTGGTGCTTAATTGAATGGAAACTTGACTTGGGTAAGGTCTAGTCTTTTGATAGGTGCTGGAATTGGAGAATTAAGACCTTCATTCTAAGGGGAAACAAGGACAAAGGCAGAATCAAACACTTTCCCAAAACACCACAAACACTTGGAAGGCCCAACAAGCAAAGACAACCAAGGAAGTGCCAATAGAAAAAAAAGAAGATCAACAAAGGGAGTTTTCTTAATTACTTTGCAACTTAGTTTGTGTTAATTACTTCTTAATTACGTACTTAGACGGTGAGTGTGTCTTCAAGGGCTCAAAGTGTCCAAGTAGCCTCACCTAGGGCCGACTAGTGTAGAGTTTTTAATTAGCAAATTGTTAATCATCTTTAATTGCTTTCCTTGCTTAATTAGCTACGCTTTTCATTTTTGTTGCCTTGTATAAGCTTTGTTAATTTGTCTTGCTTGGTTAATTAGCTAGTTGCATTGCTTTCTTGCATCAAAATTTTGATTTCTCCAACTTAATTGTGTTTTAAGTGATTTACTAAGAGAAAGTTTTGTGTGAAGCATTAAGGGATAGTCTTTGGCTAAGGCAAGGCTTGGTACTTAAGTAGTCCACTGTGACTCAGCTCCCTTGCCTGGAGGACTACCTTCTTTGACTTCCCTAAATTTTCTCAAGGTAAAATACTTGTATACACAAAGTTTTAGTCATGTCTTCTTCTTCTCATTCTACAAAGTCTATTGGAAGTGAATTAAAATCTTTAAAAACTCTTTTGAAAGATGTTTCACAAACTGTGCAATCAATTGCATATAGACAATTGGAGAGTGAGACTAAACTTAATGTATTGACTAAAGCAAAGGATGAGAAGTCTCACATTTTAAAAAAATTACCTTCTCATGCATCTATCTCTAAAGATCATGATTCTTTTGGGGAGGGAAGCCTTAGAATAAATGATTATTATCAAGCACCCCCTAGAAGACATAGAAGAGACAGAAAAGAACAAGAAAACCCAAGAGAGGTTAGGGTAGACCAACCCCATTCCCATGGAAAAGAAAATATAGAAGCTTGCCTAGATTGGGAAATGAGGGTAGAAAAATTGTTTGCTTCCCATAAAGAAAGAAAGGAAAGAAAAATACAAAAGAAAAGAGAGGAAGTCGAAAGGGAAGCTAAAGAAAAAGAAAAAGAAAAAGAAAAGCATGAGAAGATCCTTGAGGAACAAACGGCGTGGGAGAAGAGTGTTCCTTCCCACAAGGTCATTCAACAAGACAAAAGATCTAAAAATACCTTTGAAAATATGTGTCTTGTTGAACAACCTCAAAGCCTTACCTTTTGTAAAGGAACACTTGCAAGCCTAAGCAAAAAAGAAGAGTCTTTAAAAGAAGCTTGCATAGATAAAAATGAAATAGATTATTTCTCATATGTGCTAGGATATCACCAAGTGAATGTCAAGTTTTCTATAAGCATCTACAAAAACAAATTTTTATGTGAAGTAGTGTCTAAAGAAACTTGTCATGTCTTATTGAGACAACCATTGCAAAGTGTACAAATTCTCATAAACAATGGTTGTAACAACAAGACTATCTTGACACATAAGAGAAAAAGTCTTCAAGAAGGAGAACTCATGAGTCAAATTGGAGTTGATAAAACTCTAGAGCTTTTAAAAGGAAAACTTTTGTCCCCCATGAGAAAAGAGGTTCAAAGACATTACCTTAGGTACAATTCTTGTTTCCAAACTACACCCAAGGCAATGTCTCATGAACTCTATACTCCTTCACCTTTTGCAAATGATCCTTGGGAAGATACAAATTTCATATTAAAACTCCCTAGGACAACAAAAGGTTTTGATTCAATCTTCATGGTTATGGATAAACTCTTCTCTAGAGAAGTGAGAAGTGATACATCTTCATGGTTTATCCTCAAGCATAGTGTTGAATAGAGCTCCAAATTTCGCAAACCATGATTTGAGGATTTCCTTTGGAAAACTTGCAACTAAGTTACACACTTTAAATTCTTATCATCCTCAAACGCATGGTCAAAATACATTTGAAAATCTAGCTCTTTCTACTATGCCTAGAATAATCATGAAGTGCACACACAACTCTAGAGATGAGCATACATACCATAAAGTAGTTCACAAAACTACTTATATTTCTACTTTTAAGGTTATATGTGGGCTAAATCATTGTTACCATCTCCTATAGGATTTATGCCTAAAGAGAAAGTAACCACAAATGCACATTTCGAAATGCATAAGATGATTAGAGAACACATACAACAATCAAAAGAGAAACATTGTCCGAAGTTGCCAAAACCAAAAGAAAAACAAAAATGGCAACATAGTAAAATTGATTTTGAAACTAACACCTATGCTTTATTTGATGATTTCTATAGGTGGACGTTTGATCCAGGAGGACAAGCTTTGGCGAAGCAAGAGGCTGCTATCCGAGATCAAGTCTGTAGATCTGAGGATAGATCTTCTCAAGAAGGAGGAGATGATGGACACCATCCAGCCACACTCATCCCCCTAGTTGAAGAAAAAGCTTTGGATTTGAGGACAAATCCTTTTCAAGAGGGAGGGGATGATGGAAGAGGGCCAGGCACAACTTCACAAGAAAGACAAAAGCCAAGAAATGAGCATCCAAAACCAAACCAAGAGCGTCTAGGGCTAAGGGAGGAGCGTCTAGGCCAAAGGGGAGGAGCATCTAGCTCAAGGTGGAGAGCGTCTAGGCCAATGAAAGAAGCGTCTAGGACCAAATTGCTAAGCCCATGGCCAAACGAATCCATGCAGATTTGTTTATGCTACATGAAGGCCCATTAGAGGTAGCTTAGTATTAGTTGTGGTGTAAATAGCATAAACTTGATTCCATGAGACTTGACCTAGATTTGCTAAAGATTTGGTCACTTTCTAGAAGGATTGTCCACATGGCGATGTGCTCCATGTGATGTAAATTTGCATTTCATTTTGATTAGCATTAGGGTTGCATTATGGTCCTCTTTAGCCTATAAAAAGAGGAGCCTACACCTTGTATTTTCAAGTTTATTGTGAGTAAAGTTATGCTGCCATTTTGTGCCAAGCTTTGCTTCTCCCTAGAACTCTAGGCTCTAAACTTCACATCCTTCACCTTTCCTTGGGCTGGCCGAACCTCCCTATGTTCATACCTATCATGCACCTTCAAGATCAACACCACTCTTAGGAGCATCTTGTTCACACTCCTTCATAGCTTCCGCACCTTTTTCTTACATGATTCAATAAGACCTTCATGAAATTTGCCATCAGTAATACTTGTTCTGCTAGTAATACTAGTACTGCTAGTAATCCTAGTACTGCTAGTAATACTAGTACTGCTACTAATACTAGTACTGCTAGTAATACTACTACTGCTATTAAAACGAGTACTGCTAGTAATATTAGTATTGCAAGTAATACTAGTACTACTAGGAATACATAGTACTACTAGTAAAACTAGTACTGCTAGTAATACAAGTACTGCTAGTAATACTAGTACTGCTAGTAAAACTAGTACTGCTAGTAATACTTGTTCTGCTAGTAATACTAGTACTGCTAGTAATACTAGTACTGCTAGTATTACTAGTACTGCTAGTAATACTACTACTGCTAGTATTACTAGCAGTACTAGTAATACTATTACTGCTATTAAAACAAGTACTGCTAGTAATATTAGTATTACAAGTAATACTAGTACTACTAGTAATACATAGTATTGCTAGTAATACAAGTACTGCTAGTAATAATAGTACTGCTAGTGTACCGCCCTGGTAGTCGGGAGTGATGACGTGGCAACAAGCTACAGTATAGGCGTGTTGACAAGGCGCCAGGTTGGCAGAAGGGAAGGAAGTCGGGGGGCTCGTGAAGTCGCCAGTTGTTAAGTTGGCGTGTTCCGATCTCCAGCATACCAGAATCGGCGATCACCGAGTTAAAGATGAAGTCGCCAGACGTAGTGATTGGAGATCGCCAGAGCAAGCACATCGCCAGAGATGAAGGTGGTGCAGATTATGGAGGCGGCCGGCGAGACCACAGGGAAGGTGTATGAAGGCACCCTAACTCGCTAGTTCCAGTAGAGATCGCACTCCCAAGTTAGCTATGTACTGGGCAGCACCATGCATAAATAACTTAGCCAAAAGGAGAGTCAGAAGCAGCGCCCAAGTCAAGGAGGCTCCAGATGATGGCACGTGTACAGTTGGATGCGAACCACGTGTCCAAGTCTGTAACTGCCAGGAGAGAGAAAGTAACCAGGTATATAAGAGTTCTCAACGAACTTTCTGAGGTACGCACGTTCAGAATACATTCTTTACGCTTGCGAGTGATAGAGCTTACTGTGAGAGAGGATTCGCACGGTTCTTGTTCTCTTAGTATTTGGTGATTCGGTCACTGACTTGGGCGTTGGAGTGCGATCGGCCGCAGCGGCGCCGCTCTGTTTCTTTGCAGGTTCTTGAGGCGGATCTCGAAGAGGAACGGAGGTGTGAAGCGGTGCACACGTCGATCCTTTGACGAGGCAGTTTCCAGCATTCTGGTCAACAGGCAGGATCATCAGGTGCCCACCGTGGGGCCGTGTAAAACTTGCTCCCATCCACAGCGTGAGTTCTTGGAGGTTTTCGAAGCTTTCTGCGTGGTTGTGTGCTGGTGCAACCATCGTCCGCTATTTGCTTGAGATTCGTTCGGTGAATTCGCGTTTTACACCGTTCGTCCGGGTTTTCGATCGGTGAAGTGAGGTTTTCCTGCTGTTTACGCGTAATTTGTTCGGTGGAGTTTGAGTTCTTTCGCTCGTTTGGTTGTCAGTGGGGAAGCGGTGGTTTCTGGTGAAGTTGTGGTTTTCTTTGAAGGTTTACGGTGTTCTTGAGTTTTCTTGCGCAGTTTCGCACAGTTTTCTCCGGTTGATCGCTGAATCGATCGTGGTTGAAGGGTCGTTCGCTGCACTCTGTGATTCGCTGAGTTTCATGAGAAAAATGAGAAGCAATCGCTCAAGTCCAGTTGCGCCCGTCGCTGCTGAAGGCGCCGCTGCCTTGACCATGGCGCAGATGGCAGAGATGATGCGTTCGTTGCAGGCAACTGTGGAAGCCTCACGCATAGAGCAGGCGAGAATGCATGAGGACCTGGTCGCCTCTCGCGCCAGGAATGAGTAGCTCAGCAAGGTGACTGAGGAGCTGCGTCAAGCTCTTCAGGAGTAGCAAGGGCGTTCTTCTGCTGAAGAGGTGGTGCCGTCATCGCCACCTCGTGTTTTCCCTATGCCTTTTGTTCAGGCGATTACTGACACGCCCATTCCTGCGAGCGTGGTTCCGGTTAAGGCTGTTTTCACCGGCGTGGAGGATCCTGAGGCTCATCTCACCACGTTCCATACGCAGATGATGCTGTCAGGAGGGTCAGACGCCGTCTACTGAAAAATGTTCGTGAGTACGCTCCAGGGAACGGCGTTGGAGTGGTTCGTGAGCCTGCCTAACGGCCACATAACCAATTTTCAACAGTTCTCAAAGATTTTTGTCGAGCAGTACATCGTGAATAAGGCAGTACCAGGGAGAGTCCCTCAGAGACTACCTGAATCGCTTTGGAGCGCAGATGGTCAGGTCGCCGGCTAAAGATGAAGAAATGCTGGTCTATGCATTCAAGAAGGGCGTGCTGCCGGGACCATTCTGCGAGGCCTTGATCAGGGCTCACCCTCCGACGTTCGCTGAAGTCAGGCGACTTGCGGTGGCTTACATCGCCGACGAGAGTGAAGTCGCCGAGAAGAGAGGAAGCGTGGCTCCCGCTAGGCCACGCGCCCAGACCAGGATCCAGCCGCAGAGGGTGCTGGAGACAGCGGCGGCGTCCAGGAGGGACCAGAGGACTCGCCATCCTTATGATAGGAGGAACAAGGGCGGGGGCCAGGGACGCCAGCAACCAGCACGCCGGGAATACAATCGCCCGCCTAAGCACAAGTTTGTCATGGGACTGGCGGATCTGATCGCCATTCCTAACATATCTGCTAGGTTGAAAGCGCCTGAGAAGGTGGGCGACAAGGTGCTGGGGTCAAAGCCGGATGCCTGGTGTGAGTTTCACCAAGGCTTTGGCCACACTTTGGACTCGTGTTTGTCCTTGGGATATCAGCTCGACGATCTGGTTAAGAGAGGGTTCCTAAATGACTACCTGCTGGATAAAAGGACGGGGGGCGCGTCGAGCTCCCAGCCAGCAGGCGGAGAAGCCCAGCAGCACGAGATGCCTATCCACGGGGAGATCCACACCACTACTAGGAATACACACCATCGCAGAGGAAGAAGTACGCGCGGTCGGTGATGACAGTGGATATGTTTGAAGATCACTCGCCGGAGGTGGACATTACGTTCACCAAGCAGGATCTTCGGGACGTTGTGCCCCATGACAACGATCCCATAGTTATTTCGTTGGTTACGGCGGGAAGGAAGGTCCACAGAGTTCTGGTGGACCAGGGAAGTTCGGCAGACGTGATGTTCTGGCCGACTTTCACGCAGCTGGAGTTGCCCCTTGACCAGCTAAGGCCCTATGGAGGGTGCCTGTATGGGTTCGCTGGTGACCAGGTGGAGGTCAGGGGGTATATTGAGTTGAGGACCACGTTTACAGATGAGGCTGGTTCGAGGACGGAGAAAATCAAGTACCTCATCGTAAACGCTCCTTCAGCATACAACATCCTGTTGGGAAGGCCCACGCTTAACAGGATAGGCGCCATTCCGTCGACTCGGCACATGAAGGTGAAGTTGCCGTCTATGGAGGGGGTGGTGATCACGATCAAGTCTGATCAGAAAGAAGCGAAAAAGTGCTATGAGAATAGCCTGAAAAACAAGAGATCAGTGAGTTATGTAACAACCACCCCACCTCCCGGTGTAAAGCCCAGATCGACGGTAGCGGCAGAGACCGTCGGAAGGGACGTGGAGATGGTGGACGCTGAGCTAGTGAAGGGAGACGCTGGTCTGGAGGAGGAAGAGGCGCGGAATCGCCCTGAGGAAGCGAGGGAGCAGGGAATCGCCAGGGCGGTGATCGCCCGAGAATCCAGGCCAAAACCTGTCGAGCAGTGGCTCGAGAAAGAGATCGGAGGAAAGATCTTCAAGCTGGGAAGATCTCTGGAGGTCGAGCTCCAGGACCAGATCGCCAAGGTGATTGAGCGGCATCTGGACGCGTTTGCATGGTCCGCTTCGGACATGCCCGGGATCGATCCCGACTTCCTGTGCCATCATCTGGCGATGGACAATTTGGTGAGACCAGTGCGACAAAGGAGAAGAAAGTTCAACGAGGAGAGGAGGCAGGCGATCAGGGACGAAACACAGAAACTCCTCGCTGCAGGCCACATCAGAGAAGTCCAGTACCCTGAATGGCTGGCAAATGTCGTGCTGGTGAAGAAGAGTAACGGGAAATGGCGCATGTGCGTCGATTTCACCGACTTGAACAAAGCTTGCCCGAAGGATTCATATCCTTTACCAAGCATAGACGCCCTGGTGGATAGTGCTGCGGGATGTAAGTTGCTGAGTTTCCTGGATGCCTTCTCGGGGTATAATCAGATCAAGATGCATCCCATGGATGAAGAAAAGACAGCCTTCATGACGGAGAGGTCGTGCTATTGCTATAAGGTGATGCCGTTTGGGCTGAAGAACGCGGGGGCCACGTACCAGAGGCTGATGGATCGAGTACTTGCACCAATGCTGGGAAGGAACGTGCAAGCGTACGTCGATGACATGGTCGTGACCTCGCTGGAAAGGAGCAAGCACGTTGCAGACTTGGAAGAATTGTTCGCAACGATCGCCAAGTACAAGTTGAAGCTGAATCCAGAGAAATGCATTTTCGGCGTGGAGGCTGGAAAGTTTTTGGGTTTCCTCTTGACTGAAAGAGGAATAGAAGCCAACCCAGACAAGTGTGCCGCCATCTTGGCGATGAGGAGCCCAGCTACGGTGAAGGAGGTTCAACAGTTAACAGGTCGGATGGCAGCCCTGTCTCGCTTCGTGTCAGCTAGCGGAGAGAAGGGACATCCCTATTTTCAGTGCTTGAGGCGCAACAACAAGTTTGCTTGGACGAAGGAGTGCGAGGAAGCCTTCCTCAAGCTGAAGGAGTATCTGGTGAGCCCGCCGGTTTTGTGCAAACCGCTGGTCGGGATCCCTCTCAGGTTGTATTTTGCTGTAACTGAGAGGGCGGTGAGTGCGGTGCTCGCCCAAGACCAAGATCAGGTCCAAAAGCCTATCTACTTTGTTAGTAAGGTGCTGCAGGGCCCAGAAACGAGATATTAGGCCCTAGAGAAAGCTGCGTTGGCAGTGGTGTTTTCGGCGAGGAGGTTGCGCCACTATTTCCATAGCTTCACCATACTGGTGATGATTGACCTGCCCATCCAGAAAGTTTTGAAGAAGCCCGACGTTGCGGGAAGGATGGTGAAATGGGCAGTGGAGTTGTCAGAGTTTGATATCAGGTATGAGCCCCGGGGCCCGATCAAGGGGCAAATCTTTGCGGATTTCGTGGTCGAGCTCTCGTCTGAGGCGACACGAGTTGTGGGGGACGGTTTCCGTTGGGTACTTTCGGTGGATGGATCGTCGAACCAGCAGGGTAGCGGTGCTGGAGTCATTTTAGAAGGGCCCAACGGCGTGCTGATCGAACAATCTCTGAGGTTTGCCTTCAAAGCCAGTAACAATCAAGCAGAGTATGAGGCGCTGATCGCCGGAATTTTGTTGGCCAAGGAGATGGGAGTGAGGGTGCTGATGGCTAAGAGTGACTCGCTGCTAGTCACAAGGCAAGTAACAGGCGAGTTCCAGGCTAAAGATCCACAAATGGCGGCCTATCTGGAATATGTGCAGGAGTTGAAGAGTTCTTTTGCCTCCTTTGAAGTAGTGCATGTGCCCAGAGAGCAGAATGCCCGAGCTGACTTGCTAGCTAAGCTCGCCAGTTTAGGCAAGGGGGGTAGGCAGAGGACGGTGATTCAAGAAACTTTGAAGACGCCAAGGGCATTTGTGGCAGATCACCTGGTTCTTCAGATAAGCAAGTCGACGGAGAAGGCAGCAAGAAGTCACAAGTCCCTGACGCAAGAAACTCTCAGATCGCCGAGAATTAGAGCATGTCGAGGAGAGAAGGTGAATATGGCGCAGGTGTGTGCCATCCATGAGCCAGACACCTGGATAACCCAGTACAAGCGGTGCCTGGCAGATGGCCTCCTCCCACTGGATCCGACAGAAGCTAGGAAGGTAAAGAAAAATTCCAGCAAGTACACATTGATTGATGGCGATCTGTACAGGTTTGGGTTCACTCACCCGCTCTTGGAATGTATACATGGCGAGAAGTGCACGAGAATCATGGCGGAGCTCCACGAAGGTATATGCGGAAGCCACGTCGGGGGTCGAGCTCTGGCCGCGAGGACTCTCCGTGCAGGATACTACTGGCCATCGATGAGAGAAGATTGCAAGAAGTATGCCCAATGTTGCAAACAATGCCAACAGCACGCCGATTGGCACAAGGCACCTCCCGAGGAGTTGAAGTCGATCTATAGCCCTTGGCCGTTTCACAACTGGGGAATCGACATCCTGGGACCTTTCCCGCGGGCGATCAGGCAGATGAAGTACTTGGTGGTGGCGATTGAGTATTTCACCAAGTGGATTGAAGCAGAACCAGTGGCCCAGATCACCGCACACAAGATCGAAGGTTTCGTGTGGAAGAATATTGTGTGCCGGTTTGGTGTGCCCAAGCGCCTGGTGTCGGACAACGGGACTCAGTTTGCAAGTCACCTGTTGAAGAAGCTTTGCGAAGGGGTGGGAATTCAACAAGTGTTCGCATCCGTCGAGCACCCTCAGACGAATGGCCAGGTGGAGTCAGCTAATCGGGTGTTGCTGAGAGGATTGAAGAGAAGGCTCGAGAAAGCCAAGGGAAGCTGGGCTGAGGAGGTACCCCGTATAGTCTGGGCATACCATACCACCGAGCAGTCAGGAACCCATGAGACCCCGTTCAGCTTGGTCTATGGGTGTGACGCAATGATTCCAGTAGAAATTCAGGAGAGCTCGCCGAGATTCCAGAACTTCGTAGAGGAAGACTCGAATGAAGAGAGAAGGCTGAACCTGGATCTACTGGATGAGGTCAGGGAAGAGGCGAGATTGAGGGCTGAGGCGGTGAAGAGGAGGATTGAACGAAGATATAACTCGAAGGTGATGCCAAGGCAGTTTAGAGAAGGCGACCTGGTGATGAGGAAGGCCCACCAGTACGAGATGGAGAATAAACTGTCGCCCAAGTGGACTGGACCGTTTAGAATAACCGAGGCGCTCGGGAACGGCGCCTACCGCTTAGAGACGCTGGAAGGAGGGGCGATTCCTCGCACCTGGAACGCCACGCACCTGAAGTTGTACTATAGTTAAGAGCTTTGTAAGTAAAGACAAACACAAAAGTTATATTACAATGTCTCTGATGAAACAGTTTGAAGGGGGCACTCTTTTTTCCCTAAGGAGGGTTTTTAATGAGGCCACCCAATAAAAGAAGAGTTTTCAAAGTATAAGGCGTTTTCAGATTGCATGTTTGCTATTTTCCAAAAGTTTTGAAGAAAGACCTTGTCACTTGTACGTGATTTAAGGCAAGTAAAGATATATTGCATGCTTTCTAAAAAGTTTTTAAGTCCTCATCGTTTTTCGGCGATTGGAGGCATCAGTTAAAAGTTTTAAAGTCCTCATCGTCTTTCGGCGATTGGAGGCACCAGTTAAAGTTTTAAAGTCCTCATCGTTTTTCGGCGATTGGAGGCACCAGTTAAAGTTTTAAAGTCCTCATCGTCTTTCGGCGATTGGAGGCACCAGTTGAAGTTTTAAAGTCCTCATCGTTTTTCGGCGATCGGAGGCACCAGATAAAAGACCTCAACGCCCTCGCGCGTTCTGAGGCGAGATAAAGACCTCCTCGCCGTCGAGCGAGTGCAGGCGAGGAAGAGTAAAAGTCCTCAGTGTTTCTGAGGGCGAGAAGATGTAACCCCTGGGGCAATGTAGAGGCACCAGTAAAAAGTCCTCCGTGTTTCTGGGGGCGAGAAGATGTAACCCCTGGGGCAATGTAGAGGCACCAGTAAAAAGTCCTCCGTGTTTCTGGGGGCGAGAAGATGTAACCCCTGGGGCAATGTAGAGGCAAGTAAAAGACCTTCTCGCCGATGAGCGAGTTCAGGCAAGTAAAAGACCTTCTCGCCGATGAGCGAGTTCAGGCAAGTAAAAGACCTTCTCGCCGATGAGCGAGTTCAGGCGAGTTAAAGACCTTCTCGCCGATGAGCGAGTTCAGGCGAGTTTAAAGACCTTCTCGCCTATATGCGAGCTTAGGCAAGATAAAATCCTTCTCGTCTCGAACGAGTTCAGGTATGGTGTAGAGGGTGGAAGAAGTTTGGAAGGTGGCTAAGGTAGGTTCGAAGAGAACGCCTAGTCACCCGGTCTTTCGTTCTGAAGTTCAGGGAGGTAAAGAAGGATCCGAAAGGCGTTTCTACCCCAGATAAAGGAACAATGGCCAAAGCATGAGGCTAGAAAGAAGCTGATATCGCCAAGAGTCTTTGGCGACCAGGAAGAGTTCAAACAGCGGCGAGAAGGTTAAAAGACCCGTGTGATGAAGCAGGTCGAGTGGAGCAGTGTTCAAGCCAGTAGCTGAGTTACGGTTCGTTGCTTGAGGAATATTTTTACGATAAGGTTAATTGCCTTAAGATTACAAGTTGATTAAAATGATTGTTACTTAAGTTTGAAGTGGTTCGAAGCAGTTAAGTCAAAAGTCGTGTTTACAAAATCGTTAAGTTAAATCCGTTGAAGTTAAACACGCAAAGAAGGTTAAAGCGGTTAAAGAAGCCATGCAAGGAAAACCAGCAGAAGAAGGAAAGTAGGTACCTTTCGATGATCAGGAAGACGATGAAGGATGATGGTGATTCAGAATGTTGAAGAGCGCTGAGAGAGTTTTTGCAGGAGAAGGTGAGAGCGTTTGAAGATACGAAGAAAAGTGATGGAACAGTGTGGAGTGAAAATGGGTTTAAGGGTTTTTTTCGAAATGGGTTTAGGAAGCGCAAACGGCAACTGAAGAGAGCCGTTGATGAAGCCACGTGTCGAGCGATGGGTGAGGGGTTTGGTGGAGCGTCAGAGAAGCAGAAGGTACAACCGCTTGGAATTCTGCAACAGTGCCACGTAGACCGGTGTTGACATGACTCTTTCAGTCTTTTCGCTGGACAAGTCTTCGCTTAAGACTGGGGGGCTTGTGTACCGCCCTGGTAGTCGGGAGTGATGACGTGGCAACAAGCTACAGTATAGGCGTGTTGACAAGGCGCCAGGTTGGCAGAAGGGAAGGAAGTCGGGGGGCTCGTGAAGTCGTCAGTTGTTAAGTTGGCGTGTTCCGATCTCCAGCATACCAGAATCGGCGATCACCGGGTTAAAGATGAAGTCGCCAGACGTAGTGATTGGAGATCGCCAGAGCAAGCACATCGCCAGAGATGAAGGTGGTGCAGATTATGAAGGCGGCCGGCGAGACCACAGGGAAGGTGTATGAAGGCACCCTAACTCGCCAGTTCCAGTAGAGATCGCACTCCCAAGTTAGCTATGTACTGGGCAGCACCATGCATAAATAACTTAGCCAAAAGGAGAGTCAGAAGCAGCGCCCAAGTCAAGGAGGCTCCAGATGATGGCACGTGTACAGTTGGATGCGAGCCACGTGTCCAAGTCTGTAACTGCCAGGAGAGAGAAAGTAACCAGGTATATAAGAGTTCTCAACGAACTTTCTGAGGTACGCACGTTCAGAATACATTCTTCACGCTTGCGAGTTATAGAGCTTACTGTGAGAGAGGATTCGCACGGTTCTTGTTCTCTTAGTATTTGGTGATTCGGTCACTGACTTGGGCGTTGGAGTGCGATCGGCCGCAACGGCGCCGTTCTGTTTCTTTGCAGGTTCTTGAGGCGGATCTCGAAGAGGAACGGAGGTGTGAAGCGGTGCACACGTCGATCCTTTGACGAGGCAGTTTCCAGCGTTCTGGTCAACAGGCAGGATCAGCTAGTAAAACTAGTACTGCTAGTAATACTAGTTCTGCTAGAAATACTACTATTGCTAGTAAGACTAGTAATGCAAGTAATACTACAAGTGCAAGTAATACTAGTACTGCTAGACGATGGAAGAGGCCCAAGCACAAGCCCACATGCAAGCCCACCAAAGGGTAGATTTGGGCCAACCATAGAGTTATGGCCAAGAGGATCCAAGAAGACGTTCTTTTAGATGTTCAAATGCCACAAACTCTAGTGTAGAGTAGACTTTAATTTCTTGTCAAAATTAGCATAGGAACTTTATTTGTAATTTTCTTAGAATTAATTTTGGCACCTAAAACACCAACCTAGGTAAACTTAGAGTTTCTAAAAAAACCTCTAAATTTACCAAGGCCGGTCTAGAAAGCCCATGGAGGGGGTGAGCATAAAAACTAGACACACCCCTCCCCATGTGCTCATTTGTGCACCCATGTGCCATGTGCACCCATGTGCTTCACATTTACATTTCATTTGGCTAGCATTAGGGTTGCATTATGGTCCTCCTTAGCCTATAAAAGGAGGAGCCTACACCTTGTATTTTCAAGTTTATTGTGAGTAAAGTTATGCTGCCATTTTGTGCCAAGCTTTGCTTCTCCTAGAATTCTAGGCTCTAAACTTCACATCCTTCACCATTCCTTGGGCTGGCCGAACCTCCCTATAATCATACCTTTCATGCACCTTCAAGATCAACACCACTCTTAGGAGGATCTTGCTCACACACCTTCATAGCTTCCGCACCACTTTTTCTTACATGATTCAAGAAGACCTTCATGAAATGCCATCATTTGGTATCATGAGCTTGGGTTCTTCAAGATGAGTTGCTTTTGGTCTTTTCATTTCTAGTTCTTCTTTATTTCATGTTGTTCATCTGATTTCCATAATTGTCTTGCTATTTTTTGCATTTTAATTTGTTTTGGTGTGCTTTTTGGAAGATCCAACCGAAGCACTTTTGTTCAATTGATCTTGAACAATTTCTTGTGCAATTTGTGATAGGATTCCATACACCTTTGAGTT
Source organism: Phaseolus vulgaris (assembly GCF_000499845.2). Classification (NCBI taxonomy): domain Eukaryota; kingdom Viridiplantae; phylum Streptophyta; class Magnoliopsida; order Fabales; family Fabaceae; genus Phaseolus; species Phaseolus vulgaris. The sequence continues at coordinate 22,825,403 of NC_023750.2, forward strand.
GCTGTTTTCTTTTAGGCTTTTGAGTCTTTATTGCTTTCTTATTTGGTTCATATTATGCTTTTGAGTCTTTAATTTCTGAATCCATATATGTTTTGTCAAGTCATGTTCATCCACAATGTCAACAATTCTTAGTAGTCCTTTATTTGGCTTGATTGTTTCTTGATTTTGGGTATCTTTAATTGCTTTGAATCTGCTGTTCTTTAATCTTTTGGTGCTTTTTTAATTTAGTTTGAGTTCCTATTTGTGTTTAGATCCTACACAAATTCTATTGTGTTTAAATTTTGGTATCTTGCTGTTTTTGTTTCCAGTTTCCAGAATCCCCTGTTTCACATTTTCTGTGCTGGCTGTTTTGTTCCAGAAAAATATTTTCACTCATAGGAAAATTTTGATTCTCTGGAATATGCAAGTTTGAAGTGTTATAGAAAGGAAAAAAAAAGAATTAGTCCAAAAGAATCAACAGAAAAAAAATGATAAATCTTTTAAAATCAGTGTGCAAATCTGAGGCGCTACAGCTGGCGTAACTGAACACCAAAATTGCAAAATTTATTAAAAAAAATTGGTTCATGCGTTTTCAGTGATTCTAAAGCCAGATTTTAGCTAAGATCTTGAATATCTTGCATATCAAATTTCAGAATCATATCTTAAAAACATAGCTCAGCATAAATTGGGGAAAAACACGTTTCTGGCCCACAACATTTTCCAGTGGTGCTGTTTTTTTTATTTGGTCATCTAATTCTAGTGCCATTCTTAGGATTCTTTTGTGTGCCTACCTTTATTTTGGTACCTTTTATTTGCTTGCTTAATATTTCTTGGACCTCTTTCTAGTTTTCATAATCTAACTCCTTTTGGTGGTACTGTTTTATTCAATTAAATTGTTTCTTGCTTTTGTTCTTTGACCTCTAATTTGGTGCTGGAATTTATTTCTCCTTTGGTGCTTAATTGAATGGAAACTTGACTTGGGTAAGGTCTAGTCTTTTGATAGGTGCTGGAATTGGAGAATTAAAACCTTCATTCTAAGGGGAAACAAAGCCAAGGCCGAAACAAGCTTTCTTGAAAAAACACTACAAACACTTGGAGGGCCAACAAGCAAAGACAACAAGGAAGTGCATTTAGCAAAAAGAGGATCAACAAAGGGAGTTTTTCTAAATTTCCTTGCAACTTAATTTGTGTTAATTACTTCTTAATTACGATTTAGACGGTGAGTGTGTCTTCAAGGGCTCCAAGTGTCCAAGAAGCCTCACCTAGGGCCGACTAGTATAGAACTCTTTAATTAGCAATTGTTAATTGTTCTTAGTTGTTTCTATATTGCTTAATTAGTAACGCCTTGTATGTGTGGTTGTTTTAAGTTTTGTTAAAAACCATCTAGCTTTGTTAATTAGTTAGCATGCATTGCTTTCTTGCATTAAAATCTGATTTCTCAACTTAATTGTGTTCCAAGTGGTTTACTAAGAGAAAGCTTTGTGTGAAGACATTGAGGGATAGTTTTTGGCTAAGGCAAAGGCTTGGTATTTAAGTAGTCCACTGTGACTCACCTCCCTTACCTGGAAGACTACCTTCTTTGACTTCCCTAAATTTTTCTCAAGGTAAAATACTTCTACACACAAAGTTTTAGTCATGTCTTCTCACTCCTCTAAATCTCTTAAAAGTGAGGTGAAATCCTTGGAATCTCTTTTGAAGCAACTTACTAAGGATATTCAATCAATTTCATCTAAACAATTGGAGAATGAGATCAAAACTAATGAATTGACTAAAGCAAAGAATGAGAAGTCTCAATTTTCAAAAAAATTACATTCTCATGCATCTAGCTCTAAACATCATGATTATCTTGGGGAAGAAAGTCTTAGGAAAAATGAATATCATCAACAATTCCCTAGGAGAGCTAGGAAAGAGAGACAAGAAAACCTAACCAAGCATATCTCTCACACTCAAGCTAGGGAAATTCCATGTTTAGAATACCTTGGCAATGATCAATTAGCATCTCAATGTTTCAATGAAAGATCTATGATCTTAAGGGACAAAGATGAGAATAGTAGCCAAGAAAAAGAAGCTAGTGAGAGTGAAGAAAAGGTAAAAATAGAAAAGCAAGAGAAAACCCTTGGGAAACAAAAGGCGTGGGAGAAGAGTGTTCCTTCCCACAAGGTCATTCAACAAGAAGGAAAAGTTGAAAATACATTTGAAAATATACCTGTTGTTGAACAACCTAGCCTTACCTTTTGTAAAGGAACACTTGCAAGCCTAGAAAAAAAAGAAGAATCCTTAAAAAAGGCTTGCATAGATAAAAATATAGTAGATTATTTTACATACATGCCAAGATATCACCAAGTGAAGGTCAAGTCATCTATAGGCATCTACAAAGACAATTTTTTATGTGAAGTAGTGCCTAAAGAAACTTGTCATGTCTTATTGAGACAACCTTTGCAACGAATTGAAATTTCCATGAACAAAGGTTGTATCAACGAGACTACCTTCACACATAAAAGAGAAATTCTTCATGAAGGAGAACTCATGGGTCAAATTAGAGTTGATAAAACTCTAAAGCTTTTAAAAGGAAAATTATTGTCACCCATGAGAAAAGATGTTCAAAGACATTACCCTAGATACATTCCGTGTTTTAAAAATACATCTAAGGCGATGTCTCATGAACTCTATACTCCTTCACCTTTTGCAAATGATCCTTGGGAAGACATAAGCCTAAATTTCATATTAGATCTTCCTAGGACAACAAAAGGTTTTGATTCCATTTTCATGGACATGGATAAACTCTTCCTTAAAGAAGTGACAAGTCTTCATGATTTCTCTTCAAACTTAGTGTTGGATAGAGCTCCAAAATTTGAAAACCATCATTTGAGGATTCTCTTGGAAAAACTTGCAACTAAGTTGTCCTTTTCAAATTCTTATCATCCTCAAAAGAATGGTCAAAATAAAATTGAAAACATAGCTCTTGTTACTATGCCTAGAGAAATCATGAAAGACAACCACAATTCTTGGGATGAGTATCCTTTTTCTATTGAACATGCATACAATAGAGTAGTCCACAAGACTACTAATATTTCTACATTTGAAGTTGTATGTGAACATAGTCCTCTTTCTCTTTTTGCGTTGTTACCACTTCCTAAAGGAATTATGCCTAAGGAACAAGTAACCACTATTGAAAATTTTACAAAGCATGAGAGGATTAGAGAACACATGCAACCATCAAAAGAGAAATATTGTAAAAAGTTGCCAAAAACAAAAGAAAAACAAAAATGGCAACTTCATAAAATTGATTTGTATATGACTGCTTCAACTAACTCATTTGCTTTATTTGATAATTCCCCTAGGTGGATGTTTGATCCGGGAGGGCAAGCATAGTTGAAGAAGCAAGAGGCTGCTATCCGAGATCAAATCTCTAGATCTGAGGATAGATCTTCTCGAGGAGAAGGAGATGATGGACACCATCCAGCCACATCCATTCCCCTAGCCATGAAGAAGAAGAAGCAATGGATTTGAGGACAAATCCTTTTCAAGAGGGAGGGGATGATGGAAGAGGCCCAAGCACAAGCCCACATGCAAGCCCACCAAAGGGTAGATTTGGGCCAACCATAGAGTTATGGCCAAGAGGATCCAAGAAGACGTTCTTTTACATGTTCAAATGCCATAAACTCTAGTGTACAGTAGACTTTAATTTCTTGTCAAAATTAGCATAGGAACTTTATTTGTAATTTTCTTAGAATTAATTTTGGCACCTAAAACACCAACCTAGGTAAACTTAGAGTTTCTAAAAAAACCTCTAAATTTACCAAGGCCGGTCTAGAAAGCCCATGGAGGGGGTGAGCATAAAAACTAGACACACCCCTCCCCATGTGCTCATTTGGGCACCCATGTGCCATGTGCACCCATGTGCTTCACATTTACATTTCATTTGGCTAGCATTAGGGTTGCATTATGGTCCTCCTTAGCCTATAAAAGGAGGAGCCTACACCTTGTATTTTCAAGTTTATTGTGAGTAAAGTTATGCTGCCATTTTGTGCCAAGCTTTGCTTCTCCTAGAATTCTAGGCTCTAAACTTCACATCCTTCACCATTCCTTGGGCTGGCTTAACCTCCCTATAATCATACCTTTCATGCACCTTCAAGATCAACACCACTCTTAGGAGGATCTTGCTCACACACCTTCATAGCTTCCGCACCACTTTTCTTACATGATTCAAGAAGACCTTCATGAAATGCCATCAAGTAATACTACTACTGCTAGTAATACCAGTGTTGCTAGTAATACTAGTACTGCTAGTAATACTACTACTGCAAGTACTGCTCGTGCATGTACTGCTTGTAATACTAGTACTGCTATTAATACTAGTAGTGCTAGTAATACTAGTAGTGGTAGTAATACAAGTACTGCTAGTAATATTAGTAATGCAAGTAATACCAGTACTGCATGTAATACGAGTAGCGCTAGTAATATTAGTAATGCTAGTAATACCAGTAATGCTAGTACTGCTAGAAATGCTTGTAATTCTAGTACTGCTAGTAATAATAGTACTGCTAGTAATACTAGTAATATTAGTACTGCTAGTAATACTAGTACTGCTAGTAATACTATTACTTCTAGTAATACTAGTACTGCTAGTAATACTAGTACTGCTAGTAATACTAGTACTGCGAATAATACTAGTTCTGCAAGTAATACTAGTTGTTCTAGTAATACTAGTTCTGCTAGTAATACTAGTACTGCTAGTAATACTAGTACTGGTAGTAATACTACTATTGCTAGTACTGCTACTAATACTAGTACTGTTACTAATACTGGTACTGTTACTAATACTAGTATTGGTAGTAATGCTAGTAATACTAGTAATGCTAGTTCTGCTAGTAATGCTAGTAATACTAGTTCTGCTTGTAATACTAGTTCTGCTAGTAATACTACTTGTGCTAGTAATACTAGTTATGCTAGTAATCATAGTACTGCTAGTAATACTTGTACTGCTAGTAACACTTGTTCTGCTAGTAATACTAATAATACTATTACTACAAGTAATACTAGTACTGCTAGTAATACTAGTAATGCTTGTACTGCTAGTAATACTAGTACTACTTGTAATACTAGTACTGCCAGTACTGCTCGTGCAAGTACTGGTAGTAATACTTGATGGAAGAGGCCCAAGCCCATGATAGAAAAAGCCCAAGCCAAAGCCCAAATACAAGTTCAAGCTTCAACTCAAGCCCAACAAATAGAAGATATGGGCAAACTAAGCATCATTGGATGTCTTTCTTTTGTAATTACTTTTGAGTATTTTTAGTAGAACATAAAGGGAGGTGTAGATATAAATATAAGAGGTGCAAATGTATAAAGCTAAGTCACACCTTCCATGTGACACAAAAGAAGGTGTAGCTATAGATTTAGGAGGTGCCAAAAATAGAAACCAAGTCACACTTCCCTTGTGACTAGGAATTGGCTCCAAATTCAAATGCTTCTCATTTGAATTTCCCCCCACTTTCTTTTTAATTTCCAGCCCCCTAAACACTATAAATAAGAGGGCTTGGCTCATGTATTTGCAAGATTATTGATAGTAAAGTTATGCTGCCAACTTTGTGCCAAGCTTTGCTTCTACCTAGTTTCTAGGCTCTAATCTTCACATCCTTCACCTCTCATTGGGTTGGTCGAACCTCCCAACTTCCATACACACCATGCACCTTCAAGATCACCATAGCTCTTAGGAGGATCTTGCTCACACACATCCATGGCTTCCGCACCATCTTTCACATGATTCTAAGAAGAACTTCATGAATTTGCCATCATTTGGTATCATGAGCATAGGTTCTTCAAAGATGAGTAGTTCTTGGTCTTTTCATTTTGAGTTCTTCTTTATTTCATGTTGTTCATCTTGTTTCCATAATTGTCTTGCTGTTTTTTAATTTTTATTTTGTTTTGGTGTGCTATTTGGAAGATCCAACCGGTGCACTTTGTTCAATTGATGTTGAACAATCCTTGTGCAATTTGTGATACGATTCCATACACCTTTGAGTTGCTGTTTTTCTTTTAGGTATTTGAGTCTTTATTGCACTTTTATTTGGTTCATTTTATGCTCTTTGAGTCTTTTAATTTCTGAATCCATATATGTTTTGTCAAGTCATGTTCATCCACAATGTCATCAATTCATAGTAGTCCTTTGCTTGGCTTGATTCTTTCTTGATTTTGGGTAATTTTGCTTGATTTGAAACTGCTGTGATATTGATCTTTTGGTGCCTTTTATTTTTAGTTTGAGTTCATATTTGTGTTTGGTTCTACACAAATTCCTTTACATTAATTCCATTGTGTTTATCTTTTGGTCTCTTGCTGTTTTTTTCCAGTTTTTCCAGAATCCCCTGTTTTACATTCTCTGTGCTGGCTGTTTTGTTCCAGAAAATTATTTTTACTCATAGGAAATTTTTGATTCTCTGGAATATGCAAGATTAGGCTGTTACAGAAAAGACAAAAAAAGAATCAGCTCAAAAGAGTCAATAGAAAAAAAATGATAAATATTTTAAAATCAGTGTGCAAATCTGGGCGCTACAGTTGGCGTGACTGAACACTGAAATTGAAAAAATTATTAAAAAACAATGGCTCATGGGTTTGGAGTGATTCCAAAGCCAGATTTTAGTTAAGATCTTGAATACCTTGCATATCAATTTTCAGAGGCAAATTACAAAAGGGCAGCTCAGCATAAATTGGGGAAAAACACGTTCTCTGGCCCACAACAATTTTCCAGTGGTGCTGTTTTTTATTTTGTAATCTAATTCTAGTGCTATTCTTAGGATTCTTTTTGTGTGCCTACCTTTATTTGAGTACCTTTATTTGCTTGTCTAATATTCTTGGAACTCTTTCTAGTTGTCACAATCTAACTCCATTTGTGTGGTACTGTATTCCAATTAAATTGTTTCTTGCTTTAATTCTTTGTCCTCTAAATTTGGTGCTGGAATTTATTCTCTTTTGGTGCTTAATTGAGTAGAAATTTGACTTGGGTAAGGTCTACTCGTCTTGATAGGTGCTGGAATTGGAGAATTAAGTCCTTAATTCTAAGGAGAACAAAGGCAAAGGCAGAATCAAAACACCACAAACACTTGGAGGGCCCAACAAGGAAAGACAACCAAGGAAGTGCCAATAGCAAAAACAAAAAAAGATCAACAAAGGGAGTTTTCTTAATTTTTGTCTTTGCTACTTAACTTGTGTTAATTACTTCTTTAATTACGTGATTAGACGGTGAGTGTGTCTTCAAGGGCTCCAAGTGTCCAAGAAGCCTCACCTAGGGCCGACTAGTGTAGAATTATCTAGTTTAGCAATTGTTAATTGTTTTGTTAATTGCTTTTGTTTAGTCTTGTTTAAAGCTTTGATTATTCGTTTTGTTTGTTAAATAGTTTGCATTGTTTTCTTGCATTCAAAATTTGATTTCTACATCCTCATTGTGTTTCAAGTGATTTACCTAAAGAAAGATTTGTGTGAAGGTCTTGAGGGATAGTTTTTGGCTAAGGCAAAGACTTGGTATTTAAGTAGTCCATTGTGACTCACCTCTCTTACCTGGAAAACTACCTTCATTAGCTTCCCTCCTCTTTCTTAAAAGTAAAACATTTCTAAACACAAAGCTTTAGTCATGTCTTCTCACTTCTCTAAATCTCTTAAAAGTGAGGTGAAATCCTTGAAATCTCTTTTGAAACAACTTTCCAAGGATATCCAATCAATTTCATCTAAACAATTGGAGAATGAGGCTAAAACTAATGAATTGACTAAAGCAAAGGATGAGAAGTCTCACATTTTAAAAAATTACCTTCTCATGCATCTATCTCTAAAGATCATGATTCTTTTGGGGAGGGAAGCCTTAGAATAAATTATTATTATCAAGCACCCCCTAGAAGACATAGAAGAGATAGAAAAGAACAAGAAAACCCAAGAGAGGTTAGGGTAGACCAACCCCATTTCCATGGAAAAGAAAATATAGAAGCTTGCCTAGATTGGGACATGAGGGTAGAAAAATTGTTTGCTTCCCATAAAGAAAGAAAGGAAAGAAAAATACAAAAGAAAAAAGAGGAAGTCGAAAGGGAAGCTAAAGAAAAAAAAAGCATGAGAAGACCCTTGAGAAACAAAAGGCGTGGGAGAAGAGTGTTCCTTCCCACAAGGTCATTCAACAAGACAAAAGATTTAAAAATACCTTTGAAAATATGTGTCTTGTTGAACAACCTCAAAGCCTTACCTTTTGTAAAGGAACACTTGCAAGCATAAGCAAAAAAGAAGAGTCTTTAAAAGAAGCTTGCATAGATAAAGATAAAGTAGATTATTTCTCATATGTGCTAGGATATCACCAATTGATATCTATAAGCATTTACAAAAACAAATTTTTATGTGAGGTAGTGCCTAAATAAACTTGTCATGTCTTATTGAGACAACCATTGCCAAGTGTACAAATTCTCATAAACAAAGGTTGTAACAACGAGACTATCTTTACACATAAGAGAGAAAGTCTTCACGAAGGAGAACTCATGGGTCAAATTAGAGTTGATAAAAATCTAGCGCTTTTAAAAGGAAAACTTTTGTCCCCAATGAGAAAAGAGGTTCAAAGACATTACCTTAGGTACAATTCTTGTTTTCAAATTACACCTAAGGCAATGTCTCAAGAACTCTATATTCCTTCACCTTTTGCAAATGATCCTTGGGAAGACACAAATTTCATATTAGAGCTTCCTAGGACAACAAAAGGTTTTGATTCCATTTTCATGGATATGGATAAACTCTTCTCTAGAGAAGTGATACCTCCTCATGGTTTATCTTCAAGCATAGTGTTGGATAGAGCTCCAAATTTCGCAAACCATGATTTGAGGATTCTCTTGGGAAAACTTGCAACTAAGTTGTACACTTTAAATTCTTATCATCCTCAAAAGCATGGTCAAAATACATTTGAAAATCTAGCTCTTTCTACTATGCCTAGAATAATCATAAAGGACAAACACAACTCTAGAGATGAGCATACATACCATAGTGTAGTTCACAAAACTACCAATATTTTCCCATTTGAAGTTGTATATGGACTTAATCCTCTTTCTCCTTTAGATTTATTACCCCTTCCTAATCCACATACCTTTGTGCATAAGGAAGGAGTTACAAAAGATGATTTTGTTAAGAAAATGCATGAGAGGATTCAAGAACAAATACAACAACAAATAGAGAAATATTATGAGAAGTTGCCAAAAACAATAGAAAAACAAAAGGAATGGCAACTTCCTAAAATTAATGTTTACACAACTGCTCAAACTAACACATTTGATTTGTTTGATGACTCACAGAGATGGACATTTGATCCTGGAGGACGAGCCTAGTTTTCAAAATAGGAATAAGGTTGTTGTTCGAGATCAAACCTGTAGATCTGAGGACAGATCCTCTCAAGAAGGAGGGGATGATGGAAACCATCCAGCCACATACATCCACATAATGATGATGAAGAAGAAACATTGGATTTGAGGACAAATCCTTTTCAAGAGGGAGGGGATGATGGAAGAGGCCCAAGCCCAAGCCCAAATACAAGTTCAAGCTTCAACTCAAGCCCAACAAATAGAAGATATGGGCAACCTAAGCATCATTGGATGTCTTTCTTTTGTAATTACTTTTGAGTATTTTTAGTAGAACATAAAGGGAGGTGTAGATATAAATATAAGAGGTGCAAATGTATAAAGCTAAGTCACACCTTCCATGTGACACAAAAGAAGGTGTAAGTATAGATTTAGGAGGTGCCAAAAATAGAAACCAAGTCACACTTCCCTTGTGACTAGGAATTGGCTCCAAATTCAAATGCTTCTCATTTGAATTTCCCTCCACTTTCTTTTTAATTTCCAGCCCCCTAAACACTATAAATAAGAGGGCTTGGCTCATGTATTTGCAAGATTATTGATAGTAAAATTATGCTGCCAACTTTGTGCCAAGCTTTGCTTCTATCTAGTTTCTAGGCTCTAATCTTCACATCCTTCACCTCTCATTGGGCTGGCCGAACCTTCCAACTTCCATACACACCATGCACCTTCAAGATCACCACAGCTCTTAGGAGGATCTTGCTCATACACATCCATGGCTTCCGCACCATCTTTCACATGATTTTAAGAAGAACTTCATGAATTTTCCATCAATACTAGTACTGCTAGTAATACTAGTACTGCAAGTAATACTAGTACTGCTAGTAATACTAGTACTGCTAGTAATACTATTACTGCTAGTAATGCTAGTACTGCTTGTAATACTAGTACTGCTTGTAATACTAGTACTGCTATTAATACTAGTATTGCTATTAATACTAGTACTGCTAATAATAGTAGTTCTACAAGTAATATTAGTTCTTCTAGTAATACTAGTTCTGCTAGTAATACTAGTACTGCTAGTAATACTTGTTCTGCTACTAATACTAGCACAGCTAGTAATACTAGTACTGCGAGTCATACTAGTATTGGTAGTAATACTACTATTGCTAGTACTGCTACTAATACTAGTACTGCTACTAATACTAGTATTGCTAGTAATGCTAGTAATACTAGTAATGTTAGTTCTGCTAGTAATGATAGTACTGCTAGTAGTAGTAGTTCTGCTAGTAATACTAGTTCTGCAAGTAATACTAGTTCTTCTAGTAATAATAGTTCTGCTAGTAATACTTGTTCTGCTAGTAATACTAGTATTGCTAGTAATACTAGCACTGGTAGTAATACTAGTATTGGTAGTAATACTACTATTGCTAGTACTGCTACTAATACTAGTACTGCTACTAATACTAGTATTGCTAATAATGCTAGTATTGCTAGTAATGCTAGTAATACTAGTAATGCTAGTTCTTCTAGTAATGCTAGTACTGCTAGTAATGCTAGTACTGCTTGTAATACTAGTACTGCTAGTAATACTAGTTTTGCTAGTCATACTAGTTCTGCTAGTCATACTAGTTCTGCATGAATACTAGTTCTGCTAGTAATACTAGTACTGCTAGTAATACTAGTACTGCTAGTAATACTTGTTCTGCTAGTAATACTAGTACTACTAGTAATACTAGTACTGCTAGTAATACTAGTACTTCTATAATACTAGTACTGCTAGTAATACTACTACTGCTATTAAAACAAGCACTGCTAGTAATATTAGTACTGCAAGTAATACTAGTACTACTAGTAATACATAGTACTGCTAGTAAAATTAGTACTGCTAGTAATACTAGTACTGCTAGTAAAACTAGTACTGCTAGTAATACTAGTTTTGTTAGAAATACTAGTACTGCTAGTAATACTAGTACTACTAGTAATACTAGTACTGCTAGTAATACTATTACTGCTAGTAATCCTAATACTGCTAGTAATCCTAGTACTGCTAGTAATCCTAGTAATGCTAGTAATGCTAGTACTGCTTGTAATACTAGTACTACTAGTAATACTAGTAATACTAGTACTGCTAGTAATACTATTACTGCTTGTAAAATTAGTACTGCTAGTAATACTAGTAATACTAGTACTGCTGGTAATACTAGTAAAACTAGTACTACTAGTAATACTAGTATGCAAGTAATACCTGTACTACAAGTAATACGAGTAGTGCTAGTAATACTAATAATACTAGTACTGCTAGTAATACTAGTAATGCTTGTACTACTAGTAATACTAGTACTGCTTGTAATACTAGTAATACTTGTACTGCAAGTAATACGAGTAGTGTTAGTAATGCTAGTAATACTAATAATAATAGTACTGCATGTAATACTAGTAGTGTTAGTAATGCTAGTAATACTAATAATAATAGTACTGCATGTAATACTAGTACTGCTAGTAATACTAGTAATGCTTGTACTACTAGTAATACTAGTACTGCTAGTAATACTAGTAATGCATGTCATACCAGTACTGCAAGTAATACGAATAGTGCTAGTAGTATTAGTAATGCTAGTAATACCAGTAATGCTAGTACTTCTAGTAATGCTAGTATTGCTAGTAATTCTAGTACTGCTAATAATAGTAGTACTGCTAGTAATACTAGTAATACTATTATTGCTAGTAAAACTAGTAATACTAGTACTGCTTGTAATACTAGTACTGCTAGTAATACCAGTACTGGTAGTAATACTAGTACTGCTAGTAATACCAGTACTGGTAGTAATACTAGTACTGGTAGTAATACGAGTACTGGTAGTAATACTAGTACTGTTAGTAATACTAGTACTGATATTAATACTAGTATTGCAAGTAATACTAGTACTGCTAATAATACTAGTTCTGCAAGTAATACTAGTTCTGCTAGTAATACTAGTCTTCTAGTAATACTAGTTCTGCTAGTAATACTAGTACTGCTAGTAATATTACTATTGCTAGTACTGCTAGTATTGCTACTAATACTAGTACTGCTATTATTATTAGTATTGTTAGTAATGCTAGTACTGCTAGTAATGCTAGTACTGCTAGTAATACTGCTATTGCTAGTACTGCTAGTAATACTAGTGATGGCAAAATTCATGAAGTTCTCCTTGAATCATGTAAGAGATGGTGCGGAAGCTATGAATGTGAGTGTGCAAGATCCTCCTAAGAGTGATGTTGACCTTGAAGGTGCATGATGTGTATGAACATTGGGAGGTTCGGCCAGCCCAAGGAAAGGTGAAGGATGTGAAGTTTAGAGCCTAGAGTTCTAGGGAGAAGCAAAGCTTGGCACAAAATGGCAGTATAACTTTACTCACAATAAACTTGCAAATACAAGGTGTAGGCCTTCCTATTTATAAGTTAAATGGCCGTAGAAGCTAAGCTAATGTCTAATGAAATGAAAGCCAAATGAAATGCAAATCACAAAGCACATAGTACATGTGCTCATGATCGGCCAAACAAAAGAGATTCTAGAATGTTCACTCAATTATGCTTTCTACACTACTCTAATTACTAAGCACCCCTAATGGGCCTCCATGTAACATGTACAAGGCTTTCTCTCTTCCATCCGTGGCTTCATTCAATTGGGCGTGAATGTGCTTAGCCATTGACCTTGTAATAGGGCCTAGACGCTCATCACGGTCTAGCTTTAGGTCTTGGCTTTCATGGTGGGATGTGCTTGGCCCTCCTCCATCATCCCCTCCCTCTTGGAAAGGATTTGTCCTCAAATCCAGCTCGTCATCGTCATTGGTACCTACAAATGGAGAAAGGTCAATTACATTAAAAGTGTCATGAACTCCATATTCAAGAGGTAGATCCAATTTATATGCATTGTTATTGACTCGCTTGAGGACTTGAAAGGGTCCATCACCTCGGGGACTTAGTTTGGACTTCCTCTGAGTTGGAAATCTATCTTTGCGAAGGTGAAGCCAAACTAAGTCTCCTTCCTCAAAAATTATTTCCTTCTTCCCTTTATTGTTATATTTTGCGTACTTCTCATTTTGTTGTTGTATTTGGAGTTTAATCTTCTCATGCATTTTCTTTACAAAGTCGGCTTTGATGACTCCTTCCTTATGCACAAATTCTTGTGGATTAGGAAGAGGTAACAAATCCATGGGTGTGAGAGGATTAAAACCATATACCACTTCAAAAGGAGAAGCATTAGTAGTCTTGTGAACTACTCGATTGTAAGCAAATTCAATGTGGGGAAGATACTCATCCCAAGATTTATGGTTGCCTTTCATGAGAGCCCTAAGCATAGTCCCAAGAGATCTATTGACTACTTCGGTTTGGCCATCCGTTTGAGGATGACAAGAAGTTGAAAATTGTAGTCTTGTTCCAAGTTTGCCCCAAAGAGTTTTCCAAAAATGGCTTATAAACTTCGGATCTCTATCGGATACTATACTTCTAGGGAGACCATAAAGTCTCACCACTTCTCTAAAGAAGAGTCTAGAAATATTTTGAGCATCATCTACCTTGTGGCATGGAATAAAATGGGACATTTTGCTAAAACGGTCCACTACCACAAAGATAGAGTCATGGCCTCTTGCAGTCCTAGGAAGTCCTAAAATGAAATCCATGCTAATGTCTTCCCAAGGAGCATTTGCAATCGGCAAAGGGGTTTAGAGTCCATGAGGCATTGTTCTAGACTTTGCTTTTAAACATGAGATGCATCTAGAACAATGTCTTTGGACATCTTTCCTCATGTGTGGCCAACAAAATTTTGCTTTTAAAAGGTCTAGAGTCTTATCAACTCCAAAATGGCCCATGAGTCCCCACTCCTGTGATTCTTTGACAAGGAGTTTCCTATGTGTTCCTTGGGGAATGCAAAGTTTTCCCTCTTTAAAAAGATATCCCTCGGACACATAGTAACCTCCTTGCGCTCTATGTAGACATTGGGCATAGATGGATGATAGTTCTTGATCTTCTTGGTAAAGCTCCCTTATGTGATCAAATCCAAGAATTTGGGCACCCAATTTTGAAAAGAGTGTATGCCACTTATTTGATTACATAAGGAAATTGTTCAAGAAATTCCATCCATTTAGCATGTCTCTTGTAGAGCTTGTGTTGGCCCTTCAAATATTTTAAAGACTCGTGATCACTATGGATGACAAATTCTTTGGACACAAGGTAGTGTTCCCAAGTTTTTAGGGCTCGCACAAGAGCATAGAGCTCTTTGTCATAGGTGGGGTAGTTGAGGGTGGCACCATGGAGTTTTTCACTAAAATAAGCAATGGAGTGTCCACCTTGCAACAATACCGCACCTATGCCTACCCCCGATGCATCACACTCTATCTCAAAAGTTTTGGAAAAATTTGGGAGAGATAGAATTGGTGCATTGGTGAGTTGAGCTTTTAGCCTTTGGAAGGCTTGCTCATGCTTTTCATTCCAACAAAATGCAACATCTTTTTTAACAAGTTCATTCAAAGGAGAAGCTAGACTAGAAAAATTAGGCACAAACCTTCTATAGAAGCTAGCTAACCCATGAAAACTTCTTACATCACTTACATTTTGTGGAGTGGGCCACTCGCGGATGGCTTTGATTTTCTCGGGATCTATAGATACTTTTGTTTACTATGAAGCCTAAGAAAACTACACTATCTACACAAAAGGTACACTTATCCCTATTTGCAAAAGGACTATTTTTCCTAAGCACTAGAAGAACTTCCCTAAGGTGTCTTAGATGGTCTTCTAGGGTTTTACTATACACTAAGATATCATCAAAATAAACTACTACATATTTACCTATACAATCTCTCAAGGTGTGATTCATAAGCCTCATGAAAGTACTTGGGGCATAGCCCAAAGGGCATCACCAACCACTCATATAATCCAAATTTGGTCTTAAAAGCGGTTTTCCACTCATCACCCTCCTTGATTCGAATTTGGTGATATCCACTTTTAAGGTCAATTTTGGAGAATAGAGTTGACCCATGTAATTCATCAAGCATATCGTTAAGCCTTGGGATTGGATGCCTATACTTGATGGTGATGTTGTTGATTGCTCGACAATCACAACACATGCGCCATTTTCCATCCTTTTTGGGCACCAACAAGACAGGTACAGCACAAGGACTTAGGCTCTTTTGAACCCAACCCTTCTCCAACAAGTCTTGAACTTGTGATTCTATCTCCTTTGTTTCCTCGGGGTTGGTTCTATAAGCAGGCCTATTTGGTAGGCTTGCCCCCGGAATGAAGTCAATTTGATGTTCTATACCTCTAAGGGGAGGAAGCCCAATGGGACCCTCATTAGAGAATAGATCTTCAAATTCACTTAAAAGGTTTTCTATTTTAGGAGGTAAATTCATAAGTTCACTACTTGTGGCAGTGCATGTAAGTGCTCCTTTACAAAAGATAAGGCTTGGTTGTTCAACAAGAAGCAAATTTTCAAAAACGTTTTCAAGAGGCTTTTCTTGTTGATCAACTTTGTGGGAAGGAACACTCTTCTCCCACGCCTTCCTATCCCAAAGGATTTTCTCTTTTTCTAGCGCTTTTTTTTTTTTGTTTTCCTCATCCCTCTTTTGCTTCATTTGTATTTGGTCTTTTACCACTTGAGAATGTGGTAAAGGACTAAGTACAAACTTTTTATACTTGTGGGTGAAGGAAATCTCGTTAGTGAGACCATCATGCAAGGTTTTCTTATCAAATTGCCATGGTCTCTCTAATAAGATATGACAAGCTTCCATAGGTACTACATCACATAAAACCTTGTCTTTGTAGTTCCCTATGGAAAACTTGATTTCCACTTGCTTGTCTACATGTAGTTCCCCATTTTCATTAAGCCATTGAAGTTTATAAGGTTTTGGGTGAGGAACTACTTGTAGCTTAAGCTTCTCCACCATCCTAGCACTACAACAATTACAACTAGATCCACTATCCACAATGAGGGAACATATGTTTTCTAAAACATTGCATCTTGTATGAAATATGTTCTCTCTTTGTGTTTCAATGGATGTGCTAGGGTGATTGTTGAGGGTTCTCCTAATCATAAGCAATTCTCCCTCTAGTGGAGCTACCCTCTCATCCTCTCCCCCCTCCTCTCTCTCACTAGGCTCATCCTCGCCACTAGTGTATTCATCTACACCCTTAAGAAACAAAGTCCTTTGGTTTGGACATTGTGCTTGCACATGCCCTCTACCATAGCACTTGAAACACTTAACATCTCTAGCTCGGATGGGTGGGGTGGAGGTTTCTTTGGTGAAAGGTTTGGTAGGTTCTTTTGGTTTTTCTTTTGATGTACTACCCTCCCTTCTAAACTCTTTTTTGGGATAAAAGTTAGAGTAAGGGCTCACCTTTTGACTTGACGTTTTGCGTAAGATTTGTTGCTCAACTTTAATGCAAAGTTGAACCAAGTCATTCAAGTCTTGGTAAGGTAAGAGCTCCATTCTATCTCTTATCTCAAGTGATAGGCCACTAAGGAACCTAGCTATTGTGGTATCCTTCTCTTCTATAATGGATGCTCTCATCATGTAGAGCTCCATTTTTTGTCTATACTCTTCCACACTCATGTTTTTTTGTTGGAGTCTTTGGAGCTTTTCCATCAACTCCCTATGGTAGTAGGAAGGTATGTGTCGGCGTCTTAGGGCTCCCCTAAGGTCATTCCAATATGTAATGGGAGGTTCCCTATGAAGACGCCTTTCTCTTTCGAGAGAGGTCCACCAATACATGGCGTTCCCTTGGAAGCTAAGGGTGGCTAGGGGTACCTTACGTTCTTCACTCACCCTATGGCAAGCAAAGAGTTGTTCTACCTTCATCTCCCAATCTAGGTAGGTTTCTACATTCTCCTTACCATGAAAGTGAGGTAGGTCTACTCTAGTTTCCCTTGGCCCCTCTTGCTCCCTTTGCCTATTCCTTCTAGGGGGTGGTTGGTAATAGTCATTAATTCTAAGGCTTCCCTATCCTAGAGACTCATTACTCCTAGATAGATGAGTATGAGTTTTCTTGGATTTTTGTGATTTTTGGGATTTCTCCTCTTGGGCTTTAGCCAATTCATTGATTTTATTCTCATTCTCCAATTGTCTAAAAGAAATCATTTGTACATCTTGTGAAACTTCTTTTAAAAGAGATTTTATAGATTAGACTTCACTTTCAATAGACTTTGGAGAGTGAGGAGGAGAAGACATGGCTAAAGTTTTTTGTGTATATAAGTGTTTTACCTTGAGGAAATTTAGGAAAGTCAAAGAAGGTAGTTTTCCAGGTAAGGGATGATGGAGGAGGGCCCAAGCTCACCACACGATGAAAGCCAAGCCTCCAAGACTAGACGGTCTAGGCCATGATGAGGAGCGGCTACATAAGGAGCGTCTAGGCCATGATGAGGATTCCTTCTAGACCGTCTAGCTTCACATACACATGGGTCAAAACTACGGTTTTGGGAAGAGAAGACCTTTGTAATTGTTACATAAAGGCCCATTAGGGGTGCTTAGTAATTAGAGTAGTGTAGAAAGCATATTTGTGTGAACATTCTAGAAAGACCATGGAGGGGGTGAGCATAAAAACTAGACACACCCCTCCCCATGTGCTCATTTGTGCACCCATGTGCCATGTGCACCCATGTGCTTCACATTTACATTTCATTTGGATAGCATTAGGGTTGCATTATGGTCCTCCTTAGCCTATAAAAGGAGGAGCCTACACCTTGTATTTTCAAGTTTAATTGAGTAAGGTTATGCTGCCATTTTTGTGCACAAGCTTTACTTCTCCTAGAAATCTAGGCTCTAAACTTCAATCCTTTCACCTTCTCCCTTGAGCTGGCCGAACCACTCAAACACCATACTCATCATGCACCTACAAGGCCAACACAACTCCTAGGAGGGTCTTGATCATCTCACCCATTGCTTCCGCACCTTATTTTCTACTTTGATTCAAGAAGAACACATGAAAATGCCATCAAGGGAGGTGAGTCACAAAGGACTACTTAAGTACCAAGCCTTTGCCTTAGCCAAAAACTATACCTCAATGTCTTCACACAAAACTTCCTCTTAGTAAACTACTTAGAACACAATTAAGTTGAGAAATCAAAACTTTTTTTTTTCAATGCAAGAAAAACAATGTATGCTAACTAATTAACAAAGCTAGACGGTTTTAACAAAACTTAAAACAACCACACATACAAAGCGTTACTAATTAAGCAATATAGAAACAACTAAGAACAATTAACAATTTCTAATTAAAGAGTTCTATACTAGTCGGCCCTAGGTGAGGCTTCTTGGACACTTGGAGCCCTTGAAGACAGACTCACCGTCTAATAACGTAATTAAGAAGTAATTAACACAAATTAAGTTGCAAGGAAATTAAGAAAACTCCCTTTGTTGATCCTCTTTTTCCTAAATGCACTTCCTTGTTCTCTTTCCATGTTGGCCCTCCAAGTGTTTGTAGTGTTTTTCAAGAAAGCTTGATTCGGCCTTGGCTTTGTTTCCCCTTAGAATGAAGGTTTTAATTCTCCAATTCCAGCACCTATCAAAAGACTAGACCTTACCCAAGTCAAGTTTCCATTCAATTAAGCACCAAAGGAGAAATAAATTCCAGCACCAAATTAGAGGTCAAAGAACAAAAGCAAGAAACAATTTAATTGAATAAAACAGTACCACCAAAAGGAGTTAGATTATGACAACTAGAAAGAGGTCCAAGAAATATTAAGCAAGCAAATAAAAGGTACTCAATTAAAGGTAGGCACACAAAAGAATTCCTAAGAATGGCACTAGAATTAGATTACAAAATAAAAAACAGCACCACTGGAAAATTTGTTGTGGGCCAGAAACGTGTTTTTCCCCAATTTATGCTGAGCTGTTTTTTTAAGATATGATTCTGAAATTTGATATGCAAGATATTCAAGATCTTAGCTAAAATCTGGCTTTGGAATCACTCAAAACGCATGCACCATTTGTTTTTAATAAATTTTGCAATTTTGGTGTTCAGTTACGCCAGTTGTAGCGCCTCAGGTTTGCACACTGATTTTAAAAGATTTATCATTTTTTTTCTGTTGATTCTTTTGAACTAATTCTTTTTTTGTCCTTTCTATAACACTTCAAACTTGCATATTCCAGAGAATCAAAATTTTCCTATGAGTGAAAATATTTTTCTGGAACAAAACAGCCAGCACAGAGAAAGTGAAACAGGGAATTCTGGAAACTGGAAACAAAAACAGCAAGATACCAAAATTTAAACACAATGGAATTTGTGAAATAGAATTTGTGTAGGATCTAAACACAAATAGGAACTCAAACAAAAATTAAAAAGGCACCAAAAGATCAAAGAACAGCAGATTCAAAGCAATTAAAGATACCCAAAATCAAGAAACAATCAAGCCAAATAAAGGACTACTAAGAATTGTTGACATTGTGGATGAACATGACTTGACAAAACATATATGGATTCAGAAATTAAAGATTCAAAAGCATAATATGAACCAAATTAAAAGTGCAATAAAGACTCAAAAGCCTAAAAGAAAACAGCAACTCAAAGGTGTATGGAATCCTATCACAATTTGCACAAGAATTGTTCAAGATCAATTGAACAAAGTGCACCGGTTGGATCTTCCAAATAGCACACCAAAACAAATTAAAATGTAAAAAACAACAAGACAATTATGGAAATAAGATGAACAACATGAGAAGAACTAAAAATGAAAAGACCAAAAGCAACTCATCTTGAAGAACCTAAGCTCATGATACCAAATGATGGCAAAATTCATGAAGTTCTTCTTGAATCATGTAAGAGATGGTGCGGAAGCTATGGATATGTGTGTGCAAGATCCTCCTAAGAGTGATGTTGATCTTGAAGGTGCATGATGTGTATGAACATTGGGAGGTTCGGCCAGCCCAAGGAAAGGTGAAGGATGTGAAGTTTAGAGCCTAGAGTTCTAGGGAGAAGCAAAGCTTGGCACAAAATGGCAGCACAACTTTACTCACAATAAACTTGCAAATACAAGGTGTAGGCCTTCCTATTTATAAGCTAAATGGCCGTAGAAGCTAAGCTAATGTCTAATGAAATGAAACCCAAAGTTATGCTTAGTATTAGTTGTGGTGTAAATAGCATAAACTTGATTCCATGAGACTTGACCTAGATTTACTAAAGATTTGGTCACTTTCTAGAAGGATTCTCCACATGGCCATGTGCTCCATGTGATGTAAATTTGCATTTCATTTTGATTAGCATTAGGGTTGCATTATGGTCCTCTTTAGCCTATAAAAAGAGGAGCCTGCACCTTGTATTTTCAAGTTTATTGTGAGTAAAAGTTATGCTGCCATTTTGTGCCAAGCTTTGCTTCTCCCTGGAACTCTAGGCTCTAAACTTCACATCCTTCACCTTTCCTTGGGCTGGCCGAACCTCCCTATGTTCATACCTATCATGCACCTTCAAGATCAACATCACTCTTAGGAGGATCTTGCACACACCTTGATGTGATTCCAATAGCCATATAGAGAAAGGTTCTTGACCTTCTTAGGAATCACCTTGAGTTGGACATTATAGAGGCACTTTTCTTAGAGTTGGATCATTGTTCTAAGACAAGAACTCACCAAAAACTAGTACCAAATCCCAAACTCATTTGGATGAACCAATTTTAGTCAAATTGAACCGAACAAAAGAGTAAGAAAAGCAAAGGAACAAGATGAATGGACAGAATTATAAAATTGCCGAACCAAAATACTCATAAAAACAGCAAGAACACCAAACCAAACTCAAGAACACAAGCTAACAAAAACAAATGAAAGAGGAGAAAGGAAGGAGAGAAGAAATGCTCATGAAGATGGAAGGAGGATGGATGATCTCGCCACTAGAAGTGTGGAATGCTCCTAGATGAGAGTGATGCCGCCACTTGAGGACTCCATTGATCCATCAAGATAAGACTAGAGAAGAAGGCTCAAAGCTCTCCAAAGTTCACTCAAAATTTGAGTAGAGTTTTCTTAGATTAATTCCAATCTTAATTTTACAAAGGAAGCACCTCTATTTATAGCCTAAGGTGCTGAAAAATAGGTGGGAAATTTCAAATAAACTCATTTGAAATTCCCACCAAAAACAAGTCACATGGGAGGTGTGACCTTTTTCTACTATGACACCTCCCAAAAACTACACCTACACCACTCTCCTAAGTCAAATGGGTAATGTGACTTTATTTTACATTTTCACACTCCTTTATTTAATAACCACACCTCCTAAAACTATACAAGAGTATTTCAAAGCTTGGCCTTGCCCCTCATGGGATGGACTTGGGCTCTTTGGGCTTTGGCCTTCTTGGGCTTGGGCTTTGGGCTTGGGCCTCATCTTTATTTTATGTATTCTTTTAATTTTGAGAAGACTAGAAGGAAGAACTTCAAATGTGAGGGTGGATGTCCTCTTCCTCCATTAATAAAAGCCTCCTTTATTTGATTCTCATCATACTCCTCGAGTTGGAGAGAATTCGTCCACGAATTCTGAATCCCTGCATATAACAAAGTCAGTTTAGTTTTACAATTAAAAGTGGAAGAAAAATGTAAACATGACTTAGCATTTGTAAATAATGGGATTTCAGAAAAGGAGGTTCTATTAATCGACCAAGTTGGAAAAATTTGTTTGGGAATGATGTGATGTTTTGGAAAAAGACCTCTTAAATGGTGACAACCATTAGGAGGTATGAACAAATTATCCCTAACAGTTTTTAACCAAGATGGTGGTGAAATAGGAACCTTGGGTAAGGAAAAAGATAAGGAAGGAAAACACCTTGGAGGTGAAAGGATTAGATCCATGTCAACTTGGCCTTCTTTGTCTTTTTCTTTTTTACTTGTGGTAGGTGGGTGAGGTAGGTCTTGTTTTACCTTTTTTATCATTAAGATTTGTTTTTGTGGACAATGAAGAGCTATGTTCCCAAAACCTAAACATTTAAAACATTTGATATTTGAAGGTTGGGTAGGTGACTTAGGATTAGAAGGATTTGTAGTAGAAACTTTCTTTGGAAACATGGTTTGTTTGGAAAAATTGGAAGGACAATTTTGAGTAGACATTTTGTTGGCATCCTTCCTAGAAGAGTTGTAGAAATTATAATCATGAGTATTTTTGAAAGTTGTTTTCAAAAGATAGGATTCTACCTTGATGGCTTGGCGAAACACTTTCTTTAAAGAAGAGTACTCATTTAATTCTGCAATTTCTCTAATATCTCTTCTCAAACCATGTACAAACCATTTTAGCTTTGACTCTTCATTAGCATGCATATTCATTTTAGTCAAAGTTGATTCAAAATCTTTAATGTATTCTTCTACCATCCTATGTCCTTGAGGAAGCCTTTGGAACTTCAACAAGTGTTCCTTCCTAGAAGGAGGAACAAACCTCACGCGCATACACTCTTTCAAAGCATTCCAAGAAACCACGGGAGGTTTCTTGCGATATATAATGTCCATTACAATTTTATGCCACCATTCTTTGGCATAGCCCAAAAAGGATGAAGAAACTATCCTAAGTTTATCGTCATCTTGGACCCTATACACATGAAAATAATGGTCAACCTTAGTCTCCCAATCTAAATACACATTAGGATCACTATCACCATTAAAACTAGGGACTTTTTTACAAGCAATGTTGAACACTTGGTGATATCTTTGGTCACGGTTATAGCTCTCTTCATGAGAATGATGGTGATGCCTCCTTCTTCTATGTTCTTCTTCACCAAGGACTGAAGCTTTGGAAGGAGAATGCTGTTTGTAAGATGCACCACTTGAATAGCCAGCCATTTTGCAAATATAAAACAGAAAACACACAGAAACAGCAAACAAGTTAAGAAACAAAATTAGCAAAAACAGTGAGCTTGGCAATGAAATTGCCGAAGTGAATTGAGGCAGAAAAATAGGTCACTCTCAAAGAAATAATGTCCTTGCACCAATCTGATCTTGAGGCCTTGGAATCCTCAAATGAAAGATGTCAAAGCAAGCACACCAATCTCAAAGGCAACCACCACAAAACCAATGAAACAATAAAGACAAACAAGAAAAGGTATAAGCAAAGAAAGGTATTTGCAAAAGGAATACTATATGTAAGACAAACTCAAAGAGTAAAGAATGAAAGACAATCAAGAAAATAAAGAACTCAATGAGAAAGTAGGCACACAAAAGAATACTTAAGGAAAAGCACTAGAGTAGATGAAGAAAACAAAAATTTAGCTACTGGAAAATTTTTTTTAATGCAAACTGTGCTTGATATTCACTGATTTAACTGGAATGATGTAGAGCGAACTGGATTATGAAATTTAAACCACAGAAACTTCAAGATATTAACTCAATAATGGCACTGAAATCAATTCAAAACAGTAAGCCAATTGAGAGAAATAAATTTTTCAAAATCGCTGCCAGATTACCGTATTTTTTTCGGCAGAAATGTACACTTTTTTTTATTTTATTTATCATTTTTTGTGTACTTCGTATTTTTGAATGATTATTTTTTCTATTCTTTTCTAACACTTTGAATATCTCAAATCCAGAATTTCAGAATTTTCCAGTAAGTAAATCAATTGCAATAAGGAAAAACAGTAAGCACTTTTTTTTCAGAAACAGAGGAATCCTAATAGGAATAAAAAAAACAGGATGATGAACTAGCAAAGACATAATAGAAAATGATGTATTGGAACTTGTATAGGTCTAGAATACAAGTATGAACTCAATTCTAAAAAGAAAATGCACAAAGGATCAACATCAATTCAGAAAATTATATGATACCAAAGCAAGAAACAATCAAAACAATAAAAGTACTACTAGAAGTAATGACAATTATGGAATAACATGACTAAGACAAAACTTGACATGATTCAAAAATTAAAAGACACTTCACAAATTTTAATAACAAGTGAAAGGAAGCTTAAGGTAAACTCTAGGAAGGATAATGCCATTCCAAAAGAGCAACCATACTCATAAGAATTATGAGTGCCATAAACCTTTTCACAAGCACTTGGTGTAAAAGAAAAACAGCAAGAAAACTCAATTAACACCTAAAACAGAAACTTAAATTGCAAGAAAAATTAAAGAGCTCTTGAAATTAAAGTGCACACAACTCAACAATTAAGCAAGAAGAACCTAAGACTCATGATACCACATGATGTGATTCCAATAGCCATATAGAGAAAGGTTCTTGACCTTCTTAGGAATCACCTTAAGTTGGACATTATAGAGGCACTTTTCTTAGAGTTGGATCATTGTTCTAAGACAAGAACTCACCAAAAACTAGTACCAAATCCCAAACTCATTTGGATGAACCAATTTTAGTCAAATTGAACCGAACAAAAGAGTAAGAAAAGCAAAGGAACAAGATGAATCGACAGAATTATAAAACTGCCGAACCAAAATACTCATAAAAACAGCAAGAACACCAAACCAAACTCAAGAACACAAGCTAACAAAAACAAATGAAAGAGGAGAAAGGAAGGAGAGAAGAAATGCTCATGAAGATGGAAGGAGGATGGATGATCTCGCCACTAGAAGTGTGGAATGCTCCTAGATGAGAGTGATGCCGCCACTTGAGGACTCCATTGATCCATCAAGATAAGACTAGAGAAGAAGGCTCAAAGCTCTCCAAAGTTCACTCAAAATTTGAGTAGAGTTTTCTTAGATTAATTCCAATCTGAATTTTACAAAGGAAGCACCTCTATTTATAGCCTAAGGTGCTGAAAAATAGGTGGGAAATTTCAAATAAACTCATTTGAAATTCCCACCAAAAACAAGTCACATGGGAGGTGTGACCTTTTTCTACTATGACACCTCCCAAAAACTACACCTACACCACTCTCCTAAGTCAAATGGGTAATGTGACTTTATTTTACATTTTCACACTCCTTTATTTAATAACCACACCTCCTAAAACTATACAAGAGTATTTCAAAGCTTGGCCTTGCCCCTCATGGGATGGACTTGGGCTCTTTGGGCTTTGGCCTTCTTGGGCTTGGGCTTGGGCTTTGGGCTTGGGCCTCATCTTTATTTTATGTATTCTTTTAATTTTGAGAAGACTAGAAGGAAGAACTTCAAATGTGAGGGTGGATGTCCTCTTCCTCCATTAAGAAAAGCCTCCTTTATTTGATTCTCATCACACCTACATAGCTTCCGCACAATTTTCTTACATGATTCAAGAAGACCTTCATGAAATTTGCCATCAGTAATACTAGTACTGCGAGTACTGCTCGTGCAAGTACTGGTAGTAATACTAGTACTGTTAGTAATACTAGTACTGCTAGTACTGCTCGTGCAAGTACTGGTAGTAATACTAGTACTGTTAGTAATACCAGTACTGCTAGTAATACCAGTACTGCTTGTAATACTAGCACTGCAAGTAATACTAGCACTGCTAGTAATACTAGCACTCCAAGTAATACTAGCACTGCTAGTAATACTAGCACTGCAAGTAATACTAGCACTGCTAGTAATACTAGCACTGGTAGTAATACTACTATTGCTAGTACTGCTACTAATACTAGTATTGCTAGTAATGCTAGTAATACTAGTAATGCTAGTTTTGCTAGTAATGCTAGTACTGCTTGTAATACTATTACTGCTAGTAATACTAGTTCTGTTAGTAATACTAGTTCTGCTAGTAATACTAGTTCTGCTAGTAATACTAGTTCTGCTAGTAATACTAGTACTGCTAGTAATACTTGTTCTGCTAGTAATAGTAGTACTGCTAGTAATACTAGTACTGCTAGTAATACTAGTACTTTTATAATACTAGTACTGCTAGTTATACTACTACTGATATTAAAACGAGTACTGCTAGTAATATTAGTACTGCAAGTAATACTAGTACTACTAGTAATACATAGTACTGCTAGTAAAACTAGTACTGCTAGTAATACAAGTTCTGCTAGTAATACTAGTACTGCTAGTAAAACTGGTACTGCTAGTAATACTAGTTCTGCTAGTAATGCTTGTACTACTAGTAATACTAGTACTGCTTGTAATACTAGTGATGCAAGTAATACTTGTAATGCAAGTAATACGAGTAGTGCTAGTAATGTTAGTAATGCTAGTAATACTAATAATACTAGTACTACAAGTAATACTAGTACTGCTAGTAATACTAGTAATGCTTGTACTACTAGTACTGCTACTAATACTAGTAATGCATGTCATACCAGTACTGCAAGTAATACGAATAGTGTTAGTAATATTAGTAATGCTAGTAATACTAGTAATTCTAGTACTTCTAGTAATGCTAGTATTGCTAGTAATTCTAGTACTGCTAGTAATAATAGTATTGCTAGTAAAACTAGTAATACTAGTACTGCTACTACTGCTTGTAATACTAGTACTAAGAGTAATACTAGTACTAGTAGTAATACTAGTACTGGTAGTAATACGAGTACTGCTAGTAATACTAGTACTGCTATTAATACTAGTATTGCTAGTAATGCTAGTAATACTAGTAATGCTAGTACTGCTAGTACTGCTAGTATTGCTAGTATTGCTAGTACTGCTAGTACTGCTAGTATTGCTAGTACTGCTAGTAATACTGCTATTGCTAGTACTGCTAGTAATACTAGTACTGCTAATAATACTAGTTCTGCTACTAATACTACTTGTGCTAGAAATACTAGTTATGCTAGTAATCCTAGTATTGCTAGTAATACTAGTACTGCTATTATTATTATTATTGTTAGTAATACTAGTAATGCTAGTACTGCTAGTAATGCTAGTACTGCTAGTAATACTGCTATTGTTAGTACTGCTAGTAATACTAGTACTGCTAATAATACTAGTTCTGCTAGTAATACTACTTGTGTTAGTAATACTAGTTATGCTAGTAATCCTAGTATTGCTAGTAATACTAGTACTGCTAGTAATACTTGTTCTGCTAGTAATACTTGTTCTGCTAGTAATACTAGTACTGCTAGTAATACTAGTACTGCTAGTAATACTAGTACTGCTAGTAATACTGGTACTTCTATAATACTAGTAATGCTAGTAATACTACTACTGCTATTCAAACGAGTACTGCTAGTAATACTAGTACTGCAAGTAATACATAGTTCTCTAGTAAAACTAGTACTGCTAGTAATACAAGTACTGCTAGTAATACTAGTACTGCTAGTAAAACTAGTACTGCTAGTAATACTAGTTCTGCTAGAAATACTAGTACTGCTAGTAATACTAGGAATACTAATACTGCTAGTAATACTAGTACTGCTAGTAATACTAGTAATGGTAGTACTGCTAGTAATGCTAGTACTGCTAGTAATGCTAGTACTGCTAGTAATGCTAGTACTGCTAGTAATACCAGTACTGCTGGTAATACTAGTACTGCTTGTAATACTAGTAATACTAGTACTGCCAGTAATACTAGTAATGCAAGTAATACCAGTACTGCAAGTAATACGAGTAGTGCTAATAGTATTTGTAATGCTAGTAATACCAGTGATGCTAGTACTGCTAGTAATGCTAGTAATTCTAGTACTGCTAGTAATACTAGTACTGCTAGTAATACTAGTAATACTAGTACTGCAAGTAAAACTAGTAATGCTAGTAATACTACTACTGCTATTCAAACGAGTACTGCTAGTAATACAAGTACTGCAAGTAATGCTAGTAATACATAGTTCTCTAGTAAAAGTAGTACTGCTAGTAATACAAGTACTGCTAGTAATACTAGTACTGCTAGTAAAACTAGTACTGCTAGTAATACTAGTTATGCTAGAAATACTATTACTGCTAGTAATACTAGTAATACTAGTACTGCTAGTAATACTAGTACTGCTTGTAATACTAGTAATACTAGTACTGCCAGTAATACTAGTAGTGCAAGTAATACCAGTACTGCAAGTAATACGAGTAGTGCTAATAGTATTTGTAATGCTAGTAATACCAGTAATGCTAGTACTGCTAGTAATGCTAGTATTGCTAGTAATTCTAGTACTGCTAGTAATACTAGTACTGCTAGTAATACTAGTACTGCTAGTAATACTAGTACTGCAAGTAAAACTAGTATTACTAGTACTGCTAGTACTGCTCATGCAAGTTCTGCTTGTAATACTCGTACTGCTTGTAATACTAGTACTTCTCGTAATACTAGTACTGCTAGTAATACTAGTACTGCTAGTAATACTAGTACTTCTATTAATACTAGTATTGCTAGTAATACAAGTACTGCTAGTAATACTACAATTGCTAGTAAGACTTGTAATGCAAGTAATACTACTAGTCAAGCAATACTAGTACTGCTAGTACTGCTAGTAATACTAGTGCTACTAGTAATACCAGTGCTGCTAGTAATGCTAGTACTGGTAGTAATACTACTACTGCTAGTACGGCTCGGGCAAGTACTGCTTGTAATACTAGTACTGCTATTAATACTAGTACTGCTAGTAATACTAGTACTGCTAGTAAGACTAATAATGCAAGTAATACTACTAGTGCAAGTAATACTAGTACTGCTAGTAATACTAGTGCTGCTAGTAATACTAGTGCTGCTAGTAATACTAGTAATGCAAAGTATACTAGCTCTCCAAGTAATACTAGCACTGCTAGTAATACTAGTAATATTAGTACTGTTAGTAATGCTACTACTTGTTGAACCTAGTTGTGTACAAGCTTTGAAGAGATCAAACCCTTTGAAGGATGTTGAAGGCTTGGTTGTGCTTGTTGTTGCTGAGTTGTCTTAGTTAGGATCTGGAGTAGATTGGTTACGTAATTCACTCTTGATTGAATCCAAAGCATAGGCATTCTCAATCTTTTTAAAAGAAAAGTGGTTTTCAAACTAAGTGAAAAAGAATCGATTTTTTTGTCGAAACAACCGATTGTTTTATACTTAGGTGTTTTTAGAAAGGGTTGAAAACTATTTTTCAAATGGTTGAGCTGGTAAAACTAAAACAACCGATTGATTCGAGGAAACAACCGATTGTTTGTTTCGGTATCATAACAGGAAAAATTGTTTTAGCTTTGGCCGAGCTTGAAATGTTCTAACTGTTTACGCTGCAGTCTTTAAAAGCTTTGACCAATCTTTAAATGAAATAAATATGTTTGTTAAGATTTGATAACAAACATCTTTGAAAAAATTCAGAAAAACAGATTTCAAAAAGAACAATCTTTTGAGAACAACAAGATTCTGATTTTCAAAGAGTTGAGATTGCTTAGAGATTGAGATTGATTAAAGTGTTTGAGATAGGATTTCTGCTTGTACTGATTTCAGATTTGCTTCTGTAACAAGTGTAATCCTTGTACTTTGTTGAACAACTTTCTTCTGTGTGTTTGCTGAGAAGTGTTGTGTGTTCTTGAGGGGATCAAGATCAGCATTCTTTGTGTTGGTGTGTTGGCCAAGAGAAGTGTGTGTCTTGAGGGGATCAAGGTCACTTTCTTGGTTGTGTTGTAAGTCATCTAGGTTTGATTGCTTAGTGGAATTCCTCAGTGGTTTCTGAGAAGACTTGATGTAGCTCTAGATTTAGAGTGAACCAGTATAAACATTTGTGTGCATTCTCTCTATCCTTAATCTCTTTAAATTCAGTTTTGATATTTGTTAACTGGTATAAACAACCGATTGTTTCTGTGAAACAACCGATTGTTTTTCTGGTGCTGCTGTTTTTTTCTTATTGATTTGGCAAACTGAATTCCTTATCAATTGTTTCTTGAGATAATTTCATTCTTGACTTAAAAGTTTTCGAAATCCCTCTTTAAACCATTCTTCCCCCTTCTAGTTTAAATCCATACATTCTAACAATTGGCATCAAGAGCTTGGTTCTTGAAAGTTATTCAAGTTGATCTTAAAACTGTTTTTAAATCAACAGACCACCTCTGTTTTGTGGTTTGAACTACCAATTTTGGAAAGTAAGAATGAAAATCTTTATGGAATCACTTGACAAAGGAATTTGGGATGCAATTGAAAATGGTCCTTTTGTCCCAAAGTTTAAAAAAGAAGGATTTGTCATTGAAAAGCCTTGGCCACAATGGACTGATTCAGAAAGCAAGAAGGCCAAATTCGATTGCATTGCCAAAAATATAATAACATCTGCTTTAAATTCTGATGAGTTTTTCAGGGTCTCTCAATGCAAATCATCAAAAGAAATGTGGGACACCTTGGAAGTAACTCATGAAGGTAAAAATGAGGTAAAGAGAGCTAGGAAGCATACTCTAATCCAAGAGTATGAGATGTTCAGAATGCTCAAAGGTGAAACAATTGCTGAAGTGCAGAAAAGATTCACGCACATCATCAATCATCTCATGAGCCTTGACAAGACCTTTGAAAAGGAAGAGCTAAACATCAAGATCTTGAAATGTCTTGATAGAGCATGGCAACCCAAGCTCACCACACTATGAAATGCCAAGCTCCAAGTCTAGACCGTCTAGAACCATGTGGGGAGCGTCTAGACTAAAAAAGGAGAGCGTCTAGCACAAGATGAGGGGCGGCTACATAAGGAGCGTCTAGAAGGAAGCCTAGACCTTCTAGGACCAAGCACGTTCACGCACACATGTGTCAAAGCTACGTTTGGAGGGAGAATACCTTGTACATGTTACATGGAGGCCCATTAGGGGCGCCTTAGTAATTAGTGTAGTGTTAGAAAGCATAAACTTGTCTTACACATGATTTACCCTAGATTTTGTGCACATTCTAGAACTTTGCTTCACATGGCCGACCATGTGCCCATGTGCTCCATGTGGAGTCATTTCCATTTCATTTGAGAAGCATTTCATCTTCTCTTAGCTTAGGATTTACGGCCTCCTTGGCTTATAAAAGGAGAAGCCATCTCTTGTATTTTTCAAGATTAATGAGAGTAATGTTATGCTGCCAACATTGTGCCATACATTGCTTTTCCCTAGTTTCTAGGACCTAATCTTCATCTTCATACACATCATGCACCTTCAAGATCACCATAGCTCCTAGGAGGATCTTGCACATTTACATCCATAGCTTCCGCACCATTTTTCACATGATTCCGAGAAGAGCTCCATGAATTTGCCATCATTTGGTATCATGAGCATATGTTCTTCAAAGATGAGTAGTTCTTGGTCTTTTTCATTTTGAGTTCTTCTTTATTTCATGTTGTTCATCTTGTTTCCATAATTGTCTTGCTTTTTTTTAAATTTTACTTTGATTTGGTGTGCTATTTGGAAGATCCAACCGGTGCATTTTGTTCAATTGATCTTGAACAATCCTTGTGCAATTTGTGATAGGATTCCATACACCTTTGAGTTGCTGTTTTTTCCTTTAGGTATTTGAGTCTTTATTGCACTTTTATTTGGTTCATATTATGCTCTTTGAGTCTTTTAATTTCTGAATCCATATATGTTTTGTCAAGTCATGTTCATCCACAATGTCATCAAATCATAAGTAGTACTTTGTTTGGCTTGATTGTTTCTTGATTTTGGGTATTTTTGCTTGTTTTGAATCTGTTGTGATTTTGATCTTTTGGTGCCTTTTATTTTTAGTTTGAGTTCATATTTGTGTTTAGATCTACACAAATTCCTTTACATTAATTCCATTGTGTTTATCTTTTGGTCTCTTGCTGTTTTTTTTCCAGTTTTTCCAGAATCCCCTGTTTTACATACTCTGTGCTGGTTGTTTTGTTTCAGAAAATTATTTTCCCTCATAGGAAATTTTTGATTCTCTGGATTATGCAAGATTGAGGTGTTACAGAAAAGACAAAAAAAAAGAATCAGCTCAAAAGAGTCAATAGAAAAAAAATGATAAATATTTTAAAAACAGTGTGCAAATCTGGACGCTACAGTTGGCGTAACTGAACACTGAATTTGAAAAATTTAATAAAAAACAATGGTTCATGCGTTTGGAGTGATTCCAACGCCAGATTTTAGTTAAGATCTTGAATATATTGCATATAAAATTTCAGAATAAAATCTTAAAGGGGCAGCTCAGCATAAATTGGGGAAAATCACGTTCTCTGGCACACAACAATTTTCCAGTGGTGCTGTTTTTTATTTTGAAATCTATTCTAGTGCTATTCTTAGGATTCATTTTGTGTGACTACCTTTATTTGAGTACCTTTATTTGCTTGTCTAATATTTCTTGTAACTCTTTCTAGTTGACACAATCTAACTCCATTTGTGTGGTATTGTTTTTTCCAATTAAATTGTTTCTTGCTTTTATTCTTTGACCTCTAAATTTGGTGTTGGAATTTATTCTCATTTGGTGCTTATTTGAGTGGAAATTTGACTTGAGTAAGGTCTAGTCTTCTTGATAGGTGCTGGAATTGGAGAATTAAGTCCTTAATTCTAAGGGGAACAAAGGCAAAGGCAGAATCAAACACTTCTCAAAACACCACAAACACTTGGACGGCCCAACAAGAAAAGACAACCAAGGAAGTGCCAATAACAAAAAGGATCAACAAAGGGAGTTTTCTTAAATTTTCTTTGCAACTTAACTTGTGTTAATTACTTCTTTAATTACGTGATTAGACGGTGAGTGTGTCTTCAAGGGCTCCAAGTGTCCAAGAAGCCTCACCTAGGGCCGACTAGTATAGAGTTTACTAATTAGCAAATTGTTAATTGTTTTTAGCTACTTTTCCTTGCTTAATTAGCTACGCTTTTCACTTGTATTGCTTTGTTTAAGCTTTGGTTAATTCGTCTTGCTTGGTTCATTAGTTAGCTTGCATTGTTTTCTTGCATTAAAATCTGATTTCTCAACTTAATCGTGTTCTAAGTAGTTTACTAAGAGAAAGCTTTGTGTGAAGACATTAAGGGATAGTTTTTGGCTAAGGCAAAGGCTTGGTATTTAAGTAGTCCTTTGTGACTCACCTCCCTTACCTGGAAAACTACCTTCTTTGACTTTCCTAAGTTTTCTTAAGGAAAAATACTTGTATACACAAAGCTTTAGCCATGTCTTCTTCTTCTCACTCTCCAAAGTCTATTGAAAGTGAAGTAAAATCTATAAAAACTCTTTTGAAAGAAGTTTCACAAGCTGTGCAATTGATTTCATCTAGACAATTGGAGAATGAGGCTAAAATCAATGAGTTGACTAAAGCACAAGAAGAGAAGTCAAAAAAATAAAAAAAATCTCATACTCATGCATCCCATTCTAAAAGTAATGAGTCTTTAGGGGAGGGAAGCCTTAGAATCAATGACTATTACCAACCACCCCCTAGAAGAAATAGGCAAAGGGAGCAAGAGAGCCCAAGGGAAGTAAGGGTACACCTACCCCATTTCTATGGTAAGGAAGATGTAGAGGCATACCTAGATTGGGAGATGAAAGTAGAGCAACTCTTTGCTTGCCATAGGGTGAGTGAAGAGAGGAAGGTACCCTTAGCAACCCTTAGTTTCCAAAGCAATGCCATGTATTGGTGGACCTCTCTAGAGATAGACCGACGTCTTCATAGGGAGCCTCCCATAGAATATTGGAATGACCTTAGGGGAGCCCTAAGACGTCGCCACATACCTTCCTACTACCATAGGGAGTTAATGGACAAGCTCCAAAGACTCCAACAAAAGAACATGAGTGTGGAAGAGTATAGGCAGAAAATGAAGCTCTACATGATGAGAGCATCCATTAGAGAGGAAGAAACCACCACCATATCTAGGTTTCTAAGTGGGCTCAACCTTGAGATAAGGGATAGAGTAGAACTTCTACCCTACCAAGATTTGAATGACTTGGTTCAACTTTGCATTAAAGTTGAACAACAAAATTTGCGCAAAACTTCAAGTCAAAGGGTGGGTTCTTACTCCAACTTTTATCCCAAGAAAGATTTTAAAAGGGAGGGTAGTACATCTAGAGACGAACCCAAAGAAACTACCAAACCTTTAGTGAAAGATGCCTCCACCCCATCCATCCGAGCTAGGGACACCAAGTGTTTTAAATGTTTTGGAAGAGGGCATGTGCAAGCGCAATGTCCAAACCAAAGGGTTTTGTTCTTAAAAGGAAAAGATGAGTACACAAGTGGTGAGGATGAAACTAGTACACAAGAAAAGGGGGAAGGAGAGAGGATAAATCCTTTGGAGGGGGACTTATTGATGATTCAAAGAATCCTCCACAATCAACCTAGTGCATCCATCGAGACACAACGAGAGAACATTTTTCATACTAGATGCAATGTTTTAGAAAATATATGCTCTCTTATTGTGGATGGTGGATCATGCTGCAATTGCTGTAGCACTAGATTGATTGAGAAACTAAATCTACAAGTAGTTCCTCATCCAAAACCTTACAATTTACAATGGATCAATGAGGATGGAGAACTACGTGTAGACAAACAAGTGGAAATCAAGTTTTCTATAGGTAACTACAAAGACAATGTTTTATGTGATGTAGTACCTATGGAAGCTTGCCACATCTTATTAGGTAGACCATGGCAATTTGATAAGAAAACCTTGCATCATGGTCTAACTAACGAGATTTCTTTCATCCACAAGCACAAAAAGTTTGTACTTAGCCCTTTACCACATTCCCAAGTGGTAAAAGACCAAATACAAATCAAACATAAAAGGGATGAAGAGAAAATAGAAAAAGAGAAAACTTTTGGGAAACAAAAGGCGTGGGAGAAGAGTGTTCCTTCCCACAAGGTCATTCAACAAGTCAAGCACATTGAAAATACCCTTGCCAACATGCTTCTTGTTGAACAACCTAGCCTTACCTATTATAAAGGAACACTTGCAAGCATGAGCACAAAAGAAGAGTCTTTAAACGAAGCTTGCATAGATAAAGACTATTTCTCAAATGTGTTAAGATATCCCTACAAGAATGTCAAGTTATCTATAAGCACCTACAAAATTTCGTATGAAGTAGTGCCTAGAACAACTTGTCATGTCTTATTGAGACAACCATTGCAAAGTGTACAAATTTTCATAAACAATGGTTGTACCAACGAGACTCTCTTTACACATGAGAGAAAAAGTCTACAAGAAGGAGAACTCATGGGACAAATGAGAGTTGATGAAACTCTAGAGCTTTTAAAAGGAAAACTTTTGTCACCCATGAGAAGAGAGGTTCAAAGACATTACTTTAGGCACAACTCTTGTTTTCAAACTACACCTAAAGCAAACTCTCAAGAACTCTATACTCCTTCACCTTTTGTAAATGATCCTTGGGAAGACACACATTGCATATTAGAACAAAAGGTTTTGATTCCTTCTTCATGGATGTGGATAAACTCTTCCTAAGAAACGTGACAAGCCTCCATGATTTATGTTCAAAAATAATGATGGATAGAGCTCCAAAATTTGAAAACATAGCTCTTCCTTCTATGCTTCACGAAATCATGAGGGACACCCACAATTCTTGGGATAAGAATCCTTTTCCTTTTGAGCATGCATATAATGGAGTACTCCACAAGATTACTCATATTTCTCCTTTTGAAGTTGTATGTGAACATAGTCCTCTTGCCCTTTTAAAGTTGTTACCATCTCCTAAAGAAATTATGCCTAAGGGAAAAGTAACTACTATTGGAAATTTTAGAAAACATAAGAGGATTAGAGGACACATACAACCATCAAAAGGGAAATATTGTGAGAAGTTGCCAAAAACAAAAGAAAAACAAAAATGGCAACTTCACACAATTAAATTTTCTCCAAATGCTCACACTAACTCCTTTTCTTTGTTTCAAGATTCCCATAGATTGACATTTGATCCGGGAGGACACACCTTGACGAAGCAAAAGGCTGCTATCTGAGATCAAGACTGCAAATCTGATGATAGATCTTCTCAAGAAGGAGGAGATGATGGACACCATCCAGCCACAACCATCCCCCTAGGAAGCAAAAGCATTGGATTTGAGGACAAATCCTTTTCAAGAGGGAGGGGATGATGGAGGAGGGCCAGGCTCACCACACTATGAAATGCCAAGCTCCAAGTCTAGACTGTCTAGAACCATGTGGGGAGCGTCTAGACTAAAAAAGGAGAGTGTCTAGCACAAGATGAGGGGCGGCTACATAAGGAGCGTGTAGGAGGAAGCCTAGACCGTCTAGAACCAAGCACCTTCACGCACACATGGGTCAAAGCTACGTTTGGAGGGAGAAGACCTTGTACATGTTACATGGAGGCCCATTAGGGGTGCCTTAATAATTAGTGTAGTATTAGAAAGCATAAACTTGTCTTACACATGATTTACCCTAGATTTTGTGCACATTCTAGAAATTTGCTTCACATGGCCGGCCATGTGCCCATGTGCTCCATGTGGAGTCATTTCCATTTCATTTGAGAAGCATTTCATCTTCTCTTAGCTTAGGATTTACGGCCTCCTTGGCTTATAAAAGGAGAAGCCATCTCTTGTATTTTTCAAGATTAATGAGAGTAATGCTATGCTACCAACATTGTGCCATACATTGCTTTTCCCTAGTTTCTAGGACCTAATCTTCATCTTCATCACCTACCATAGGGCTGGCCGAACCTCCCTCTTTCCATACACATCATGCACCTTCAAGATCACCATAGCTCCTAGGAGGATCTTGCACATTTACATCCATAGCTTCCGCACCATTTTTCACATGATTCCGAGAAGAGCTCCATGAATTTTCCATCAGATAGGTATGGAAACAAGAAATCCTATGATTTTAATTCCAATAACTATACTTGTTTTGGTTGTGGTGAGCAAGGTCATATAAAGGCATGTTGTCCAAACAAGAGCAAGGAGAAAAAGCCTAGCTACAAGGAAAAGAAAGGCAAAACCAAGAGAGCCTACATAGCTTGGGATGAAAATGAGGTATCATCATCAAGTTCTTCATCAAGTGAAGATGAGAAAGCAAACATCTGTTTGATTGTTGAAGATGATGAATCTTGTAGCTCAAGTGAGGTAAGTTCATGTGCTTTTTTAAATGAACAAAATTATAGTGAATTGCTTGAAGCTTTTCAAGAAACTCATGATGAAGCTAATAGATTGGTTCTTTCAAACAACCGATTGAAAGATCTTAACAGTTGGCTTGAAAAGAGAGTTAAATCACTTGAAGAAGATCTGGAAAAAGCAAAAAGTTATTTTGAAAAATTAGAAACACATTTCAAAAACTCTTCTTGCAAGTGTGACACTCTCATTTGTGAAAATTGAGAAAACCTTGAAAAGAAAGTGCACTATCTTGTAAGTACTGTGGATAAGCTTTCGAAAGGAAAATCTAACTTTGAGAATGTCTTGGCATCTCAAAACTGTATTTTTGGAAGGGCTGGTTTAGGCTTTAATCCACAAAACAAACAAGATAAGTTTTCAAAAAGTTTTTAAGAAAGCCAGAAAAACAACCGATTGTTAAGACGAAACAACCGATTGTTACATGCTTTTACTGTATGAAGAAAGGCCATTCTGTTAGGTTCTGCAAAATTGGGAAATATTCAGTTCCTAGAGGCGACATGAAATGGATTCCTAAAGGATGTGAGGTTCCAAATGAGAAAAAGAAACCTATTGGACCGACATTTGTGAAGGGACCAAATCTTGTTGCTTGAACTCATGCTTGTGCAGGTATTCTAAAGAAGTGTGAAGGACTAAGTCATATGATCAAGTTTTTGGAAGAAAAAGACCAACATTGAAGCTGAATCAATGCTCTACATCTGTCCAAAGGCCCTCAATAGTTAAAAAAGGCTTCTTGATCATAAAGCACATGGCTCATTGAATGAACAATATAAAGGATAAGACCTTCCTTTCTCTGTTCTTAATTTCTGTTTTAAAGTTCTTTCTCATGGTTAAATATCTTCTTTAAAATGCTTAATTTCATATGCTTTGAACTCTTTCTGCTCATGGTTAAAATTCAAAATCAATTTTAACTGCTGCAGAAAAACAACCCATTGTTTTGAGCCTGGCAGCACTGTGAAGAAATCAATTTAATTTCTATTTTGAATTTCTATCCGTTGCAGATCAATTTAAAGAGATAATCCTTGGTCAATGAACCTGTGTTGAAAGATGATCACGTTCAGAGAGAAGTTACAACAGTCATAAAGGAATATATTCCAAAATCTTGGAAATTCAAGAGCCTTAATGACTAGTCAAAGATCACATGTGAAGACCATGTGATTTTTAGCTTTTTCTGACGTTTTCTGTGCAGGGCAGGGTCAAGTCCTCTCTCTTTGAAAATCTGGTACCCACTCATGTCATTGAATGCTTTTTAATTCTATTACTGCTATAAAATCTGTTGCAGCTATCTCTTCCACAAGAACAACCAATTGCAACATCTCTTGCAAAATCTGTGAGTGAGCTTTTCTCTATGTTCTTCTCTGCCATCATGGACTCAACTCCTCCCACCTCAAAGAGAGTCAAAACCAGAGCTGTAAGGTCTGGAGGAAGGATAGAAGGATGGTTTTCTGGAGACAATGATCTAATTGAGAGATATAGGTTTGAAACAAGCACCAAAGTGATAAACAACCCCAAGGTAGTGTGCTTTGATTGGCTGAAAAGCCAAAAGCTGGACAATGTAAGGAGGCTGCTCAAAGATCAATCTCTCAGAAAGTTCCTGGAGATGAAGGGAAACATCTACCCAGATTTAATAAGGATATTCTACACAAATCTCAAGTTTGAGGGAAACAACCTTGTTTCTCATGTAAAAGGTGTAGATATGGAGATAACCCATGATGTATGGGCTGCTGTTACTGGTCTTAAGTACTTTGGCCTCAGAATTAACAAAGGGAACCTTGGTGTAGTGGAGGACTTCGACAAAATCCAATACTACAAAAGCTGCTTCAAGAACCAAAATGCTCAAGTTAGTACTTGCTCGGTTGGTGGCTTGAGGCTTGATGAAAGGTTGCTAGCCCTCATTGTGACTTGGATTCTAACTCCAAGGGGGAGCAATCAGTCAGTGTTGATGAAGGAAGATCTGGTGTAAATCTTCTGCATTATGAAGAAGATCAAAATCAATTGGATCCACATCATCAAAAAGCACATGCAAAAGGCAATGAGGTTAAGTGACTATCGCTATCCATATGCTGTTTTGGTATCTAAATTTCTACTCTATTTTGAAGTGAACCTAGAGGATGAAACATCCGAGTTGGTCAAGTCAACTCAAGAGATGAACAATGGATCACTTAGCAAAATGGGTTTTACCAAAGTAGGTGGCAAATGGATTAGCAAAGATGGTGATTTTGGTGCCTCATCTAGTGCTGCTGCTGATCATGAACAAGATGAACCTGCTGATATGGATTTTCAACATGAAGATCTACCTGAAGCACATCAAGGTGCTGGACCTAGTGCTGGTGCTGGAAATCAAGGAGAGAGAATGCAATCCATGTCTTCTTTTGAAGAACTTATGATGAATAGGCTTGATAGCTTTGCGGAGAATCAAAGGAATCTCCATGATCTATGTGTCAGCAATTTCCAGAGGATTGATAACAGGTTTGATAGCATGGATGCACGCTTCATGACCCTAGATGAACAGATCGAGACTGTACAGAATCAAATAATTGATCTTTAATATACTGATGATGATGAATGAAGAGAAAACAACCGGTTGGTGTATCCAAACAACCGATTGTTTTTAGTGGTTGCATCAGTTTTCTATGTTTCTGATTTTGCTGTTTTATTCTGATGTATTCAAAACAATTATCTTGTTTTATCTCTTCTCTTTGTCTATTTGTGAAGACAAATAGGGGGAGATATATGTTGTGTTTGATTTCAGTTTTTATTTTCTGCAAAACAGTTTGGATGAGTGAAACCTTATAGGTTTTTGCTCCTATATTTGTGTGTTGTGTACTCGGATATTATGCTCTGAATTTCTGTATTTGTTTATGTGCTAACCAAATATCAGAAGTTCTATGCTTTGCTTAAAACTGTATCTTGCAGGAACTGCTTCAGATTCAATCAGGTACAACACAAGCATCAGGGATTTGTCTTCATCAAATAGGGGGAGATTGTTCAACCAAGTAGTGTTCAAGCTTTGAAGAATCCAAACCCTTTGAAGGATGTTGAAGGCTTGACTGTGCTTGCTGTTGCTGAGTTGTCTTAGTTAGGATCTGGAGTAGATTGGTTATGTAATCCACTCTTGATTGAATCCAAAGCATAGACATTCTCAATCTTTTTAAAAGAAAAGTGTTTTTCAAACTATGTGAAAAACAACCAATTGTTTTGTCGAAACAACCGATTGTTTTATACTTAGGTGTTTTTAGAAAAGGTTGAAAATTGTTTTTCAAATGGATGAGCTGTTAAAACTAAAACAACCGATTGATTCGAGGAAACAACCGATTTTTTGTTTTGGTACCATAACAGAAAAATTGTTTTAGCTTTGACTGAGCTTTAAATGTTCTAACTGTTTACGCTCCAGTCTTTAAAAGCTTTGACCAATCTTTAAATGCAATAAATAAGTTTGTTAAGATTTGATAACAAAAATCTTTGAATAAATTCAGAAAAACAGATTTGAAAAAGAACAATCTTTTGAGAACAACAAGATTCTGATTTTCAAAGAGTTGAGATTGCTTAGAGATTGAGATTGATCAAAGTGTCTGAGATTGGATTTCTGCTTGTATTGATTTCATATTTGCTTCTGTAACAAGTGTAATCCTTGTACTTTGTTGAACAAGTTTCTTCTGTGTGTTTGCTGAGAAGTGTTGTGTGTTCTTGAGGGGATCAAGATCAGCATTCTTTGTGTTGGTGTGTTGGCCAAGAGAAGTGTGTGTCTTGAGGGGATCAAGGTCACTTTCTTGGTTGTGTTGTAAGTCATCTAGGTTTGATTGCTTAGTGGAATTCCTCAGTGGTTTCTGAGAAGACTTGATGTAGCTCTGGATTTAGAGTGAACCAGTATAAACATTTGTGTGCATTCTCTCTATCCTTAATCTCTTTAAATTCAGTTTTGATATTTGTTAACTGGTATAAACAACCGATTGTTTCTGTGAAACAACCGATTGTTTTTATGGTGCTGCTGTTTTTGGTTATTGATTTGGCAAACTGAATTCCTTATCAATTGTTTCTTGAGATAATTTCATTCTTGACTTAAAAGTTTTTGAAACCCCTCTTTAAACCATTCACCCCCCCTCTAGTTTAAAGCCATACGTTCTAACAATTGACATCAAGAGCTTGGTTCTTGAAAGTTATTCAAGTTGATCTTAAAACTGTTTTTAAATGGCTGATAGACTACCTTTTGGGCAAGGTGGTTCAATCAACAGACCACCTGTGTTTTGTGGTTTGAACAACCAATTTTGGAAAGTAAGAATGAAAATCTTTATGGAATCACTTGACAAAGGAATTTGGGATGCAATTGAAAATGGTCCTTTTGTCCCAAAGTTTGAAAAAGATGGATCTGTCATTAAAAAGCCTTGGTCTCAATGGACTGATTCAGAAAGCAAGAAGGCCAAATTCGATTGCATTGCCAAAAATATAATAACCTCTGCTTTAAATTCTGATGAGTTTTTCAGGGTCTCTCGATGCAAATCATCAAAAGAAATGTGGGACACCTTGGAAGTAACTCATGAAGGTAAAAATGAGGTAAAGAGAGCTAGGAAGCATACTCTAATCCAAGAGTATGAGATGTTCAGAATGCTCAAAGGTGAAACAATTGCTGAAGTGCAGAAAAGATTCACGCACATCATCAATCATCTCATGAGCCTTGACAAGACCTTTGAAAAGGAAGAGCTCAACATCAAGATCTTGAAATGTCTTGATAGAGCATGGCAACCCCAGGTAACTGCAATCTCCGAATCTAAAGATCTAATATCCTTGAGTATGGCTTCTTTGTTTGGTAAGCTTAGAGAACATGAGTTAGGGATGAACCGACTCAATGTTCAAGAAAGAGAAGACAAGCAGGTAAGGAGCATAGCCTTAAAAGCTTCCAAGCACAAAGGAAAACAAGAATCCAGTGATGATAGTGATGAGGAAAACCTTAGCTTGCTATCAAGAAAGTTTAGCAAATTCTTGAATAGGAACCGCAACAAGGACAACAACAAAGATAGGTATGGAAACAAGAAATCCAATGATTTTAATTCAAATAACTATACTTGTTTTGGTTGTGGTGAGTAAGGTCATATAAAGGCAGATTGTCCAAACAAGAGCAAGGAGAAAAAGCCTAGCTACAATGATGTGAATGTAACTACAAGAATACATGATTCTTTGACATTCTTAGGAGCAACTTGAGCTGGTCATAAATGGCACCTTACTTTAGAATTGGATCAATGTTCTAATTCAAGAACTCACCAAGACTTAGCACCAACCAAGACTCATATGGAAGTCCATATATTGTCAAATGGAATCAAAACACAAGGAATGGAAGAACACAAATGATAAACCGAACAGAAAAAGGAAATGAATGAAATTGCACCGAACAGAAACAAGAAACAATGCTGGAAATAGAAACTAATCGGTACAAATGAAAAGGAAAGACTAGGAATTTAAAACTGCCGAATGGAAAATTGAATAAAAGGAAGAAGAACACTTATAGAAGAAGCTTGCTGGATTTTGAGAATTGGAAGAACACTTCACGCCACTTGGTTCCTTGATCCAAGATAAGTGATGGAATGCCGCCACTTGAAGCTCACCATTGCTCACAAGATAAGGCAAAGGAAGAAGAAGACTCAAGACTCACAATTTCTCTCCAAATTTGAGTATAGTCTCTCTACTATAAAATTCCAATCTGAAAAATACAAAGAGAAACACCTTATTTATAGCCTATGAGGTGCTGAAAATGCAAGCTAAATGACACACAAATGCAATGAAATTCGACGCCAATCTAGACAATGAAGGAAGTGTGACTTTCCTGCCTAGTTTGGCACCTCCTAATCTCCTATCTACACTCCCCCCTAGACTCCCTTACTACTTACACCTTTTTATTACATCTACACCCCTATTCTACAAAAGAAATAAGAAGAGCCATCTTATTATACTCTTGTCCCAAAGCTCTTGCCATGCTTCTAGTAATTCGTTGGACTTGGGCCCCTTGTTGGGCTTGGGCTTCATGGGCTTGAGCATCCTCTACTTGGTTTCCATCATACAAGGAAAAGAAAGGCAAGACAAAGCAAGCATACATAGCTTGGGATGAAAATGAGGTATCATAGTCAAGTTCTTCATCAAGTGAAGATGAGAAAGCGAACATCTACTTGATAGCTGAAGAAGATGATGAATATGGTAGCTCAAGTGAGCTAAGTTCATGTGGTTCTTTAAATAAACAAAATTATAGTGAATTGCTACTAAAACTAGTAATACTAGCACTGCTAGTAATACTAGTACTGCTAGTAATACTAGTACAGCTAGTAATACTAGTAATACTAGT
Organism: Phaseolus vulgaris; assembly: GCF_000499845.2. Classification (NCBI taxonomy): domain Eukaryota; kingdom Viridiplantae; phylum Streptophyta; class Magnoliopsida; order Fabales; family Fabaceae; genus Phaseolus; species Phaseolus vulgaris. Next base: position 22,868,811 of record NC_023750.2, read on the forward strand.
ACTGCTAGTCATACTAGTACTACTAGTACTGCTAGCAGTACTAATATTACTTGCTAGTAATACTAGTACGGTTACTAATAATAGTACTGCTAGTAATACTAGTATTGTAGTAAAACTAGTACTGCAAGTAATACTAGTACTGCTAGTAATACTAGTACTACTAGTACTGCTAGTAATACTAATACTGCTAATAATACTTGTACTGCTAGTAATACTAGTAGTGCTAGTAATATTAGTACTGTTAGTACTGCTAGTAATACTAGTACAGCTAGTAATACTAGTACTCTTAGTAATACTAGTACTCTTAGTAATACTAGTACTGTTAATAATACTAGTACTGCAAGGAATACTAGTACTGCAAGGAATACTAGTACTCCTAGTACTGCTACCAATACTAGTAATGCTAGCACTACTAGTATTGCTAGCAATACTAGTACCGCTAGCAATACTAATACTACTAATAATACTTGTACTGCTAGAAATACTAGTAGTGCTAGTAATATTAGTACAATATGTACTGCTAGTAATACTAGTACAGCTAGTAATACTGGAACTCTTAGTAATACTAGTACTGCTAGTAATACTAGTATTGTTAGTAATACTAGTATTGTTAGTAATACTAGTACTGCAAGAAATACTAGTACTGCTACCAATACTAGTACTGCTAGAAATACTAGTACTGCTAGTAATACTACTAGTATTACTAGCAGTACTAGTATTACTAGCATTACTTGCATTACTAGTAGTACTAGCACTGCTGGTATTTCTAGCATTTCCAGCAGTGCTGGTATTACGAGCAGTGCTAGTATTACAAGCAGGGCTGGTATTACTAGCAGTGCTACTATAATAATAGTACTGCTAGTAATACTAATACTGGTAGTAATTCTAGTACTCTTAGAATTACTAGTACTGCTAGCAACAGTACTAGTATTACTAAGAGTACTAGTATTACTAGCTGTACTAGTATTCCTAGCAGTACTAGTATTCCTAGCAGTACTAGTATTCCTAGAAGTACTAGTATTCCTAGGAGTACTAGTGTTGCAAGCAGTACTAGTATTGCTAGCAGTACTAGCAGTTCTAGCAGTACTAGTATTCCTTGCAGTACAAGTATTACTAGCAGTACTAGTATTACTAACAGTACTAGAATTACTAGCAGTACTAGTATTACTAAGAGTACCAGTATTACTAGCAGTACTAACAGTACTAATATTACTAGCACTGTTAGTATTACTAGCAGTACAAGTATTATTAGCAGTATTAGTATTACTAGCAGTACTAGTATTACAAGCAGTACTAGCTTTACTAGCAGAACTAGCATTACTAGCATTACTAGCATTACTAGCAATACTAGTATTAGTAGCAGTACTAGTATTAGTAGCAGTACTAGCAATAGTAGTATTACTACCAGTACTAGTATTACTACCAGTACTAGTATTACTAGCAGTGCTAGTATTACTAGCAGTACTAGTTTTACGTGCAGTACTAGTATTACTTGCAGTACAAGTATTACTACCAGTACTAGTACTACTAGTAGTACCAGTATTACTAGCAGTACTATTATTAGTAGCCGTACTAGTATTACTAAAAGGTAATATTAGTACTGCTAGCAGTACTAGTATTACTAGTATAACTAGCAGTACTGGCAGTACTAGTATTGGCAACACTAGTATTACTAGAAGAGCTACTATTACTAGCAGCACAGGTTTTACTAGCAGTACTAGTATTACTAGCAGTACTAGTATTCCTAACAGTACTGGTATTACTAGCAGTACTAGTATTACTAGGAGTACTACTATTACTTACAGTACTAGTATTACTTGCAGGACTAGTATTACTAGCAGCGCTAGTATTACAAGCAGTACTAGTATTACTAGCAGCGCTAGTATTACAAGCAGTACTAGTATTACTAGCAGTACTAGCATTTCTAGCAGTACTAGTATTACTAGCAGTACTAGTATTACTGGCAGTACTAGTATTAGTGGCAGTACTAGTATTACTAGTATTACTGGCAGCACTAGTATTACTTGCAGCACTAATATTACTAGCAGTACCAGTATTACTAGCAGAACAAGTATTACTAGCAGTACTAATATTATTAATATTACTAGTAGTACTAGTATCACGAGCAGTACTAGTATTACTAGCAGTACTAGTATTACTAGTTTACTAGCAGTATTAGAAGTACTAGTATTACTAGCATAACTAACAGTACTAGTATTACTAGCAGTACTAGTATTAGTAGTTGTACTAGCAGTACTAGTATTACTAGCAGTACTAGTATTACTAGCAGTACTAGTATTACTAGCAGTACTAGTATTACTAGCAGTACTAGTGATACTAGCAGTAGTAGCAATACTAGTATTACTAGTACTACTAGCATTACTAGCAATACTACTATTACTAGTATTACTAAGAGTACTAGTATTACTAGCAATACTAGTATTACTAGCAATACTAGTATTACTAGCAATACTAGTATTACTAGTATTACTATTACTAGCAGTACTAGTTTTACTAGCAGTACTAGAACAACTAGTATTACTAATATTACTAGTATTACTAATATTACTAGTATTACTAGTGTTACTGTTAGTAATACGAGTACTGCTAGTAATACGAGCACGGCTAGTAATACGAGCCCTTCTAGTAATATTAATACTGCTAGTAATAGTTGTACTGCTTGTAATACTAGTACTGCTAGTACTGCTAGTAATACTAGTATTGCTAGTACTGCTAGTAATACTAGTACTCTTAGTAATACTTGTGTTGCTAGTAATACTAGTGCTGCTTGTAATACTAGTGCTGCTAGTAATACTAGTGCTGCTAGTAATACCTGTGCTGTTAGTAATACTAGTGTTGCTAGTAATATTAGTGCTGCGAGTAATACTAGTGCTGCGAGTAATACTAGTACTGCCAGTAATACTAGTACTTCCAGTAATACTAGTACTGCCAGTAATACTAGTAATACTAGTAATACTAGTACTACTAGTAATACTAGTATTGCTAGTAATATACTAGTACTGCTTGTTATACTAGTACTGCTAGTAATTCTAGTAATACTAGTACTACTTGTACTGCTAGTAATACTTCTTCTATTAGTACTGCTAGTAATACTTGTTGAACCAAGTGGTGTTCAAGCTTTGAAGAATCCAATCTCTCTGAATGATGTTGAGGTCTTGGCTGAGCTTGCTGTTGCTGTGCTGTTTTAGTTAGGATCTGGGTAGATTGTGTTTGTAATCCACCTCTTGATTGAATCTAAAGCATAGGCATTCTCAATCTTTTTGAAAGAAAAATGTTTTTCAAACTAAGTTAAAAACAAACGATTGTTTTGTCTAAACAACCGATTGTTTTATACTTAGGTGTTTTTAGAAAAGGTTGAAAATTGTTTTTCTAATGGTTGAGCTGTTAAAACTAAAACAACCGATTGATTCGAGGAAACAACCGATTGTTTGTTTTGGTACCATAACAGAAAAACTGTTTTAGCTTTGACTGAGCTTTAAATGTTCTAACTGTTTACGCTCCAGTCTTTAAAAGCTTTGACCAATCTTTAAATGCAATAAATAAGTTTGTTAAGATTTGATAACAAACATCTTTGAATAAATTCAGAAAAACAGATTTGTGTAACATGATTTTTTAATAGAATTTTTGAGTTTTTCAAAGAGCTGAGATTTCTTAGAGTTTGTGATTTGATTAAAGTGTGTGGAATAGGATTCTGCTTGTATTGATTTCAGATTATCTTCTGTAACAAGTGTAATCCTTGTACTCTGCTGAACTAGTTTCGTTTCTGTGTTTGCTGAGATTGGCTGTGTGTTCTTGAGGGGATCAAGATTAGCAATCTTAGTGTTGGTGTGTTGGCCAAGAAGAGTGTGTGTCTTGAGGTGATCAAGGTCACTTTCTTGGTTGTGGTCTAAGTGATAAAGGTGTGGTTGCTTAGTGGATTTCCTCAGTGGTTGTGTGAGAAGACTAGATGTAGCTCTGGGTTTGGAGTGAACCAGTATAAACATCTGTGTGCAATCTCTCTATCCTTAATCTCTTTAAATTCAATTTTGTTGGTTGTTAGTTGGTATAAACAACCGATTGTTTCTGTGAAACAACCGATTGTTTTTCTGGTACTGTAGTTTTTGCTTGCTGTTTCGGCAAACTGAATTCTTTATCAATTGTTTTCTTAAGAGAATTTCATTCTTGACTTAAAAGTTTGCGAAAACCCTCTAAAAGCAATTCACCCCTCTCTAGTTTAAAGCCATCAATTCTAACAATACTAACACTGCAAGTACTGCTAGTAATACTAGTACTTCAAGTATTGCTAGTGTACTGCTTGTAATATTAGTTATGTACTAATACTAGTACTACTAGTACTGCGAGTACTACTAGTACTGTTAGTAATATGAGTACTGCTAGTAATACTAGTAGTGATATTAATACTGGTACTACTATTAATATTGGTATTGCTAGTACTACTAGTGATAATAGTAATACTCGTAATGTTAGTACTGCTGGTAGTACTAGTACTGCTAGTATTGCTAGTAATACTGGTACTGCTAGTAATACTAGTAATACTGGTACTGCTAGTACTGCTAGTAATAGTAGTACTACTATTTATACTTGTACTGGTAGTAATACTAGTGTTGTTAGTAATACTTGTACTATTAGTACTGCTAGAACTGCTAGTATTACTAGTTATACTACTAATACTAGTACTGCTAGTAATATTAGTTATTTTAGAAATAATAGTACTACTTGTAATGCTAGTAATACTAGCATTGCTGGTACTTCGAGTACTAGTAGTACTGCTAGTAATACTAGTAATGCTAGTTATCCTAATACTTCTAGTAATACTAGTACTGCTTGTGATATGACCCAAATCCATAAGAAGATGAGCATGGATGCCAAATTTGAAGGGTTATTTCAACAAGCAAAAGAAGATACCATCAATAGGTGGAATGGTCAAGGACCAAAATATTTGAAGTTCTTATATTACTATTGTTACTAGTAATTACAGTAATATTAATACTGCTAGTAATACAAATACTATTAGTACCACTAGTAATATTAATAATGTTAGTACTGCTAGTAATACTAGTACTGATAGTAGTACTAGTACTACTAGTAATACTAGTACTCCTAGTAATGCTAGTAATACTAGTACTGCGAGTAATACTAGTACTCGTAGTAATATTAGTACTGGTAGTAGTGCTAGTAATACTGGTACTACTAGTAATATTGGTACTGCTAATAAGATTAGTACTGCTAGTTATACAAGTAATACCATTATTGCTAGTAATACTCGTACTGCTAGTAATACTGTTACTACTAGTAATATTGGTACTGCTAGAAAGACTAGTACTGCGAGTTGTACTAGTAATACTATGATTGCTAGTACTGTTAATAATACTAGTACTGCTAGTAATACCTGTGTTGCTAGTAATACTAGTGTTCCTAGTAATACTAGTACTGCTAGTAATATTAGTAATAATAGTATTGCTAGTAATACTAGTACTGCTAGTAGTACTTGTATTGCTTGTAATATTAGTAATACTAGTACTATTAGTAATACTTGTACTGCTAGTACTACTAGCAATAATAGTAATACTAGTAATGTTAGTAGTGCTAGTAGTACTAGTACTGCTAGTATTGTTAGGAATACTGGTACTGCTAGTAATACTTGTAATATTGGTACTGCTAGTATTTCTAATAATACTAGTACTACTAGTAATACTTGTATTGGTAGTAATACTAGTACTGTTAATGTTTGATCAAGTGTGATCAAGGTATTTGAAGAATCCAAATCCAAGTGTTTGATGCAAGGCTGGAGTTTTTGTTGTGTTTAGGATAGGATCTGGGTAGTTTAAAAGTGTAATCCAGTCTTTGTTGAATCTAAAGCTAATGTGTTTTAAAACCTTTTTGAATTTAAATTGTTTTTTAAACTAAGTGAAAAACAACCTGTTGTTTTATCGGAAACAACCGATTGTTTTACTCTTAGGTGTTTTTGAAAAGGTTGAAAACTATTTTGTTGGTTGACTTGCTGTCAAACCAAAACAATCGTTTGTTTCGTGGTTTCAATCAATTATTTCTTTGAAAATCCTAACAGAATTATGTTTTGATAATTGAATGTGCTTTAAATGATTTCCAACTGAATACGCTCCTCTATTAAATGCTTTGACCAATCTTTGAAAAGTATAAATGTTTTTTTTTATGTTTTAAAACAAACAAGAAAAACATATTTGAGTTTTTAGTTGTGAGAAAGATTGATTTCAAGGTTTGGGTTTTCTCAAGAAAGAGTGGAATAGGATTGCGTCTGAATTGATTTCAGATTATTCTGTAAACAAGTGTAATTCGTTCTGAATCTTCTATAAATTCTGGTGTTGTTGCCAAGGAGTGTTGTGTGCTCTTTAGGTGGTTAAGATCAACATTCTTGGTGTGTGTTGTGCCAATGTGAGTGTGTTTCTTGAAGGGTTCAAGCTCACTACTTTGGTCTTTTGCGTGTAATCTGTTTTGATTGCTTAGTAGATTGCCCAGTGGCTTCTGGAGACTGGATGTAGCTCTTGATTTAAGAGTGAACCAGTATAAATTGTTTGTGTATCTTTTTCTTCTCTTAAACTCCTTTAAATTCAGTTGTTATTGCTTTACTGGTATAAACAACCGATTGTTTTTCTAGTGCTTTGCTGTTTTGTGCTTAAATTCTTGGCTAACTGAAATTCTGATCTAAGGATTTTGTTCTAGCTGAAAAAAATTTCAAAACCCCTGTTAAACAATTCACCCCCCCCCCCCTCTCGTTTAAGGCCATATATTCTAACAATTGGCATCAAGAGCTTGGTACTTGAAAATATTCAAGTTTGATCCTAAAATCTTTTTTCTATGGCTTAAAAACTACCTTTTGGGGAGGGTGCCTCAATTAACAGACCACCTCTGTTTTGTGGTTTGAATTATCAATTTTGGAAAGTTAAAATGAAAATATTTGTTGAATCTCTTGATAAAGGAATTTGGGATGCAATTGAAAATGGCCCTTTTATTCCTAAATTTGATAAGGATGGATCTTCTATTGAAAAACCTTGGTCCCAGTGGACTGATGCTGAAAATAAAAAGGCCAAGTTTGATTGTATTGCCAAGAATATCATAACATCTGCTTTGAATTCGGATGAATTTTTCAAGATCTCACAATGTTCATCGGCCAAGGAGATGTGGGACACTTTGGAAGTTACCCATGAAGGAACAAATGATGTGAAGAGAGCAAGGAAACATACTCTAATACAAGAGAATGATTAAGGGAGAATCTATTGTTGAAGTGCAAAAGAGGTTCACTCACATCATCAACCATCTAATGAGCCTTGGGAAAACCTTTGATAAAGAGGAACTAAACATCAAGATTCTCAAGTGCCTTGATAGATCTTGGCAACCTAAGGTAACAACAATCTCTGAATCAAAAGACTTAACATCCTTGACTACGACCTCATTGTTTGGTATGCTTAGAGAACATGAGTTGGAGATGAATAGACTCAATGTTCAAGAAAGTGAAGACAAGCATGTGAGGAGCATTTCCTTGAAAGTTGCCAAGCACAAGAGAAAACAAGATTCAAGTGATGAAAGTGAGGAAGAAAACCATAGCTTGCTGTCCAAAAAGTTTAGTAAATTCTTGAAGAGAAATCGCAACAAAGAAGCCAACAAATAAAGGTATGGAAACAAGAAAACTAGTGATTTCAATTCTAACAATTATACTTGCTTTGGTTGTGGTGAACAAGGGCATATAAAAGTTGATTGCCCAAATAAAGAAAGCAATGAAAAGAAATCAAGCTACAAGGAAAAGAAGGGAAAATCAAGAAGAGCATATATTGCTTGGGATGAAAATGAACTCTCTTCATCAAGCTCATCAAGTGAAGATGAAAAGGCCAACCTATGCTTAATGGCAGAAGGTGATGATGATTCAAGCAGTGTAAGTTCATGTGCTTCCTTAAGTGCTAAAAATTATAGTCAATTACTTCAAGCTTTTAAATAAACTCATAAATAAGCTAACCGATTGGCTCTCTCAAACAACCGATTGAAAGGGTTGAATAACTTGCTTGAAAAAAAGGGTCAAAACACTTGAAGAAGAACTGGAAAAGTCAAAAAATGATTTTGAAAATCTTGAAAAGCATTGCAAAAACTCTTCTCATGTGTGTGACTCTCTTGTTTGTGAAAATTGTGAAAACCTTGAAAACAAAGTTCATTATCTTGTTAGAACTGTGGACAAGCTTTCAAAGGGCAAATCCAACTTTGAGAATGTCTTGGCATCTCAAAATTGTGTTTTTGGAAAAGCAGGACTAGGTTTTAATCCACAGAACAAGCAAGATAAGTTTTCAAAGTCTTTTTTCAAAACTACCAGGAAAACAACCGATTGTTAAGTCAAAACAACCAGTTGTTACATGCTTTTATTGCATGAAAAGAGGTCATTCAGTCAGATTTTGTAAAATAAGGAAATATTTTGTTCCCCAAGGTTTCATGAAATGAATTCCCAAAGGTTTTGAGGTTTCAAATGATAAAGGTAAATCAAAAGGACCCACATTTGTAAAGGGACCAAATCTTGTTGCTTGAACTTATTATGATGCAGGGATACTGAGTAAAGTGTGAAGTCTTGAGTTAGCTGATCAAGCTTTTGGAAGAAAAGCAGTGTGTCTGGAACTGAATTAAAAGTTGGTACCAGTCCAAGTTGTTTCAAAAGCCAAAAGAAGCATTCTTGATCACAAACAATGACTCATTGAAGGAACTTCATAACAAAAGGATAAGACCTTCCTTGTCTTTACTTTTCAATTACTGATTCATGATTAATTTCTCCTTTTTTCAATTGAGCAATTGCATCTGTTTTGAACCTTTCTCAATTTATGCTTGGAATTCACATTCTGTTAAACTGCTGCAGAAAAAACAACTGATTGTTTCTTCTCTGACAGCACAGTGAAGAATTGATTTGATTTCTCTATGAATTCTATCTTTTGCAAATTCAAAATTTAATGAGTCTTTAAGTCAATAAAGCAATCTTGAAGCCTGATTTATCTCTGAAGGAAGCTACATCTTGTCATAAAGGAATATATTCCATATCTTGGAAATTCAAGAGCCTTTATGTCTAGTCAAAACTCACATGTGTTGACCATGTGTTTTTCTGCTCTATGCTGACTTTTTTGTGCAAAGCTTGGACCAGTTTTTCTACCTTGAAGACTGAAACCCACTATCACCAAAGGATCAAAGAAGGTTTCTGCTTTGCTATAAAATCTGGTGCAACTGTTTTCCTTCATAAAAACAACCCATTGGCTCATCTCTTGCAACATCTTTTTCTATCCTTGTGTGTGTGCCTTTTTCTCATTATGCTTTCATGGATTCCACTCCACCTACCTCAAAGAGGATTAAAACTAGGGCTGTGAGATCAGGAGGATGTCTTGAGGGATGGTTTTCAGGTGATAATGAATTGATTAAGAGGTATCGCTTTGAAACAAGTACAAAAGTGATAAACAATCCAAAAGTTGCCTCCTTTGATTGGTTGAAAAGCCAAAAGCTGGACAATGTGAGAAGGCTTGTCAAGGAACAGCTGCTGAAGAGGTTCTTGGAGATGAATGGGAACATATATCTAGATTTAATCCGGGTCTTCTACACAAACTTGAAGTTTGAAGGAAACAATCTTGTTTCACATGTTAAGGGTGTAGACATGGAGATTACCCATGATGTATGGGCTGCTGTAAGTGGTTTGAAGTATGATGTGCTGAGAATTAATAAAGGAAACATTGGTGTAGTGGAAGACTTCAACAAGATTCAATATTACAAAAGCTATTTGAAGAATCCACAAGCTCAAGTAAGAACTTGTTCAGTTGGAGGGCTGAAATTAGATGAGAGGGTGTTGGCTCTCATTGTTACTTGGATTCCAACTCCAAGGGGGAGCAACCATTCTATTTTAACAGAAGAAAAACTGGTCTATATCTATTGCATCATGAAGAAATTCAAGATCAATTGGATTCATATCATCAAAGAGCATATGCAAAAATCCATGAGGTTAAGTGACTACCATTACCCCTATGCTGTTTTAATTTCTAAATTTCTACTCTATTTTGAAGTGAATCTTGAGGATGAAACTTCTGAGTTGGTGAAATCAACACAAGAAGTGAAAAATGGTTCACTAAGCAAATGGGTTTCACCAAGATCAATGGAAAATGGGTAAGCAAAGATGGTGATCATGGTGGTTCGTCAAGTACTGCACCTACTGATTTTGATGAAGAAGATCAAGATGCTGATATGAATGTTCAGAATGAAGAACAACCTGCAACTGACTTTAATGCTGGAACAAGTGTTGGACATCAAGGGGATGGGACTCCCTTAATGTCTTCTTTTGAGAGATACATGGTGGATAGGCTTGATGGCTATGCGGAAAATCAAAGAAATCTCCATGATCTTTGTGTTACAAATTTCTAGAACATTGACAACAAATTCCAGAGCATGGACACTCGCTTTCAGGCTCTTGATGAACAGCTTGAAGCTTTTCAGAATCAGATTTTTGAGCTACAATATGGAAAGGAAGACTGAAGGAAAAACAATCGGTTGATTGCTCGGGACAACCGATTGTTTCTGCAATTTGTAGCTGCTTTACTGCACTTTCTCTTTATATTCTGTTTTATCTGGAACAATTTATGTTTTATCTCTTCCTAAATACTATTTGTGAAGACAAATAGAGGGAGAATTTGGTTTTGTGTTGTCTTAAACTCTGCAAACTCTATCTGCTTGAATGGTTTTTTATTCTGCTATTGCTGTTGATGTTTAAAGTTTGAATATTTGCTTTTTTGGCTGGTTTTCTCTGCTTTGATGTTTATGTAGAAAACAAGCTAATGTGTTATTCTAACCTGCTACTATAGATGCTTTGTATTGCATAAGTTTTGTTTTGCAGGAACTGCTTCAGATTCAAACAAAGTCCAACACAAGCAACCAGAGATTTGTCTTCATCAAATAGGAGGAGATTGTTGATCAAGAGTGATCAAGGGCTTTGAAGAATCCAAATCGAAGTGTTTGATGAAATGCCGGAGTTGCTGTTGTGTTTAGGATAGGATCTAGGTAGTTTAAAAGTGTAATCCACTCTTTGTTGAATCTAAAGCTAATGTGTTTTAAAACCTTTTTGAATTTAAAGTGTTTTTCAAACTAAGTGAGAAAGATTGATTTCAAGGTTTGAACATTCACATCAAGCTTTGGGTTTTCTCAAAAAAGAGTGGAATAGGATTGCATCTGTACTGATTTCAGATTATTTTGTAAACAAGTGTAATTCGTTCTGAATCTTCTATAACTTCTGGTGTTGTAGCCAAGGAGTGTTGTGTGCTCTTGAGGTGGTCAAGATCAACATTCTTCGTGTGTGTTGTGCCAAAGTGAGTGTGTTTCTTGAAGGGTTCAAGGTCACTACTTTGGTGGTTTGTGTGTAATCTGTTTTGATTGCTTAGTGGATTGCCCAGTGGCTTCTGGGGACTAGATGAAGGTCTTCTTGAATCATGTAAGAAAAAGTGGTGCGGAAGCTATGAAGGTGTGTGAGCAAGATCCTCCTAAGAGTGGTGTTGATCTTGAAGGTGCATGAAAGGTATGATTATAGGGAGGTTCGGCCAGCCCAAGGAGATGTGAAGGAAATGAAGTTTAGAGCCTAGAATTCTAGGAGAACCAAAGCTTGGCACAAAATGGCAGCATAACTTTACTCACAATAAACTTGAAAAAACAAGGTGTAGGATCCTCCTTTTATAGGCTAAGGAGGACCATAATGCAACCCTAATGCTAGCCAAATGAAATGTAAATGTGAAGCACATGGGTGCACATGGCACATGGGTGCACAAATGAGCACATGGGGAGGGGTGTGTCTAGTTTTTATGCTCACCCCCTCCATGGGCTTTCTAGACCGGCCTTGGTAAATTTAGAGGTTTTTTTAGAAACTCTAAGTTTACCTAGGTTGGTGTTTTAGGTGCCAAAATTAATTCTAAGAAAATTACAAATAAAGTTCCTATGCTAATTTTGACAAGAAATTAAAGTCTACTCTACACTAGAGTTTATGGCATTTGAACATGTAAAAGAACGTCTTCTTGGATCCTCTTGGCCATAACTCTATGGTTGGCCCAAATCTACCCTTTGGTGGGCTTGCATGTGGGCTTGTGCTTGGGCCTCTTCCATCAGGATGTAGCTCTTGATTTAAGAGTGAACCAGTATAAACTGTTTGTGTATCTCTTTCTTCTCTTAAACTCCTTTAAATTCAGTTGTTATTGCTTTACTTGTATAAACAACCGATTGTTTTGCATAAACAACCGATTGTTTTTCTGGTGCTTTGCTGTTTTGTGCTTAAATTCTTGGCTAACTGAAATTCTGATCTGGATTCACACAAAGGATTTTGTTCTAGCTGAAAAAGTTTTCAAAAACCCCTCTTAAACAATTCACCCCCCTCTCGTTTAAGGCCATATATTCTAACAATACTAGTACTGTTAGTACTGCTAGAACTACTAGTAGTACTACTAATACTAGTACTGCTAGTAATATTAGTTATTCTAGAAATACTAGTTCTGCTTGTAATACTAGTAATACTAGTAATACTAGTACTGCTAGTACATCTAGTACTGGTAGTACTGCTAGTAATACTAGTAATTCTTGTAATACTAGTAGTACTAGTACTTCTAGTAATACTAATACTGCTTGTGATACGATCTAAATCCATAAGAAGATGACCATGGATGCCAACTTTGAAGGGTCATTTCAACAAGCAAAAGAAGATGCCATCAATAGGTGGAATGGTCAAGGACCAAAACATTAGAAGTTCTTCCTATTAGTGTTCTTAACATTGAGGCCCAAGCCCAATAAAAGCCCAAGCCCAAACTGAGGCCCAAGCCTAAACACATGATTTCATCATCCATCATGCCTCAGAAGATTACTAAGAACAAGGGCACAAGCATTAGTAAATGAGCTTCAATTGATGTCTCTTTTGTAATTTCTTTAGAGTAGTTTTAAAATAGAACATAAAAGGGAGTTGTGGATTGGAGTTTAGGGCTTATGAGAAGAAGAAACAAAGTTACACCTTCCATGTGACGTCACACCTTCCGTGTGACTAGATTTAGGCGCCATTTTTCAAATAACTTTCATTTGAATTTTCCCACTTTAATTTCAGCCCTCTCACACTATAAATAGATGTGCTTGGCTCATGTAAAATACATTGAAATTGAAGTAAAGTTACTATACTCAAATTGAGTGAGAATTTGTGAGACTTGTTACTCCTTTCCCAGTCTTATCTTGTGATTCTTTGAGAGCTCTCAAGTGGCGACAACCTTCACTCATCTTGGAGTCTATCACCTTCCAAATGGCGTGTACCTCTTCCCTTGCTTCAACCACATAAGTTTTCCTATCATTCATCTTCCAATTCCATTTCCATTCCATATCAAACTCTAAACATGTCTTGTTCATTTGTTCTTGTTTTCAATCGGTAGAATTTGTGTTGTTCTTGAATCTAATCAGTTGTTTTCTGTTGTTTGATGATTTCAATCAGTTCATTGTCCTTTAATTGTGTTTTCATTCGGTTCATATTAATTGTTTTGTATTCTAGAATCCGCACCACTAATTGACATTCATAATCACCTATTCTTGTATTTTTCCTTGGGTATTTGTAAATGAACCTTCTCATCTACTTAACACTTGTTAAGTTAATGTCCAGTGGGGATTTTCCTTAGATTACTCACCTTAATTGCTTAAAGAATTCAGATCCTAATTCTAAAAAGTGTCACCTAATGAATCAACCTAAAATAAACTCACATCACATGAAAAGTCCATTAAGGAAGGAAGGAAACCCTAGGTTCTAGAATGTGTAGGAAGTGGTAGCATTGACCTAAAGTCCAACCCTAGGTTGCCCCCTTGCATAGACCATCCTACCTCTATCCCTTCTTGTTCTCCAAGGCTCTTCATTCTATAAATAGGAGGCCTCACCCTTTATAAACACAAGTTGAAATTATAGTAAAGAAATTCTGCACAATTTTTGTGTGAGTTGTGAGTGAGTGAGTCTCCTCCAAAATTGGTCTTATCTTGTGAGATATGATTCTCTCAAGTGGCGGCCTCCTTTCACTCATCTTGGTGATTCCACCCCATCAAGTGACATGATACATCCTTGTTTCACCATCCATAAGTTCTTCTTTCATCATCTCTTCCATTAAAGAAAAAAGTTATATGAATAAAATATAAATAAAAATTAAATATATATTGATGATTAATTGAAATGTAATTTGGCATTTTATGTAATTGTTATTTGGCATTTTATTTTAAGATTTATTTAAATTTACATGGAAGAAAAGAGAAAATGCATCTTCTTTTGATATTTATTCCTTCATCATATCATGTTTGTTTTCTTGTGATTTTTTTTGTAAAAAAGTTATAAATTATTTAATTAATATTTGAAAGAGTGTGTGATGAGAGTCTAACATAAATTAACTTTATTAATGTTTAAGAACTTGAATTTGTTTATTTTTTAAGATTTAAATAAAAAAAACATGAAACTTAAATATGTTCAACACTAGATACAAATTTAATCCATAAAACTATATAAGTTTGAAAAATCGTTTCAAAGAAGAGAATATATAAAAGAAGCATTTGGTTGAATAGAAAGAATTAAAGAGAAAGTGGAAAAGAAAAATTTATGAGAGATACAAGTTGTCATATCATTTGGAGAATCTCCCAGACAAATGTTGATGAAGTCATCAATATGTGGCTAAAAATTACAAGCTTGGAATTAAATTTTAAAGAGGTCTTCATTGATAGGCTAAAAAATAAGAGCATGTTAAGTCATGTTTTTCATGTTCTCTTTACACTTGCATTGCCTTCCTTTATTCCTTGACTTATCTTGCTTTGACTTCCCACATTGCCAAAAATTAAGATGACTTCATTGTGCTTGATGAACTTCAAATTACTTCTTTTTTTTTCTTTTAATGCTACAACCCTCCTTATTTGGCTTAATAAACAAAAATACAAAAAATTATTTGCATTTATTCAACACATAAAAGAAAATGAAGTAAATTTCTAATATTTAAAATTTACCATCAAAATAATATTCAACTATACAAGTATTTATTTATTCAAGATCCTTCGTTTCTATGCACTTAATAGAATGTGATACAAATTTCATATGACATGGAGATGAGGATAAAGATGGGTATTTATTTTTACTTTAGAGTTGAGGACAAGGACGAGTATTGGTAAATTTGCATTCTGTCTTGTCTCGTTACCATTCCTACTTACCCTAGAGAAGTGGTGAGTTTTGGGATGAAAGACACCCTAGATTTACGATGTTGTGCATTCTTCCTCATGTCCACACTACGTTATTAGGAACCCAAGTGAGTTTGAGTCCTACATTGAGTAGAAATAAGAAAGTTTAGCAACAAACATGAAAGAAGACCCACAAACTCATTGTCTTAAGGTTTTAAGTTGGAGGAAGTGTTATAATTTTTTATGTGAGTTTACTCATGATTTATTGGTGACAAATCTTCCTAGTGTATCCCCCTCGAAAGACCCAACACATGTGTGCATAATGAATAAAACCACGAGCAACTTGTTTGTCATGGAGATCACATATGAATATTCTCTTCCTTTGTCTTTGCATATTTAATCTCTCAAAACTACAACACTGCAGAGATTTTATAATATTTTTTTTCTTATTTTAATTTGAAAACTTATTTCAAATTTAATTTATATTTTAATTTTTTTACATTAATTATGTATTTAAATATTTTTATTATTCAATTAAATATGATTTTTAATATGAGAATAATTTAGCCATTTTGTAAATTCCTACAATTAACATATTTTTATTTATTTTATCATATGAATCAAACACTCACAAACTTTTCATTCATATTTTTAAACTTTTATATTTTTTCTCTTAATAACAATCTTTAATTGTTAATCATTGTTTCAATTGTAAATAACTTGCTCACCATACAATATAAGAATGTGATGGAAAACAACTAAATCATTCGTAAGTTCCCAATTCAACCTTTTTTGTTGAATTTTTTTCTAAGGTAAACAAACCATGTTATCCTTAAATCTACTTCACTATTATTGTTCATGTCGGTTGATTCGATTGCCTTCATAGCTCTAACGAAAATCACACGCCCAATTCTTCCTGCCTTGGTTCGTGCTTTCTTTCTATCAAAGCATTTTGTACCTACAAAGACAAAGGGGCGCCCTAGAGGCCATTTGCACTCTGACGCTCAAGTCAATACTGGGGCAAAGAAACAGAAAAGTGTGTAATAGTTCTAGTCTCAAGAACTGCGTACCTTGTAGGTTTTCTTACTACCCTTTATATAGTCTAGGGTTTCCGCTGTTTCCGTTACCCGCATTTAGGGTTTCTGGGGGAATGTCCTAACGTCGCTATTGCCCAATCTTAGTGCAATCTAGCGCGTAAGGCTCTCTTAACGGAATGGCCACCTGGGTACCAACTTGTGCACCTAATCTCTGGGACCATCCATTTTGGGGGAGCCCTAACTGTTCACGTGCCATGCATGCAGCCTACCCCTGGAAGACGTAACCCTAACGGGCCTTAGCGCCTCCAATGGTTCTTTACTTGTGATGCGCCTGAATGTGCTATTCACACCACACGCATGGACCCTTCGTGATCTAGGCTTCCCCTACTAATAACTTGTGTGTTGTCTAGGACCCACCTCTCGTGGTCCAGTTCTTCTGTTTGAATCACCGATTCCCGATGTCACATCGGCCTTACTCTGTTGCCGAGGACACATCGGCACATCCTGGTGATCGACGTCTGACCACTCCTCGACACCCTGGCGCATGTCCCTTGTGAGACAGTGGCCCATGCCGCTTGTGGGTCCCATCTTACATGGCCCACCATTACTAGTAGTCAGCGATGTCCGAGGACTGGTCGGTACACAAGCCCCCAGTCTCGAGCTGTTAACTTGTTTAGCGAAGAGACTAAGTCATCGCCCTTGGAGACCTACGTGGCACTGTGTGAAGGGACGTGAACAGTGCACCGAAGTGACGCTTCTCTGTACCAGTTTTAATCTTCGCACACGTGGCTAGATCAACGACTAGGACTTATTTTTGCTTGCGCTCCCTCGTTTACATTAACTTTTTCAAAAACGTGCGCTTCACCATTGTTCCATCACTTCACTTACTATTTCTTCGATCATTCTCTCTTTTCTTTGAACGCTCTCGTTTCTCCTTCTTCGAAACTCAAAACTTCCAATCTACTTCGATCAAAAGGTATGATCTTTATGCACTGAATGCTCTTATCTTGAGATTATGTCGTTCATAACATATGATAAACTATTCTGGGACTGTTTAAAGTTTCTGCATTTAGGTTTTCTCTGTTTTTCCTTTAAGTCTCTGCTTTTTTTCTGGGTTTCTCTAGTCACGCCATCGCCGTCTTCTAAACCCTCGTTTTCTTCCTTCCTTTCTCTCTTTTTAGCTTTCTCCTTGAGATGGCCAGAACAAAAACCACCTTCAACCCTCCTCCCAACGTTCCTCCCAACATTGACTACAAAGCCCTATACCCTTGGGCTTCTGACGAACTCCTCGCTAAAACCTCCACGCTCACTTCCAGCGGGGACGTGATAAAGCACAGGGAGGACGAGGTTGTGAGTATGAGCCACATGTTTGGGAGAGAATGTGATGCGTATGTATCCATTCGGCCTTGCGCGAAGGGTGAGCCTGTGTGCATTGATGATCGCGCCAATGACGGGGAACCCTTCTTTTTCCTCTACGCCACCGTCTTCAAGCGGATCAAACTTCGTTTACTGCTCTCGGGTTTCGAGCGGGCACTCCTGAAGGAAATCAGCGTGGCCTCCGCCCAGCTGCACCCCAACAGTTGGGCCTTCGCGATCTTGTGCAACCATTTTGGGCACCCTCCCTCCGTGGACGTCTTCCTCCACTTCTTCGAGGCTAAAAGTCCAGGGAAGAAGCTTTGGGTAAGATTCAATGGGGTGGCGGGGAGAGTCCTCCTAACCCTATTTCAGCAATCTTATAAGGGCTTCAAAGGGAAGTTCTTTAAGGTGTGTTGCACCGACCATGACCCCACCCTGCTGGATGGATTCCCCCTTTACTGGGTGGGGAAGCTGAAATTCAGGAAACCCAAGAGTCTCGAGGAGCTGACTCCCCCTGATCGTGAGTTGTGTCAAGTCCTTGCAAGCTTGGGAGCAGTGTTTAACACTGCCCAACTAATCAAGCACGAGTATAGGCCCTCAGACCTCAAGGGCTACATTGGTACTTGCTTCTACTCTTCCCCCACCTCGCTTTACATATCAGTTGTTAACTTACACATCACGCGTTTTGTCTTTTCATGCTTGTGCATTTACTGGTTTACCTCTTACATACTGTGGCTCTTGTGCTTTCTTATTGATGGTTGCATATTATGTAGGACTATCTTCTCATGTTTCATTGCCTTGGCGCAGGTATGGTGCTTAACGAGGAGAAAAGGAACAGGTTGGCTGATGTGATCGCCCGCCACCAAGCGGCACTTGGTGGTGCAGGTGGCTCAGCCCCCGTTGTTCCTCTTATTGCTGCCCAAGCCTCGCCCATTCTAGCCCCTGCTGAGAAGAATAAAGGGGTGGTGGCGGTTGATTCTGACGACGATGAGGACACCAGCGAGGGCCTCGTCTTCAAGAGGCCAAGAGTGGGTGTCATGGCGACCTCGCTCTCTGCCACCGATGGCCACCCTCCGTTGTTCAGGGATAATCCCCCTAGCGCCTCCTCTCCTCGCGCTCGAAGGCGGTGGGGAGAGCACTCCTGGGGATGACCAAGTGCCCCCAGCTCCTGAGCTTCCCGCTGTTCTCCAACCTGCCCTCAAGTGCTTCCAGGAGAAGGAGGCAACGGAGACCTTGGGTGGGGATCTGCTGAAGGAGCGCATGGGCCAAAGCCTTAGGGAGTTCCTCGTCAACTCCCTTGCCTTCGTGAGCCAGGTGGAGGCGAGGATGAAGGAAGAACTTCCTCGCCAAGCCTAGACTTTCGTCAATCGCGAACCTGCCTTGACTTAAGAGTTGAGCTGCCTTCATCAATCAGAGAAGGATACCAAGAAGCGGCTCTTCGACGAGGGTCAGGAGAACCTTCAGCTGGAGGCAAAGATCCTGCCTCTGCGCAATAGGGTCATTGAACTGGAGGAAGAGACTGAGGGGACCAAGGCCAAGATGGCCAAACTGGAAGAAAGGGCCATCCGGTAAGAAGTCCAGCTTGGTCGTGTAGAGGGTGAACTTGCCGAAAAGATTGAGCAATTCAGTAAGACTGAGGCGGAGCTCATCGAGGACGCCGCTGATGCTTACGGAGCAGGGTTTGAAAATTCCCTTGCTCAGGTTTCCTGTGTGCACCCTGATTTGGACATCTCCCCCTTCGCAATGTCAAAACGGGTCGTTGATGGGCAGCTCTCGCCCAAAAACTGACTTGTTCAATGCCTAGAACTTTGGCTTTCTTATGAACAATATTCAATATGTATATGTACCTTGTATTATTTATAAACATGTTTGCCTTAAACTTGCTTTAATTTGCTTTCTTCGTCTTGGTCGTTAACTGTCGTGCCTCGCACTAACCTTTGCTAACAACGCATCTGACGATCATCCATACTCTAGGTAGCGCGCCTGTCCACTACCCGTTCTACATTACCTTCTTTTTAGCGGCTTAAGGTAGCGGTGATGCGCACACAAACCCTTAACTGACCTCACCTTCATTACACAAAGAAGAGGGAATTCTTTATAGTCGCTCTTCAATCCTGCCTTATAAGACAAGAGAGAGAGAGAGAAAGATCCACTAACTGACTTCGCTCCTACTTCAATGGGTAAGGAGATACTTTGCTGATGCCGCTGATGAACCGTGTTGTCTTTGCCTTGGCGTTCTCACTCGGGGGGGGGGGGGGGCGCTCTCTGCACTATCCCGCTTCGAGTCTTCTAACCCAAGGAGAAGTTCGTATCTGACCTCAATCTGATCACACTAGGTTGAGGAGGGTTTGCCCATTGGACCATACTGTCTCCATCACGGCGCTCTCACTCGAGATAGGGAGACGTTCTCTACGAACCATCCTACCCAGTCTTAAGACTTCGAGCCCAAGGAGAAACTCGCAACTAACCTTGTCCTTGCTATATGAAGTCAAGGGAGGATTTAACTGGTGAACTGTGCTTCCTAGCCCTGACATTCTCACTCAAAGGGGGAGGCGTTCTCTACGAATGGTCATGCCTTCCCTTGAGACTTCTAACCCAAGGAGAAAGGTTCATAACTGACCTCGTCCTTACCCCACCGAGGCAGATGAGGATTTTAACTGGCGAACCTTACTTCTTACCCTCGGCGTTCTCACTCAAAAAAAGGGTGGGGGGGTGCGGGGAGCGTTCTCCATGAACCTTCATGCCCTCCTTTGAGACCTCTAACCCATGGGGAAGGTTCATAACTCACCTCGCCCTTGCTATGTGAAGTCAAGGGAAGGCCTTACTGGCGAACCCTATTGTTCCACCTTGACGTTTTCACTCGAGGATGGGGGGAGGTGTCTTCTGCGAGCCTACCTTCCCTAGTCCTGAGACTTCTAACCCAAGTGAACGGTTCGTAACTGACCTCATCTTCGCGTAAAGGCAAGAGAGGATTTTACTAGCGAACCATACTATTCAGCCTTGGCGTTTTCACTCGAGGGGAAGGTGTTCTCTACGAACCTACCTTTCCCAATCTCAAGACTTCTAACCAAGGTGAATGGTTCGTAACTGCATTTTACAGTTCCCTAAAAACTGTGTACAATGCTAATAGTTCAACTGAAGTAAAACTTGAGGTGGGTCGCATTCCAAGTACGAGGAATCGCGTCGCCCTCTAATGTCTCAAGCATGTATGCCCTATTCCCAAAGGCCTCTGTCACCCTGAAAGGACCAGTCCACTTGGGGGACAACTTGTTGTCTAGCTGGTACGTGTGGGCCTTTCGCATCACCAGGTCGGCGACCTGGAACTG
Organism: Phaseolus vulgaris; assembly: GCF_000499845.2. Taxonomy (NCBI): domain Eukaryota; kingdom Viridiplantae; phylum Streptophyta; class Magnoliopsida; order Fabales; family Fabaceae; genus Phaseolus; species Phaseolus vulgaris. Next base: position 22,889,737 of record NC_023750.2, read on the forward strand.
GCGAGGTCTCAGATTAGAGTTGTACTTGTACTCCACCCTTCTCTTCAAGGCTTCAGTTCTGTTGTTTGAATCACCAATGCTCGATGTCACATCGGCCTTACTCTGTTGCTGAGGACACATCGGCACATCCTGGTGATCGACGTCTGACCACTCATCGGCTCCCTGGCGCATGTTGCTTGTGAGACAGTGGCCCATGCCGCTTGTGGGTCCCATCTTACATGGCCCACCATTACTAGTAGTCAACGATGTCCGAGGACTAGTCGGTACAATTATCAATCATCCTAGAAAAGCAAAGGATACTAATAACATCCAAAAACTAGTGTTAAAATTAATAACTCAAATTGAAACTCCATCAGGCAAATGCAACTCTTCCACATAACAACTTGACACAAAGAAATGTGTCATTCCATAATCATACAAAACTTTTAACTCTCTATTAGCTACTACAAAGACACACTCCTTACACCAAACTATCTCACTTTGAAGTGTTTGTCCCAGTCAAAATAAAATCATGTCAACAACTCCAGGCTAAACCACTTTCTCATATGGTCTACTAATTATATTGATGCCTTTATTGTTTAATTTGATTAGATCCACATGATATAATTTGCTTCCTCCATCATGAGATTTGACTATTCTTTTGCCACCACCTCCTAACCTCTCCACCATTTTAGCCTTCTCATCAAGGTAGGGAACCCTCTAATGGACATAGGAGTTGCATTCCTTTTCAACTTATGCTCTAGACCATCTTCAAACTTCTTACTTCTCCAAACTTCAGAGGTATCTTGTGTATATAATTTGGTTAGGTTTTCAAACTTAGTGGCATAAACATTCATCTTTGTATACCTTTACTCCGCTCCCGGAAACTCAACTTTCTTTGCATACTTGACACTTTATAGCAAATATTCTTCCAAAAATATCAACTTAAAACTTTCCAAATTCACTACTTCATTTTTTACCTCCAACATTTATTGGGTGTCCATTAACCAAAATTGATGCCAACCGTCCAGGCACAAACTCTACTAGAGCAAGGATCAGAAGACTCAAAGAAGAATGAAATTCAGTAAAGACCGTTAGAGGGATATTGTTTCCATTCTTTAGACCTTCATCTAGTTATTAAAAGTTAGAATATGATTTTCTTTTCTTGAATAGACTAGGGTCAGGGTTTCTAAACCTACCTAGGGTTTAATTGGGCTCAATTTTGGCCTATTTTAAACCCTAGGTCAGTCATGGAAACCTAGTTGGCGCACATAAATCACATTGCATTCACATGGCAAGTGTGACTAGGGTTTAGGGTTTAGGGTTTAGGGTTTAGGGTTTAGGGTTCCATTTTGTTTATGGTTTTTGAGATTAACAATTATGGTGAGAAACCCAAAGAAGATTCTCACTGGACACGAACTTAACCAAGTGGTTAAGTAAGTGTGAAGGTTCACTTCTAGAGGGCAAAGAGAAAACATAATTATATGGTGATGATGATGAAGAGCTGCAAAATTAAAGCATATAATGGAAAGCAACAAGATGGAAAAATCAAAAAGGAAAAAGAAGAACACAATAATATAAGAGGAAATGGAAATGGCGTAAGGAAGGAAGAGATGAAGAGATAGAGGAAGCTTATGGATGATGATGGTGGTCACGCCACTTGGAGTGGTGAGAGACTCCAAGATGAGTGGTGAAGAGCCACCACTTGAAGTGCACAAACACTCAAGATAAGACCCACTAAAAGAGAGCTCTCGGGTGTCATTGACCACTAGTAATGATGGGGCCACGTAAGCTAGGTCCCACGAGCAGCGTGGGCCAGTGTCTCGCGAGGCACGTGAGCCAAGGTGTCGAAGAGTGGTCAGGCATCGATCACCAGGATGTACTGATGTGTCCTCGGCAATATAGTGAGGGCGATGAGAGATCAGACATCGGTGACTTGAACAGCAGAGCTGGGCCACGAGAGGTGGATCCCAGACCATACACCAGTTATCAGTTAGGGAGAAGCCTAGATCACGAGGGGTCCATGCATGTGGTGTGGATGACGCGTTCAAGCGTAACAAGAGTAAAGAGCCACTGGAAGAGATATGACCTATGAGGGTTACGTTCCAGGGGTAAACTGCATGCATGGCACGTGAACAGCTAGGGCACTCCCAGGACGAATGACCCTAGAGATTAGGTGCACAAGTTGGTACCCAGGTGGTCATCCCGTCGGAGGTTGCACTCCATTAAGGGAGCCACACGCGCTAGATTGCCCTAAGAGTGGGTGATAGCAACGCTAAGGCACACCTTCAGTAACCCTAATTGCAGTTAGCAGAAACAGTGGAAATCCTAGAGTATATAAGGGGTGGTACACACAGAGCTTTTTACAGCTAAGTTTTTTCAGCTTCTCACTACCTAAGGTTTTAATATATATGATTTAAACACTCAGTAAAGAAATGATATATTCAAAAACTAATTCACATATCATCCTTGATTTGTGACCTCAATTTTCATACATTTTATTCATGTATATCACAACATACTCAACATATATTATTATTCATATGCATTCCAACTTAAATCATATTTCATCCTTCATCATACATTTCAAATTCTACATCTCATAATGTACATCATCAAGCACATAATAAGTCATACAATCACATATCATTAAATAAAATAAACCAATAATAGCCAACACACTCTTTACATCATATATTATGCCCTTTTACTTATTATATTTCCTCAAAATTCAAAGTAACTTATAAGGCAAGGCTCATTATGTGACAATTGTTAAAGATAACAATTTATATCGAGTACTACTCATCCAATCATGCTCAAATATAACTCTTAAGAAAGTTAGAGGAAAACTTACAACAATTATGAAGAGGTCGAGTTTAAAAAAAATACTTAGCTTAAAATTTTAAAGAAATGCAACAACTTTAACTAACACTGACAACTTGACCTTTGCTCACTGAAGCAATTATAACTAGAATTCTTAACTTCCTTTTTAAATTACTTCAAGCCATTATAAATTTAACATCCAAGGATACAACTTTCATGAAAATCACTACGCCCAATTCAAAAAGCATTGATACACTCAACACCTACCTAATTGTTAAGAGAATCTTTCAAAGTAAAACACATTTCCTCCCTGCCTAAAATTCGTTGGGCAGTAGGAGGATAGGCTGAGCAGATTATGCATAAATGTTCCAAGTTCTACAAAGTCTTAAAGTGTTTAAAACCTCACATTGGCACCCTAATCTATAAAAAAAATTTAAAATTAAAATGAAACCAATAATAAACCTTTGAATCATAAAGAGTAAATCAATTTAAAGTATTAAAAATCTTACTAATTAGATTTGTATAATTAGAAAATTCTTTAAATTAGTTCTTCAATGTACATTAAAAAAGACAATAACTTAATGAGTATTCAATCTTTAAGCATTACTCATACTATTCATATAAATTTATTGGCTAAAGAGTTAAGTTACTTTTCTGATGGCAGTTCAAGCTGAGTAAAATGCTAAGTTTGCCTCTAGATGGGATAAAACACTTCTGGTTAGTAATATTCTCATCTAACTCATCTCCATCCAATGTAATCTCTTCAGTTAGTTCATCTTCATCCGATGTGGGACTCCCATCTTGTTGGGTTCTTCAAGTGGACATATCAGAACCGGACGCCACTTTTAACCCAAAAGCTTCAAATAATGAGTTGATGACTTTTTCTCCTTATATATTTCTCATCTTGCTCATCTCCACCCCATGTGATACTCCCAACTCTAAATTTGAATCTCTCACAATTATAGTGCTCAACAAGAAGAGATCTTCCATACTTGCTATTTCCAGGAAAACAACTATCGAATCTTTAATGGTCTTTTATCAAAGGTGTTGAAAAGGATGGTTAAACCATGTAAAATTGTTAAGTAAATAGACTATCTAGTCAATGCTAGACAATCCTACACCCTCTTGAAGGTATCATGATATGTCAGTCTATATGTTTTGATGATAACAAAAACTATACGATGTGTTAAGATATTTAACAAAACTACTAAGTCTGCAAATTCATTAGACGTTATGGGTTGATTGAACCTATTAGATGATCATGTAAGCTAAACATATGATATGGTTGAATAGACATTCACAAAACATGTCAAATATTATCAATACAATGTATTAGATGATGACTTTCATAGTCAATGTATCAGAAGATACAAAGTGAAGAGTGAATGTGGTAGAGTATGCCAAAAGTGCCAAAACATTGTTCAATGAAGTGATAGGAGTTGTCTACAAATGAAAGTGTTAGACGATGTCAAACACTTAAAAGCTCACACTTTCAAAGAGAAGCATTTGAGTAATAAAATCGCCAGAAGAAAAATTTGGACAAAGTCCTATACACAATCCAACATTCAATACATCAGATGATGATGCAATTTGAATGTGACAAACGATCATGCTTCTTAAATGTGTTGGACGATAAAATAAGAGGGAAGTTTTCGAACTTAGTATTTACATTCTATAATTATTCCAAAATGTTTTCTAAACTTGTTTTGATATGATTAGTTCATATAAATAAAAGATTTAATCAAAACTAGTTTATTAATTTGATAAAAAAAAAACTTCAATAAATAATGTTTTAACTAGAAAGATTTTGAAAAACAAACATTCACTGTATTAAAAAAAATTTAAAAAAACATTTTAAGAAATTAAATCCAAGTTAAAATCTGATTATACTTCAACATTTAAAACTTGTGTTAACTTGAAAACTATTTGAAAGTGCATTTTGTTAAAATCCTGAAATAGAAGGTCTAGATAATTCAAAAATATAAAGGATATTGTTTCCATGATTTTCATATGTTTAAATGATAATTGAATTTAATATTCCATGGATTTCAAAAATATGATTTGGTATATTAATGTTATTTAAGTTTGATTGCTATCAACAATTAAAACTTATACAAACTTAGATTTTTCTTTTGAAAATGCATTTATAGTAGAATTTCTAAAATAGGAAGGTTCGGATAATTTAGAAATATCAAATATAATGTTTAAGTGATACCTATGCTTTATTATAATGATAACTGAAATTCACAAAAGGTTTCTAAATGTGTTTTAGGAACAAAAAGACACAAAGGAGAATAAATACAAAGTTTCCTTTTAGAGCGTCCAACATGGAAACGAAGTTGTTGCAGAGCGAGATTTGTGCGAAGAATTTAAAGCCTCATAAAGTTATTGCAACAACTAAGAAGAAAAATATATAAAGAAATATATTCAAAAGAAAGATGCATTCAAGACATATATGAGAACATTTCCTATATAACATCTAACGGTAAAGTGATAAAGTGAAGAATGTGGCACATAACTTATTCGAAAAATATATATCAACATTCAAATGAGTCACAAGAAAGGAAACAATTCAAAGAGCTTAAAAGAAATTTCAAATGAAGATGACATGAAGATTATCGAAGGAAACATTTTCTAACTAGACGTCTATTGCATTCATGGAAAAACAACGTGACAAAGATAATTAGTCACAAAGCATTAAAAGGTTAACGTTCACATAATTTATTTAAAGGAAACAATTTGAATTGTTTCTACAAGCTTGCAGCGTGCAATATACAATCAAAGCAAAAGTTTTTTTGTATAGAATTTGATTAGAAGAAGATGATGAACAACATCAGAATGAAGGACATTGTTGAAGATACTCAAGATCAGAATAAATAATTAAAGTATCAACATACACATTTGAACAAAAGAAGAAATAATTCAAGGTTGATACAAGCATTCAAAGCCACAAAAACACATTAAAGACACACAAATTCTATCATAGCGAAAAGCTTCCATAACGAGTGTATAGGGCATTGAAGACAAAAAAACAACTTGGAAAATTACATCAGATATTTGAGTAAAGAGACTTAATGTTACAACAATCATAATTGAGGTATGAATAGAAACAATTTGAATTGCCTCACATAATAAAGACACGAAAGACTCAATTAGAGCAAGAGTTTCCATTTCTAACGTCCAACAAATATAACTTCAACAATTAATTCCAAAGGCTATATAAAGAAGAAGAAGAAAAAGAAGAAGAAGAAGAAGAAAGGGGTGTGTGTTAGCCATTATAAATTTGTCACACATTGTGAAGAATACTTTGTGATCGTTCATTGTTACTCTCTCTAAAGAGTGTGTTTTCTCATTGTATTGAGAGGTCTTGATCTTAGGGAGAGATTAAGGCTAATTTCCTGGAAAGGTATATAATACTTGGTAACCTACTGAGGGGTAAGAATATTGAGTGACTTGAAGACGTGTAAGTATACTTGTGTGCTTGGAGAGTTGTAAGAATACTTTTATTAGTAAAGGCTCTTAAGCGGGTTACTTAAGAGGATTCGACGTAGCCCTAATTGTGGGTGGAACTAGTATAAATCTGTGTTTACTCTCTCTACTCTCACTCTATTAAATTGTATTGGTTATAATTTGCGATTTAAGTTCAGGCTTTATTCAACCCCTATTATGGAGCCAATTGCACCTTCACAAACAACTCTACTAGTAATAAGTTTGAAATGATTTTGAATTGGAAATTGCTACCAAAGTTTTTGATTATCTAAGGAAGGAAAAAATTATTGTTGAGAGTTGTTTTTTTTTTTTTCTTAGAACTCTTTGATGATTAGCCGAAGCATACAAGGAAATCTTTTTTCTTGTTGTCATGTTAAATAAAGTTATGATTAAGGCAAAATCAATATTTAGGTGGGAGAAAATTGTTATACCCAAGAGAAAAAACCATATGTATTGATCATTTTGGAGTTAATTCTCTACACGAAAAATATACATAGAATTTTATATCACTAAGGAAGTTTTTGTTTTTGGAGCAAAAAATCTTATCTAAGACCTTGTGATGTGAGTTGATTTTGAGATTCATTAATTTGAGACACTTTAAGAACAAAATAAGGAGGCTTAAGGAAACATCAATGGAGTTCAATGCCTTCCAAATGATGAAACAAACTCATGAACATGAGTGTCATCTCCTTACACAACAAAATACCGAAAGGAAACTAGATTAGAATGCGAAAATTGAAAGGAAAGCAAGAACAACACATTAAATCGAATATAAACATAATATAAAGCAAATGAATTGATTGAAATGAAGAATTAAGTGCAGAATTGAAAAGGAAACACAAGAACAACAAGAACAATAGGTAGAATTGAAGAGCAAGACAACATAACCGAATAGAAATTGAAGTATGGTGCGAAAATGGAAATGGAAGATGAAAGCAAGAAGAACTTATGTGAATGAAGCCATGGAAGGGAAGAACACGCCACTTGGATGGTGATTGATCCAAGATAAGTGCAAGATGCCGTCACTTGAGAGCTTCCCAAACTCACAAGATAAGACTAGTAGAAGGAGAACAAGTTTCACACTCACACACAAATGTGTATAGTAACAATACTTCAATTTTCAAATCTGAATTTACATGAGCATAGCACCTCTATTTATAGTGTGAGAGGGCTGAAATTTAGGTGGGAAAATTCAAATGAAACTCATTTGAAATTGCCACCAAAAACAAGTCACATGGAAAGTGTGACTTCACATGGGAGGTGTGACTTATCTTTGTACATTAGCACCCCTTATATCTATATCTACACCTTCCTTTTATGTTCTACATAAAACCTACTCTACTTTTGTTTATTCTTTACTTTGGACCTTTATGTGAGCCCACTTATTTACAACATTTTGCTAATTATTTTAAGAAGACTAATAGGAACAACTTCAAGTGCTTTGGCCCTTGTCCATTCCTCCTTATGATGAAGTTTTTCTTTGCTTGTTGAGATAACCCTTCAAGTACAACATCCTTGGTCATCTTCATGTATTTTTGGTTTACATCACCTTGAAATCCTAACTATGCTAACAATCTAAAACTCAACTATCATATATCATTACATCTTATGCCATAAAAAAGATTAAAAAAAAGGATCAAAGTTATAGTTTTTTTTTTCTATTCATAAAGAACACCTATTTTTTTTCTCTTATGGTTTTGGAAAATTTACAAAGAGGGAGGATATTCTTGTTGAATAAATAACAACATAGAATACAAATTTTGTGAACTTGTAATAACTATTTCACAGTCAAGATTTTCACTTTCACATGGTTAAATTTAATGTTATCATGATCATCAAGATTTTCCCTTTCACATGGTTAAATTCAATGTTGATCATGATAATCCATAGATGGCATTATATATTGTATTGGATAGGCCGAGAGGTCGGCATAATAAAAACTAAATTAAAATAAATAAACAATAAACCCAAATTAAATAATTGCAAGGTGCGAAGAGTAAAAGCCCAATTAAATCAAAAGCTTAACAAGTGAACACTATAAATAGATGATCTGCTTAAGAGGTAAGTAAAGTGATTTTATCTAATAATTGAACAAATTGATTTTGACTTTATCATCGGAGCCCCTTGTAGGTACACCCACCCACCCGAGAGTTTATCCTAAGCCCATAAGCCGAGAGTGGAACCCGACCAAGCAAGACGAGAGTCCATCTTCGGCAACCAAGAACCAGCCCAAGCCCAAACAAGTGGACCTTGTAGCCAAAAGCCCAAGATAGTAGTGAGTGTCTGAGATACCGAGAAGAGGAGAAGAAAACTAATTGTTTCTAATGCCCTGTAAGTACATTTTGGCGCCCACCGTGGGGCCGAGAAGCAAGTTAGCTAAAGAAGTAAAGAATGATGAGTCGAAGAGGAGATTATTCGAGAGGACAGAAAGATAATCAAAATGCAATGTCAATGGTTATGTTGATGCAATTGCAAGAAGAATTTTAAACACTGAAGAAAAGTAATGAAGAAAAGTTGAGCATGTTGACAACTGAGAATGCATACATGAGGCGAAGGTCAAATGAAGAAATAGTTTTAAACGCATCATTTGAGATTGTTCAACCGAGAGCATGTATCCATCAAAGTACATATAATGAAATAAGTTTTGAAGCTACAAAGAGAAGACAACGGAAACATCTGGCACGTTTGCCGGAACATTTGTAAGAAGACATCCCTTCTCTAAGGCGATCATAAAGACTCCATTACCCGAGAATTGGAAATATCCAACTATGAATACCTGGTGTACCGACCAGTCCTCGGGCGTTGTTAACCACTAGTGATATTGGGGCCATGTAAGCGGTGTCTCACGAGCGGCGTGGGCCAGTATCTCGCGAAGTACGTGCGCCAAGGAACCAAAGAGTGGTCAGACATCGGTCACCAGGATGTACCGACGTGCCACTAGGCAGTGTGGAGAGGTGGGACATCGGGACTCAAACAGCAGAGCTGGGCAACGAGAGGTGGATCCCAGACCACACACCAGTTATCAGTAAGGGAGAAACCTAGGTCACGAGAGTCAATACGTGTGGAGTGGATGACGCGTTTAGGCATAACACAAGTACAAAGCCACTGGAAAGATGCTCGCACCCCTAAACACCCCTTGACGGCGAGTAAGGATACCAGCCAACTTGGCCCATTTCTCCTCATTCAGAACCATCCCTGTGTTCAAATTTCAGAATACAAGAGGTTAGGAAACACAGGGATAAAACATGTGAATGTACATGGGCAGAAAGTGCAAACATAACAGTACGATAACAAGAATCAGTTCCTCGAGGGTCCTGGGTTTCTTGAACCCTAACTCAGGGAAACCCACATTCGAAGGAAACCCAAAAAAAAGGAACAGAGGACGCTTAAAAATACAAGGAGTTAAACAGCCTCAGGCAGTTATCAAGCATCAGAATCAATAGATAAGGGCGATCAACAATTAAAGTTCGTACCGTTTGATCAAGTACGATGAAGGTTCTGGAGTTTGTAGGGAAAATGCGAGAGCGCTCGAGGAAGAAGACGAAGCAATCAAGGGTGTTTCAGAGAATGATAGAAGAGTGATTGGACGCGCGCGTTTTCGAACATCTAAAGTAAACAAGGAAGCGTATGCACCGTTAAGCCCTGACTGTTGATCAAAACACGTGTGCGCAGGTAGGACAGGCTAAGAGAAACGTCACTTTCCTGCACTATTCCCGTCCTTTCATACAAAGCCACGTAGGTCACCAAGGGCAAGAACTTAGTCTCTTCGCTAAACAAGTTACAGCTCGAGACTGGGGGTTTTGTGTACCGACCAGTCCTCGGGCGTCGTTGACCACTAGTGATGTTGGGGCCACGTAAGCGGGGTCCCACGAGCGGCATGGGCCAGTATCTCGCGAAGCACGTGCGCCAAGGAACTAAAGTGTGGTCAGACATCGGTCACCAGGATGTACCGACGTGCCAGTAGGCAGTGTGGAGAGGAAGGACATCGGGACTCGAACAACCGAGCGGGCCACGAGAGGTGGATCCCAGACCACAAACCAATTATCAGTAAGGGAGAAGCCTAGGTCACGAGAGTCCATGCGTGTGGAGTGGATGACGCGTTTAGGCATAACACATATACAAAGCCACTGGAAAGATGCGACCTGTGAGGGTCATGTTCCAGGGGTGACCTGCATGCATGACACGTTAATAACTAGGGCGCTCCAAGGACGGCGACCCCAGAGATCAGGTGCACGAGGAGGCATCTAGGTGGTCGTCCTGTCAGAGGTTGCACTCTAGTAAGGGAACCCCACGCGCTAGGTTATCCTAAGAGTGGGTAACAACAGTGCTGGGCCCACCCCCCTCAGAAAGCCCATTTTGGGTAAAGTGGAAACCCTAGTTTCAATCTATATAAAGGGAAGTAACAAACTTAGTAAGGTACACTATTCATTTGCGTTGCCCAATACACACACAGTTATAGTCTTACGTTATAGTTTTGGTGTTTCCTAGCCCTAAGATTGACTTGAGCGTTGGAGTGCAAACGGCCTCTAGGGCGCCCTTTGTCTTTGTGTTTTCAGGCATAAAAGCACGTGCAAGTGCAAGGATTCTGGACGTGAGAGTGACGTAGATGCACGAATACCTTTTAGGTCAACCGACAAGAACATTTGGCGCCCACCGTGGGGCACGATACAAAATATTGTCTCACCAGCAAGAACCAGACAGATCCAGGAGATGAGAAGTACGTGGCAGGGACCTGTTGCACCAAACAGGGGCGAAGGCCTCACCCTCCAATAGGTTATGGAGACGATGCAGGCCCTTCAAGAAGAGATGGTTGTGTCAAGAGTAAACCAAAAACGCATCCAGGCTGATTTGGTGGCGTCGCGAGCAACGAGCAAAGAACTGCGTCGTTCGAATGAGGAACTGCGCAGGGATTTGCAAAACCACACAGGCGAACGTGAGGAGGAAGATCAAGAACCTGTGACGCCGCCCAGGGAGTTCCCGATGCTGTTCTCACAAGAAATCATGGACGCCGTAATACCAGCCACGCTTGTAGGGCTCAAAGTTTCCTTCACTGGTACGGAGGACCTAGAGGCCCATCTCACGGCTTTCCACATGCAGATGATGCTGGTTGGGGGCTCCGATGCGGTGAGATACAAGTTGTTCATGAGCACCCTAGTAGGAACAACGATGGACTGGTTCATCAGCCTCCCTGATGGCCATGTGACGTCATTCTCACAGCTTACAAAGTTGTTCAGGGCACAATACATCGCGAATCAGGCTCCCCCATCTATCTCTTATGATCTCTTTGACATAAGACAATATCAGGGAGATTCGTTGAAGGAATTCCTCCATCGCTTTGGAGAACAGGTTGTGAGGTTGAACCTCAAGGACGAAAGGATGATGGTGCACGTGTTCAGGAAGGGCATTGTGCCAGGCCCCTTCAGTGAATCCCTTATCAGAAACCACCCTAAGACCTTTGCCGAGATAAGGCGTCGCGCGGTGACTCATATTGCGGCATAAGGGGAAGTTAATGAGAAGCGCACGTGTGTGGTTCCCACACGCCCGCGTGCATCAGGTCGAGCTCAACCCCTAAGGGTGCATGAGGCAACGACAAAGAAGAAAACCCTCACGAAGCAGCAACCCTATCAACCAAGGAAGCCTCAAACCAGGGGGCGTGAGAGGGAGAACGTTCCACCAAGGCACGAGTTCGTGGTAGAATTGAAGGACGTCATCGCAATCCCCAACGTTGCGGAGAGGCTGAAGGTACCTCCCAAGACCGATAAGAACGCCTGGTGTGAGTTCCACTAAGCATTTAGCCATTCCATACGCAACTGTTTGGCACTGGGACACCAACCAGATGAGTTGGTGAAGAACGGTTTCCTGAGGGATTACTTGCAAGAAAAGCAGGGGACTGAGGACGTGGCGGTGACAGGCGGTGGTTCGAGGCATGAAGTACCCGTGCACGGTGAGATTCACACCATCGCGGGACGTTTTTCGGGAGGAGGTTGTACCGCCTCTCAGCGGAGGAGATACACACGAGCAGTGATGTCGGTAGAAACAGAAAGGGCCGACGATGCTTTCGATGTTGAACTTGTCTTCACCAAGGCCGACCTTCAAGATGTTGTCCCCATGACAATGACCCAGTGGTGATCTCAGTGGTAACCGCAGGAAGGAAGGTGCACCGTGTGCTAGTGGATCAGGGAAGCTCGGCAGACGTAATGATCTGGACGACTTTCAATAAGCTGCAACTGTCCCCTAACATGTTAAAGCCCTATGATGGCTGCCTGTACGGTTTCGCGGGAGACCAGATGGAGGTGCGCGGATACTTAGAGCTGGGCACTACTTTCACGGATGGTACCGGGTACCGTACGGAGAACATCAGGTATCTCGTCGTCAATGCCTCCTTCGCATATAACATGTTGTTGGGTAGACCTACGCTGAATAGGTTGGGGGCGGTGCCGTCGACGAGACACATGAAGATGAAGCTTCCTGACTTGGCAGGAAAGGTGATTACCATCAAGTCAGATCAGAAGGAGGTCAAGAGATGTTACGAGAACAGCCTCAAAACGAAGAGAGGGGTATTCATGGTCACTACACGATCACCGTACACAGAGGAGGTCGCCCAGCCCGAGGTCAATTGCACCGAAACCGCCTGGACCAAAGCAGAGATTGCCTGCAAAAAGATAGCCCAGGATAGCAGACTTGATCCGTTTGGTGATACACGGGAAAGAGAGATTGGAGGAAAGGTCTCCAAGCTTAGCAACACCCCTAACCAAACGGCGCAGGATATGAATGCCAAGGTCCGACCTGTCCACCAAAGGGCAAAGGAATGACACTTAATGGACTTAGAAGGTATGTTCGTAAAGATAGCTGAGTACAGGCTGAAGTCGAACCCCGAGAAGCGTGTGTCCGGAATAGAAGCAGGGAAGTTTCTAGGTTTTTTGCTCACTGAGCGCGGTGTAAAAGCAAACCCGGAAAGGTGCGCACTGAGTTGGCGCATGTTTGTCTTGTTTGAATTTGCACCAGTTGGAGGAGGGGGCAGCCTCCCTTACCAAGAGGGTAAAAAGGTGTCCATCAAGTTGAAGGAGTACTTAGCCAGCCCTCCAGTCCTGTGCAAACCACAGCCAAGCATGCCACTTAGTTTGTATCTAGTGGTTATCGATCAGGCGATGAGTTCAGTCCTTGTTCAAAAACAGGACCAGTTTCAAAAACTCATATGCTTAGTGGGCAGAGTATGGCAAGGACCTAAGGAAAGAACCAGGTACCGAAGAAGGCGGCCCCATTGGTTTCACGTCAGATCTCCCCTGTGTGGACTGGTTCTTTCAGAGTAACAGAGGTCCTCGGGAACAAAGCATGCAGACTTGAGACGCTGAAACGAGGCCGATTCCTCGCACATGGAATGCGACCGACTTCAAGTTTTATTTCAGTTAAGCAGTAACGTTGTACATTGTATTAGGGGACACTCTTCTTCCCTTATAAGGGTTTTTTAGTGAGGTCACCCAATAAATTTCGATTGAAATATTTTCTCGAGTTATGTACAATTCAGTTAAGAACTAGTTTTCCTTGCGTTAGAAGTCTCGTGAGCAGAAAGGTAGGTTCGTAGAAAACACCTCCCCCCTCGAGTGAGAACGCCAAGGTTGAACGAAAAAGTTCACCAGATAAATCCTCCTCGCACTTGAGCGAAGCTGAGGTCAATTAGGAACTTGTTTTCCTTGCATTAGAGGTCTCGTGAGTGGAAAGGTAGGTTCGTAGAGAACACCTTCCCTTTGAGTGAGAACGCCAAAGTTGAACAGAAAAGTTCACTAGATAAATCCTCCTCACCCTTGAGCGAAGCTGAGGTCAGTTAGGAACTTGTTTTCCTTGCGTTAGAGGTCTCGTGAGTGGAGAGGTAGGTTCGTAGAGAACACCTCCCCCCTCGAGTGAGAACGCCAAGGTCAAACGAAATAGTTCATCAGATAAATCCTCCTCGCCCTTGAGCAAAGCTGAGGTCATCCAAGGAATTATGTCCCTTGCATTCGAAGTCTCGTGAGTGGAAAGGTAGGATTCATCAAGCACACCTCCCTTCTCCGAGTGAGAACGCCAAGTTTGAACGGCCTGGTTCATAGTTACACCCTCCTATTTTCTAGATTTATACAGCGAGGGCAGGGTACCAAAAGGCGCTAATAAAAGCATCACGGTGCCAGGCACCACGAGTTAGCAGTTGAGTAAGATAAAGAGCAGTTTTCAGTCAAATTAAGCTTAAGGAAGTAAAAGTAAAATTGCAGGCGGACAATAAACTGTTTGTTTGACAACCAAGTACAAGCTAAAAAGGAAGAATCCTTGGAACGATCTGCCCGTTTACAACACGGTTTGATACCGTGAAGGGTGAAGCGTCCATCTCGGGGTGCACACAGGAAACCTGAGCGAGGGCATCCTCGAACCCTGCGTCGTAAGCATCAACAACATCTCCGGTCAGCTCAGCCTCAGCTTCTTCGAACCTCTTGGCTTGTTGGAGGAGCTAGGCCTCAACACGACCCAGTTGCACTTCTCGATTGATGGACCTTTCTTCAAGCCTTGCCATCTTGGCTTTGGATGCCTCAGCTACCTCTTCCAACTCAAAGACTCGAATTCGCAGGGGCAGGATTTTTGCCTCCAGCTCGACAGCCTCTTAGAACTTGTCATGAAGTCGTTTTGAGAAATCCTTTTCAAATTGGCAAAGGCTAGCCAACTCCTGCTTCAGTGCGGTCTCGCAAGTAGCAAACGAACAAGCCAGCAGGGTCGTCTCTTCCTTAGCCTTGGCCTCTACCAGCACCACCCTCTCCTCAGGCCTAGTTATGAGGGCATTGGACTAGGCAAGAAGAGCTCCAAAGTTGAGGCCCAGCCTTTCCCTCGCTGCGGTCTCATCCGAGTCCACCGTCATCTCTAGTTGGAAGCCTTTGAGGGCATGTTGCAGAATGGCGGGCAGTTTGAGGGCAGGTGGATCCGCAAGAGCACTCGTCCCACCGTCTTCAAGCGCGAAGAGGTCAGGGACGAGGGAGCGCTTGGCGTTCGGTCTCGGGGCGATGCCAGGCGACATACAGTGGAGGAATGCGAGGTCGTCGCCATCGTAGGCCTAATCCTTTTAAAGATTTCCCCTTAGTGGAGTCCTCATCAGATTCGCTCTCCACTACCTTTCTCTCGTAAGGAAATGGAGCAGGAGATGCTTGGGCGACGACAAGAGAAATCGCGACTACAGGAATGGAGGGAGTAGGCGAGGGCGCAATAGTGGCAGAAGAGACGGCGCGAGGGCTAGAGGTGCTCGCACCCCTAAACACCCCTTGACGGCGAGTAAGGATACCAGCCAGCTTGGCCCATTTCTCCTCATTTAGAACCATCCCTGCGTTCAAATTTCAGAATACAAGAGGTTGGGAAACACAGGGATAAAACATGTGAATGTACATGGGCAGAATGTGCAAACATAACAGTACGATAACAAGAATCAGTTCCTCGAGGGTCCTGGGTTTCTTGAACCCTAACTCAGGGAAACCCACATTCGAAGGAAACCCAAAAAAAAGGAACAGAGGACGCTTAAAATACAAGGAGTTAAACAGCCTCAGGCAGTTATCAAGCATCAGAATCAATAGATAAGGGCGATCAACAATTAAAGTTCGTACCGTTTGATCAAGGAGGATGAAGGTTCTGGAGTTTGTAGGGAAAATGCGAGAGCGCTCGAGGAAGTAGACGAAGCAATCGAGGGTGTTTCAGAGAATGATAGAAGAGTGATTGGACGCGCACGTTTTCGAACATCTAAAGTAAACAAGGAAGCGTATGCGACGTTAAGCCCTGACTGTTGATCAAAACACGTGTGCGCAGTTAGGACAGGCTAAGAGAAACGTCACTTTCCTGCACTATTCCCGTCCTGTCATACAAAGCCACGTAGGTCACCAAGGGCAAGAACTTAGTCTCTTCGCTAAACAAGTTACAGCTCGAGACTGGGGGTTTTGTGTACCGACCAGTCCTCGGGCGTCGTTGACCACTAGTGATGTTGGGGCCACGTAAGCGGGGTCCCACGAGCGGCGTGGGCCAGTATCTCACGAAGCACGTGCGCTAAGGAACTAAAGTGTGGTCAGACATCGGTCACCAGGATGTACCGACGTGCTAGTAGGCAGTGTGGAGAGGAAGGACATCGGGACTCGAACAACCGAGCGGGCCACGAGAGGTGGATCCCAGACCACACACCAATTATTAGTAAGGGAGAAGCCTAGGTCACGAGAGTCCATGCGTGTGGAGTGGATGACGCGTTTAGGCATAACACAAGTACAAAGCCACTGGAAAGATGCGACCTGTGAGGGTCATGTTCCAGGGGTGACCTGCATGCATGACACGTGAACAGCTAGGGCGCTCCAAGGACGGGCAACCCAAGAGGTCAGAGGCACGAAGAGGCATCTAGGTGGTCGTCCCGTCAGAGGTTGCACTCCAGTAAGGGAACCCCACGTGCTAGGTTATTCTAAGAGTGGGTAACGATAGTGTTGGGCCCACCCCCCTCAGAAAGCCCATTTTGGGTAAAGTGGAAACCCTAGTTTCAGCCTATATAAAGGGAAGTAACAGACTTAGTAAGGTACGTTTTTCATTTACGTCGCTCAATACACACACAGTTATAGTCTTATGTTATAATTTTGATGTTTCCTAGCCTTAAGATTGACTTGAGCGTCGGAGTGCAAACGGCCTCTAGGGCGCTTTTTTTCTTTGTGTTTTCAGACATAAAAGCCCGTGCAAGCGCAGGGATTTTGGATGTGAGAGTGACGTAGATGCACGAAGACGTTTTAGGTCAATCGGCAGGAACACCTGGAATGATACATGGAATGATGCTATTTTATGCTGAGTGTTTGCAACAACTTTAAAGGGGGCAACATTAAGTTGGTTCACTCGTTTACCGTCGTTATCTATTGATTGTTTTGATACAATAGTTGATAAGTTCGGAGCTCAATTTGCTACGAGTCGAACACATCACTTAACTTCAATTGCTCTGGTCAATATAAGGTAGGAGAAAGGGGAATCACTGAGGTTATTTATTCGCAATCTAAGTCCAAAAGTAAGGTTGGGACCATTTTTCGATAGTCTTTGTAAACAATCGACAACTAATCTTGATGAATTGAGGCAATGTGCAACGAAGTTTACGCAGATGGAGGAGTTGAGAGATTTTCGAAATCAAGTAAGAATAGATGGCGGAATTGAGACGAAGCATAATGAGAAGGAAGGGGGACAACAGTACAAAAGAGCTAAAGAAGGACCTCGTGGACAAAAATTTCCATATTATACACCGTTAAGTACCAACAGAGAACGAATATTACAAGAAGCAATTGCTATAAAGATAATTCCAACACCTAGGAAGGCAAGAACACCAGAGCGAGCTGATCAAAGCAAACACTGTCAATATCGTAAAAATCATAGCCATTATACGGAAGATTGTATAGCTTTAAAATATCGAATAGAAGAGTTAATTCAAGTTGGACATTTGAAACGTTTTGTGAGAGATGGAGCAATGAGAAGTAGACGAAGTCCATAACTAAGAGGGAGGGGGTACATCGGTAGAAAGGCGGAGTGGTTCGAAAGGAGGGATGAAGGGAGGGAAGAAAGGATGGAAAGGAGAGATGAGAGGAGACATCACAATCCTCAAAGGAGGAGCAGCCGTGAACGAAGTCTGTGTAGACCTATTAGAGGTTTTATCAATACCATTTTTGGAGGGTTTGGTGGAGGAGGAATGTCAACATCCGCTAGACAGGAGCATTTGAGGAATTCTCGGACCATAAATTCTACTTTTAAGAAGAGAAGTATGCCACCAATAATATTTATTGATGAAGATTTTCAAAACATTGATCCTAAACAGGATGATCCGATGGTGATAACGGTGGAGATAACGGAGCATGTAGTTTTGAAGACTATGGTAGATCAAGGAAGTTCTATTGATATCTTATTTTGGGAAACTTTTCAAAAGTTGAACTTGAGGGAAGAGGATATGACACCATACTGGGAACAAATAATCGAGTTCTCATGTGAAAGAGTTTATACAAGATGGTACATAGACTTGAAAACAATGTTTGGAATGGGAAATGTAACAAAAACAAACAAAAATAGATACTTAGTGGTTGAGGCATGCACTTTATACAATGCTCTTTTGGAAAGGTTTTCATTGAATAATAAGCTAGCAGCCATAGTGTCGACACCACACTTGGCTATGGAATTTCCAACTGAAAGGGGAAAAATCGCAACTATCTATGTTGATGAAAGAGTTGCACGAGAATGTTACATGGAAAGCCTTAAGATGGTTCAAGAACCTATAATACTGAGAAGAAGGGAGGACAGAAGAAATTTGGTTGCAATGGTGGATTTAGATTTGAGGATGCATGATGAAGAAAAGATGGAATCGAGAGAAGAGCCAACGCTTATTCAGTTGGGATAAAATGAAAAGCAGTGCATATATATTGGAGGAAGTAGCATGCTTGAAGAGTTGATGAGTGGGTTGATTACAACATTGAGGAGAAATAAGGACTTGTTTGCATGGAAGGCTACAGACATACCTGAGATTGATCCTAATGTTATTTTCCATAAACTGTCTTTATGTCGAGAAGCGAATATGGTAGCTCAGAAGAGAAAGAGAATGGGAGAAGAGAAATGAAAAGCAACTTTTGAAGAAACTGGAAAATTATTGCAAGTTGGTTTTATCCGAGAAATCCAATATACAACCTGGTTGGAAAATGTTGTGCTAGTTAAAAAACCGAGTGGGAAATGGAGAATGTGTATTGATTACATAGACTTAAATAAGGTGTGTCCGAAAGATTCGTATCCTTTGCCTAGTATTGATAGGTTGGTGGGTGGAGCTTCTGGTCAAGCAATGATGATCTTCCTAGATGCTTATTCATGTTACAATCAATTACAAATGTACGATCCAGATGTACCAAAACAGCTTTTACCACTGAGATGGCTAATTATTGTTACAAAGTCATGCCATTTCGATTGAAGAATACAGGAGCAACATATCAAAGGTTGATGGATAAAGTGTTTAAGGAACATATTTAGAGGAATGTGGAAGTGTATATTGATGACATGATTGTTAAGTTATGTGAAGTGGAAGAACATGTAAAAGATCTTGAAGAAGTGTTTGCGAGAATAAGAAAATATGATATAAGGCTAAATCCCAAGAAGTGTGTTTTTGGTGTGAGAGATGGAAAGTTTTTGGGGTTTATGTTAACCAATATGGGGAATGAAGCAATCCTGGAGATGAAAAGCTCAACCAATTTAAAAGAGGTACATAGATTAATCGAAAGGTTAATTGCTTTAGCAAGATTTTTGCTGGTGTTGCCGAAAGATCAAAACCAATAATAAAAATGTTGAGAAAAGCATAAGCTTTCAAGTGGAATGAACAATGTGAACAAACTTTTTCAATGATTAAAAAGATGCTAGCTGAACCTCCAATTTTAGTGAAACCAGTATCATCCCAACCCATTATTGTATACTTAGCAACCTCGCATGAAACCATAGGAGCAGCCTTAATCCTAGATTTTTCAGAACAAAAACCAATATACTTTGTCAATCAAGCCTTACAAAATGTCGAAAATAGATACCAGCTTGTTGAAAAGATAGCCCGTACCTTGGTGTACGCAACAAGACGTCTCTAACCATACTTTCATAATCATCAGATAATAGTGAGAACCAATTGTCCGATAGCAAAAGTATTGAGAAAAACATAACTTGTAGGGAGAATAGTGGCATGATCAATAAAGCTTCCAGAGTTTAGAATCAAATACGAGCCGAGAGGAACAATCAAAGCACAATCTCTTGTAGACTTTATTATTGAATTGCCAACAACAGAAACTGAAGAAGAAACATGGCTTTTGTATGTAGATGTATCGTCAAACAAGAAAGGAAGCGAAGCAGGAATAGTACTGGAAGGACCAAAGCACTTTCAACTTGAAGTATCTTTGAGATTTGACTTCAAGACCTCCAATAACCAAGCTGAATACGAAGCTTTAGTTGCAAGTTTAATTCTTGCCAGAGACATGGGAGCTATGAAGATTATTTGCAAACGTGATTCTTAATTAATAGTAGGACATATAAAAGGTGAGTATCAGGTAAAAGATCCTTTGTTGTTACGTTATTATCATAATGTCTTAAATATTATGCCAAATTTCAATAAAGTCGAGATTGAGCACATTCCGAGAGAACAAAATTCAAGAGCAGATTCACTATCCAAGCTAGCTAGTCAACGAAAACAAACTCAACACAATTCAATCATACAACAAACCATGAACAGTCTGACAATTGGAGTAGAAGAATGTTCGACAATTACAATAACAAAAGATGATTGGATCAATTTATGTAAAGAGGTGATAAAAAATCAAGAGCAAGGCATTGATAACGATGTTAATATTACAAGAAAAGCAACCAAATTAATTATGATAGGAGATGAGCTATATAAGACAGAACATTCAACTCCATTGTTAAAATGTCTCTCACAAGAACAAACCGAATATATTATTCGAGAGCTTCATGAAGGGATTTATGGACTACATTGTGGGGCACGAATGATGGCAACAAAGGTTTCACGTGTCAGATACTATTGGTCGATTGTATGAGAAGATTGTAATGTATTTGTTAGGTCTTGCAAAAATGTCAAGAGTTTGGCAATCTCAATCACATACCATCTCAGGAGTTGCAAGGAATTATTTCATCTTGGTCGTTTGCAAAGTGGGGTATGGACATTTTACGTCCATTTCCTTTGGGGAGAGGACAAACATAGTTTTTGGTGGTTGCTATGGATTAATTTATAAAATGGATAGAAGTCGAAGCCCTTACAAGAATAACAACTCAACAAGTTCAAACATTTTTTTGGAAAAATATAATTTGTAGATTTCGTATCCCACATACCATAATAATTGACAATGACCGACAATTTACTAACAAAAACTTATGGAATTCTATGCAGATCTAGGAGTTAAGTCAAAAACAACTTCAGTTGAACATTCACAAACAAATGGGCACGAGGAATCCACCAACAAAGTTATTCTCGGTCAACTGAAAAGAAGAATTGGAAACGCTAAGGGGTTATGGGTTGAGAAGTTACTAGAAATATTGTGGGCATATAAGTGCATGCCACAAACAACAACTGAAGAACTCCATTCAACCTTACTTATGGAACTAATGCCATGATACCAGTCGAGGTAGGCGAACCAACATTGCAAAGAAAAATCGAAAACTGGGAAATAAATAATGAATGTTTAAAAATGGATCTGGATTTGATCGAAGAACTTTGAGAAAAAACAAAGATAAGAGAAGAGACAGTGAAGCGAATAACATGTAAAAGATTTAATGTAAAGGTCAAGACGAAAACTTTCAATGAATGAGATTTAGTATGACGAATGAGAATTGAAGCAAGAAAAGATCCAACTCAAGGAAAAATAGCACCAAATTGGGAAGATGCAAAACAAAGCTTATAGATTGTAAACAGTTGATGCAAAATTTCTTTGGTGGAGTAGCGGAAGCATCAATGAAGGAAGATGAACAAGGAGCTCACGTAGAGCTTGTGGATTCCTTGAAGGTGCATGCTAGGTGTGGAGAGTGAGTGGTGAGGCCACCTCACTTGGAATAGGTGAAAATTGAAGACTAAATGTCTATCCTAGAGAGGTAGGAGACAAGGAGTGAAATTGGCACAATTTTGGCAGCAATTCACTCTATATTAATCTTGAATTTACATGACCCAAGCACCTCATTATATAGCAATTGAGGGTTGGATTTGAACAAGAGAATTGGAGGGAAATTCAAATAAAAATGAATTTGAAATTGGCGCCTAATTTGAACTTAGCACATGGAGCACATGAAGCATATTTAACATGTGATGGAAAATGTTTAGCACATGTATCATATGGAACATGTGGAAAATGAGTACTCTTCTCCATAGCTTAATCATAACCGGCCTTGGTTAAATTAGGTGTTTTAGAAACCCTAATTTAACCTAGGTTGGGTTTTAGGTGCCAAATTTCATCTAAGGAAAAATTACAAATAAACTTTCCTAGTCTAATTTTGACAAGAAAATAAAATCTTCTCTACACTATTTAAACTAGGATCTAGGCTTCTTCAAACATGTAGAGAAATGTTTCTCTGCCATCACTAGCAGCATCCCAGTTCTCTTGTATCTCCTTTACCATAGACCTAGTTGTGGGCCTTGATCTTCTAGTTGTTGGGCTTGGGCTTGGGCTTGTGCTTGGGCCTCTTCTAGTAGTTGTTTATGTTTTGATGACTTGGAGGTCTTCTTGAAGATGTTTGTTCATTCCTTTAACCTAGAGTTGTTCACTTGATTGGGCCTACAAAAATAAACAAAAGTCCAATTAGACCCATATTTGCAATTAAATCAATAAACAACCTTTAGGTCTTCATCCTCCTTATTATATGGTTGTGTGAGGCTCGTGGACGGTTTCCATCAAAGGAAGTTTTCACTCCAGGTGAATCCCCCTCCGAGAAGCATATTTCATTTACTTTAAACTTCTCAGCCAAAGAAGTTTTCATTCCTGGTGATTCCCTCCTGAGAGAAACGTATCTTATTTGTCGTGAACTTAACGATCAAAGAAGTTTTCATTACAAGTGAATCTATCTAGAAACTCTTTTTATCATTTCTGAGTTCTCGGTTTAGGAAGTTTACATCACTAGAAAATCTCACAAGAAAAATACATGTTATGCATCTCCAAATTCTTGATTAACAGAATGCTCATTTTAAGGAAGGCTATTCTATCCAACACTCTAAACCCAATCAAAGATGTTTTCATCATAGGTAAATTTCCTTTAAAGAAAAGTCGATTTAGATTAAGTGATAACTTTTGGTTTAAGTTAAAACATAATAAAATAGCATAGTTAAAAAGATAACTTAGTCAAACTATTTTTCAGGCTAGGCCGAGAGGTCAAAAGGCATCGGCATATATTTAGCTATTTTTCTAAGTTTGTAAGTTGATACATTAGAAGACCGAAAGGTAGTTAACGAAATAATTTATTGGTTCAGTGTTCTTTTCATATATTAATGTTAGCATGATAATTACGAAAATAAACAAAGAGAGAGTTGAAAAACAAGATAATAGTTTATTGTAGTAAAACTAAAAAGTTCAAATCGGTTGATAAAGATCAAAGTAAGATACACAAAACAGGTAATTAATAACCGGGTGATATATCAAAAAGCAAAAAGAAATTAAGATTAATCATTCAACATCCACGATGTCGTTAGCATTTGTAGTTTCTTCTTCCGCACCTTCTTCATAAGGTATATCATCAATTGGAATAAGCTCCTCGTTATGAAAATCTTTCTGGACATCAAAGTTTCCTTCATTCAAAGGAATCTTGTAAAAGTATTCAGCTTGTGAAGTGCTTTAGAAAAATCCAACTTATGTTGTTCAACTACGAAATTTTGGGCTTCTTGTAAGTCTTTCTCCAATTGATTTATCTTCTCGACATCAGCTTGTTTTGAAGTGGATAAATTGGTCAAGCCTCCTTTCAAATTTTGATTTTAGCTTGCAAAGACCGTCTTTCAACAATTAAAGTAGCAATTTCATCCTTAAAACTTCCTTCTCGGCATCACAACGTGAATGAATATCCAAAATTTGTTTGATTTGATTAGTCAAAGCAGTATTAGCTCCAAGCATATATTCAAGGCTCTTTTCGGATTCAACAAGCTCTCTCTTCACCTTTTCATGCTTGGTGGTAGAAACACCATTAATAGTTTCCTCTTTAAGCCTTTTAGAAACCAGCAAACACCGAGTTGAAAGCTCGATAGTTGCATCTGCAAAAGAAAACACATTTGCTAATCGAAAAAACATGCCTTTCTGGTCCATTTAAGTTTATATGAACAAATTCTGAAAAAACGTGTTGATGCACTGAAAAGACTTTCTGGCAGCGACTGAGAAGAACTGTCGACACCATGACAATGACGTCTTGGTGAAGAATGAGACCGCCTATTACCTTTGTCTCTTTTCCTCTCTTCTTCGGAGGTTCAACATGAGCAGCATTAGTGTTGTCAAGAATGGGCTCAGCCCGAGAGATAGGTTCAATGTTCTCGGCCTCCCTTCTCGGCTAAGGGGTAAAGCTACCAGGCTTGTTAAGAAGTTTTTGAAAATAAGCACGACTTTTTGGATTTGTAACATCCATTAAACCTGAAATCCAAGAGAAAAGTTAGCAAAGTAAAAACTCTCTTATTAAGGCAACAAAATTTGAATAAAAGCGTACTAATAAAATTTCTTTCCAGTTTAGGGGCGAGGTAGATTCGCAACAAAGCACAAGTAGGAAGCTTTCGGGATAAGTGATCAAGAACTAAAAGAACTTGAAGGTCTTCTAGCTTCATTGAATGGCGTGTGAACAAGAGTTAAACTTCAAAGGGCTACTAGTCCAGTAAAAAGGAAATTTTGGGACATTTTCGTTATAAAAATATTTTTTCCCGGTTTTCTCAATAATAATTTTTTAAAAGAAAAACCCTTTGAAATTTTTATAAGAAGAAGTAAAAGGAGAAAGAAAACAAGCCTTCGACCGGCTAATCAACGAAAAACAACCGGGACCGAGAACTATAAAAATGAAGAAAAACTTTCGGACTATGAGATAATGAAAGAAATTGACATATAACACGAAAGGCTTGCATAAAAGCTCAACTATTAGGATGAAGTTGAGTAGGGGTCACATTGAGAATGCGAAGAACACCCATTTGAAACTCATCAAGTGGAAATAGAACGTGAATGTCCGTAAAAAGACATTCATAAAAATAAAAAAATTCACAAGCTTCACCCTCACAACCATGACAAACATTGTTAATAGTCTAACAACGCCGAAAAGAAATAATTTCCTTAATGGCTTCAGGTGAATAAATAGAGATATTAGCAAAAATCTGCGAAGGGTTGAAGACCAACGATACCGACAGAAATATTCACAAACTCTGTAATCAACCCATTCATAGCTGCATCGTAGGCTCCAGTTTTCTTCTACCTTTTCGGCTCGTTCTTCATCCTCAAGATCTGGAGCTTCATTTCTTGAACTTACACCAATGCAAGCCTTACTTCTTGCAAGGGACAGAGTTGTGGATGAAGCGGCCGAATGAATATCCCTAATGTGGATGAAGCGGCCCCGTTACTCGCGCTCGAAAATCTTGAATCCCTGTCAGAATCAGAAACAAAGCTTGAGGAAGACATAATACCTTCTAAAAATTGGTTAGAAATACTTCTCGGATACAGAGTGACAAATGTAGTAAAGCAGTGGAGCAATGTTATCACTATTTATAGAAGTCAAAAATCTCTTCCAAGCGAAACAACATAACATTTCAACTGTTAGATCTTGAGACATCGCATGGCTAGAGGTCAAAGACGTTTCAAATTAATAATACATTAATAATCATGCACATGAAATGATGTGACTTTTCGTACATAGTGCATTTAATGTATGAGATGTTTTAAAAACAAGAACACTAAACATCAAGATGAATGAATAGGCCCAAAACATCTACAATATATTTAATAATTGCAAGGTGCAAAGAGTAAAAGTTCAATTAAGTCAAAAACCCAACAAGTGAGCACTATAAATAGATGATCTGCTTAAGAGGTAAGTAAAGTGATTTTATCTGATAACTAAACAAACTGATTCTGACTTATCATCGGAGCCCCTTGCAGATACACACCTATTCGAGAGTTGATCCTAAGCTTAGAAGATGAGAGTTGAACTTGACCAAACAAGACAATTAAGAGTCCATATCCCACAAACAAGAACCAACCCAAGTCCAAACCAGTGGATCATGTAACAAAAAGCTCTAGATAATAATGTCCAAAATAGCTAAAAGAGGAGAAGAATACTAATTATTTTGAAAGTACATATACAAATTTGTTTCTCTTCACATACATTCTCAGCATTTTTCTGTTTGGATGGCCGTGTTTTATTCAATAAAAAAATTGTTGTCATTGAAACGTTGTTGTACAGATTAAGTCTCTTTGAATGTGTATTATGTCCATGGTAATTACTTTTGTAAGTTTTTTTTGGGAAGTTGTTAAAAGTGGGTTTTTTAATCCCTGGTTGATGTTATTTATATTTTTTTTCTTAAAATTATTTTAAATTAAAGAATCATACTCGTTTTCATATATTTTAAAGATAGAGTGTGTTCTATAAATTTTTTTTATAATATTTTCATTACAATCAATTTATTTGTCTGTGATGTTTAAAGACATTAAAATTAAAAATAATATTCAACTGCTAATTCATATCATTACTTTTTTTTGTCTAATTAACTTTTATTTAGTTGCTACAATTTTCAGCAGCTGAAAAATAGTCAGAGACGCCTGTATACTATTCTAATAATTGTTAATTTGGATGAATTCGAATATTGGTACTTCTTATACAATTTTATTGTAATTTTGAAACAATTTAAAATGACATATTTATTAATAAATTTAATTAATTAATAACTATATTACTACATATAAATTTATCGCGAATTCAAGACGGTTATAACAAAATTATATAAATAGTAAAATAAATAAATAAATAAATAATAATAATATTGATATATGTTGTAATAAATAATAATATATATTTCATTCATTGCTTTTATTATTTAAATTTAAATTATTTATTTCTCAATTTCATTACCGTCTCGCTCATGTTTTAATTTTTTATACCTATATTATTGATATGGAATGTTCAAACTTCTTCAATGAAAAAAAAATGCTGTAGTTATAAAATAAGTTTGATTTTTTAAATATTGTCAACATAAATATTTTCACCCAATCAATTAATTAGAAATAAATTTTATATCAATTACTATAAACATTTTTTCATTCGAATCAAATTTAATTAAAGAATTCAAATTTCTTATCACATACTTCAGAGATTCAAATCCATCTGAAGAACATCATATAGTACGACCCCAACTTACTATTGGTACAATTAGAAAAAAACTATTGATGTATTACAAAAATTCACAAATCAATACAATAATCTTATTCTATTCTAAATTCTAAATGCTAACACATTTTATTTAATTCCATATTTATTACATTACTTGTCCACTATGGGGTCAAAAAAATGACACTACTCTACCCACCAACCTTCCTAAAATCCTAAACCAAAAGCTATTTTCCTTGTTAGGTAAAGTTCCCAAGCCTTCACCAACTTTTTCAATTATTTTGGTGTAAGCAATTCCAGTATATTCTACATGTGTTAGTTGGCAACCAAAAACCACTTTATGTGACTCAATCCAACAACCACTAGCATTGCCATCTGCCACCAACCCCCATACCCAGTTCTCACAAAACCCCTCTCATTGCATACATTAACAAAAAAACAAAAAAAAAACTCATTTCAAAGAGACAGACCCTTCACAGAATAAGATCCAGGAACTGTGTGCAGAGCACAAGGTGTACGACATTAAGGAGAATTGAAATGGCCCAGGTGAGCAGAGTGCACAATCTTGCTCAAAGCGCTCAGATTTTTGGTCATTCTTCTAATCCCAACAAACCCAAATCGGCGAATTCGGTTTCACTGAGGCCACGCCTTTGGGGGGCCTCAAAATCTCGGAGCCTCTTGCATAAAAATGGAAGCTTTATGGGAATTTGCAATGTGGGTATGAGAAATTCCGGTGTGTTTAAGGTTTCCGCCTCTGTCGCCTCCACAGAGAAGCCGTCGACGGTGCCGGAGATTGTGTTGGAACCCATCAAGGAAATATCGGGTGCCATCACATTGCCAGGGTCTAAGTCTCTGTCCAATCGAATTCTGCTGCTTGCTGCTCTATCTGAGGTGAAGTTTATTCATTTATTTGTATTTTTTTTTTTTGCGGTTATGTAATTAGGAGCTGTAATCCAGATTTTGAATATTTGAATTTTTGTAATCTTCTGTGAAAATGAAGCGTCCTATTCCATGACAAATATTGACGCGAAACTAAGGGGCTTATAATGAAAAATGAGCATAGAAATGGACAGTCAACATTTGATTTAAGTAAAACAATCTTTGAGTCTTGATTATCCCAGTATGATTGTGTGAGCAATATTGACTCTAGAAGATAACCAAAGCACAAACTAGAATGGTGTTTCAAGTTCTGTGTCACTTTCATTCTGTTATTTTTACAACTTTTAATTGCATAATAGATGGCTTGTTGGACATAAATTATGTTATTCTGTTTTTTCTATATAGGGAACAACTGTTGTAGACAACTTGTTGTATAGCGAGGATATTCATTACATGCTTGGTGCATTAAGGACCCTCGGACTGCATGTGGAAGATGACAAAACAACCAAGCGAGCAATTGTGGAAGGCTGTGGGGGATTGTTTCCCACTCTTGGAGAATCTAAAGATGAAATCAATTTATTCCTTGGTAATGCTGGTACTGCAATGCGTCCTTTGACAGCAGCTGTTGTGGCTGCAGGTGGAAATGCAAGGTCTGTTTTTTATTTTGTTTATTCATTTTGATATTTGAATTATTTGTCGTATAACTTATCAGAACAAAGTTCATGTTCATCTTCCATCCTGTTATAATCTAAAAATCGCATCGAGATTAGTCATCTTTTTTTATTTAAAAGGAACCTCGAATTAGCTATGTATTTATTTAACATGTAAATTACCCTGTCAAACTTGCCTATAGATATTTTGATTATACACTGAGGAATGCAACTGAGGGTCTTCCTCATGATCTACTTCAATCTCATCATTTTCTTCTGTTATAATTTGATCTTCTATCATGATTACTGGCTTGAGTCTCTAAATAGACCATCTCGATGTTCAAAATATTTCAGCTATGTACTCGATGGAGTGTCTCGAATGAGAGAGAGGCCAATTGGTGATTTGGTTGCTGGTCTGAAGCAGCTTGGTGCAGATGTTGATTGTGTTCTTGGCACAAACTGTCCACCTGTTCGTGTGAATGGGAAGGGGGGACTTCCTGGTGGTAAGGTATGGCTGGATTTCCTTTAGAATAAAGTGGCCTAACCTTCCTGGAGCAAAACTCTAATTTAATGAGCCTCCCTATTTCCCCCTCTTAAGGATAAAACACTATTGCTTTGTTTGGTTTAGGAAAGAAAGAGAAAAGATTGAAAAAGGAGTAGAAAATGAGATGCTTATTTAGGTTATTTGATAGGAGAGAAAGTGAAAGAAAACATAGTTATAATTTTAACTTGCTCTTATTTGGTTGTAAAGAAAGCGATAGGAAATAAATTGTATAGATTGACATAACTATACTTCACAAAAAAAAATATATGAAATAAGGATAATTTGGTCTTTTAAATGCAAAGAACACTTTCTCTCTGCTTTTCTTCTGAAATCTGAGAGGAAGAAAAAAATGGGCCCCACATGAATTTTATTCTTTCATTCCATTTTATTGAAAAACCAAACATGGGAAAGATGCATGTTTTTCATCTTTTCCTTCCCTTCCTCTCCTATCTCATTTTCATTTCTTCAAAATGCGTAGTAGGGAATGTTTAGGAGTTGGGTTTTGGAGAGGTACGGAGGGGAGGGATTTTTTTTTTTATTTCTATTAAATATTCTCTAATCTGATAATTTTTAAATGAAAGGAATTAAATTTATATTAGAATAAACTTAATCTCCTGATCATTTATTTATATACCTCAATTCAATAATAAAATATTTTTTCTCCGTTCCCTTTCCCTTTCCCTTTAAAGCCTGAGTTTCAAAGTCAAACATACTGTAATTGAGATATATTTTGGAAGGACCATTGTGTTGTGGGTTTGGGTTTTCAGAGTTTATCCCTCACTTTTATTATGTAGCCTTTGGTCTCTTCATGAGTCAATTGTTTATTTCTCTTAAATACATCCTCATTCATAAATACTTGTTTAAGAAACACTAAGCTTTCTTGTAGTTATGCCTTCTCCTCCTTATTTTCTTCAAAGGAATTTTTTTCAGTGTTTTTTGATCCACTTTTGATCTCATTATCCCATTTCACTTGCAGGTGGAACTGTCTGGATCAGTTAGCAGTCAATACCTGACTGCTTTGCTTATGGCAGCTCCTTTGGCTCTTGGGAACGTGGAAATTGAGATTGTTGATAAACTGATTTCTGTTCCATATGTTGATATGACTCTTAAGTTGATGGAGCGCTTTGGAGTTTATGTGGAACACAGTGGTAATTGGGACAAGTTCTTGGTCCACGGAGGTCAAAAGTACAAGTAGGTTTCTATGTTTTACTGTTGCATGGCCTTGTAGTATCCAACATACAATGAATTAAAAACTCATGATTCCTCCCAGGTCTCCCGGCAATGCTTTTGTTGAAGGTGATGCTTCAAGTGCCAGTTACTTCCTAGCTGGTGCAGCAGTCACTGGTGGGACTATGACTGTTGAGGGCTGTGGCACAAGCAGTTTACAGGTATTCATGCTTGACAGTGTTTTCTGTTATCTTTTATTTTATTGCTTTTACAGGTATTGCTTTTATTGTCCTTATTCCCAAACAATAGAGCTCATCATTGTATCCTCAATGGTCCTTGGATGTCCTGCTGTTTCATCTCTTGAGCAGATACTACTTTCATTATCCCTCTCAGCAAACTTTTCCCCGCCTCTTTTGTGTTTATGAATTGATATCATCTTGTGGACTTTCACTTTTCCCTCCTTCATTTTATTTGTTTTTTAAGTACTCTTTTGAAAACATTTATTCCACATTTGTATAACTGTGATTAGAATATTTTATCAAGTAAATCAATTTAGCACATCATATGCTTCAATGATAGAACTAGTTAAAGTCTGGACAATCAGGAATATCTTGATTATTGTTGGGGATTCTACATCGACTAGGAATAAATCTAGATTATAATATAATAATCTATTCCCTCCCTCATTTTATTTGTTTTTTAAGTACTCTTCTGAAAACATTTATTATTCCACATTTGTATAACTGTGATAAAAATATTTTATCAAGTAAAGCAATTTAGCACATCATATAATGATGCTTTGATGATAGAATTGGTAAAAGCCTGTAGAATCAGGAATATCTTGATTGTTGTTCGAGATTCCACATCGACTAGGAATAAGACTAGATTATAATTTATAAGTGGAGTTCAATTCTCGCCTTTACAAGCTGGTTTTCTGAGATTGAGTTAGATATAAATCCAGTTACTAAGATGGTATCATAGATCTCGATCTTGGGAGTCCTATTTTTGCTGCCTTTTTAACCGCTGTCACCGCCATTGTTCACCGTTGTCATTGAGGTTAGTGGTAGGATAGAAAGGTGTGGCCCACCTACTGCCGCCACAGAGAGGGTCATCAGGACCTCTAGAGCACCAAGAGGTGACGTCTCACTTGACTTTGATTTGGTTCCATTGCCAAATAGGTCTTTCTTATTATGAATAAAAATGATAAGGGTTGAGTCTTTATTATCTCTTGTTTGTGTGTTTTTCAAATATCCCCCCGAAGGTCATGAACTTGATTCCTAGTAGGAACAATTGTTGAGGGGGAAATTGTTGTAAGTGATATCAATTATCCCATGACATAGGCAAGGTAGGCTGAGTCGCAATAACGAAGTTTGATTCCTAGTTGGACAATTGTTGAGGGGGAGATTATTGTAGGGTGCAATTGTCACATAGCATAGGTCAAGTGGACCAAGTTACAATCAAATTGTGGTGTTTAAGTTGCTATGCTCTTAAGTTGAAAGAGATGCACCTTGACTATTAGCTATAACTTTTGGCCTGGTGGTAAGCACTCGATTAACCACACTAAATGCGTATTTGATGTCTAGTCTTGAGACAGTGAGGTAACTAAGTCTGCCCATTAGATGTGAATATCTTCTAGGGTCTTTCAATGGCTCCCCATGACTCATAAAAAGTTTCAAATTTGGATCCATAGGACTCCTGCTCCCTGCAACAATCGATCATAAACCTTGGTCTAAATGTCTAAAACATACTTCGATACCAAGAAAGTATCTAAGTTGACCCAAGTCCTTGGTCTTAAACTGAATCGGAAGGCGAGACTTTTGTTGGAGAATGCCATCGAAGTTGTCACCGGTAGAGACAATGTCATTACCATTTACAACTAGGCACACATGTCGGAGGGAGAATGAAGTGAAAAATTTGAGTAATCAACTTCACAGTGAGTCATACCAAACTTAAGCAAAATCGAGTTGAAATGATTGAACTAAGCATAAAGAGATTGCTTCAAGCCATAAAGTGAGTGATGAAGCTTACAGGTAGATGGCCATTGAAGACTATACAACTGGGTGGATGATCCACCTCTACTTCTAACATACCACTGACAGACATGGGCACCTTCAGAAATGCCACCCATTAATCCTCCAACATCTTTTTCAGCTCCAACTGCTCTTCCACCAACCTTGCCTAAAGGTAAAGGTGGAGTAGGAGCTATTACACGAGTTAGGGCAATAGGTGGAACCTCTGGAGGGATATCTTCAATGATGGAAGAAAAGAATGGAGTAGTCTCAAAGAATGTAACATCAACAAATACTAGATATTGTTGCACCTAGGAGAGAAACATCAATAACCTTTTTGGAGTTGGGAATAACCTATAAAATAATTTTAGGGATTTAGCATGGAGTTTATTTTTACTTGGAGTGAGATCATGGACAAAACATGTTCTCCCAAAGATATGAAGAGAGACAAAATGAAGTTGGATTTTAGGGTTCAAGATGGAATAGGGAATTTGATTGTTCAGAACCGATGAAGGCATGTTGTTAATCAAATGACATGCACTAAGAAGAGCATCCACGATAGAGGAACATCTTAGTGAAGAAGAAGAGTGCAAATTGTTTCCATTAAGTGGTGGTTTTTGTGCTTGGCAACACCATTTTGTTGTGGTGTGTGAGCACATTAGCTAGCTGAGACTGTGGGTGAGCTTTGCTTTGAGACATTTATCGTCAACATGATCCCAACAATTGTAATAGTTGCAATAGGGAAGACCATGATGGCCACCATGTCATGCACTACGTCCTCCATTGCCACCACCTTGATTAGAGAATTGAGAGACTAGGACAAAGGAATTCTTGGTAGATGTTGAAGTGCTTTCCTAAGTTTAAGAATTTGGATTGGCATTCTTCTTCAACATGACCCCAATAGTTTTAGTAGTTGTAGTGGTGACGATGGTTGCCACCATGTCGTCCATTGTGTCCTCCATTGGGACCACCATAATGAGAGGAATGAGAGACTAGGGCAGAGGAATCCTCATTAGACGTTAAAGTGCTCTCATGAGCTTAAGAAATGGAGAGACGCAACAACTGCCCTTGAACTGCATTGTAGGTAGAAACAATAGAACTTGAGAGAATCTGATTATGGATGGATGCTTCAAGGTCAGGTGGAAGTCCAGCAAGACGAAGTACCATGAAAAATTGACTGTGTTTGTAGAAATCTCTGCTTCAGTAGTAAAGGGCATAAAAGTTAGAATATTCTGCAATCAGACGATCAAGCTTACCAAGATATGTCTGCATGTCCATGTTCTTCAATTAGATGTTCATCATTTGGTGAGTACACTGTTGAAGTGATGAGCAATGTTTAAATGCATTTTCAGCTCATAAACACTGTTTTTTAGCTCAATGTCTCTATCATTCCTATAGTTTAACAAATACATTATCTTCAGTTACAGTTGTGATGGAGATAGACATGACCTCTCATGCAACTTGTGTTGTATGTCTAAATCATCTTTTGCATTAGAACATGAATTAGAGAGTGAGGCTGAAAATAATAACAGACACAGCTTAGTTCTAAAAGAATTACAGGGTGCATCTGACAATTTTATATGGGAATACTGAGATCAATAACAAGTTACAAGGCTTGCAGAACTAATTTTGATGTTATAGTCATAGGCAATGTTAAACTTGTAGATTGTTTGAGGGTGGTAAAAGATTGTATCTTGTGGATTGTTAAAAGATTGACATGGGTTGTAAAATTCTTCATAAAAATGCAAAGTTACATTATTTACATCCATATTCTTAAAAAAGATATAGCATAGATGAGAAAAATAGCTTATAATCAGAATAAGTCATAAATCTCTTAGAAAAACAAGAATAGGCCCACACAAAACAACACCCAAGAGGCCCAAACACACTAAAAACAGGATAATATGCCCAAACATAGGACCCATTTTGCCTGTTGACCCACAGGCCTAAACCACACCTCCCTTTCATTTTGTTTTGCAAATGAAGTTCTGGTCAGAAAAAGCATGTAGTAGCTAAACAATTATATTGTTGTGAAGAGTAGTCTTAATTGGTTAATTATCAAATTTTATCTTTTAGAAATACAAAATTAGAAATAGTTTGGTTAGTTATATAAATAGGGTTTATGGTGTGATATTAATTACTTGTCATATGTAAAGACTATGGCAGCCCCTATGAAGCCATTTTAAATTCCACTATTTTTTAATTTGTGCTTATTGTCCCTTTTTTTAAAGGGAGATGTAAAATTTGCTGAAGTTCTTGAAAAGATGGGAGCTAAAGTTACATGGACAGAGAACAGTGTCACTGTTACTGGACCACCACGAGATTCTTCTGATCGAAAAGTCTTGCAAGGCATTGATGTCAATATGAACAAGATGCCAGATGTTGCCATGACCCTTGCTGTTGTTGCACTATTTGCCAATGGTTCCACCACTATAAGAGATGGTATGGTTTAGCTGTTTGTTTGTGCTCAAGAGCTTGTTGTCACACTTTTTTTTTATTGTGGTTAATGAAATTATTATAATTACACTAATATTGAAATTATAACTGACCATGTGAAAGTGTTTGAATTTTTAACTTGAAAAGCTTCCTTTGTGGATGATTTTTCTTATATCTATCGGAGTGTGGGGTATCTATGTTGTTCCTTCAAAATTTGTTTTTAAAGTTGTACAACCTGGGGCACCTGCTCTGTGGGTTGGTCCAGTCCTTACTCATGACAGTCTTTTGCATCTAACTGGTGAAGACCTGTTGACCCACTGAGATTGGCCTGAACCCCCCTACCCCTTCCTTTTAAATAAAACTCCAAAAGGCTACTTGTAAGATTTCAACATGATGACCCTTCCTTTAAAGTGTATTATGGCATCAGACCACTTGACTCTGTTCAATTATGTTCATTTTTTTTAATTTATATTGTTATCATCAAACGAACCAATCTTCAAATTTGATGCTGGATAAATGTTGAATCTAGTTAACATTGTATAATCCTTTGCTTTCTCATTTATTATTTTTCCCTTCATATATTTATATGTATTTTTCATACTATGTTATTGTGAAAAAAATCTTTTTCAGCTTTTTAGTTTGAAAATGCTATTTCATTGACTTTGCCTTATTTCCTGGTTTTGGTTATATAACTGTGCTTTGCTTGACTTTAATGCTTCAATAGTATTTTTCTTAATGATGGAAGTCACTAGAGTGCTGCCAGCCTGTTCAAGGTTCTTTAATGGCATCTTGAATATGTTAGAACATGGAATTATGGTATAAAACCACTCTATCTTCACCTAATAGCTTAAGCTTTTGGAAACTTGGTTAACACGATGGTATTATTAGATTCTCTATATTAGGTGGTCTTTGAGTTCAATCATTGTCACTCCCAGTTCTTCTAGTAAATTTCATTTTGGTCCACTTCAAATAAAAACATGAATTTAAGTATAAGGCAGGTGGGTCGTTTGTATTATTCATGTTTGGAATGTAGTATAGAATCACTCATGTGTGTCAACTAAAGTTTTTGTGATTGTTGTATAGTATCATTAGTGTCTAAACTAGACATGATCTTTTTGTGGAAGGAAATTTGACATGAAGAACTAGGATGCTTCTTGTTCTGAGATTTTTTTTATAAATATTTTTAATAATTGAAAGGTTTTAGTTGTATCCAAAAAGGGAGCAGAAATAGTGAGCCAATTTTTCTCTTGAAAGCAAGAATTAGGAGCATTTTATGTCATTTCCTATGTCATACATTTTGAACTATCTATTTTATCTTTTAGCATACTGGTTTGCTTCTAAGACACCCATTTATTCATTATTTCCTCTATTTTTCAGTGGCGAGCTGGCGAGTTAAAGAGACAGAGAGAATGATAGCAATCTGCACTGAACTCAGAAAGGTGAGAGTCTTGCTGCTTCCACTGTGGTTTCTATGTTATGGACTTTTAACATCTCACTGACCTACTGTGTTGGCATTTCAGCTAGGAGCAGCGGTTGAAGAAGGTCCTGATTACTGTGTGATTACTCCTCCTGAGAAATTGAATGTAACAGCTATAGACACATACGATGACCATAGAATGGCCATGGCATTCTCTCTTGCTGCCTGTGGAGATGTTCCGGTAACCATCAAGGATCCTGGTTGCACCAGGAAGACATTTCCTGACTACTTTGAAGTCCTCGAGAGGTTCACCAAGCACTAGGCTTTCTTGTACATTGATTAGAGAAGAAATACAGAGAGAGAGAGAGATAAAATACTCACAAAGCAGTGAGTATGTTGCTTGCTTTTGTTTCTAAAATTTACCCTGTAAGGACATGAGATAATTTGTATTGTTGAAGAGAGCTATTTGTTTTGTATTGTATCAAAGTAATTTAATTTTCAAGTGACATCATTCTTTTCCTCTAAACGTGGTAGTGTACATTGCATCTTTGCATTTGATTCCATATCTATTGGAATGGGACCTCACCCTTTATTGTGTATCATTTTAGTCAAACACACTAGACAATATGTGGTCAGAAATGAGTCTAGCTAGCAAATGTGCCTGTCATTGCATGTTTGAGTTCAAGACATTTTTAAATGATTGACAAAATGTTAAAGGCTCTCTTCAATTAAAGTTTGACACATCTGGTCGAGTCTTTTGTTCATAATAGTTGTGGCTTGCACTTGATTATCAACTTTTCTTATTGGTACTTAGTTGGGGATATGTAAATTTCTGCTCACTACTTGCAAGAGGGCATGGATTTCTCTCATCTAGACCTTTACATCATGTAAGAAAGAGAAATGTGAAAAACTTGTGTGGCCTGCAACAAATAGCAGTGCAAGCATGACCTTGGGGACCAAATGGCCATCTACAACTGCCCCACCAACTTGAAAGCCCTGGTCCTGGATGATGTACTTTTGTTTTTCATTTTTTTGACAATAAAGAAAGTTCATATTCATCGCAATTGCAAATCAAATTCATCTGTGAAAGTAACATGAAATTCACCATAGGCTTCATTGTTCATCAGGCATGGCCAATGCAAGAATTTTTGGCCACTCATTATAAATGCCAAAGACTAGGAAAATATATAAATTATTGCACATCTAAAGGCGAGGTTCTTTGCTCTGATCCACTTGTCCAAGTACTAAAAGCATATATAGATTATTGCAAATCTCCTGAGATTTTTTTGTAACACTAAAATGGATGCGAAAATGTACTAAATATTTTACAGTACAGTCTGTTTTGACATTAAAATATGTACTAAGTACAGCTTATGTTAATTCATGGAAAATGATGATATGTGAATTAGAAGAAAGAAAACCATAATGGAAGAGTATTTTTTTTCTATCTTTTTCAATATTATTTAATAATAGAAGGTTGCACATGGGAGGGGGTACTGGCTCATGTGGGATATTAATTTTTGTCCCTTACCTAAAAAGAGAGAAAGAGAAAATAACTATTTAAAAAGAGTACAACACTTCTACCACCTTTTGTTCTGTTTTCACTACTCTTTCCTGCCTTGTTTGTTGGCTTCTGATAGTGACGAATATAATATCATGTTCAGAAAAATTGGTTGAAATTTCAGCTTCAAAATCATGTTTATTTTATAACTTTTCAAATTTGGTTGCATGTGAGAGAATTTGCAGCTCTTCAACAAAGAAGCAACACTTCAATACTTGGAGTGATTTCTTTAACAACGATAATAAAATAAAATATATAATTTTGTACAAGTTATTCAAATCTTTCATCAATGAGTCCATCCCTTCTAGTACTTTTCCAAAACAAAGTATTTGCATAAAGATTTTGATGTCCTGTAGTAACAACATAAAACAGTTTCATTTTCTTATTTTAATTAGTTTCAAAATTAGTATATATAATAATACATATTCTCCCTAGTTTATATTATATTTATTTACAACAAGAAGAGCAATTTTGATTTCTTAAGTATTACTCTATTCTTGAATGTTAGTGTTAAAGACCTTGTGAACAAAGCAATCTTGTCCTGATCCTGTGGCTGTTCTACAGTAGTCCTTACGTGTACCTTTGCACATGATACTTTGCTGCCCTCACATAAATTGTTTCATAAGGATTCTTGGGAGATGCTTTTGCCTTCATTTTCAAGTTTGTTTACACTTCAAGTTGTTCTTTCAATGCCTTCTCTTTTCTTCTGGGTCCACCTCTCTTTAACACTCCAGCACACAAAAACAAGTACACAATAATTAATCACTACTACCTCATACATGGCTTCCACTATCTTTCAATTTCATATATTACCTCTGTTATATGTTTCCTTGAATTTGTATTTACACAAATAATCAAAACATGATCGTTTACCACCTTAGTTATAAGCAAAATTAGTTACTTTCTTATGAATTATTAAGTTTGTTAAGTATTCTGGTTTTCATACCATAAAGATATACGTTTTCTGAATTACTTTCCTTTATATTTGATACGAATAATGATTAGGAATAAAAATAATGGCATTTTTGAAATAATGACATTAAATAGAGTATAAATTTTTTGAAAATTGTTTATATTTAAGTCTACCAAATAGGGTATGTTGTTAACTTTGAAGATTTGATTTTGATTTTGAATGTAGTATTTTGTTTTTATTGTGAAGTGATTATTTTGTTAAAATTTATCTTGGAGTACATGGTGTTTAGGGAGCAATGTATAAAAGAGAAAGGTGATGAGGGTATTACTAATTCTAATGGATTCCTCAAAATTCAACCTTAGCTAGTTTGCTACGACAAATGAAGTATATGGTAAGAAAAATGGGATGTGAGAGAAAAAGTATGAATTGAAATGTATAACAAATTGTATTTGGACTTTTCCATGCCTTGAATGGAAATGTTTTAAGATGAGTTTCAACTTCTAAGAAGAGATATGTCTAAATAAATTTAGGTGATGGTAAATTACTCAACCTTTTAAGTGATTCATTGGTGTAGTTGAATTTGATGGAAAGGGAAAAATCAAGAAGTGTCTTCATGGAAAAGTTATATCAAAGATCATATACTACACTTAATGGTCAATGTTTTACTTTGATTACAAGGGATGCATGTGATTAATGTGCAAATAAATGAATTGAAACCAAAATTAAGTGGTTATAATATTATTCCTCAAAAACGGCTCTAGTAAATCTAACTATTGTATACATAGAGTTAAAACGATTCTAAATTTAGGAGAAGTTTTACTATCTCTTACTCCATTTTATTCAACACAAATTTTATTAGGATTTCATGCCCAACTTAGTAAAAAGAAGTTTTAGGTTTGACTCTCTAACAACTTAAATTGAGATTTTCTAAATTTAGAAATCATTAATTGCGGTGTTAAAGTCTATAATTAAACCCATTAATCCCAATGGTTTTTTCTAAAATATTTGAATTAAAAAGATTAAAATTCAAATCCACACGAATCTCACACGTCTTCCCTTTAATAGCAAAAAGCCTCTAAAGATCTCATCCATTGCATTTGCACAATTCAACAAACAACCCATTATTATTATGTTCCCTTCATAAATTTCACACTTAAAACCCCTCCTTCTCCAAAGGAAGTTTCCTCCACACAAAAATATCCTCAAACAAAGAGCCTCTCTACAAATCTATTTTAAAACCTCCCCAAATTCAAGGATCTCCAGCCAATCAAATTAGCATATTGCATCTTTTACAACCCACCCACTTGCATTGCATTTCTCCAATGAACACCTTTTGTGCTTTCATAGACAAAGGGAGGAAATACTAACTCAAAATTAAACACCCAAACACATAATCCTACTCCATCTTCTTCTACATTTCATCAAAATCTTCCTACCCCTCTCTCTATCTTTGAAGAAGCATTTCAACATTATTCTAAATCTTGAAACTTTTTTTTCTGAGTAAATTATAAACCCAAAAGGGATGCATCACCTCCAACCCATTCCTCCAAGAAACTAGAAGATTCCCATTTCGCACATACAAATATTTCTTTTTTCCTTTTGTTTTTAAAAAGAAAAGAAAAAAACAACTCACCAAACCTTCCTTTTTATTTTTTTCCTGTTCTCTCCATAACTTTCCTCATCTCAGAAACAAACACAGCCAAACCAAACCATACCATCACCGTTATAACGCTACCAGAAAACCCTAGAAACCCAACAATTTTGGGAACCTCAAACCCAATCCCAGAAACCAAAATCGGCCTCGCAATTCGTCGAATCCGAGGAAGAGAAATCGTGGGCACCTTTCAAAATCCTAGATTTTCCCGATCAAAAGTCCCAACTGAAGCAAATGTCGCACATAGACAGTGCCCCTTCGACCCCAGGGAAGTTCAAGATGGAGAAAGCCTCGTACTTTAACCGCGTGCGGTGGCACACCTCGCTGGCGAAGCTCGCCGTGTGGTCCTTCGTGTTTTTGGGCGCGATCTTGATCTTCTTTTTCCGGTCGCCGGCATCGTCGCCGGTGCCGGCGGACCTCTCGCGGAGGTCACTGAGGACCTACAACTGGGGCGGACCCGTCTGGGAGAAACGGGTCCGAGCCTCTGCCCGGGTCCGGTCCCGAAATGGGTTTGCCGTTTTGGTCACCGGGGCCGCTGGCTTTGTCGGCACCCATGTTTCTGCGGCGCTGAAACGCCGCGGAGATGGGGTTCTGGGAATTGACAATTTCAATGAGTATTACGACCCTTCACTAAAACGTGCACGCCAGTTGCTTTTGGAGCGCACTGGAGTGTACATAGTGGAAGGTGATATCAATGATGAAGCACTCTTGAGGAAGCTATTTGAGGTTGTTCCTTTCACTCATGTTATGCACTTGGCTGCTCAGGCTGGTGTGAGGTATGCCATGGAGAATCCTGGCTCTTATGTGCATAGCAACATTGCTGGTTTTGTGAATTTGCTCGAGGTTTGTAAGAGTGTGAATCCACAACCTGCTATTGTGTGGGCATCTAGTAGCTCAGTTTATGGACTCAACACTAAGGTTCCATTCTCTGAGAGGGATAGGACTGATCAGCCTGCTAGTTTGTATGCTGCCACTAAGAAGGCTGGTGAGGAGATTGCTCACACTTATAACCATATCTATGGTCTTTCATTGACTGGCTTGAGGTTCTTCACTGTTTATGGCCCTTGGGGTAGGCCTGATATGGCTTACTTCTTCTTCACTAGGGATATTTTGAAGGGGAAGGTGATACCTATATTTGAGGCTGCGAATCATGGCACCGTTGCAAGGGATTTTACTTATATTGATGATATTGTGAGGGGTTGTTTAGGGGCTCTGGATACGGCAGAAAAAAGCACAGGGAGTGGGGGGAAGAAGAGGGGGCCTGCACAGTTGAGGGTGTTCAATTTGGGTAATACTTCGCCTGTGCCGGT
Organism: Phaseolus vulgaris; assembly: GCF_000499845.2. Lineage (NCBI taxonomy): Eukaryota > Viridiplantae > Streptophyta > Magnoliopsida > Fabales > Fabaceae > Phaseolus > Phaseolus vulgaris. Next base: position 22,931,415 of record NC_023750.2, read on the forward strand.
TAGTGATCTTGTGGGTATCTTGGAGAGGCTTCTGAAGATTAAGGCAAAGAGGAACATAATGAAGTTGCCACGGAATGGTGATGTTCAGTTTACACATGCCAACATCAGCTACGCTCAGAGGGAGCTCGGGTATAAGCCAACCACAGATCTGCATAGTGGTTTGAAGAAATTTGTGCGGTGGTACCTGAATTACTACTCTGGTGGGAAGAAAGCTGTTGAGTGACTGATTCTTTTGGCCATGTGATAATGTCTTTGAATTCTTGTTCATTATGATTCTTGTGATTGTTCCTTAGCTTTTTTCTTTCGTTGTGCGATCACCGTGTTTCATGTGTCAAGGATGATGCCATATTAGGAGGAAGTAGGAACCTTGTTTCCTGCCTGCATTGAGGAAGTTTTGTTGTTGGTGGAGATTAATGCCAAGAAAACCAGATACATCATATTCTCTTTTATTCTTTTTTTTTCCCTGAATGTAATTGTTGTAGTTTTAGAAATGTAGCATTCATGACTGATAGAGCATATGCTGATTGGTGGCAGTGTATAATAATTGTTAAGAAAATTTAGTAAAATCACACGATAGTTTGAATTCCTGTTTTCTGACTGAATGAGTCAATAAGACATGTATTTTATTTGCTTATGTAATTTTTCACCTATAAATGGACTCCTGTTTAATAATTCTTGCACAGCCCTACTACTTTGTGTTGCTATTATTGCTAACATTTTGATGGTGGTTCTGTGACACCAGGCACCGTTTCTCCTGAAAAGCCAGCTTGCTTGTATGTTTTTATCAGCAGATTATGAGATAATACTTGATTTTTTTGTCAGATAAATGATTCATAAGTTGTAAGAACTACTGACAAACTTTTTTTTATGCTTTCTTATCATTTGGAGGGATTCGTTTTTGAAATATTATTTTGGAATTATGTTGCAGTTTCATTGCATTTTGGTCTCTGGTAATCCAAATACTACTTTTGCTTGTGTCCCTTTGTTTTTGTTAACTAATAAAAGTTCTATGGAAATGTTTGAAGTCTTTCTGTTAAGGACATTCTTTTAAATGTAAGTTGCATATCTAATTTTTCGTTAATTTCATTTCAACTTTATATCTAATTTCTGTAATGTAACTTTTACATTTGAATATATAATTTTTTGTTTTTTCGTTTCCATTGTATTTAGATTTGAAGTTTGCCCCTTTCTGATAAAAAAGGAACTGCAGAGTTGAATTTGAGAGAGGTTGTTTTGGCATGATTGTTGGTTCCAATTACTCACTGTTTTGCTGGATTTCTCAGAAATACCTTAACCTTTATTTATGAAAAAATTGCCATTTATAAGAGTAATTCACTATTTGGTAAAAACAATGAGGTTCCTACTTTATACATGTATTAAGCAATTTTGAATTGGTGATCAATTTTGAACATTCAACAATCATAAAGATTTTGTCTGGTTGGAACCTGCATGTTACAGCGTGCATTGTTTGGAAATATTTGTCACTAAGACTTGTCTTCACTATTAGAATGCTCACAATCCTTACAATCAATTGAAGGCAAAGTATAATTGTAACTATGAAATCTCAAGTTGTTTTTAAGTACTAAATGGGATATTTTTTGGTGATTTTTCTATTAGAAATCACTGACAGATTTAAATAGCCTGATATGTCCAACCAAAAGGGTAAGATGCATGCCCCTAATCTCTTAATTTTATGTTTTTTTTACAAAAATAGACCACATTTGTCCTTTATTATCAAAATAAGGTTGTTTTTTAAAGTTGAGAAAAACTTCAACGTGATACAATAATTTCATTGTGGAAGAAATAAAAGTAACTCCATTTTGGTAATAAGGGAAAAAATACTTCAGTTTTGTCAAAAATCCTAATTTTCTCTAGGTTAAATTACTGAGCTGGTTCTTATAGTTGTTTTTTTTAATTTTTTTTTTTAAAAACTCCTGTTTTAATCACGCACTTTAAATCTTCATTGTAATAACTAAAAAATATATGATGATATTAAAATGAAATGTTTTTAAGTACACAAGCTAGAAGTGAAATTATTGCAAACATAGAGACTAGTTGAATAAGATTTTTATAAATCACAAACAATTGGAATATTTATAGAAATTCAAAATACATGCTCAAAAGAAACAAACTCAGTTGCAAGAGATTGCTACTCAATAACTTCTGAGAATAGCATTGAAGCATGCTTAGAAAATAAAATAGAAATAAATAATAAAATCTTAACATTTTATTGGTTTTAATACTCCTAAGGAAATTAGCTCAATCAAATTTAGTGTTGAACGTTTACCACACAAATAGATAACGATAATAAACAGAAAAAAAAAACCCACAGGATTAAGTCGTCCATCCATTTTTTTTTAACTTTCATGTTATATAGTAAAGTATTAAATTTGATTTACTAAAGTTAAATTAAAAAGGGTTATTATTTAAAAAGGACTAATTTTGAATTGTATTATTTAAAACATATGAATACATAATATAATTTGAATTTAAACTATAAATATTTATAATTAATTTTAAATATTGATTGAGTAATTTAATATCTGAAGAGGAGAGTTGATTCTGCTATAAATGTATATAGTAAGATTTCTCACCCTATCCACTCTACACACCCTTTTCCAACAATAGTCTCCATGGTAAGTTGTTGCTTCACCCACTTTCAAAACTTGGCAATTCTTTTTACTTCTGTTGGAGATCCCACATCGACTAGAGATTAAGATATTTCATAGTATATAAGTGGGTGCAAAACTCATCTTATAAGTCTGTTTTATGAGTTTGAGTTAGACTTAAAGTCCAATTCTTAATATGGTATCAGAGTTATTTTCGAACATATCCTACCGATTGTTTGTTGGACTTATCAGACCACCCGCTATCGAACTGTTATCGGACCGCCCATAATATACAATCCCACAGTTTTATGAGGTTGAATTAAACTTAAAGTTCACTTATTAATTATTATTCCTTCTAAATTCTCCCAATAGGAGAATTTAACCCATCTTTTTTCATGGTTCGCCAAGTTGCAGGCTCAATACCACTACAACTTGCTAACTTCACAAAGTTGCATATATTATTTCTCATCTTAATTTTCTACTAGGTTCAATCCCATCTATACTTTGTCATTTGAAGACTTTGAACACTTTTTTTTATCTTGATTCAAACAAACTTGATGGTACGATTCCAACAGATATGGGAAAATTGACAAAATTAAAGAAATTATATCTCTCATTATTTACTCATTGGTTCAATAGAACTTGACGAATTTGTTCTTTCAATGTAACAAAATTACTGGTCCAATAATGACCTTAATTAGTGTTAGTCATAATTCTCTTGTTGGCGAGATTCTATTTCTTTCTAGAAGGAGCTTTGTATTTATTCGATTGGATCTTAGTTATAATAATCTATCATATATAAACCTATCATACAATTTCAGAACTTTCTAGTCAACCATATATAAACCTTTCACACAATTTCGGAACCTGCTAGTCTACCATATATAAACTGTATCGACCGGTCCTCAGTCTCGGACGTTGACCAAAGTCAACATGGTGGGATCTCGAAGGTGAGGTCCACTGGAAAGTTCAGCAGGACAGGAAGGAGTCTCTTTAGGCTCACGGGTAAGAGTGGCCGAGGAGGGGGCGACACCAGTAGGGCGTGGAGTCCTTGGGCCTCGACACCTCAACAGTAAAGATGGATAAACAAGGTGGTTTTCAAGCCACACCCCGGTTACCAGAAGGGAGAGGCACAAATCACAAGGAACCCATGCATGGGGTGTAGGGATGCGATAGTACGCACCACCGTTAAAGAGTCACTGGGACAGAGATGACTCGTGAGGATCACGTCCCAAGGGTGATCTGCATGCATGGCCCGTGAGTAAGGCAGGGAACTCCCAGGGCGGATGACTTAGAGATTGGATGCATGAGTTGGCATCCAAGCAGTCATCCCGTGCCAGTAACACTTCGGTAGAGGAGTCTTACACATTGGATGGCCCTAAGTCTGGGTGTTAGTGTCGCTAAGACGCGCTTATAGAATGCTTAAGTCACAACTAAACAGAAGGGCAAGAACACTGAAAGGTATATAAGTGTGACAACAGATATAATCAGGTACGCTTTACGTTTGACAGAACACATTACGCTTTCATGACTGCAATTTACGCATTTCTGAGAGAAGAACAGAGAGAGTAAGAACACACACAATGATCTCAGAGTAAGATTTTGGTGTTCATTGCCCAAGAAACTGACTTGACCGTCGGAGTGTAAACAGCCGCGAGGGCGCCCTTTGTTTCTCTGTTTTCAGGTGTTTCCAATCTTGGAAGGGATCGTGGGAGGAGAGGGTTCTTGGACGCGAGGTTAACAGAGACGCACGAAGACGCTTTGGTCAACAGGCGGGAATATAAACCTTTCATACAATTCCTTTGACTTCTTGCAAGATCTTTTAAAATTAAATTTATTGATGATTTATTTTGTTCTTATATATCATTATAATTTTCCATTTTAAATTTTTTATCCCTTATATTATGTAGTATAATATTGTGTTTGTGTTCGAATAGGAAACTTCATCTTTTTTAAGATAATTGACGTAAGTTAATATTAGGATTGCACATTTTAGAGGTTGCACTTTGTTTTTGGTTTTGAATTAGCAAATATGGTGATAAACTCAAAGAAGATTGTCATTGGACACAACTTAACCAAGTGGTTAAGTAAGTGTGAAGGTTCTTTGCTAGAGAGGAAAAGAGACAAACACAATTATAGGGTGATGATGATGATGATGTTGCGAAATGGAATAAAGCATAAAGGAAACAATGGATACGTATTATGGCTGAATAGTAAAGGAAGAAAACAATAACACAATGAAATGGAATTATGGAAGGCGTAATGGAAGAAAAACGAAAGAGAAAGATGAGAGAAAGCTTATGGAGTGGAAGATGGTTCACGCCACTTGGAAGGATGGGAGCTTCCAAGATGAGCGGTGAAGAGCCGCCACTTGAAGTGCACTACTCTCAAGATAAGACCCAAAATATGAGAGCACTTAAGACTCACTAAACACTTAGACATAGTTTTTTTTCTATTCAAAATTCAAGTTCAAAATACATGAGGGAAGACACCCTATTTATAGGAGAGGGTGCCTTGATGGACAAGAGAGAGAGGAGGGGCGGAAAAGGAAAGAAGCCTTCTAGAAACTAGGTTAAACGTAGGGTGCCGCCCAAGATAGGAAAACTTCTAAAAATTAGGGGTAAAAAGAGTGAGAAAAGGGGCGGTCAAGGTTTCTAGAAGGTAGGGAGAGTTGGGTTTGACTCAAGCCCACTTTATACTAAGTACACCTTATTCTACTGAAATTAAAAAACAAAGAAACTGGCTGGGGCTCAACTCAATCATGTGGGCTCTGCTCCTGGTTTTCCTCTCATGCACTGGCTGTGGACTAATCCTGACCTAATGATATGATCCCAAGAACATGATAGAGATATGATATGAACATGTTATGGATTCAACAAGAGTTGGAATATGATTAGGCACTTTTTAAGAATTGGATCAATGTTCTTAAACATTCAAGAACTCACCAAATCACAAGAACCAAGCCAAACTCACATAGAAACCCATTTTGAACAACAAACCCATAGATAGAAACTCAAGAACACAACATATAGCATTTATATCCATGGAGGTCGTGACCAAAACAACAAGAACAACCAATTTGCACCGATTAAAATTGAATATAAGTGCAACAAATGAAAGAGGAGATCATAAGGAAGAGATTGCACCGATTGAAAGTGAAAACAAACAAGTAGAACAAAAATGGGTAATTTGGAAAGTGAAGGGGAAAATGGACTTATGTGGATGAAGTTCTTGGAATGTGCACGCCACTTGAAGGATGGTTGGCTTCAAGATGAGTGTTGTTGCCGCCACTTGAGAGTCCAAGAATTCACTCAAGATAAGACTAGAAGAGAAGAAGACACAAGTCTCTCTCACTCACTCACCAACTTGGTAGAGGTTCTTTACTCTCAAAATCAATCTTATTATTTCAAAGACCTAAGCCTTCCTTTTATAATGAGGAGGACTGGTCACAAGTATAAGAGAAGCTTACAAGAGAAGCTTTGAAAGGTTACCTTCTAACTCTTCCTATTCTAGTGCCTAAAGGAGTGTGAAGAGACACCTTTCTAGATCTTTCCTAAAACTAGTGCCTAAAGGTGCTATACAAAGGAGGTATCTTTTAGGTTTCCCTCTTTAGCATCTTCCTAAACACTACTCTATATGTTTTACATTTTATACAAAAGAAACTACAAAGAGAGATATTAATTGGAGCCCATTCTTGAATGCTCGTAGTCTTCTTTTAGGCTTGGTCCTCTCTTTATTTAATTTCTTCTTTATTTTTGAGAAGACTAGAAGGAAGAACTTTAAATGCTTGGGTGGATGGCCTCTTCCTCCATTAGTGAAATCCTCTTCTTTTTTTATCTCCATCACCTAGTCCTGAATTTTGTGTCATGCTCCTGATAGTTGGACTAATTCAGTGGGTGCTCTATCTCTCAGAGTTTCATCAATAATGAAATTCATTCAAATTGAGATTGAATTTATCTCATTTCAAATTGTTTCATTCTTTAAATATTTTATTTGATAGAACAATTCAAATTTATTAGATTTTAACTTTTATTGTATTAACTAAATATTTCAATTACTACCAAATTAAAAAAAAATATTAAAATACTATACAATTATTAATAATTCAAAAATATTAATGTTGATGATTGCTGATATTATTTTTCACTTAAAGTTCATTAAGATCTCTTCAATTAATTAATATTCATAACTTTTTTGGTTAACGTCAACAAATATTGCTTTCAGTGCTGTCGAAATTATTTAGGCTAAGAAATAATTTGAGTTATTTTTATGATGTTGTTAGTTATTTTTTGCTTAATTTTTCAAACAATGTCGACTACCAAATTTATTTAACATTAGAAACAAAGAAGTTAATTTATCTGAATAAGAAATAAGAGTGATCTGAATCAACAACAAAAAATTAATCTGGATCTCGAACGGGGTCGGGACCCAGAGAACTATTGGTATCACTCTCCTATCGGTTGGTCGGTCTAGGCTTCAATCTTTCTCCTTACAGGCTTCTCTCTCCTTCCTACTCGTCGCACCTCTCAGTCTCCTCGTAGCACCGACTCAAATGGTATCTGCAGAAGACACTCCGACGCTCAAGTCAAGAAAGGGGTTTGACACTCGGTTGTCAGAGTACTATAAATAATGACCTATCTAATTCTAGGAATCTGTGCTATTTATATTACCTTAGCAAGCCTTACTCATTAGGTCAGATTAGGGAGTTGGACCGCGTTTAGGGCTGCGTTAATTAGCTCCTGATCGCAGGTTAGCTTTGTTGACCTTGCTTAAGTGCATAATTGCGCTTGGTGTCGGTCGACCCATTGCATCAGACCATGATATCAGTCGATCCAGTGATGGGGACCGAGTCGTGGGACCATGATATCGGTCGGCCCAGTGATGGAGATTGAGTCATGGGACCATGATATCGGTCAGTTCAGTGACGGGGACCGAGTCATGGGAGCACTCATGCGACCCATACCGATAATATACTTGCCCCCCAGGCTCGAGAATGATTAATCCGAAGAGTCTTGAAAAGAAGTATATTGGTCAGTTTGCTGGGTTTTGCGTGATGATTGGGGTTCTCGAGGCCTGACGTGAACCAGGCGGGACCTGCAGATGTGACATGACCCACATTGATGAGGGGTTTGTCGCGTGCGAAATAGCGAAGACCGTTGGATTAAAGAGATCTAACGGTTGAGATCGTTGCTATGCTTCGTCTCCCAAGGTCTCCCAAGACCCTCGAAGGCTATAAATAGTGGTCCCAATAGTGCCGAGGTAATGCACCACTATTCTGATAATTGCTCTGAGATCCGAGTACCTCTCGTCCTCCTGCGTTGCTATTTTTCGTCTTTCACAAGGTTAGTCATTTCTTCATTGCCTCGTCCTACCTCCTATTCTTCAGCTGCCCCTTCCCTCGTCCTGTGAATCCGTCATCTTCGTCTTCGTCTTCTGTGTCTTCATCTTCCGATTCCAACTCTTCCACAAGCGAACCTATCACGGTTGGTGCCCTTTAGACGGTGCATCCTGTGGAGGATACGATTTGGGGGGACAACCTGGGTAGTGTTGTCGACCGGTTGGGCTCCCCTGAGTAAGTCATCTCCCCCTCAAAGCTTGATTGGGTGGATCCTAAGGTAACTAGGATCACCTCTGTTTTCACGATCGAGACCTTTGTTGCCCAGTTTTTAGACAAGGTCCCGATCTTGAAGTCAGATCTGCCGAGCCTTGCCTCATCCTAGCTTCTTCTTTATCGAGCCTTGCCTCCCGACTAAGACTACAAGTATGGGTCGGTCTTCTTCTGCCGAGCCATCTTTCTTCCATATGTACTCCTGTTTTTTCTTGGATCTACATATTTCTTGACCTTTTGATGACTTTACCTCGGGCGTCCTTCAGGCGCTCGATGTTTCTCCCACACAGTTGCATCCAAACACCTGGGCGTCCATTCAGGCCTTCCGCATGATATGTGATGTCCTTCGCCTTCATCCTACCCCTTCATGATTTCTAAGCTATTATACTTCTCACCCGGCCGAGCCTGTTCTGTGGCATTTATTGATCAGTCGGACAGGTAATGTTTTGTTTAATGCCTTCACGACCTCTTATAAAAACATAAAGGAGAAATTCTTCAAAATTATCATATGACTAGAGGGTACGCCATCTTTTTTCGATGAAGTTGACCGGTCGAGGTTTCCTATGTTTTGGACTAGGAAACCTCAAAAGTTTAAGGAGTGGCCTCGTCCGGTCGTGAGTGCCGAGGAGCGAGAGATTCTTTCTCTCTTCGCCAAGCTCCCAAGGAAGCTTCCCACGCAGAAGCTAGTTGGTGTGTATACCGAAATGCAATGCTGGGCGGCCTTTAAGGGTATGCTAGTTTTCTCTAGTCTCGGTCAGATACTTAGTCTTCACCTGACGGTACGATGCCAACGCATCCTCCTCCTCGTTCACCATCGATAAACGTATGAGCTCAATAGGCCAATCCCACCTCCTGGTGCCGGGACATCCATGGAGGTTTCAATGTCACCCCTGTCGGTGTCGGGGGTTGACTTATAATTTGCAAAGGGGGTGCAAATTGGTTTGACGGCTCCGACGAGGGAGCTCATTCGGGCCGTCCCCTTGGATGATTTTCTTTGCGGAAACATCGAGATGATGTGTCGTGCGTTGGTTTTGGCCCGCCTGGGCACCGAGGATCAGGTCAACCATGCAGAGGAGATCTATTGGCTCAAGCATGAGCTGGTTAAGGCTTCGGGGAACCTGAAGAAATCTCTAGTTGCTAACACTGAATACGCCCCCTCGGGAGGCTGCTGAGCGAGAGATTGCTCAGGGCCGGGTGGCGAAGCTCGAGCGATGAGTGGAGGAGAGCTCGGTTGAAATTGCCCGGCTAAGGAAGGTTGTTGAGGAGGAAGGCAACAAGAACTCGATACTGCAGGTCGAGAACTCTGAGCTGAAGGGGGAGAAAGAGAAAGTGGAGGCAGAGCTGGATAAGAACTTCGAAGATACTCTGGAGTTAATCAACCAGAGTTTTTTCCAGGCCGTGCACCAGGCCCACGTCCTCTACAATGATCCACCATTGTCGGATGACTTCGACCCCAAAATGAAAGTGTACGAGGGTCGAATCTTGCCAAGAGAGGAGAGTAGGGCCTTGAGGAGCGCGATTGAACCTACACCGACCGAGGATGTTGAAGACGAAGATGAAGATGAAGTCTTTTCGCTCTATGTTTTTTCCCTTGAGGCCAGGGTGTGACCTCCTCCTTTCCTTTTATCAATGAAATGGTCATTTGCTCTTATGCGATATTTTAATTGAATAATGAAATTGCACAAGTTAAATAATTAGTCGGACTACCTTAATTGAATTAACAAGTTAAGTAGTCAGTCGGAATAACTTAATTGAACATAGAAATTGAATGTGTTTTAAGGTGTCGACAGAGAATGTCGGTTAAGGCTTCATCCAGACCGCACCATCTTTGGGGTATCGACAGGGTATGTTAGTTAAGGCTTCATCTAGACCGCTCCATGTTTTTATGGTGTCGGCAGGGTATGCCAGTTAAGGCTTCATCCAGACTGCACCAAGTTGGTGTCGGCAGGGTATGTTGGTTAAGGCTTCATCCAGACCGCACCAAGTTTTTAGGTTCCAACAGGGTATGCCAATTAGGGCTTCATCCAGACCGAACCGTGTCCTTGGGGTGTCGACAGGGTGTGCCAGTTAAGGCTTCATCCAGACTGAACCGTGTCTTTCGGGCGTCGGTAGGGTATGCCGGTTAGGTATTCATCCAGACCGAACCGTGTCCTTGGGGTGTCGACAAGGTATGCCGGTTAACGTTTCATCCAGACCAAACCGTGTCTTTGGGGTATTGGCAGGATATGCCGGTTAGGGCTTCCTCGACTGAACTGCTTGTCAATGAATGCAAAGATTTACAAAATAATTTGAAGAGAAACGCTTCGTTAAAACTTGTCTAGCCGAAAACCCTCATTAGGGAGTGTACCGACCAGCCCTCGGACGTCGTTTGACCACTAATAATGATGGGCCCACGAGCGACGTGGGCAAGTGCCTTGTAAGGCACGTGAACCAAGGTTCCGAGGAGTGGTCAGGCGTCGATCACCAGGATGTGTTGATGTGTTCTCGGCCGTATAGTGAGGACGGTGAGAGATCAGACATCAGTGACTCAAACAGTAGAGCTAGGTCGTAAAAGGTGGACCCCAGACAACACACCCCAGTTATCAGTTAGGGAGAATCCTAGGTCACGAGGGTCCATGCGTGTGAAGTGGATGACGCGTTCACGCGTAACACAAGTATAAAACCACTGGAAAAGATACGACTTGTGAAGGTCACGTTCTAGGGGTGAGCTGCATGCATGGCACGTGAACAACTAGGGCGCTCCCAAGAGGGGTGACCCCAAAGATCAGGTGCACGAGGAGGCATCCAGGTGGTCATCCCGTCAGAGGTTGCATTCCAGTTAGGGAACCCCACACGCTAGGTTATCCTAAGAGTGGGTAACTGCGACGCTGGGGCCCACCCCCTCAGGAAGCCTATTTTGGGTAACGGAAACAGTGGAAACCTTAGGCTATATAAAAGGAAGTAACAAACTTAGTAAGGTACGCTATTCATTTGCGCCGCTTAACACACACAGTTATAGTCTTACGTGAAACAATTTTGGTGTTTCCTAGCCCTAAGATTGACTTGAGCGTCGGAGTGCAAACGACCTCTACGGCGCCCTTTGTCTTTGTGTTTTTAGGTGTTCAGTCGAAAAGGTACCAGGTCTGGACGCAAGGATTCTTAGGCGTGAGACTCTCGTAGACAAAGGTGTTTTTGGTCAACCGATAGGAACATTTGGCGCCCACCGTGGGGCACGATACAAAACATTGTCCCACCAGTAAGGACTAGAAAGATCGAGAAGATGAGAAGTACGAGGCAAGGACCTGTTGCACCAATTGGAGGCGAAAGCCTCACCCTGCAATAGGTTATGGAAACGATGCAAACCCTTCAAGAAGAAGTGGCTGTGTCAAGAGCATACCAAGAACGCATCCAGGCTGATTTGGCGGCGTCGTGGGCAACGAACGAAGAACTGCTCCTTTTGAATGAGGAATTGCGCAGGGATCTGCAAACCTAGGCAGGCGGACGTGAGGAAGGAGATCAAGAGCCTACGACGCCACCTAGGGAGTTTTCGATGCCGTTCTTGCAAGAAATCATGGATGTCGTGATACCGACCACGTTCATAGGGCCCAAAGTTGCCTTCACTGGTACAGAGGACCCGGAGGCCCATCTCACGGCTTTCCATATGCAAATGATGTTGGTTGGGGGCTCCGACGCGGTGAGATGCAAACTGTTCTTGAGGACTCTGGTGGGAATAACGATGGATTGGTTCATCAGCCTCCTTGATGGCCACGCAACGTTGTTCCCACAACTCACCAAGCTGTTTAGAGCACAGTACATCGCGAATCGGGCCCCCCCCACCCATCTCTTATGATCTATTTGACATAAGACAGTATCAGGAGGAGTCCATGAAGGAGTTCCTTCACCGTTTCGGAGCACAGGTGGTGAGGTTGAACCTCAAGGACGAAACGATGATGGTCCACACGTTCAGAAAGGGCATTGTGCTAGGCCCCTTCAGTGAATCGCTTATCAGAAACCATCCTAAGACCTTCGACGAGATAAGGTGTCGCGCGGTGGCTCATATTGCGGCGGAAGGGGAAGTTAACGAGAAGCGCACGTGTGTGGTTCCCATGCGCCCGCGTGCATCAGGTCGACCTCCACCCCTAAGGGTGCATGAGGCAACGACAGAGAAGAAGACCCCTGCGAAGCAGCAACTCTATCAACCAAAAAAGCCTCAAACCAGGGGGCGTGAGAGGGAGAACGTGCCACCATGGCACGACTTCGTGGTAGAGCTGAAGGACCTCATCGCTATCCCCAACATAGCGGAGAGGCTGAAGGTACCCCCCAAGACCAACAAGAAGCTCGGGCCCAACAAGAACGTTTGGTGTGAGTTCCACCAAGCATTCGACCACCCCATACGTAATTGTTTGGCACTGTGGCACCAGCTAGATGAGTTGATGAAGAACGGTTTCCTAAGGGATTACTTTCAGGAAAAGCAGGGTGTCGAGGACGTGGCGGTGACAAGGGGTGGCCTGGGGCATGAAGTCCCCGTGAATGGTGAGATTCACACCATCGCGGGAGGTTTCTCGGGAGGAGGTTGCACCGCTTCTCAGCGGAAGAGGTACGCACGGGCGGTGATGTCGGTAGAAGCACAAAGGGCCAACGATGCTTTCGATGTCGACCTTGTCTTCACTAAGGCCGACCTCCAAGACGTTGTTCCCCATGACAACGACCCGGTGGTAATCTCAGTAGTAACCGCAGGAAGGAAGGTGCACCGTGTATTAGTGGATCAAGGAAGCTCGACAGACATAATGTTCTGGACGACTTTCAATAAGCTGCAATTGTCTCCTGACATGCTAAGGCCCTATACTGGATGGCTGTTCGGTTTCGCGGGAGACCAGGTGGAGGTGTGTGGACACTTAGAGCTGAGGACCACCTTCATGGATGGTACCGCGTCCCATACGGAGAACATCAGGTATCTCGTCGTCAATGCCTCCTCCGCTTATAATATGTTGTTAGGTAGACCTACGCTGAATAGGCTGGGGGCGGTGCCGTTGACGAGGCACATGAAGATTAAGCTTCCTAACTTGGTGGGAAGGGTGATTACCATCAAGTCATATTAGAAGGAGGCCAAGAGGTGTTATGAGAACAACCTCAAAACGAAGAGAGGGGTATTCATGGTCACTGTGCACCCACCACACTCAGAGGAGGTCACCCAGCCCGAGATCAATAACGTCAAAATCGCCCGGGCTGAAGCAGAGATCTCCCGCACAAAGATCGCCCGGGAGAGTCGACCTGAGCCGGTTGGCGATGCAGGGGAAAGAGAGATTGGAGGAAAAACTTTGGCAGCACGCTCGACCAAATGGCGTAGGATCGAAGTGTCAAGGTTCGACCTGTCCACTAGAGGGAAAAGGAACGACACCTAGCTGACTTAGAAGAGCTATTTGCGACGATAGCTAAGTACTGGCTGAAACTGGACCCCAAGAAGCGTGTGTTCGAAATAGAAGCAGGGAAGTTTCTGGGTCTCTTGCTCACCAAGCGTGGTATGGAAGTGAACCCAGAAAGGTGCGCACTGACGAGGCGCATGGCTGTCCTGTCTGGATTTGCGTCAGCCGGAGGAGAGGGCGACCTCCCTTACCAAGAGTGTAAAGAGGCGTTCATCAGGCTGAAGGAGTACGTAGCCAACCCTCCAGTCCTATGCAAACCGCAGCCAAGCACGCCACTTAGCTTGTATTTAGCGGTGATCGATCACACGATCAGTTCAGTCCTTGTTCAAGAACAGGACCAGTTTCACAAACTCATATGCTTTGTGAGCAAAGTATGGCAAGGGCCTGAGGAAAGATACTAGGTGCCGGAGAGGGCGACCCTGGGTGGTCACATGTCAGCTATTCCCCAGGTGGGCTGGTCCTTTCAGAATGACAGAGGTCCTTAGGGACAAAGCATATAGACTTGAGACGCTGGATGGAGGTGTGGTTCCTCACACATGGAATGCGGTCAACTTCAAGTTTTATTTCAGTTAAGTAAAAACGTTGTACATTGCATTAGGGGACGCTCTTTTTCCCTTATAAGGGTTTTTTAATGAGGTCACCCAATAAATTTCGATTTGAAATGTTTTCTCGAGTTTTGTACAATGTAGTTAAGAACTTGTTTTCCTTGCGTTAAAGGTCTCGTGAGTGGAAAGGCAGGTTCGTAGAGAACGCCTCCCCCTTCGAGTGAGAACGCCAAGGTTGAATGAAATAGTTCATCAGTTAAATCCTTCTCGCCCTTGAGCGAAGCTGAGGGCAATAAGAACTTGTTGCCTTTGCGTTAGAGGTCTCGAAAGTGGAAAGGTAGGTTCGTAGAGCACACCTCTACCCTCGAGTGAGAACGCCAAGGTTGAATGAAATAGTTCACTAGTTAAATCCTCCTCGCCCTTGAGCGAAGCTGTGGTCAGTAAGAACTTGTTTCCCTTGCGTTAGAGTTCTCGAGAATGGAAAGGTAGGTTCATAGAGAACACCTCCCTCTTGAGTGAGAACGCCAAGGTTGAACGAAATAGTTCACCAATTAAATCCTCCTCGCCTTTGAGCGAAGATGAGGTCAGTTAAGAACTTTTTCACCTTGTGTTAGAAGTCTCGTGAACGGGAAAGGTAGTTTCGTAGAAAACACCTCCCCCTCGAGTGAGAACGCTAAGGTTCAACGAAATAGTTCACCAGTTAAATCCTCCTCGCCTTTGAGCGAAGATGAGGTCAGTTGCAAACCGTTCACTTGGTTAGAAGCCTCGAGTGTTGGAAAGGTAGGTTCGTAGAGAACACCTCCCTCTCGAGTGAGAACACCAAGAATGGAGAAGTATGGTTCACCAGAGAAATCCTCCCTCGCCTTTGAGCGAGGACGAGGTCAGATACGAGCCATTCCCTTGCGTTAGAGGATCTCGAATGCGGAGGAGGTAGGTTCGCAGAGGACACCTTCCCTTCGAGTGAGAACGTTAGCGGTAACATAAATGGTTCGTCGGTGAAATCCTCTTTAAGAGGTCAGTCACAGGCTATTCCTTGGGTTAGAAGTCTCGAGAAAGAAAAGGGCAGGTTCGTAGAGAACACCGCCCCCCCAAGTGAGAACGCCAAGGTTGAGCAGCGTAGTTATAGTTAAATCCTCCCCTGGTTCTGAGCAAGGGTGAGTTCAGTTCAGGTTAGTGTGCAAACCCCCGCTACTTATGCGCGGTGGATAAGATGGGCAAGCGTGCTACCTAAAGTTCAAAGAGATCGTTAGAGGCACTGTTGGAACGCAGGTCGCCCGGGCGAGGACTTAGTCTCTTCGCTGAACAAGTCAGCTCGAGACTGGGGGGCTTATGTACCGAACACTCCTCGGGCGTCGTTTGACCACTAGTAATGATGGGCCCACAAGCGGCGTGGGCCAGTGCCTTGTAAGGCACGTGAACCAAGGTGTCAAGGAGTGGTCAGGTGTCGATCACTAGAATGTGTTGATGTGTTCTCGGCAAGACGGTGAGAGATCGGACATCTGTGACTCAAATAGTAGAGCTGGGCCGTAAAAGGTGGACCCCAGACAACACACCCCAGTTATCAGTTAGGGAGAAGCCTAGGTCATGAGGGTCCATGCGTGTGAAGTGGATGACGCGTTCAGGCGTAACACAAGTATAGAGCCACTGGAAAAGATACGACATGTGAAGGTCACGTTCCAGGGGTGAGTTGCATGCATGGCATGTGAACAACTAGGGCGCTCCCAAGAGGGGTGACCCCAAAGATCAGGTGCACGAGGAGGCATCCAGGTGGTCATCCCGTCAGAGGTTGCACTCTAGTTAGGGAACCCCACGCGCTAGGTTATCCTAAGAGTGGGTAACTGCGACGCTGGGGCCCACCCCCTAAGGAAGCCTATTTTGGGTAAAGGAAACAGTGGAAACCCTAGGCTATATAAAGGGAAGTAACAAACTTAGTAAGGTACGCTATTCATTTGCGCCGCTTAACACACACACAGTTACAGTCTTATGTGAAACAATTTTGGTGTTTCCTAGCCCTATGATTAACTTGAGCGTTGGAGTGCAAACGACCTCTAGGGCGCCCTTTGTCTTTGTGTTTTCAGGTGTTCAGTTGAAAGGATAGCACGTATGGACGCAGGGATTCTTGGGCGTGAGACTCTCGTAGACGCACGAAGGTGTTTTTGGTCAACCGGTAAGAACAGGGAGAAAACAATCAGACAAGGAAAGCGTGCGTGAATTTTATTAATTTAAATACAATAAAATTTGAGGTGCGTGGTATTCCACGTCCTCGGTACAGTTTTTCCTGAAAGCCACTATAAGTGGTGGCTCCCCCCCCCCCCACCCCCCCAACTACAACTTCTCGGACTCGGAAGGGTTATTCTCAGTTGGACGAGAATTGGCCTTCGATCTTCCATGCCTCACTTCTTATTCTCCAAACAAGATCTTCCTTCTAAAAGCTCCTCGGTCGGACCTTCGTGTTGTAATGCCTTGCCGCTCGAAGCTTGCATGCGGTCTCTCAAATTTTGCTTTTGTCCCGAAGCTCGTTGACCAGGTCTAGACTGAGCGAGAGACTGTCTTCGTTCACAGTCAGGTCAAACATTTACCTCCGGATGGTAGGCTCGCCTACCTCTACCAGGATCATTGCCTCGGTGCCATACGTTAGGCTAAACGGGGTTTCTTGCGTAGATGTCTGGGGGTGCAGCGATACGCCCAAAGGACCTCCAACAACTCTTTTGTCCACCATCCTTTTGCCTTACTGAGTCCCTTCTTTAACTCGTTCGGGATAACCTTATCTGGAGCCTCGACCTGCTCGTTGGTCTGGGGTGCTCGACAGAGGCTCTTATTAATTTGATGTCGAGATCTTCGTAGAATGATTAAAGTCCTCGGTCAATGAATTGTTGACCGTTGTCGGTTATTATGGTGTGTGGTACGTCGAACTGGCACACAATACTTTGCCATACAGAATTTTGCACATTCTTGGCCGAAATGGATGTGAGTGGCTCGACCTTGATCCATTTGGTGAAGTAGTCAATGCCGACCAAGAGGAACTTGGTCTGACCTTTCCCCGGAGCGAAGGGAAAAATGATATCCATTCCCCAGATGGCGAACGACCATGGGGATATCATGTTGTGTAGTGCTTCCAACTTGAGGTGATGCAGGGGGCCGAACTTCTGACAGTTAGCGCATTTCTTCACATACTCTACACAGTCTCCTTGAACGGTCGACCAGTAATAGCCGACCCTGAATTGGCAGCCATCATCTGTGTGCCAGAATGACTGTCGCATGCCCCCTCGTGGATTTCTTTGAGGATGTACTCGACCTGGTTCCCAGTGATGCATTTCAGCAACGACCTCGAGTAGCCCCTTCGGTAGATATCCTGGTTGATCATCATGTACCTTGAACTTTGCTGCTTGGTCTCGGTTTCGGTGTTGTTGGTCGCTAAGCATTCGGCTTCGGCCACGCTAGGTTGTCTTAGCCAGATTTGTATGATAGACTTATGGTGGCTCTTCTTCTTGGTAGTCGAGAATCAAGACAATGCATCGGCCCTGGTGTTGTCTTGGTAGCGGATGTGTTCCACCGTTACCTTCTGCAACCGAGCGATGTTGTTGTTGACCGTGTGATAGTATCTTTGAAGGAAAGGCTCCTTCACTTCGAATTCTCCTTTGATATGACCGACCATAACCTGTGAGTCGCTTTTGCAAGTTACCTCGCGAGCTCCCATGTCGTATGCCAGGTTTTGTCCCCAGAGGATAGCCTCGTACTCGGCTTGGTTATTAGTGGCCTTAAACCCAAATTGGAGGGCTTGTTCCATAAGGAGATTGTCGGGCCCTTCGAGGACGATTCCCACTCCGCATGCGGTCTTGTTTGAGGATTCGTCGACGTATCTCGTTCATTCGGTTGAAATGTCCGGCAGAGGTTGAGCTCGACAGAGAAGTTAGCCAAGCATTGGGACTTAATTGCGCGTCTTGGCTCGTATCGGATGTCGTACTCTGAGAGCTCGACTGACCACCCTATCATACGACCTGCAAGGTCGGGTTTAGATAAAATTTTGAAAATGGGATAGTCAATTCTTACCGTGATGGAGTGGTTCTGGAAGTAGGGGTGCATCTACCTAGTCGTTAGGACGAGGGCGAGGGCTACCTTTTCAATCATTTGGTACCTTGTCTCGGTTGCGTGGAACATTCGACTGGAGAAGTATATTGTTCGTTCTTCACTCTCTACTATTGATCAAGAGATTTGAAGAATCCAAATCCAAGGTGTTTGATGAAAGGCTGGAGTTGTTGCTGTGTGTGGGTGGGATCTGGGTATATTAAAGTGTAATCCGTTGGGTTCAATAATGTCAAAGTTCAAGAGGGGGGGTGAATTGAGCTTTTAAAACTTTCACGCAGATTCAGATTTTATCACAATACACAAAAAATAAATCGATTTATTTATCAATGAACAAATTTATTTTTACTCTGTTTGTGTATTAAAATCGTTTATATCAGTTAAGTAATTCTTGATGTTAAGCAGATTAATGCTCTAGCTACACACATATTGATTTTAGAGAGGAGAGTATGAAAAGCAAAATCAGTGCACTTCAACTTCTAAAGGAAGTGATAAAGGTTCAATTACTAGCTTGACAATTAATTGGGTAACCTTCTGTACCGACCAGATAGTCGGGAGTGATGATGTGGCAGCAAACGATAATATAGGCGTGTTGAACGGAACACCTGGATGACAGAAGGGAAGGAAATCGGGAAGCTCGTGTAGTCGCCAATCGTTAAGTTGGCGTGCTTCGATCTCTAGCATATCTAAACCGGCGGTCACCAGGCTTGTGTCGTAGTCGCCGGATGCGAGCCTAGGCGACCAAGTGATCAGAGATCGCCGAGAGGAGGACATCGCCGAAAGATCAGGAAAGCTTGTTCAAGGCTTTCAAAGGGCACGAGTGCGAAGGATGAAGTTATCAGATGACCATTCCCTAGCTAGCCAGAGGTTGAGGCCAGGGAACAGCTTACCAGGACATACACGATGAAGCAAGTGAAGCAGATCATGATGGCGGCCGGCGAGACCACAGGGAAGGTGTGCATGGTGACCCCCCGTACTCGCCACACAGAAGAGATCGCGCTCCAAGGCAGCTATACACCGAGTTACTCCTTGCATGGGTAACTTAGTCGAACAGCCTGAAGAGTAAGAAGTGACGCTCAAGCAGAGGACGCTCTAGATGGTGACACGTGTACAGCTGGATGCGAGCCACGTGTCCAGAGGTGTAACCGTCAGGAGAGAGAAAGTGCACAGGTATATAAGGGATTCTAACGAACTTCTGAGGTACGCGCGTTTAGAACACTTCTTTACGTTTGAGAATACTTGAGTACGCTGAGAGAGTTTTTGCACGGTTCCCCGAGTTTCTAGCTTTTCTCTCTTAGAGTTTTGGTGGTTCCGTCACTGACTTGAGCGTCGGAGCGCGATCGGCCGCAGCGGCGCCACTCTGTCTTTTGTAGGTTCTTGAGGTGAATCGAGGTGTGAAGGACGGAAGCTAGCGTGGTGCAAAGCCGATCCAGAGGAAGATACCTTTGACGAGGCAAGGCTCTTGCGTTCTGGTCAACCGGCAGGATCATCAGGCAGGGTGCAAATTGCTTAGCTTTCTGGACGCCTTCTCGGGGTATAATCAGATAAAGATGCATCCTATGGATGACGAGAAAACTGCCTTCATGACTGAGAGGTCGTGCTACTGTTACAAGGTGATGCCCTTTGGGCTGAAGAATGCGGGGGCCACGTACCAAAGATTGATGAATAAGGTACTTGCACCAATGCTGGGAAGGAGTGTGCAGGCGTACGTAGATGATATGGTCGTGACCTCGCCAGAAAAGAGCAAGCACGTCCCGGATCTAGAGGAGTTGTTCACCACAATCGCCAAGTTCAGATTGAAGCTGAACCCCGAGAAGTGCATTTTTGGCGTGGAGGCAGGGAAGTTCTTGGGATTCCTCTTAACTGAAAGAGGAATAGAGGCAAATCCTGATAAGTGTGCTGCCATATTGGCGATGAGGAGCCTGACTACCGTGAAGGAGGTGCAGCAACTTACAGGTCGGATGGCCGCCCTGTCTCGTTTCGTATCGGCTAGCGGAGAGAAAGGCCATCCGTACTTCCAATGTTTGAGGCGAAACAACAAGTTTGTCTGGTCGAAGGAGTGTGAAGAAGCCTTCGTGAAGCTTAAAGAGTACTTGGCGAGCCCGCCGGTTTTGTATAAACCCTTGGTAGGAACCCCTCTCAGCTTGTATTTTGCTGTGACTGAGAGAGCGGTGAGTGCGGTGCTCGCCCAAGATCAAGACCAGGCTCAGAAGCCTATTTACTTCGTCAGCAAGGTGTTGCAAGGCCCAGAGGTGAGGTATCAGGCCTTGGAGAAAGCTGCACTGGCTGTAGTGTTTTCGACGAGGAGGTTGCGCCACTATTTTCATAGTTTTACAGTGCTGGTGATGACCGACTTGCCCATCCAGAAAGTCCTGAAGAAGCCTGATGTAGCTGGGAGAATGGTGAAGTGACCGACATTAAATATGAGCCCCGAGGACCGATCAAAGGGCAGATTTTTGCTGATTTTGTGGTCGAGCTCTCGTCAGAAGCAGCGCGAGTTGAAGGGGATGATTTTCGTTGGGTGCTCTCGGTGGACGGATCGTCAAACCAGCTGGGTAGCGGTGCTGGAGTCATTCTAGAAGGGCCCAACGGCGTGCTGATAGAACAGTCCCTGAGGTTTGCCTTCAAAGCCAGCAACAATCAAGTGGAGTATGAAGCGTTGATCGCCGGAATCTTGCTGGCCAAGGAGATGGGGGCTAGGGTGCTGATGGCTAAGAGTGACTCGTTATTAGTCACGGGACAAGTAACAGGCGAGTTCCAGGCCAAGGATCCACAAATGGCGGCTTACTTGGAGTATGTGCAGGAGTTGAAGAGTTCCTTTGTCTCATTTGAAGTGGTGCATGTGCCCAGAGAGCAGAATGCCCGAGCAGACTTGCTAGCCAAGCTCGCCAGTTCGGGCAAGGGGGTAGGCAGAGGACAGTGATCCAAGAAACTCTGAAGACGCCTAGAGCATTTGTGGCAGACCACCTGGTTCTTCAGATAAGTAAGTCGACTGTGAAAGCAGCGATGAGTCACAGGTCCTTGACTCAGGAGACCTTGAGGTCGCCAAGAATAAGAGCATGTCGGGGGGAGAGGGTGAACATGACGCAGGTCTGTGCCACGCATGAGCCAGACACATGGATAACCCAGTACCAGCGCTGCCTGGCAGATGGCCTTCTCCCGCTTGGTCCGACGGAGGCTAGGAAGATAAAGAAGAACTCCAGCAAGTTCACCATGATAGATGGCGAGTTGCATAGGTTTGGGTTTACACACCCACTCCTAGAATGTGTGCACGGAGAAAAATACACTAGAATCATGGCTGAGCTCCATGAAGGGATATGTCGAAGTCATGTCGGGGGTCGAACTCTGGCTGCAAGAACTCTCCGTGCAGGTTATTACTGGCCAACAATGAGGGAGGACTGCAAGAAGTATGCACAGTGTTGCAAGCAATGTCAGCAGCACGCCAATTGGCACAAAGCGCCTCCAGAAGAGTTAAAGTCAATTTACAGCCCTTGGCCGTTTCATACGTGGGGAATTGACATTCTGGGACCTTTCCCATTGGCGATCAGGCAGATGAAGTACTTGGTGGTGGCGATTGAATACTTCACCAAGTGGATCGAAGCAGAACCAGTAGCCCAGATCACCGTACACAAGATTGAGAGCTTTGTATGGAAGAACATCGTGTGCCGGTTCGGTGTGCCTAAGCGCCTGGTGCAAGACAATGGGACTCAGTTTGCAAGTCACCTACTGAAGAAGCTGTGCGAAGAGGTGGGAATTCAGCAGGTGTTTGCATCCGTCGAGCACCCTCAGACAAATGGCCAAGTAGAGTCCGCCAATCGGGTGTTGCTAAGAGGCTTGAAGAGAAGGCTAGAGAAAGCTAAGGGATTGTGGGCTGAAGAGGTGCCCCGCATAGTTTGGGTGTACCACACCACCGAGCAGTCAGGAATCCACGAGACCTCGTTTAGCTTGGTCTATGGATGTGATGCAATGATTCCAGTGGAAATCCAGGAGAGCTCGCCGAGATTTCAGAATTTCTTGGCGGAAGACTCAAACGAAGAAAGAAGGTTGAATCTGGATTTGCTGGATGAGGTCAGGGAGGAGGCAAGGGTAAAGGCTGAGGTAGTGAAAAGGAGGATTGAGCGAAGGTACAACTCGAAGGTGATGCCAAGGCAGTTTAGAGAGGGCGACCTGGTGATGAGGAAGACCCACCAGTACGAGATGGAAAACAAGTTATCGCCTAAGTGGACAGGACTGTTCAGAATAACCGAGGCGCTCGGGAACGACGCCTACCGCTTAGAAACATTGGAAGGAGGGGCGATTCCTCGCACTTGGAACGCCACACACCTCAAGTTATATTACAGTTAAAGCTTTGTAAGTAAAAACGAACATGAAGAGATTTGCAAGCTTTCTGTTAAAACAGTTTGAAGGGGGCACTCTTTTTTCCCTAAGGAGGGTTTTTAACGAGGCCACCCAATAAAGAAGAGTTTCCAAAGTTTAAAGTTTCTAAGATTGCATGCTTGTTGTTTCGAAAGTTTTAGAAAAAGACCTTATCACTCGTACGTGATTCAAGGCAAGTTTAAAGTTATGCTGCATGTTTTCTAAGTAAAAGTTTTGAAGTCTCCATCGCTTTTCGGCGATTGGCGGCATCAGCTAAAGTTTTAAAGTCCTCATCGTCTTTCGGCGATCGGAGGCACCAGCGACGACTAAAGACCTCCTCGCCCTCGAGCGAGTGCAGGCGAGAAAGAGAAAAAGTCCTCAGTGCATCCAGGGGGGAGGAGATGTACACCCTCGGCAAGTTGAGGCACCAGATAAAGTCCTTCTCGCCGTCAAGCGAGTTCAGGCAAGATAAAGTCCTTCTCGCCGTCGAGCGAGTTCAGGCCAAATAAAGTCCTTCTCGCCGTCGAGCGAGTTCAGGCAAGATAAAGTCCTTCTCGCCGTCGAGCGAGTTCAGGCCAGATAAAGTCCTTCTTGCCGTCGAGCGAGTTCAGGCCAAATAAAGTCCTTCTCGCCGTCGAGCGAGTTCAGGCCAGATAAAGTTCTTCTTGCCGACGAGCGAGTTCAGGCGAGAAAAATTCCTTCTCACCTCAGAGTGAGTTCAGGCAAGATGAACTGAAAGGTCAGGGGTGTTCGTGACCTTAAACGGCGGGAAAGGAAGGAAAACGCCTTTCCCCCTTTAAGTGAAACATCAATATTGACTTAGTAAGACCAGAAAAAACTTCCACGCTTGTAGGCGGTGTGAAGACAAATAAAATCCTTCTCGTTTTGAACGAGTTCAGGTATGGTGTGAAGGGTGAAAGAAGTTCGAAAAATAGCTAAGGTAGGTTCAAAGAGAACACCTCGCTATCCGGCTTATTGTTCTGAAACTCAGGGAGGTAGAGAAGGATCCGAAAGGCACCTCTACCCCCCAGATGAGGGAACGGTAGCCAAGTTATGAAGGCAAAGAAATCTTACATCGCCAGAACCCTATGGCGATCAGAAGAATTCTAGGCGATGACAGGAGTAAAGGCTAACCTTGCCGGGCAGATCAGGTAAACTGTATTGTGATACCAGTTTAAGTTAAAACCTGCTGCCTAGTAAGTAACTAATTGCCTTAAGTTTGCAAGTTATGTTAAATGTCACCGTTTGAAAGTTGGTAGTTGCTCAGATTTTACTTTGAGTTAACAGTTTGATAAATTGTTATGAGATTAATAGTTTGCTCGAGTTCAAAGCAGTGAACAGATAAGCCTGAAGAATCGCTAAGTCAATTTGTTTAAGCGAGTTCTACCAGTTAAGTTGGTCAACCATACAACGGGTAAGAAAGCAGATGAAGGTTAAAGAATGCGAAGTAAACAGAAAGACGAGGTGCAAAAAGCATAAGGAGTTACATAAAGCAATGTCAGTTCAAATACATAAGAAGAAAAGTTACACGTAAAGTTTTTACAAAACAGAAATAAGCACCAAGTTTTCAAAGAGCAAAGTGATGGAGGGAGACAATTAATCTTCAGAGGGCACGATCTTCCCATCCACCACTTCATTGCAGATCGACACCATGGAGACAACGAGCTCGGGATATTGGCACGAGACTTGCTCCAAAGCGGCGTCAAACCCGGCAGAAAGGACTTGGGCGGAGCTTTGCTCGAGCTCTTGAGCTTGCTTCTTCAGCTCGTCAGTTTGCCTCTTCAGCCCTTCAGTTTCTTCGCGAGTCCGAGCAAGCTCTTCAGCAGCTTTCTTGTTTTCCTCCCGAGCCTGGGCCAGTTCCGCAGCAATCCTCATGTTTTCCTCTTGAGCTTTGCCGAGCTTAGCCTTGGTGTCGTCCCTCTCCTTCTCAACTTTCCCGAGTAACACCTCCCGATCTGCTGACCTCTTTTCAAGGTTCTCCACCTTGGCCGCATCTGCTTTCATTGATGCCTCCAAGTTGGCCACCTTGAGCCTGTAGGGTACCAGCTTACTCTCCAACTCAATTTTCTCTTGAGCTAGGAGGTGCAGTTTTTGGCGCAGATCGGAGGCCTCCTTCCGCGCGCCCCTCAGCTCAGCGCTCATGGCGTCCTCCAGCCTTGAATGATCAATTTCTGCCACCATTAGGTTGCAAGACAGTTTTTCTGCCTCCATCCTTATCAAGCGGTTTGCCTCCTTGAGTGCCGCATTCTCATCTTGAAGCTTCTTGCTCGAGTTCTTCACAGCCTTCGTTATGATTGAGGGGAGATCCTCTGCCATCATCTTCAATTTGGCTGTGAAGGGCCCCCAGATCTCTTCGATGGAGGGGGGAAGGTTTGTAGTTGTTGCTGGTGGAGGTGCTGAAGGAGCTTGGTGCTGACTTTCACCACCACCCTCTTGAGTCTGTAGAGCAAGGGGGGTTTCTTGGCGTGGTGGTGAAGTGGGAGATTCGATTATGAGTATTGGAGAGTTGTGAGCACCCTCATCTCCACCTGGTGCGGCCCCAGCAATAGAGGTGGTTGAAGGAGGACCCTCTCCAGCAGATACAAATGGCGTGGAAGCGCTTGGAGGATTCTCAATGAAATTGGGCTCGTTGCCTTCAACCATAGGGGGCGCGACAGCTAAGGGTGTTGCTTGGACTGACGGTGTTGGAGCTGGAGGTGAAGGAGGTGTTGGAGCTGGGGGTGAAGGCGGTGTTGGAGTTGGGAGCGCAGGTGGCGAAGAGGGAGCCACCCTTGTCCTCTTGGTAACGAGGCCATCCTTGGTGGTCTCTTCATCCTCTTCATCCTCTTGTACCACTTGAGGAGTTTTCCTCTTTGGCTTCCTCAAGACAAGTTTTTTTCTTTCAGGGGCGGGTAGTACCCCGGAAGAGGTTGCGCCTTGGGGGGGAGTTGTGCCTTGAGCGGCGGCGATCTCCACCACTGAGTTGGGCACGGTTTGGGAACCCGTCGCCAACTTGTGAGTTCGGGCGATCGCCCTCAATTCAGCCAGTTTACCTTTTCCCAGCATGTTATCTGCACAAGGTATAGAATAGGTGAGCAATTAAAAAAGAAGCAGAAAATACAAACATGTCTGTACAAGGATAACACAAGCAGCACATAGGCTAATAACGGAATGCCGAAGTAGAACGGAAAAAATGCCAAGTTGGTGTTAAATTTGATGGTGAGGTGGGGCTTACTGATGTGGGCTTCGAGTTGACCCTCGAGGAATTCGAAGGTGATTATTGAGGAAGTAGGAAAGTTAATGTGGGCATCAGCCACCCTCTTCCAGAAAAGGCAGAGGTCCTTGTCCAACTCACCCATGTTGTCAGGACTTCTTGGCCTTCTGAAGTTTTCTTTGGAGTCCTTGCTCCTCTAGTTTACCCAATACAAGGGGAAGCCATCGAGCAGCGAGGGGTCTTGATCGTTTTGACGTACTTGGACAAACTTTCCTTTCCAGTCTTTGTAGGATTGCTGGAAGATTGAGAGGATCGATCTCCCAGCAATCCCGTTTAAGCTCACCCAGGGGCGGTCTCCGGGATTCTTGGCCTCGAACAAGAAAAGGAAAACATCTACCGAGGCCGGTAGTCCCAAGTGCGCGCACATGATTTGAAATGCCCTCACGAATGCCCAACTGTTGGGATGGAGCTGGGCAGCGGCAATGTTGAGCTCGGTTAGTAGCTCTCGTTCAAAGCGGGTGAAGGGAAACCTGAGTTTCACCTTCTTGAATAAAGTGGTGTAAACGAAGCAAAATAACTCGTTGTTGTTCCCCTTGTCATCCGCGGTGATTGGCACGTCGGGAGGGCAAGGCAGCACCATTAACTTGTCGTCGTGCTCCTTGTGGAACGAGAGGTTGGGTTCGTCCCCTTTCTTCAACCGTAGCACCGCCAACGCAGAGTTTACTGAAGAGGTCTCCTTCAGCAAAGTTGGGGTGGCCCACGTGTAGAGTTTCTTATAGTCTTGTGTAGGAATGGAGGCTCCTCCGGCGACTGGGGGAGTTGCCTGAGTGGGGTTGGCGTGAGAAGTTACAGGCCTCTCAGCTTGGGTAGAAGGAGCACCAGATGCTCGTGGTGGGTTACGCGCTGGTGGAGGATTTACCCCAGGAGCAACCCTACGCGCTTGAGGCGAAGGATTTCGCGATGGAGGAGGAGGGTTCGCGGTGGTTTTCGTGCGAGCCATCGCAGGAACTGCAAAGGAAAAAGGAAAGGGATGAACAAAGATTGCAGAAAACGACTCGATGGAGGACGAAGAAGGAGGAACGAACCAACAAGAGTTCGCTGGGATGAACGTAATGGAAGACGAAGCCCTAAGCTACGAGAGAGGAGGAAAAGGAAAAACAGCCCACAACGTATGCTTCAGACAGATAATGGATGATGCGAATCGGTTAAAATGCAGCAAATATCAACAGAAAAAGTAAAAGAGGTACCTTTTGATGATCGGATGAGCGTTGAAGAGAGTTGGAGATTGAGAGAGTTTAGAAGCTTCGTGGGTTCGCAGAGAAAAACTTAGAGTGTTTGAAAATGCAGAAAGATGATGGAACAGTGGAAGTGCAAGGGGTTTTAGGGGTTTTTCGAACGTTTTCGGAAGCGCAAACGACAGCTGAAGATGACCGTTGATGAAGCCACGTGTCGAGCGATTGGAAAAAGGGGTTTGGTGGAGCGTCAGAAAAGCAGAGGGTACGGACGTTTGGAATTCCGTGCCAGCACTACGTAGATCGACGATGATGTGACCTCTTAGTCTTTTCGCTGGACAAGTCTTCGCTTAAGACTGGGGGGCTTGTGTACCGACCAGATAGTCGGGAGTGATGACGTGGCAGCAAGCGATAATATAGGCGTGTTGAACGGAACACCTGGTTGACAGAAGGGAAGGAAATCGGGAAGCTCGTGTAGTCGCCAATCGTTAAGTTGGCGTGCTCCGATCTCTAGCATATCTAAATCGGCAGTCACCAGGCTTGTGTCGTAGTCGCCGGATGCGAGCCTAGGCGACCAAGTGATCAGAGATCGCCGAGAGGAGGACATCGCCGAAAGATCAGGAAAGCTTGTTCAAGGCTTTCAAAGGGCACGAGTGCGAAGGATGAAGTTATCAGATGACCATTCCCTAGCTAGCCAGAGGTTGAGGCCAGGGAACAGCTTACCAGGACATACACGATGAAGCAAGTGAAGCAGATCATGATGGCGGCCGGCGAGACCACAGGGAAGGTGTGCATGGTGACCCCCCGTACTCGCCACACAGAAGAGATCGCGCTCCAAGGCAGCTATACACCGAGTTACTCCTTGCATGGGTAACTTAGTCGAACAGCCTGAAGAGTAAGAAGTGACGCTCAAGCAGAGGACGCTCCAGATGGTGACAGGTGTACAGCTGGATGCGAGCCACGTGTCCAGAGGTGTAACCGTCAGGAGAGAGAAAGTGCACAGGTATATAAGGGATTCTAACGAACTTCTGAGGTACGCGCGTTTAGAACACTTCTTTACGCTTGAGAATACTTGAGTACGCTGAGAGAGTTTTTGCACGGTTCCCTGAGTTTCTAGCTTTTCTCTCTTAGAGTTTTGGTGGTTCCGTCACTGACTTGAGCGTCGGAGCGCGATCGGTCGCAGCGGCGCCACTCTGTCTTTTGCAGGTTCTTGAGGTGAATCGAGGTGTGAAGGACAGAAGCTAGCGTGGTGCAAAGCCGATCCAGAGGAAGATACCTTTGACGAGGCAAGGCTCTTGCGTTCTGGTCAACCGGCAGGATCACCTTCCACAATCAAATGGTTCCAGTTGTATTTAACAGTTCATATACCTTTTTTAAAAGAACCAAATAGATTTTCCAGAAATCAAGAACCGAATGAACAAGCCCAGAAAGAACAAATTTATTTTGAATTGAACAAATTTAATTTCTGACAGATTAACAGATAAAGCAATAAAAGAGTGCAAGGATGAAGAGAGATTGAACACACAACGATTATACTGGTTCACTCAAATGAGCTACATCCAGTCTCACCTAATCTAAGGTGAAATCCACTAAACAAACGTATCAAACACACTTACACAACCATTGTTCTTGAACCCTACAAGAAACTTGGCACACTAGCTGAAAAACACTATTCCAGCACACACACTCTTCAAGAAACACTATCAAGAAGAGTTCACAACCACACTTTACAAGAAATTGAAGTATGAAACGAATACACCTGATAGAGAATGCAAAAATATGCCTTAAAACAGTAGAACAGATTGCTCACACAGTGACAACACCTCTAACCAAGCCTTAGAACCAACCAAGAACAAGCACACTTTGTGATTTGGAAAATCTTTCAAGAACACATGCTAATCCTCTGAAATCTCTTATTTCTCTGTTGTAAAACTTGTTTTCTCAATTGTATGATCAACGTTTGAAAGTCAGAACCGACTCTCTTTTTATAGAAAAACATTTTATAACAAACTTTAAAAAACAGTTAAAGCTGTTACAAAAAGCACAGATTGAAAATAAAATGAACTGATTTATTTTCAAAGGCTGTTAGAGAATTAGTTATATGTAGAGGACTTAGTCAAAACTCCCTGGTGCAAGGATAAAACTTGAAAAGCCTTTTAAGAAACCAAAGCACCAGACGAAAAAGAATCTATTCAGTTACAGAAGAACAGATTCATTTTCAAAACAATAACAGAAACTTCTTAACAAGTGAAACACTAATTTTTGATGAAATGAAGACTTAGTCAAAATACTTGATGCACAAAACATGATTTTCAAAAACACTTAATCAAGGCATCAGTTTAAGAAAAAAATCTATTTATTTAGAAAAAAACAGATTCATTTTCTATGCAGAAAGGATATTTTTGCAAAACATGTGAAAAAACATTTTCATAAAACATGTGCTTGCTCTTATCACATGGTCAGGGGTTAAGAGATGAGTTACCTAGCAAAAAGCCTACTTTAAACCCCCTCTAATCTATACCTAAGATATCCTTAAAGCAAAAGCAAACACTAAGGAAAATTACAAATTTGGCTTCATCAAACACATGTCTTGAAGGGGTAGTAGCCATCTTCAACAATCTCCCCATGTTTGATGGAGATAAATCCCCATAGCTCAGTTGCTTTAAGAACCTGTACTGCACCAAATACCAAACTAAAAGGTTGAAACAATGCATAACATGTGAATCAGTTTTAAGGTGCAGAATGTAACTTCCTGTATCACCTAGCTTCACCTAGCATGGTGAGCTATTTTTCTCCCCTTTGGATTCATCAAACAACATTTAAGCATAAAGAAAGATAAAAATAGAAAGATAACACAACCATAACAGTCCAGAAACAAATACAAATTGTTCATCATTACAAAAATATAAACTGATGAAAGAAAAGCATGGAAAGCAAGATACTCCTAATCTTTGTAGTATAATTCTGCCAGCTGCAACTGAACTCCTTCAATTTGATCATCAAGATGCTGAAACCTTGCTTGAGTTGTCTCGAAGTAGGCCTTCTGTTCTGCTGTCATGGCATCAAGGTGATACAAAACCTGCCTCTCAAACATGGATAAGGGTTCACCTCTGTATTCTAGAGTTTGATAAGCAACAATGGCATTTTGATGAGTTTCAGCAACATCTTCATGCATTGATTGTGGAGCAGGTGAATCTCCTCTGATTTCTACAGATGGATAACTCATCCTTTGACTTCCAGCATGATCAACAGATGACTCTTGTCTGTAGGAGTGATGGATAACGTAGCTTGAATGTTCTGCAGCTTGAACAGTGTCATCTTCCATGGGAACAACCTCATCTCCATCTTCATTGTTGAGATTTGAGGCTCCATGTTCTTCCTGATGAGTTTTGCTTTTGAGAAACACCCAACAGTCCTCCACTTTATGAAACCCCATCTTTGTGAGAGTTGAGTTATCAATTTCACTTACAACTTTGATGGTTTCATTTCGCTCATTAGAAGTGTCAATGCCAAAATAGTCAATTAATTTTGAAACAAGAATAGCATAAGGAAAGCGATAATCAGTTAATCTATTAGATTTCAACATAGCTCCATGATGATATACACCCAATTAACCTTGATCAGATTCATGTTATAGTAGAGAAGTATTAAATCTTCTTCATGTAGAACAACATGATTTGTACCTCTAGGGATGAGTTGCCATGCAATGATGTAGGCAACTAGACGTGGAGTTAGGTTTAGATTACCTGCATGGAACCTGTTTATACTCTGGGCATGATTTCTTACACAACTTCTGTAGTATTGAATTTTATTGAACTCCTGAATTCCACTTGTGTTCCCTTTTCCAACCTTTAACCCATAATATTTGATACCAGCCATTGAACTCCACACTTCAATTGTGACCTTTATCTTGATGCCTTTCACATAGGATACAATGTTCTTTTCATCCAGAGTCAAATTTGTGTAAAACACCTTAACCAAGTCAGGATATACATTACCAGTCAATTCAAGCAACTTTTTCAGTTTTTGATGCTTCTGTGCAGACCTGGTTTCAGCCAGTTTTCCAGATTTCAGCCAGGAGAAATCTAGCACCTTGGGTATGTTGATCTTTTTCCTGCTCATCTCGTGAATGTAGGCATTGATTCCTTCTCCATCTCCTACAAACCAGCTTTCTAGAACTCCTTGAAAGTTGCTTTGTGATGGAAGAGGCCCAAACACAAGCCCACATGCAAGCCCACCAAAGGGTAGATTTGGGCCAACCATAGAGTTATGGCCAAGAGGATCCAAGAAGACGTTCTTTTACATGTTCAAATGCCATAAACTCTAGTGTAGAGTAGACTTTAATTTCTTGTCAAAATTAGCATAGGAACTTTATTTGTAATTTTCTTAGAATTAATTTTGGCACCTAAAACACCAACCTAGGTAAACTTAGAGTTTCTAAAAAAACCTCTAAATTTACCAAGGCCGGTCTAGAAAGCCCATGGAGGGGGTGAGCATAAAAACTAGACACACCCCTCCCCATGTGCTCATTTGTGCACCCATGTGCCATGTGCACCCATGTGCTTCACATTTACATTTCATTTGGTTAGCATTAGGGTTGCATTATGGTCCTCCTTAGCCTATAAAAGGAGGAGCCTACACCTTGTATTTTCAAGTTTATTGTGAGTAAAGTTTTGCTGCCATTTTGTGCCAAGCTTTGCTTCTCCTAGAATTATAGGCTCTAAACTTCACTTCCTTCACATCTCCTTGGGCTGGCCGAACCTCCCTATAATCATACCTATCATGCACCTTCAAGATCAACACCACTCTTAGGAGGATCTTGCACACACACCTTCATAGCTTCCGCACCACTTTCTTACATGATTCAAGAAGACCTTCATGAAATGCCATCATTTGGTATCATGAGCTATGGTTCTTCAAGATGAGTTGCTTTTGGTCTTTCATTTTTAGTTCTTCTTTACTTTCATGTTGTTCATCTTATTTTCCATAATTGTCTTGCTGTTTTTTACATTTTAATTTGTTTGGTGTGCTTTGTGGAAGATCCAACCGAAGCACTCTTGTTCAATTGATCTTGAACAAGTTCTTGTGCAAATTGTGATAGGATTCCATACACCTTTGAGTTGCTATTTTCTTTTAGGCTTTTGAGTCTTTATTGCTTTCTTATTTTGGTTCATATTATGCTTTTGAGTCTTTAATTTCTGAATCTTATATGTTTTGTCAAGTCATGTTCATCCACATTGTCAACAATTCTTAGTAGTCCTTTATTTGGCTTGATTGTTTCTTGATTTTGGGTATCTTTAATTGCTTTGAATCTGCTGTTCTTTGATCTTTTGGTGCCATTTTAATTTTAGTTTGAGTTCATATTGTGTTTAGATCCTACACAATTCTATTTCACAAATTTCCATTGTGTCTAAACTTTGGTATCTTACTGTTTTTGTTTCCAGTTTTCAGAATCCCCTGTTTCAGATTTTCTGTGCTGACTGTTTTGATCCAGAAAAATATTTACACTCATAGGAAAATTTTGATTCTCTGGAATTTGCAAGTTTGAAGTGTTATAGAAAGGACAAAAAAAGAATTAGTCCAAAAGAAGCAACAGAAAAAAAATAATAAATCTTTTAAAATCAGTGTGCAAATCTGAGGCGCTACAGCTGGCGTAACTGAACACCAAAATTGCAAAATTTATTAAAAACAATTGGTGCATGCGTTTTGAGTGATTCCAAAGCCAGATTTTAGCTAAGATCTTGAATATCTTGCATATCAAATTTCAGAATCATATCTTAAAAACACAGCTCAGCATAAATTGGGGAAAAACACGTTTCTGGCCCACAACATTTTCCAGTGGTGCTGTTTTTTTTATTTGGTCATCTAAATCTAGTGCCATTCTTAGGATTCTTTTGTGTGCCTACCTTTGTTTTGGTACCTTTTATTTGCTTGCTTAATATTTCTTGAACCTCTTTCTAGTTGTCATAATCTAACTCCTTTTGGTGGTACTGTTTTATTCAATTAAATTGTTTCTTGCTTTTGTTCTTTGACCTCTAATTTGGTGCTGGAATTTATTTCTCCTTTGGTGCTTAATTGAATGGAAACTTGACTTGGGTAAGGTCTAGTCTTTTGATAGGTGCTGGAATTGGAGAATTAAAACCTTCATTCTAAGGGGAAACAAAGCCAAGGCCGAAACAAGCTTTCTTGAAAAAACACTACAAACACTTGGAGGGCCAACAAGCAAAGACAACAAGGAAGTGCATTTAGCAAAAAGAGGATCAACAAAGGGAGTTTTTCTTAATTTCCTTGCAACTTAATTTGTGTTAATTACTTCTTAATTACGATTTAGACGGTGAGTGTGTCTTCAAGGGCTCCAAGTGTCCAAGAAGCCTCACCTAGGGCCGACTAGTATAGAACTCTTTAATTAGCAATTGTTAATTGTTCTTAGTTGTTTCTATATTGCTTAATTAGTAACGCTTTGTATGTGTGGTTGTTTTAAGTTTTGTTAAAAACCGTCTAGCTTTGTTAATTAGTTAGCATGCATTGTTTTTCTTGCATTAAAATCTGATTTCTCAACTTAATTGTGTTCCAAGTGGTTTACTAAGAGAAAGCTTTGTGTGAAGACATTGAGGGATAGTTTTTGGCTAAGGCAAAGGCTTGGTATTTAAGTAGTCCACTGTGACTCACCTCCCTTACCTGGAAGACTACCTTCTTTGACTTCCCTAAATTTTTCTCAAGGTAAAATACTTCTACACACAAAGTTTTAGTCATGTCTTCTCACTCCTCTAAATCTCTTAAAAGTGAGGTGAAATCCTTGAAATCTCTTTTGAAGCAACTTACTAAGGATATTCAATCAATTTCATCTAAACAATTGGAGAATGAGATCAAAACTAATGAATTGACTAAAGCAAAGAATGAGAAGTCTCAATTTTCAAAAAAATTACATTCTCATGCATCTAGCTCTAAACATCATGATTATCTTGGGGAAGAAAGTCTTAGGAAAAATGAATATCATCAACAATTCCCTAGGAGAGCTAGGAAAGAGAGACAAGAAAACCTAACCAAGCATATCTATCACACTCAAGCTAGAGAAATTCCATGTTTAGAATACCTTGGCAATGATCAATTAGCATCTCAATGTTTCAATGAAAGATCTATGATCTTAAGGGACAAAGATGAGAATAGTAGCCAAGAAAAAGAAGCTAGTGAGAGTGAAGAAAAAGTAAAAATAGAAAAGCAAGAGAAAACCCTTGGGAAACAAAAGGCGTGGGAGAAGAGTGTTCCTTCCCACAAGGTCATTCAACAAGAAGGAAAAGTTGAAAATACATTTGAAAATATACCTCTTGTTGAACAACCTAGCCTTACCTTTTGTAAAGGAACACTTGCAAGCCTAGAAAAAAAAGAAGAATCCTTAAAAAAGGCTTGCATAGATAAAAATATAGTAGATTATTTTACATACATGCCAAGATATCACCAAGTGAAGGTCAAGTCATCTATAGGCATCTATAAAGACAATTTTTTATGTGAAGTAGTGCCTAAAGAAACTTGTCATGTCTTATTGAGACAACCTTTGCAACGAATTGAAATTTCCATGAACAAAGGTTGTATCAACGAGACTACCTTCACACATAAAAGAGAAATTCTTCATGAAGGAGAACTCATGGATCAAATTAGAGTTGATAAAACTCTAGAGCTTTTAAAAGGAAAATTATTGTCACCCATGAGAAAAGATGTTCAAAGACATTACCCTAGATACATTCCGTGTTTTAAAAATACATCTAAGGCGATGTCTCATGAACTCTATACTCCTTCACCTTTTGCAAATGATCCTTGGGAAGACATAAGCTTAAATTTCATATTAGATCTTCCTAGGACAACAAAAAGGTTTTGATTCCATTTTCATGGACATGGATAAACTCTTCCTTAAAGAAGTGACAAGTCTTCATGATTTCTCTTCAAACTTAGTGTTGGATAGAGCTCCAAAATTTGAAAACCATCATTTGAGGATTCTCTTGGAAAAACTTGCAACTAAGTTGTCCTTTTCAAATTCTTATCATCCTCAAAAGAATGGTCAAAATAAAATTGAAAACATAGCTCTTGTTACTATGCCTCGAGAAATCATGAAAGACAACCACAATTCTTGGGATGAGTATCCTTTTTCTATTGAGCATGCATACAATAGAGTAGTCCACAAGACTACTAATATTTCTACATTTGAAGTTGTATGTGAACATAGTCCTCTTTCTCTTTTTGCGTTGTTACCACTTCCTAAAGGAATTATGCCTAAGGAACAAGTAACCACTATTGAAAATTTTACAAAGCATGAGAGGATTAGAGAACACATTCAACCATCAAAAGAGAAATATTGTAAAAAGTTGCCAAAAACAAAAGAAAAACAAAAATGGCAACTTCATAAAATTGATTTGTATATGACTGCTTCAACTAACTCATTTGCTTTATTTGATAATTCCCCTAGGTGGACGTTTGATCCGGGAGGGCAAGCATAGTTGAAGAAGCAAGAGGCTGCTATCCGAGATCAAATCTCTAGATCTGAGGATAGATCTTCTCAAGGAGAAGGAGATGATGGACACCATCCAGCCACATCCATTCCCCTAGCCATGAAGAAGAAGAAGCAATGGATTTGAGGACAAATCCTTTTCAAGAGGGAGGGGATGATGGAAGAGGCCCAAGCACAAGCCCACATGCAAGCCCACCAAAGGGTAGATTTGGGCCAACCATAGAGTTATGGCCAAGAGGATCCAAGAAGACGTTCTTTTACATGTTCAAATGCCATAAACTCTAGTGTAGAGTAGACTTTAATTTCTTGTCAAAATTAGCATAGGAACTTTATTTGTAATTTTCTTAGAATTAATTTTGGCACCTAAAACACCAACCTAGGTAAACTTAGAGTTTCTAAAAAAACCTCTAAATTTACCAAGGCCGGTCTAGAAAGCCCATGGAGGGGGTGAGCATAAAAACTAGACACACCCCTCCCCATGTGCTCATTTGTGCACCCATGTGCAATGTGCACCCATGTGCTTCACATTTACATTTCATTTGGCTAGCATTAGGGTTGCATTATGGTCCTCCTTAGCCTATAAAAGGAGGATCCTACACCTTGTATTTTAAAGTTTATTGTGAGTAAAGTTATGCTGCCATTTTGTGCCAAGCTTTGCTTCTCCTAGAATTCTAGGCTCTAAACTTCACTTCCTTCACATCTCCTTGGGCTGGCCGAACCTCCCTATAATCATACCTATCATGCACCTTCAAGATCAACACCACTCTTAGGAGGATCTTGCACACACACCTTCATAGCTTCCACACCACTTTCTTACATGATTCAAGAAGACCTTCATGAAATGCCATCACTTTGCCTATCCTGGTTTTTCTTTTTCTATCTTGAAGAGGAAGCCATGGTTGAACTAGATTGTTTTTTTGATTTAAATGGTGAGCAACGAGTAAGGGCAACCAATGTGGGTAGCAATTTCACACAGATTTATATTGAAAATTGAATGGGTTGATGGAGCAGTTAAGAATAGATATGCACGAGGATTTTATTATCTGAAAATGTGCAGAAAATCTTTGAAAAGGTGCAACAAATATTTGGGGTCACGATGCACACATATCACACCTTAATTGAGCAGCCAATGCATCAAATTGGTTACATAACCATGACCAAAACCGTCAAAGGTACAGTGGTTAATACCCACTAAGTCAGTCAATCAGTCAAAGATTAAACTTTCTCTTTCCTAGTCATCAAAGCATATCAGTACCAAAAATAAACACATTCAATTACAAATAAACAGATTTAATTTTTCACTGCGAGGCACAATTGACATTTATAATTCCCAATTCATTAAGCAGAAAATTAAACCTATATTTAGCCAATGGTTTTGTAAACAAATCTGCAAGTTGTAAATCTGTACCAATGAACTTAATTTCACATGTTCCATTTGATATGTGTTCCCTTAGAAAGTGATGCCTAATTTCAATGTGTTTGGTTCTTGAATGCATGACAGGATTTTTGGTTAAGTTGATGGCACTTGTGTTATCACACAACAAAGGTATATGGTTAAGTAAGATACCAAAGTCATTCAATTGTTGTCATAGCCATATGGTTTGAGCACAACAACTCCCTGCTGCAATGTACTCTGCTTCAGCAGTGGAGAGAGCAACACATGCCAATTTTTTGCATTGCCATGAGATCAAGCTTGATCCAAGCAAGTGACAGGTACTGGTGCTCTTCCTATCAATTTTGCAACCTGCAAAGTCTGAATAAGAATAGCCAGTCAAACTTAATGAAATGTTACCTGGATACCACAAGCCAACTTCTTTAGTTCCTTGCAAATATTTCAGAATCCCTTTGGCAACATTGAAGTGTGATTCTTTAGGAGCAGATTGAAACCAAGCACACATGCACACTGCAAACATTATGTCAGGTCTGCTGGCAATGAGATACAGTAGGGATCCTATGAGTCCTCTGTATTTAGTTTCATCAATAGGAATTCCAGCTTCATCATGATCCAAGTGACAGCTAGTTGAGAAGGGTGTGCTGATTGGTTTGCACTTGTCCATTTCAAATTTTCTCAGCAGATCCTTGCAATACTTGGCTTGATTCAAGAATATGCCTTCCTTGAGTTGTTTGACCTGCAAGCCTAGAAAATAGTTTAATTCCCCCATCATTGACATTTCAAACTCACTCTTTGTGATTTCCATAAAAGTTTCACACAATTCTCCATTGTTTGATCCAAAAATAATATCATCCACATAGACTTGAACAAGAATTGTGTCATCCCCTTTCTTCTTAATGAACAAGGTCTTATCTATTGTGCCTCTGTCATAGCCTTGTGAGGTAAGGAAATCACTTAGCCTCTCATACCATTGCCTAGGAGCTTGCTTGAGCCCATAAAGAGCTTTCTTGAGTTTGAACACATGTCCTGGATGCTGATGGTCTTCAAATCCTGGTGGCTGTGAAACAAATACATTTTCATTTATATAACCATTCAAGAAGGCACTTTTCACATCCATTTGGAATAGCTTGAATCCTTTGATGCAGAAGAAGGCAAGTAGCAATCTAACAGCTTCTAGCCGAGCCACTGGTGCATATGTTTCATCATAGTCTATTCCCTCTTCTTGATTATACCCTTTAGCCACTAGTCTAGCCTTATTTCTGGTAATCACCCCATGCTCATCCATCTTGTTTCTGAATACCCATTTTGTTCAATGATATTTGATCCTGCCTGTTGACCGGAACGCTGGAAACTGCCTCGTCAAAGGATCGACGTGCGCACCGCTTCTCACCTCCGTTCCTCTTCAGGATCTATCTCAAGAACCTGCAAAGAAACAGCACGGCGCCGCCGCGACCGATC
Source organism: Phaseolus vulgaris (assembly GCF_000499845.2). Classification (NCBI taxonomy): domain Eukaryota; kingdom Viridiplantae; phylum Streptophyta; class Magnoliopsida; order Fabales; family Fabaceae; genus Phaseolus; species Phaseolus vulgaris. The sequence goes on from NC_023750.2 coordinate 22,969,794, forward strand.
GCACTCCAACGCTCAAGTCAGTGACGGTATCACCAAAAACTAAGAGAACTAGAACCGTGCAAATCCTCTCTCACAGTCAGCTCTAACTCGCAAGCGTAAAGTGTATGAACTGAACGTGCGTACCTCAGAAAGTTTGTTAAGAACTCTTATATACCTGGTGGCTTTCTCTCTCCTGACAGTTACAGACTTGGACACGTGGCTCGCATCCAACTGTACACGTGCCATCATCTGGAGGCTCCCTGACTTGGCGCTGCTTCTACTCTCATTTTGGCTAAGTTACTTATGCATGGTACTGCCCAGTGCATAGCTAACTTAGGAGTGCGATCTCTACTGGAACTTGGCGAGTTAGGGGCCTTCATACACCTTCCCTGTGGTCTCGCCGGCCGCCTTCATAATATGCTTCTCCTTCATCTTCGGCGATGTGCTTGCTCTGGCGATCTCCGACTGCTTGGTCGCCTGGGTCTACATCTGGCGACTTCATCTTCAACCTGGCGATCGCCCATTCTGGTAAGCTGGAAGTCGGAACACGCCAGCTTAACAACTGGCGACTACACGTGCCCCCCGACTTCCTTCCCTTATGCCAACCTGGCACCTTGTCAACACGCCTACACTGTAGCAGGATGCCACGTCATCACACTCGACCATCAGGGCGGTACAATATTCATCTCAAGTATTCTAGGAACAAGAGTCCATACCTCATTCAGAGCAAATTAATTCAGTTCCTCTTGCATGGCCAGAATCCAGTTACTGTCATTAAGGGCTTCATTCAGATTTTTGGGCTCCACTTGAGACACAAAGGCCATTGTCTCACAGAAGTTATTCAGGGACTTCCTAGTTGATACTCCCTTCTTAATGTTCCTAATGACATTATCAAGGGTTAGATCTCTGGGGGTTTTCCATTCTTTTGGCAAACCTGCAGAAACAGTAGGTTCTTGGATAACATGTGAGTCAGCAGTATCAATATAAATCGATTCCTTTTGATTTAAAACAGATTTAAATTCATCACATTCAAGGTCATCTGCAGCAGTTTTAGATATGCTATGATCAGCTTCATCAAATACAACATGCATTGATTCTTCTACTATGAGCAATCTTTTGTTGAAGACTCTATATGCATGACCATTCAAAGCATAACCAATGTGAATACCTTCATCAGATTTAGCATCAAACTTATCCATATTCTCTTTGCCATTATTCAATACAAAGCATTTACACCCAAACACTCTAAGGTGACTCACACTAGGTTTCCTGCCCTTATACAATTCACACGGTGTTTTCTTAAGAATGGGTCTAATTAAGGTTCTGTTTAACACATAAGCTGCAGTATAGACTGCATCTGCCCAAAAATACTTAGGAAGCTTAGATTCATTTAACATAGTTCAAGCTAGTTCCTCTAATGATCTGTTTTTCTTCTCAACTACACCGTTTTGTTGGGGAGTCCTAGGGGCTGAAAAGGTATGTGATATCTCATGTTTTTCACAAAACCTTTCAAATCTAGCATTCTGAAACTCACCCCCATGATCACTTCGAATTGATTTTATACAGCAACCATTTTCATTCTGTAAAACCTTTGGTAATTTCTTAAAAGCATTGTAAGCATCATTTTTATGTGCAAGAAAAAGAGTCCATGTAAATCTAGAGTAGTCATCCACAACAACCAAAGCATATAAATTTCCAGTCAAGCTAGCAACTCTAGAGGGTCCAAATAAGTCCATATGCAATACATCCAATGGATTTTTTTTGTTGAAACAATGTCTTTTGAATTGAAAGAGGATCTGATTTGTTTACCTTTCACACAAACATCACAGAGCTTGTTATCCTGAAATTTAATGTTAGGTAAACCAGAAACAAGATCTTTAAATTTCAATTTATTTAAGTGATTAGTGTGTATGTGAGCTAACCTCCTGTGCCACAACCAAGACTCGTCACTTCTAGACAGTAAACACTCATTTGAAGAATCAGTTTCCATAATATCCAAGAGATATATGTTATTCACTCCCTTACCAGTAAACAACACCTTACCAGAGAAATTATTTGAGATTGTGCAGCCATTTGACTTGAAGTTCACCTTGTATCCTTTGTCACATAGTTGGCTGATACTGAGAAGGCTATGCTTGAGTCCTTCTACATAAAGAACATTCTCAATAGTGGTTGAATTCCCAGTTCCAAAAGTGCCTCTGCCCAGAATTCTTCCACGGTTATTATCCCCATAGGTTACATGTTCCTCTGCCTTGAGCTTCAAGCTGGTGAATTTTGTCAGATCACCAGTCATATGTTTTGAACATCCATTGTCCAAATACCATTGATTTCTCTCGCTGCCTTTCTGCAAAACAGAGCAAAAATAATACAAATGGTACCCTTTTCAGTATAGGGTCCAACACAGATTAAAACCTTTCCTTTGGTAGCCATTTTGCTAAGTTCTTAGGAACAAGATGTTTTCTAGCAATGCATGACCTAGAGGTATGACCAAATTTCATGCAGTAAAAATAGGCAACATGAGATGCCTTTTTGCCACTGTTAAAAGATGAGAAACCTGATTTTGCTGAAACAAAAAAACTTGAAAGCTTTTTGACATTGGTTACATTTCTAGGGTTATAACCAATACCATTCTTGTTGCAAACAGCATTTTGTGAACCAAGGAGAGACTCAAGATTCTCTTTTCCCTTAGTGAAATTGGAAAGGGTTTTTAGCAAATACTCCACTTGTTTTTCCAATTTTTTACAGTTTTCACAGGTTTTAATAGAGGCATGCAAGCATGTTAGTTCAAGACTTACAAGATCTGTTTTGGCCTTATGCAGTTCTTCCTCAAGTATTTTTACTTTAGGTGCAAGCACATTATTTACCTTTTGCAACTTGCTGCATATTACAACCAATTTGTTTGCCTCATCATGTGTTTCTTTTAAAGTAGCAAGCAATTGATCATAGTTATCAAATTCCATAGAGAATTCACTTACTGAATCAGAGATTGATCCTTCATCTTTCACCATGAAGCACAAATTGGTTTCCTCACTCTCAGTTGAAGAGTTGTTGGTTGAAGATACTTCATTGTCTTCCCATGAAATGTAAGCTCTTCTCCCCTTACTTCTTTCAACTTTCTTGCTGGCAGATTTGTGCTTTGATTGATTGTTTGGACAATCCATCTTGATGTGCCCTGTTTTACCACAACCAAAGCAAGTGTAGTTAGAGGAATTTGATTCATTAGGTTTAGGATATCTTCTTTTCTGTTGGTTCCTATCTCTGCTTTTCTTCTTCAGGAATCTGCTGAACCTCTTTGTAAGTAAGCTGATTGTTTCATCATGTTTAGCATCTTCTTTCTCTTCATTGATGTCACTCTGTGCACTTGCTTTCAGTGCAAGTCCCTTGGGTTTCCTTTCCACTGTTTCTTGCTCTTTAGGTCTCTTGAGCTCCAGGTCATGCTCCATTAATTTCCCAAAAAGTGCAGCAGTTGACAGCTTTGACAGATCACGACTTTCTGATATGGCAGTCACCTTGGGTTGCAAGCTTCTATCGAGGCACTTTAGCACTTTTATGTTGAGTTCCTCTATGTCAAATTCCTTTCCCAATCCAGTAAGATGATTAACAATATGAGTGAACCTTTTCTGCACATCAGCAATGCTCTCCTCGGGTTGCATTCTAAACAATTCATATTCTTGGATGAAAGAATGTTTTCTTGATCTCTTCACATCTTCAGTACCTTCATGAGTAACTTCCAAGAACTCCCACATCTCCTTAGCTGAACTCCATTGAGATATTATGAAGAACTCATCCATTGTTAATGACGAAGTTATGATGTTCTTGGCTATAAGATCATATTGAGCCTTCTTCTTTTCACTCTCATTCCATTCAGATCTTGGCTTTGCCACTTCTTCATCCTTGACAACCTGCATTGGCACATAGGGTCCATGGACCACAGCCTCCCAAATAAATGAGTCAATAGATTCCATGAAAATTTTCATTCTAATTTTCCAAAAAGCATAATTCATCCCATTGAACATAGGGGGTCTATTGATAGACGAACCCTCAGCAAAAAGCACTTTAAACTCAAACATTATTGCAAACAAACTTGATTAAAATACAAGTCCTAGCTGTTGATACCAATTGTTGGGTTCAATAGTGTCAAAGTTCAAGAGGAGGGTAAATTGAGCTTTTAAAACTTTCACGCAGATTCAGATTTTATCACAGTACACAGAAAATAAATCGATTTATTTAGCAATGAACAAATTTATTTTTACACTGTTTATGTATTAAAATCGTTTATATCAGTTAAGTAATTATTGAAGTTAAGTAGATTAATTCTCAAGCTACACACATATTGATTTTAGAGAGGAAAGTATGAAAAGCAAAATCAGTGAACTTCAACTTCTAAAGCAAGTGATAAAGGTTCAATTACTAGCCTGACAATTAATTGGGTAACCTTCCACAATCAAATGGTTCCAGTTGTATTTAACAGTTCATATACCTTTTTTAAAAGAACAAAATAGATTTTCCAGAAATCAAGAACAGAATGAACAAGCCCAGAAAGAACAGATTTATATTTAATTGAACATATTCAATTTCTGACAAATTAACAGATAAAGCAATAAAAGAGTGCAGGGATGAAGAGAGATTGAACACACAACGATTATACTAGTTCACTCAAATGAGCTACATCCAGTCTCACCTAATCCAAGGTGAAATCCACTAAACAAACGTATCAAACACACTTACACAGCCACTGTTCTTGAACCCTACAAAAAACTTGGCACACTAGCTGAAAAACACTATTCCAGCACACACACTCTTCAAGAAACACTATGAAGAAGAGTTCACAACCACACTTTACAAGAAATTGAAGTATGAAACGAATACACCTAATAGAGAATGTAGAAATATGCCTTAAACCAATAGAACAAATTGCTCACACAATGACAAAACCTCTAACCAAGCCTTAGAACCAACCAAGAACAAGCACACTTTATCAGTCAACCAAGGCAATGGAGGTCAGGTGGTGCGGCCGGATGGTGGCAAACTGCGTACCAAACTTGGCCACCAGCGTCTCGAAACAGTTTATCGAGTTTGGGGGAAGCTTTGTGAACCAACTCAAAGCCCCTCCCTTAAAAGAGGTAGGGAACACTCGGCATAGGACTGCATCATCTGATGTGTACAGGCTCATGTGCGTAGTGAATGCATCCACGTGCTCATCGGGATCGGTCGTGCCATCGTAGCAGTCCCTATTGAACCCTTTCCACTTGTCTCGCAGTGGAGTGCCGATGAAGAAGTCAGTAAACGGGTGTCGACGGCTCGAACCTCAGTCCCGGTTGTATGCAACGACTTGTTCGGGTGAGACTCACCATCCTTCTCCAGAGTGGGTCTTGTTATTCGACTCCTCAACAGTCTTAGGGTCGGCAAGGGTCGTGAAGGACCTTCCAACCAAATTGGTCGGTTCCACCGAAGGTCGTCCTTCCATGATCTTCTTCATCTCCTTGTTCTCCTTTCTGATGGCAGCAATTTGCTCTTCATTCCTCCTGGTAACCCCTTCATTCTTCCTCTTCATCTCGGCCAACTCCTTCTGCAAAGCCAGCAACATTGTCGTTTGTTCAGCCTCAGACATCTTCTCGCTTGCCATGCTTCGGGTTGATACCATCTGCTAATGTTCTTCACTCAGTTTCTCTCGTCCCCATGGTAGGTGCCAATTGTTCTCAAACAGGTTGGGGCCCAGAGAACTATTGATATCACTCTCCTATCGGTCGGTCGGTCTAGGCTTCAATCTTCCTCCTTACAGGCTTCTCTCTCCTTCCTACTCGTCGCACCTCTCGGTCTCCTCGTAGAACAAACTCGGATGGTACTTGCAGAAGGCACTCCCACGCTCAAGTCAGCAAAGGGGTTTGGCACTCGATTGTCAGAGTACTGTAAATAATGACATACCTGATTCTAGGAATCTGTGCTATTTATATTACCTTAGCAGGCCTTACTCATTGAGTCGGATTAGGGAGTTGGACCGCGCTTAGGGTTGCGTTAATTAGCTCTTAATCGAAGGTTAGCTTCGCTGACCTTGATTAGGTGCGTAATTGTGCTTGGTGTCGGTCAGCCCATTGTATCGGAACATGATATCGGTCGGCCCAATGATGGAGATCGTTTCGTGGGACCGTGATATCGGTCAACCTAGTGAAGGGGGCTGAGTCATGGGAGCACTCATGCGGCCCATACCGGTACAAATCCTAATAATGTAAGCAAAATGAATAAATTTGATTAACTTTGGCCACTTGGTCCTCCTAACACCAGAATCGAAAAACCATTCATGTATAATTTGTAAAACTGGTTACTGAAGCAGTGAAAGCATAAACAAATTCATGGTATGTAATCCAAATCGGTTCAATAAGATTGAAGAGTTCAAGAGAGAATTAAATGTGTGTTGTAATATTCAATTACAGGGTTGATATTCTGTTGTTTGTGGCTTTTTAAGTGCATTAGAGGAATATGTGACAATGTCTCAACCCAATTTCCTCTGACAAATTCAACTCACCACAAAAGTAAAGCAATAACTACGTTTATCATTGAGTTCAAAGTAAAAGTAAAAAATTAACAAAACCAGAGTCTACTCCACGCTGGTGAATAGAAATTGCAGGAAAGTGTATTATGACTCAGTACTGCACTTTCTCATACAGATTCCACATGCATTGCACTCCACACACACATTTTATCTATCTTTCACAAATTTGACCCCTTCAACAAATCTTATCATTATTCTTAGGAAAAACTGCATCTTTGGACTCCCATTTTCTTCCCTGGAAAATGGTTCAAAGGAATTCTGAAAGCATGTTTCAAAGCCTCCATTGACCAATATTGTATATGTATACCAACCAAGAAATCTCATGCCCAATTGAATTATAATGAATCAAGTATGGCTAACTGTGTTTGCAATTTGATACTTATGGCCTTCTATATCATGGCTCAGCTACCATCTCTGATTGGTGCCACCATTCCTCCTTCTTCCACTTCCTCATCCATTCATCAGGAACGACAGGCTTTGCTCCACAGCGGTTGGTGGAATGATCACCCCAATAACTCTCATCATTGTGATTGGGAGGGTATCTCTTGCAATGAAGCTGGAAGTGTTACTGGTATTAACAGAACATCGTTAAAGAATCCTTCATCAAAAGAATTGCTTTGGATTCACAACTTGAACTTCACTGCCTTCTCCAATTTAGTCTATCTTGGTCTAACTGGAATGGGTCTTAGAGGAACCATCCCTACACAAATAAGCCTTCCTACAAACCTTACCTATCTTGTTCTGTCCCACAATCGTCTCCAAGGTATGTTATTGCTTCATGCAATTTTAAAACTTGAATTTCTCTTGATTGCATTATCCCTCTTCTGTGCTTTCATCCAATTTCAGGTTCAATACCACCACAACTCGGCAATTTGACACAATTGCTGGCGTTATCTCTATATAACAACTTGTTAACAGGTTCAATCCCTTCTACATTTGGTCAATTGAAGAATTTGGCCTATCTTTTTCTTGATTCAAACAAACTTCAAGGTAGCATTCCAATAGAACTCAGGATTTTGACAACTTCAATTCCTTCACTCTGAAATGGACTGATCTGTGTTTGTATGCTTATTAATTGTGGCCTTCTATATCATGCTGCTGCCATCTGTTATTGATACTAGAATCACACCTTCTTTTAGTTCCTTCTCCATTCCATATGTTGTTTGCGTAATGCAATTTTACATCTGGATTGTCCCTTGTAAATTATGTCAACAGGAAAATTTGACCCAATTCTTTCTTGCTTTGATCCAATTGCAGGTTCAATACCACCACCACTTGCTAATTTGACACAATTGCAGGCGTTATCTCTCTATAACAATTTGCTAACAGGTTCAATTCCTCCTACCTTAGGTCGTTTGGGGAATTTGGTACACCTCTACCTTGATTATAATCAAATAGAAGGCCATATACCCGAAGAATTAGGAAATCTGTCCAAATTAGAAGTTTTGCAACTGGCTCATAATAAGATTACGGGTTTCATACCTCCACAACTTTTGCAAATGGACAAATTGTTCTCTTTATATCTCTCATCAAATCAGTTATGTGGTTCAATCCCATTAGAAACCATGAAATGTCCCTATGCTAAAATGGTTGATTTAAGCCATAACTTGTTTAATGGAAGCATAACTTCTCAAATTGGTTGTGTCAATGAACTTAATCTTAGTCACAATTTTCTTGTTGGTGAGATTCCATTTCTTTTGAAAATGAACTCTATACTTGATCGATTGGATCTTAGTTATAATAATCTCTCGGGTAAAGTACATAAGGAACTTGTTAGTCTATCATATATAAATCTTTCGTACAATTCCTTTGACTTCTCACAAGACCTTGACTCAAAATCAGAGATACCAGACTATTGTTCTTTCCAAAAAGACTCTTTAATTAATCACCGGATGCTGAATTTCACGTTCTGCCACTTGGTCAACCAAACCAATATCCAAACTAGAAGAAGTAAGCCTCTCATCAAGTTAATTGTTCTTCCCATAATTTGCTTCACACTTTTAGTACTCCTTCCAACATTATGTTACGCAAGATGCATTCATAAGGCCAAGTGTGAAGGAACATCAACAAAGAATGGAAACTTGTTTTCTATATGGAACTATGATGGTAAAATTGCATTTGAAGACATCATTGAAGCAACACAAGACTTTGACATCAAGTATTGTATTGGAATAGGTTCATATGGTAGTGTGTATAGAGCACAACTGCCCAGTGGCAACATTGTTGCATTAAAAAAGCTCCATCGAATGGAATCTCAAAATCCATCATTTGACAAAAGTTTTCGAAATGAGGTGAAGATGTTAACAGAAATCCGTCATAAAAACATTGTAAAGCTTCATGGATTTTGCCTCCACAATCAATGCATGTTTTTGGTCTATCAATACATGGAAAGAGGTAGTTTATTTTATATTTTGAATAATGACGTGGAAGCTGAGGAGTTGAATTGGAGTAAGAGAGTGAATGTTATTAAAGGGGTAGCAGAGGCTTTATCTTACATGCATCATGATTGTGTCCCACCAATTGTTCATCGAGATGTAACAAGTAGCAATGTTTTGTTAAACTCACAATTAGAGGCCTATGTCTCAGACTTTGGCACAGCTAGGCTCCTCGATCCTGATTCTTCAAATCAAACCTTGGTAGTTGGCACTTATGGTTACATTGCTCCAGGTGAATGTTATTTTCTTTTACAGAACCACAATACTTTTATCAATCTCATATTAGATTTTGATAGTTAATTTTCTTTATTTCTTTGTTCATAACAGAGCTTGCTTATACATTGAGCGTGACAGAAAAGTGTGATGTTTATAGTTTTGGGGTGGTGACTTTGGAAACATTAATGGGAAAACATCCCGGAGAGCTAATCTCATCTTTATCAATCCCAACTACTCCAAATATGTTCGTGAAAGATCTCTTGGATTCACGTCTTCCTTTTCCTCTTCAGAAAGATGCTCAAGATATAAATCTTGTGGTGACAATAGCATTATCATGTTTATGTTCCAAACCAAACTTAAGGCCATCAATTCAACAAGTGGCTGAGAAACTCTCCAGTTTCACACTCCCATTATTATCTTTATCCTTTGACAAAGTTTTGATCCATCAATTGATGAGTCAAGACATATGTCATTTTTCATCCAAGTGTCAAGGATTATATTAAGAAGAAGTAAGAAATTTTCATTAATTGATCATACATGCACTCCACGCTTTTCAATTTTTTCCGTAAAAATTCCATTTGAAAATTTTTCTCGTGTGTCCTAACCTAAGTCTTTCCTTAAAACAATAAAAGTTTGAATGGAACCACTAAAAAGACTGGTGTGTCAACTTTAAAAAATTAACTCAACCTATAACAATTTGGAATCAACACATACAAAAGGATGAATCTGCTTCGAGTTCGAATTTTTTAAAAAAAAATCAATTTTTCTTATAACTTGAAATAATTTAAAGATTGAGATAGGTTTTAATTTTGGATTTTATCATTTTTGTCTTTTTTTTTAATTTCTCTAAAATTAAAAATTGTTGCTTTTATCCCACTATTACATAACACTTGTTAACTTGATGAACAAGAACATCATAACAAAGTTGATTATTCATCACTACAAGAAAAAATATTTTTAACAAGGTTATATTTAGTGTTTTCGACGGTTTTTGTTGAATCAAGTGTGTTCAAACTTTGAAGAATCCAAACCCTTTGAAGGTTGATGTAAGGCTGGTTGTGCTTGTTGTTGTTGAGTTGTCTTTAGATAGGATCTGGGGTAGATTATCTGTTTAAATTCACTCTTGATTGAATCCAAAGCTTAAGCATTCTCAAACCTTTTAAATGAAAAATGTTTTTCAAACTAAGTGAAAAACAACCTGTTGTTTTGTCGAAACAACCGATTGTTTTATACTTAGGTGTTTTTAGAAAGGTTGAAAACTGTTTTTGATGGTTGACTTATTGTCAAACCAAAACAACCGATTGATTCGAGCATTCAACCGATTGTTTGTTTTGGGACCATAACAGAAAACTGTTTTGTGCTTTGACTGAGCATTAAATGATTTTATAACTAAATACGCTCCAATTTTAAATGTTTTGACCAATCTTTAAATGCAATAAATAGTTTGTTCAGATTATGTAACAAACAACTAAGATTTAATCAAAGAAAAACATATTTGAGTTTTTTCACTGATTTTGCTTTTGAAGAGTTGAAGTTTTGCTTTGAGATTGCTTGGATAAAAGAGAGTGTGATATAGGATTTTCATCTTGTATTGATTTCAGATCTTTTCTGTAACAAGTGTAATCTTTTGTACTTTGAAGAAACTTTGTGTGTAAAGTTGAGAAGTGTTGTGTGTTCTTGAGGTTGTCAATATCAGCATTCTTAGTGGTGTTTGTGCTGAGCCAAAGGAAGTGTGTCTTGAGGGGATCAAGGTCACTTCTTTGGTGGTGTTGTAAGTAATCTAGGGTTGATTGCTTAGTGAACTCCCCAGTGGTTTCTGGGAAGACTGGATGTAGCTCTTGGTTAAGAGTGAACCAGTATAAACCTGTGTGTTCAATCTCTTTATCCCTTGAACTCTTTAGTTTCAGTTTTATATTTGTGAAATGGTATAAACAACCGATTGTTTTTGCGAAACAACCAATTATTTTTCTGATGCTGTGCTAATTTGCTTTATGTTTTGGCAAACTGATTTCTTAATCAAGTCTTTCTCGAAGTAATTTCATTATAGACTTAAAAGTTTGCGAAAACCCTCTTTAAACCATTCACCCCCCTCTCAAATTTAAAGCCATACATTCTAACAATTGGCATTGAGCTTGGTACTTGAAAGATAATTAAGTTTGATCCGAAATTTTTTTTCTATGGCTGAAAAACTATCTTTTGAGGAAGGTGCTTCAATCTACAAACCACCTTTATTCTGTGGATTGAATTACAAGTATTGGGAGGCTAGAATAAAAATCTTCGTTGAATCTATTGATCAAGGAATTTGAGATTCAATCGAGAATGGTCCTTTCATTCCAAAGTTTAAAAAGAATGGATCTTTTATTGAAAAACCTTGGTCCCAATGGACCAATGAAGAATGTAAGATGGCCAAGCTTGATTGTACTGCTCAAAACATAATAGCTTCTGCATTAGATACTAATGAGTTTTTTAGGATATCAAAATGCAAAACTGCTAAAGAGATGTGGGACACACTCGAAGCTACTCATGGGAACATCAATGAATCAAAGGAAGTAAGGTCAAGAAGTCAAGCACGAAGGAAAAGGAGGCAAAACAGAAAAAGCCTCAACCTCCGCTTCATGGCCAAAAAGGAAGATGACTCAAGTAGTGTAAGTTCTTCTAACTCCTCAAACTCTGAAAATTACAATCAATTGCTTCAAGTCTTTCAAGAGACACATGAAGAAGCCAACCGATTGGCCCTCTTGAACAACCGGTTAAAGGGAATGAATAGCTGGCTTGAAAACAGAGTCAAAACACTGGAAGAGGAATTGGAAAATTCAAAAACAGATTTTGAAAACCTTGAAATAGTTTACAAAAACTCCTTTTGCAAGTGTGATACTCTTTTCTGTGAAAATTGCGAAAATCTTGAAAAGAAAGTCCATTATCTTGTTAAAAATGTGGATAAGCTTTCTAAAGGTCAATCCAACTTTGAGAATGTCTTGGCATCTCAAAACTGTGTTTTTGGAAAAGCTGGATTGGGTTTTAACCCACAGAACAAGCAAGATAGATTTTCAAAATCATTTTCGAAATTGTCAGAAAAACAACCGATTGGACCATCGAAACAACCGGTTGTTACATGCTTCTATTGCATGAAAAGAGGCCATTATGTCAGATTCTGTAAAATCAGAAAATATGTTGCTCCTAGGGGCTTTATGAAGTGGATTCCCAAGTGTAGTAAAGGTTCAAATGATGAATGTAAACCAAATGAACCCACATTCATAAGGGGCCCAAATCTTTGTACTTGAAAATCTTATTTGTAGGAAAACTTGGAGGAGAGCATGCAATAATGATACTTGGACAGTGGGTGCTCCAAGCACATGACTGGGGACAAATCAAAGTTTTTAAGCATCTCCTTTAAGCAAGAAGGGCACGTTACCTATGGGGACAACAACAAGGGGAGGATTCTTGGGAGAGGATCCATAGGAGACAAAGATATCTTGGTCATCCATGATGTTCTCTTTGTGGAAGGATTAAAACACAATCTGCTGAGCATTAGTCAATTGTGTGACAAAGCATATCAGGTTCACTTGGACTCTCTTCTTGGAATCAAAAAGTGATGCCTTTTCTGCATTCAAGAAGCTTGCAAGAAGCTTGCAAACTACAAAGAACAGCAACATAGGCTCAATAAGAAGTGATCATGGAGGTGAATTCCAAAATGAAAAGTTCAGCAAGTTCTGTGAAAAGATGAGAATTCTGCATAATTTCTCTGCTCCAAGAACTCCACAACAGAATGGTGTGGTAGAGAGGAAGAACAGGTCCCTTGAAGAGCTAGCTAGAACAATGCTAAGTGAATCTTCTCTTTCTAAGTATTTTTGGGCTGATGCAGTTAACATTTCTTGGTATGTGATGAATAGAGTGTTAATCAGGCCAATTCTGAAGAAGACTCCTTATGAACTCTTCAATGGAAGGAAGCCAAACATCAATCATCTCAGAGTTTTCGGCTGTAGTTGTTTTGTTCTCAACAATGGAAAGGAAAACCTAGGGAAGTTTGATGAAAAAGTTGATCATGGTATCTTCATAGGCTATTCTCTAACAAGTCATGCATACAGAATCTACAACAAGAGGCTAATGATTGTAGAAGAGTCTGTTCATGTTGTCTTTGATGAGGTAGATCGCAAAAGCATTCAAATCCCGAAGAATAGTGCTGAAGAGGATGAGCAGAACATCAGTTTGGAGAAGCTGGACATCTGTGCAGAAAAACAACCGGTTGATTCCTCGAAACAACCGATTGAAATTTTGCAGTAGAGTGAGTTGTCCAAAGAATGGAGGATTCCTAGAGATCTTTCAGTGGAAAACATTATTGGCAGATAAAGGAAGGTGTTTCAACACGTAGCTCCATCTCAAACTTCTGCAGGCACACTGCTTTTGTCTCTCAAATTGAACCAAAGTCAATTGATGAAGCTCTCGAGGATGAAAAATGGGTTGAATCTATGCATGAAGAGCTGAATCAGTTTGCAAGGAATGAGGTATGGTTTCTTGTCCATAAATCAGCTGAGATGAACATCATTGGTTCGAAGTGGGTGTTTAGAAACAAACTTGATGAGGATGGTGTGATCACAAGGAACAAAGCAAGGCTAGTTGCCAAATGCTACAATCAAGAAGGAGGGAATTGATTATGGTGAAACCTTTGCTCCTGTTGCAAGATTGGAGGCTGTGAGGTTGTTGCTGGCTTTTGCACGTATGAGTGGTTTTAAACTCTTTCAAATGGATGTCAAGAGTGCTTTTTTGAATGGCTACATCAATGAGGAAGTGTATGTGGATCAACCACCGGGCTTTGAAGATCATCAACATCCCAATCATGTCTTCAAGCTGAAAAAGGGTTTGTACGGGCTGAAGCAAGCTCCAAGGAAGTGGTATGAAAGGCTTAGCAACTTCTTGATGCCTCATGGCTATCAAAGGGGAATGATTGAAAAACTCTCTTCATCAAAAAGTCAAATTCTGAAATTATCCTTGTGGAAATCTATGTTGATGACATCATCTTTGGTGCTACACAAGATAGTTTGTGTGAAGAATTTGTGGTTGCTATGAAAGGTGAGTTTGAAATGTCTATGATGGGAGAATTTTCTTTCTTTCTTGGATTGCAGGTTAAGCAAACAAAGGATGGAATCTTTCTATGCCAATCAAAGTATTGTAAAGAGATCCTCAAGAAATTTGAAATGGAGAGTTGCAAGGAAGCAAGCACACCTATGCCATCAAGTTGCTACATGGATGCAGATGCTGCTGAAAAAGGGGTAGATCAATCTAAATGCAGAGGGTTGATTGGCTCTTTGCTCTACCTAACAGCAAGTAGACCGGACATGCGGACATTATGTTTGCGGTATGTCTTTGTGCAAGATATCAAGCAAATCCTAAGGAGTCACACTTCAAAGCTGCAAAGAGAATTCTGAAATATCTCAAAGGAACATCAACTGTTGGGTTATGGTATCCTTCTCACTCTCCCATTCATTTAATTGGCTATTCAGATTCTGATTTTGCAGGGTGCAAGCTAGATAGGAAAAGCACAAGTGGCACTTGCCACCTTCTTGGTCCAAGCCTCGTCTCATGGCATAGCAAGAAGCAAGCATGTGTGGCCCTCTCTATTGCTGAGACTGAGTATATAGCTGCTGGAAGCTGTTGTGCACAGATTCTATGGCTCAAACAGCAACTTGCAGACTTTGGATTGCAAATCAGCAAGGTCCCTTTGATGTGTGACAACACAAGTTGATGTGAATAAAAAAGATGTTATCAATAGAAGAAATGGACAAGGGCCAAAGCATTTAAAGTTCTTCTTATTAGTCTTTGCAAAAGATGAGGCCCAAGCCCAAAGCCCAAGCCCAAAGCCCAAGCCCAAGAAGGCCCAAGCCCAAGAAGTCCAAGTCCAAACCATGAGGGGCAAGGCCAAGCATTAAATAAAAGAGCATCATTTGAATGACTCTTGTAGGAGGTGTGGATATTAAATAAATAGGTGTGAATGTATTAGAGAGAGTCACATTGTCCATGTGACTTAGTAGGGGGGTGTAGGTGTAGTTTTTAGGAGGTGTCATAGTAGAAAAAGGTCACACCTCCCATGTGACTTGTTTTTTGAGGGAATTTCAAATGAGTTTCATTTGAATTTTCCCACCTATTTTTCAGCACCTCTTAGGCTATAAATAAGGTGCTTGCCTTTGTAAAATGGAGATTTGGAAATTAGAAGTAGAGAAACTATACTCAAGTTTAGAGAGAAATTGTGAGTCTCGTTGTCTTCTTCTTCCTTTGCCTTATCTTGTGTGCCAATGGTGAGCTTCTAGTGGCGGCAACCTTTCACTTATCTTGGAACAAAACTCCAAGTGGCGTGAATGCAGTTCCAAATTCTCAAATCCAGCAAGCTTCATCCAATAAGTGTTCATTCTTTCATCTCTTGCAATTTCAATCGGTAGTTTCCAATGTTTAGTGTTCTTCATCCTTTTTCACCGTTTAAATTTGTGTTTCCTAGCTTAGTCTTCAATTTCTGTTCGGTGCAGTAGTTATATCTTTCAATTCTGTTCGGTTTTCAATTGTTATTCTTCAATTCTTGTTGCTTGATTCCATTTGACAATATATAGGCTTCCATGTGAGCTTTGGTTCGGTGCAAAGTCTTGGTGAGTTCTTGAATTAGAACATTGATCCAATTCTAAGTAAAGTGCCAATTCATGACCAACTCAAGTTGTTTCTAAGAATGTCAAAGAATCATGTATTCTTGTTATTGCATTCACATCATGTGGTATCTAGAGTTTAGGTTTTATGTTGCTTAATTTTTGAGTTGTGCTGCACTTTATTTTCAAGAGCTCTTTAATTCAAGTTGTTTACCATTCTGTTTTAGGCTGTATTTTGAGTTTCTTTGCTGTTTTTCTTTTGTTACACCAAGTGTTTGTGAAAAGGATTATGGCACTCATTCTTCATATGAGTTTGGCTGCTTTTTGGAACGACATTCTCCTTCCTTAAGCTGACTTTAAGCTTCCTTTCACTTGTTGTTATATCTTGTGATATGTCTTTTAATTTTGTAATCATGTCAAATTTTGTCTTAGTCATGTTATTCCATAATTGTCATCATGGTAGTTAGAATCGTACGATTCGTATCAGCGATTCGATTCAAAACAGGGGTTATCGATTCAAATCGGACTATGAATCGTTTTTGGCATGAATCGGTCTATGAATCGTGAGAATCGCGTGAATCGTGGATTCTCGATTCTATTTCCGATTCGGTTCGGATATTTTCGAATCAATGATATTCTGGAAAATCATTCTGAAAAATTCGAAAAAGGAAACGAAAGATAGTGAAAATCCGAAAAATGAAAAGAAAGATAGTGAAAATCCGAAAAAGGAAATGAAAGATTTAATTTTTTCCAAAAATCTTAATAAAAAAAAACAAAACGGACAGTGAGAAAGACTATGAATTTGTCTATAAAACTCAAGAACGCATATGGGAAGAATGTAGTGGGGAGAATAGAAGAGAAGAAGAAGAAAAGTGAGGAACTAGAAAAATTGAAATTTACCAGCGACAGAGGTGAGAAGAAGAGCAGTGCAAGAAGAAGAAAAGTGAGGAACGAATTAAGGAGTTCCATCACCGGAGAAGTGAGGCACCGGAGAAGAAGAAGGGAGAAAATCAGAAAAAATATTATTTGGTAAAGTTTCTGAACCAATCTCTAAACAACCGCCTCTTTAAAAAAGTGAAAAGTTGAACTACTGTGCCACTTTCTGAACTTCTCAGAAAAGCTGAATTTTTAAAAAAGCTAACCTGAACCATATTTTTAAGTTTCTATTTTTTTATTTTATTATATTTTTTTTTAATTTTTTATTATAAAATAAAAACAGTTTATATTATTTTTAATTTCTTATAAATAATTATTTAAATTTCTGTTTTTTATTTTATTATATATTTTTTAAAGACTGTATTTTAAAATAAAATTTGTTTTATGTTATTTTGAACTTTTTATTAATAATTATTTAAATTTCTGTTTCTTTTATTTTATTATATTTTTTAAAAACTGTATTTTAAAATAAATGCCTTGGCACACACCATGATTCAAAATAAAATTGGAGCATATTTGATCAAGTGCATACTAAAAGAAGGAATCGCTTAGAACAACAAAGATTAAATACCCTTGTCTTTGTTAAGTATAATCTTCAACTTGAGATGAGACAAAAGGTTAGAGAGGAAAAAGGAGATACGTATGATCCTATATGTTTATCTGATATGGAATCAGATGATGAGTGAATTACTGAAAAGGAAGATCCTTGCCTACCAAATGATATTTCATGGATGGATATACATGAATCTTTTACTCTTGAAGAGGGAGCTCCAAGCAACAAAAGGAAGAGAGGTCCAAGAAATTTAACTACTAAAGTTGATAAAAAGGAAAAATCTATTGTAATTGCAAATGATAATGAGATTGAAGATATAGTTGAAGATGCGGAGGAAGAGGATGAAAATGAGCTCCAAGAGAATGTTATATTAGAGGAAGAAGATGATCTAAGTGACCTTGATCTTGGAAATGATGATTAGGATGTAGGATTTAAATATAGAATAGAAAGTATTTATGTTTTGTGATTGTGTGGATTGAACATTTTAACTTCATATTTAGATTTTTGATTTAAAAATATATCATATTTTATCTATTATGTATCTTACGATTCATAATAAGATTCGATTCACGATTCAAAAAAATCGAAAAACGATTCACGATTCGAATCTCGATTCTATAACCATGATTGTCATTACTTCTTGTAGTACTTTTATTGCTTTGATTGTTTCTTGCTTTGGTTTACTTTCTGTTTTTGAGTTTATTGCTTGATCCTTTGTGCATTTTCATTTTTAGATTTGAGTTCATGCTTGTATTTTCATTTTATACAAGTTCCTTTACACAATTTCCATTATGTCTTTGCTAGTTCATCATACTGTTTTTCATTCCTAAATAGGATACTCTGTTTTCGTACAAACGTGCTACTGTTTTCAATTTACTGCAATTAATTGGCTCACTGGAAATTTGTGAAAGTTTGGATTTACATTCTTCAAAGTGTTACAAAAGCATAGAAAAAAGAAGTACTAAAAAATTCCAAGTACACAAAAAATGATAAATAAAATACGAAAAGTGTACAATACTGCCGAAAAGAATACGGTAATTGGGCAGCAATTTTGAAAAATTTATTTCTCTCAATTGGCTTACTGTTTTTACCTCATTCCAGTGCCATTATTGAGTTAAGACATTGAAGTTTCTGTGGTTAATTTTTCACATTCCAGTTCGCTTTCAATCATTCCAGTTAAATCTGTAAACATAGCGCAGTTTGCATACAACATTTTTTTTCTTGTAGTTCTGTTTTTGTTTCTTAAATCTACTCTAGTACTTTTCTCTAGGACTCTTTTGGTGTGCCTTCTTTATTCATTGAGTTCCTTATTTTCTTGCTTGTCTTTCATTCATATTCTTTTCCAGTTTGTCATATATTGCTTTCTGTTTTGGTTTAGCTTTTCTTGCTTATACCTTTTCTTGCTTGTCTTTTTGTTCTTCTAAAGTTTTGTGGAGACTTGTTCTTAAGTGAGTGTGGTTTGCTTTGACATTTTTCATTTGAAGCTCCTCCATTCCACAAGAAAGGCTTGGTTGAGGACAGAATACTTTCTTGGAGTGGTTTTAGTACTTTCTTTGGCATTTTCCAGCAACCTATATCTCACTTTATTTTGTTAACAAGTTTTTTAATTGTTTGTTTCTGTTTTTTTTGTACTTTTTGATCATGGCTAATTTTTCTAGTGGAGAATCCTCCAAACCTTGCTCACCTCAAAAGGCAGCTCTCTTTGAAGATTTAAAGAATGCTAGACAATCCAATGCTCAATATCTTGATGTGATAAGACAAATGGAGGCAAGGCTCCAAAGCTTGGAGTTAAGCCGTGAAGAAGTCCATCAAAACCGGGAGAGAAGACATCATCCTCCTCTTCGGCATTCTTCAAGGCATTCTCATTCTTCTCATGGATATTATGAAGACAATGCACGACCAAGGCACCATCACCATGAAGAGAGGTGCCAACATGTGGCTGGCCCTTATTCACCTAATGTAAAACTTCCTAGCTTTAGTGGTGAAAGTGATCCTAATGTGTACTTAGGGTGGGAGGCTAAGGTTGAGCAAATATTTGATGTAAATGGGGTTAGAGACGAGCATAGGGTTAGATTAGCATCTTTAGAATTCTTAGACTATGCCATGCAATGGTGGCATCAATATCTCATGGACATTGACCTACACAAGAGACCGCCCGTGGACTCTTGGGACGATTTAAAAGCTTGTTTACGCGCTAGATTCGTACCCCCACACTTTAGGAAAGACCTATTGTTGAAACTCCAACGGTTTCATCAAGGCACGCTAAGTGTGGATGATTACTTTAAACAACTAGACACACTTTTAATTCGAGTTCATATGGATGAGAGTGAGGAAGCTAAGATAGCTAGGTTTGTGAGTGGCCTTCGAAGGGACATTCAAGACGTGGTAGAGTTACAAGAATATTCTTCTTTGGAAAATGTAGTTCACCTTGCTAGTAAAATTGAAAATCAACTTGCAAGGAAAAATGCTTTCAAAAATTCTTCTAAGGATAACTACTACCACTCTTCTTGGAAAAATAAAAATAGCTCTTTCTCAAATATTCCTTCTAAGGACTCTACTTTCAAACCTAGAGATTCTAAGCCTTCCACTTCCACTTTTAGGCCTAAATCACCACCTAAATCGTCTAGTAAGAAGTGTTTTAAATGCTTAAGCTATGGACATATTACTTATAATTGCCCTTCTAAGCGAACTATGTATATGCATGATGGGGTAGATGGTAGTGAGCATGAGTCCGAATCTTCTAGACATTCCTCACCTTCTAGATCGCCAAGTGAGAGTGAGAGTGAGAGCCCACATGAGGGTGACCTATTAGTAATAAGACGCATGCTTGGACAAGTTTTAAAACCTTTTGATGAAACTCAAAGAGAAAATATTTTTCATTCAAGGTGTCTTATTAATGATAGGGTATGCTCTTTGATTGTGAATGGGGGGAGTTGTGCTAATGTGGCAAGCACAAGAGTGGTAGACAAACTTGGATTACCTACCATCTCTCATGCCAAGCCCTACAAGTTACAATGGTTAAGTGAGGTAGGTGAGATAGTTGTTAACAAGCAAGTCCTCATTACATTTTCTATTGGTAAATATAAAGATTAGGTCTTGTGTGATGTTGTCCCAATGGAAGCCACTCATATTGTTTTAGGTAGGCCATGGCAATTTGATAGAAAAGTTTTTCATGATGGCTTTACCAACAAAATGTCTTTTAACTTCCATGGGCACAAAGTCATTCTTAAGTCTCTCTCTCCAAAGGAAGTTCATGAGGACCAAGTTAAAATGAGAGAAAAGAGAGAGAAAGAAAATGATATAAAAAATTCCAAGAGAAGCCTTCTCATGTCCACATAACAAGTTAAAAAGGTAATAGTTACTCAAAAGCCTATTTTTTTAGCTATTCCTAGGACTATTGAATGTGAGTCGGCTAAGGATAGTCCCACATGTTTGGACAATTTGGTAAAAGAATATGAAGATATGTTTCAAGATCCTCCTAAAGGCTTACAACCTCTAAGAGGGATTGAACACCAAATAGACTTCATGCCCGGGGTTTCTTTACCAAATAGCCCTGCATATAGGACCAATCCCAAAGAAACTAAAAGAGAAAATGAAAAAACAAATGAAGTACATGATAAACCGAGTCATAATACCTTCTCAACTAATTCAATTTTGTTGACTCGTGCTACGCCTACAAGGTATCCTTCTTCTTTGTCTTGTTCATTACCCAAGGTTCCTACTTATACACCATATTGGATGAAGAATGTTAAGGATGATTTTTTCATACCTTCTAGTTTTCCAAATAATATCATTTCTAAACAATCTTTTCCAACATGGGCTATGTATAGGACATCTTTTTCTGAACTCCCAACATTTCAACGTACTAAGTCATGTTTGCCTATTTCTTCTTGTATTCTCTTATCTAATTGCAAACTGACTTTGTTTTATGCAGGAGTACTGAATTCATGGACGAATTCTCACCAACTTGGGGAGTATGATAAGAATCAAAAAGATGTTATCAATAGAAGAAATGGACAAGGGCCAAAGCATTTAAAGTTCTTCTTATTAGTCTTTACAAAAGATGAGGCCCAAGCCCAAAGCCCAAGCCCAAGAAGGCCCAGGCCCAAGTCCAAACCATGAGGGGCAAGGCCAAGCATTAAATAACAGAGCATCATTTGAATGACTCTTGTAGGAGGTGTGGATATTAAATAAATAGGTGTGAATGTATTAGAGAGAGTCACATTGTCCATGTGACTTAGTAGGGGGGTGTAGGTGTAGTTTTTAGGAGGTGTCATAGTAGAAAAAGGTCACACCTCCCATGTGACTTGTTTTTTGTGGGAATTTCAAATGAGTTTCATTTGAATTTTCCCACCTATTTTTCAGCACCTCTTAGGCTATAAATAAGGTGCTTGCCTTTGTAAAATGGAGATTTGGAAATTAGAAGTAGAGAAACTATACTCAAGTTTAGAGAGAAATTGTGAGTCTCGTTGTCTTCTTCTTCCTTTGCCTTATCTTGTATGCCAATGGTGAGCTTCTAGTGGCGGCAACCTTTCACTTATCTTGGAACAAAACTCCAAGTGGCGTGAATGCAGTTCCAAAGTCTCAAATCCAGCAAGCTTCATTCCATAAGTGTTCATTCTTTCATCTCTTGCAATTTCAATCGGTAGTTTCCAATGTTTAGTGTTCTGCATGCTTTTTCACCGTTTAAATTTGTGTTTCCTAGCTTAGTCTTCAATTTCTGTTCGGTGCAGTAGTTATATCTTTCAATTCTGTTCGGTTTTCAATTGTTATTCTTCAATTCTTGTTGCTTGATTCCATTTGACAATATATGGGCTTCCATGTGAGCTTTGGTTCGGTGCAAAGTCTTGATGAGTTCTTGAATTAGAACATTGATCCAATTCTAAGTAAAGTGCCAATTCATGACCAAATCAAGTTGCTCCTAAGAATGTCAAAGAATCATGTATTCTTGTTATTGCATTCACATCACAAGTGCTATCAATCTTACCAAAAATCAGATTCAGCACTCAAGAACTAAGCATATTGAGATACGCCATCATTTCATCAGGGATCATGTAAGCAATGGGGACTGTGAAGTGAAGTTTGTTGAGACTAAACTGCAGTTAGCTGATATCTTCACAAAACCATTACCAAAAGAGAGGTTCTTCTCTTTGTGAAATGAGTTAGGTATCCTTGACCTTCATAATCTTTCCTAAATCTGTTTTAATACCTGTTAGAGTCTATTTGTGAAGACAAATAGGGGGAGAATTGATTGGTTCTTGTGTATCTTTCTCTGAAACTGTTTAAAACTGTTGAAATCTATTATATCAAAATTGTTTCTGCTTCTGCTGATAGAAACAATAGATTGTTTCGTGTAAACAACCGATTGTTTGTCTAGAATTCTGTTTTCAATATGTGAAAATCTAACTTGCTGTTGTAAGAAGCATTGGATTGTATATATGCTGTTTTTGCAGGAATTTCTTCATATTCAATCAAATCCAACACAATCAACCAGGGACTTGTTTTCATCAAATAGGGGGAGATTGTTGAATCAAGTGTGTTCAAGCTTTGAAGAATCCAAACCCTTTGAAGGTTGATGGAAGGCTGGTTGTGCTTGTTGTTGCTGAGTTGTCTTTAGATAGGATCTGGGGTAGCTTATCTGTGTAAATACACTCTTGATTGAATCCAAAGCTTAAGCATTCTCAAACCTTTTAAATGAAAAGTGTTTTTCAAACTAAGTGAAAAACAACCTGTTGTTTTGTCGAAACAACCGATTGTTTTATACTTAGGTGTTTTTAGAAAGGTTGAAAACTGTTTTTGATGGTTGACTTGCTGTCAAACCAACACAACCGATTGATTCGAGCATTCAACCGATTGTTTGTTTTGGGACCATAACAGAAAACTGTTTTGTGCTTTGACTGAGCATTAAATTGTTACAAAAGATGGCTTTAAACTAGAGGGGGGGTGAATTGTTTAAAGAGGGTTTTCGCAAACTTTTCAAAACTAGAATGAATTTATCTCAAGAACCAATTAATTCAGCAATTCAGTTAGCCAAAACAGCAAGCAAAAGCTATAGTACCAGAAAAACAATCGGTTGTTTCGTAGAAACAATCGGTTGTTTATACCAGAAAACAACAAATAAACTGAATTTAAAGAGTTAGAGATAGAGAGATTGTACACAATTGTTTGTACTAGTTCACTCCAAACCAGAGCTACATCCAGTCTTCTCAGAAACCCTGAGGATATCCACTAAGCAATCACCACTTGATCACTTACACAACAACCAAGAGAATGACCTTGAACACCTCAAGAAACACACTCTCCTTGGCCAACACCAAGATTGCTGATCTTGAACACCTCAAGAACACACAACCAATCTCAGCAAACACAAAAACGAAATTGTTCAACAGATTACACTTGTTACAGAAGATAATCTGAAATCAATACAAGTAAAATCCTATTCCAGCACTTTGATCAATCACAAACTCTTAGCAATCTCAGCACTTTGAAAAACTCTCTTAGAAAAACTTTGTCAAAGATTCTTAATTCTTAAATTTGTTTTTCTGAATATAGTCAAAGATGTAGTTTGTTATCAAATCTTAACAAACTCTTAAATTGCATTAAAAGATTGGTCAAAGCATTTAATGACTGCAGCGTAAGCAGTTAAATCATTTAAAGCTCAGTCAAAGAAAACAGTTTTTCTGTTATGGTCCCAAAACAAACAATCGGTTGTTTCCTCGAATCAATCGGTTGTTTTGGTACTTAACAGTTCCACCATTCAAAAAAAATTTCAATCTTTTTCTCAAAACACCTAAGTATAAACAATCGGTTGTTTCGACAAAACAATCGGTTGTTTTTACTTAGTTTGAAATCATTTTGTTTTCACAAAGATTGAGAATGCTAATGCTTTAGATTTAATCACAGGGTGGATTACAACATATAAACTACCCCAGAACAAAGCTTAAACCAGCACAACAACATCAAGCACAACAGAGGCTTCAACATCCTTCAAAGGATTTGGATTCTTCAAAGCTTGAACACCACTTGGTTCAACAATCTCCCCCTATTTGATGAAGACAAATCCCTGATGCTTGTGTTGTACCTGATTAAATCTGAAGCAGTTCCTGCAATAGAACTTTAAGCAAAACATTTAACTTCTGATATTTTATTAGGATACAGATTAACAGTTAAAGATCAAAACACCTAATATCAGAAACATATTACATAACCCAAACTGTTTTATCCACTGAAAACAGAAACTTAAAACACAGCATATATCTCCCCCTATTTGTCTTCACAAATAGACAAAGATAAAAGATAAAACAAGATATTGTTTTCATTACATCAGAATTAAAGCAGCAACAGCAAAAGGAAGGAAATAAAAACCAGAAAGATTAGGCAAAAACAATCGATTGGTTATCGAAACAATCGGTTGTTTTTCCTTCATTCTTCTTCATCAGCAAACTGAAGATCAAAGATTTGATTCTGAATAGCTTCAATCTGTTCATCCAGAGTCATAAACCTTGCATCCATGTTGTCAAACATGGTGTCAATCCTTTGGAAATTACTAACACAGAGATCATGGAGGCTCCTTTGATTTTCAGCAAAGCTATCAAGCCTATTCATCATGAGTCTTTCAAAAGACGACATGGTTTGCATCCTTTCTCCTGTGCTACCATGTGGAGTCATTTTCATTTCATTTGAGAAGCATTTCATCTTCTCTTAACTTAGGATTTACGGCCTCCTTGGCTTATAAAAGGAGAAGCCATCTCTTGTATTTTGGAAGATTAATGAGAGTAAAGTTATGCTGCCAACATTGTGCCATACTTTGCTTTTCCCTAGTTTCTAGGATCTAATCTTCATCTTCATCACCTACCATAGGGCTGGCCGAGCCTCCCTCTTTCCATACACATCATGCACCTTCAAGATCACCATAGCTCCTAGGAGGATCTTGCACATTACAATCCATAGCTTCCGCACCATTTTTCACATGATTCCGAGAAGAGCTCCATGAATTTGCCATCATTTGGTATCATGAGCATAGGTTCTTCAAAGATGAGTAGTTCTTGGTCTTTTTCATTTTGAGTTCTTCTTTATTTCATGTTGTTCATCTTGTTTCCATAATTGTCTTGCTGTTTTTTAATTTTTACTTTGATTTGGTGTGCTATTTGGAAAATCCAACCGGTGCACTTTGTTCAATTGATCTTGAACAATCCTTGTGCAATTTGTGATAGGATTCCATACACCTTTGAGTTGCTGTTTTTTCTTTTAGGTATTTGAGTCTTTATTGCACTTTTATTTGGTTCATATTATGCTCTTTGAGTCTTTTAATTTCTGAATCCATATATGTTTTGTCAAGTCATGTTCATCCACAATGTCATCAAATCATAAGTAATACTTTGTTTGGCTTAATTGTTTCTTGATTTTGGTCTTAATACTTGTTTTGAATCTGCTGTGTTTTGATCTTTTGGTGCCTTTTATTTTTGGCTTGAGTTCATATTTGTGTTTAGATCTACACAAATTCCTTTACATTAATTCCATTGTGTTTATCTTTTGGTCTCTTGCTGTTTTTTCCAGTTTTTCCAGAATCCCCTATTTTACATACTCTGTGCTGGCTGTTTTGTTTCAGAAAATTATTTTCCTTCATAGGAAATTTTTGATTCTCTGGATTATGCAAGATTGAGGTGTTACAGAAAAGACAAAAAAAGAATCAGCTCAAAAGAGTCAATAGAAAAAAATGATAAATATTTTAAAAACAGTGTGCAAATCTTTGCTACAGTTGGCGTAACTGAACACTGAATTTGAAAAATTTATTAAACAAAAATGGTTCATGCGTTTGGAGTGATTCCAACGCCAGATTTTAGTTAAGATCTTGAATATTTTGCATATAAAATTTCAGAATCAAATCTTAAAGGGGCAGCTCAGCATAAATTGGGGAAAATCAGGCCCACAACAATTTTCCAGTGGTGCTGTTTTTTATTTTGAAATCTAATTCTAGTGTTATTCTTAGGATTCATTTTGTGTGCCTACCTTTATTTGAGTACCTTTATTTGCTTGTCTAATATTTCTTGGAACTCTTTCTAGTTGTCACAATCTAACTCCATTTGTGTGGTACTGTTTTTTTCCAATTAAATTGTTTCTTGCTTTTATTCTTTGACCTCTAAATTTGGTGTTGGAATTTATTCTCATTTGGTGTTTATGTGACTGGAAATTTGACTTGAGTAAGGTCTAGTCTTCTTGATAGGTGCTGGAATTGGAGAATTAAGTCCTTAATTCTAAGGGGAACAAAGGCAAAGGCAGAATCAAACACTTCTCAAAATACCACAAACACTTGGAGGGCCCAACAAGAAAAGACAACCAAGGAAGTGCCAATAGCAAAAAGGATCAACAAAGGGAGTTTTCTTAATTTTCTTTGCAACTTAACTTGTGTTAATTACTTCTTTAATTACGTGAATAGACGGTGAGTGTGTCTTCAAGGGCTCCAAGTGTCCAAGAAGCCTCACCTAGGGCCGACTAGTATAGAGTTTACTAATTAGCAAATTGTTAATTATTTTTAACTACTTTTCCTTGCTTAATTAGCTACGCTTTTCACTTGTATTGCTTTCTTTAAGCCTTGGTTAATTCGTCTTGCTTGGTTCATTAGTTAGGTTGCGTTGTTTTCTTGCATTAAAATCTGATTTCTCAAATTAATTGTGTTCTAAGTAGTTTACTAAGAGAAAGCTTTGTGTGAAGACATTGAGGGATAGTTTTTGGCTAAGGCAAAGGCTTCGTACTTAAGTAGTCCTTTGTGACTCACCTCCCTTACCTGGAAAACTACCTTCTTTGACTTTCCTAAATTTTCTCAAGGTAAAATACTTGTATACACAAAACTTTAGCCATGTCTTATTCTTCTCACTCTCCAAAGTCTATTGAAAGTGAAGTAAAATCTATAAAAACTCTTTTGAAAGAAGTTTCACAAGCTGTGCAATTGATTTCATTTAGACAATTGGAGAATGAGGCTAAAATCAATGAATTGACTAAAGCACAAGAAGAGAAATCACAAAAATCAAAAAAATCTCATACTCATGCATCCCATTCTAAAAGTAATGAGTCTCTATGGGAGGGAAGCCTTAGAATCAATGACTATTACCAACCACCCCCTAGAAGAAATAGGCAAAGGGAGCAAGAGAGCCCAAGGGAAGTAAGGGTAGACCTACCCCATTTCTATGGTAAGGAAGATGTAGAGGCATACCTAGATTGGGAGATGAAAGTAGAACAACTCTTTGCTTGCCATAGGGTGAGTGAAGAACGTAAGGTACCCTTAGCAACCCTTAGTTTCCAAAGCAATGCCATGTATTGGTGGACCTCTCTAGAGAGAGACCGACGTCTTCATAGGGAACCTCCCATAGAATATTGGAATGACCTTGGGGGAGCCCTAAGACGTCGCCACATACCTTCCTATTACCATAGGGAGTTAATGGACAAGCTCCAAAGACTCCGACAAAAGAGCATGAGTGTGGAAGAGTATAGGCAGAAAATGGAGCTCTACATGATGAGAGCATCCATTAGAGAGGAAGAAACCACCACCATATCTAGGTTTCTAAGTGGGCTCAACCTTGAGATAAGGGATAGAGTAGAACTTCTACCCTACCAAGAATTGAATGACTTGGTTCAACTTTGCATTAAAGTTGAACAACAAAATTTGCGCAAAACTTCAAGTCAAAGGGTGGGTTCTTACTCCAACTTTTATCCCAAGAAATACTTTAAAAGGGAGGGTAGTACATCTAGAGACGAAACCAAAGAAACTACCAAACCTTTAGTGAAAGATGCCTCCACCCCATCCATTCGTGCTAGGGACACCAAGTGTTTTAAATGTTTTGGAAGAGGGCATGTGAAAGCGCAATGTCCAAACCAAAGGGTTTTGTTCTTAAAAGGAAAATATGAGTACACGAGTGGTGAGGATGAACCTAGTACACGAGAAAAGGGGGAAGGAGAGAGGATAAATCCTTTGGAGGGGGACTTATTGATGATTCAAAGAATCCTCCACAATCAACCTAGTGCATCCATCGAGACACAACGAGAGAACATTTTTCATACTAGATGCAATGTTTTCGAAAATATATGCTCTCTTATTGTGGATGGTGGATCATGCTGCAATTGCTGTAGCACTAGATTGATTGAGAAACTAAATCTACAAGTCGTTCCTCATCCAAAACCTTACAATTTACAATGGATCAATGAGGATGGAGAATTACGTGTAGACAAACAAGTGGAAATCAAGTTTTCTATAGGTAACTACAAAGACAAAGTTTTATGTGATGTAGTACCTATGGAAGCTTGCCACATCTTATTAGGTAGACCATGGCAATTTGATAAGAAAACCTTGCATGATGGTCTAACTAACGAGATTTCCTTCATCCACAAGCACAAAAAGTTTGTACTTAGCCCTTTACCACATTCCCAAGTGGTAAAAGACCAAATACAAATGAAACATAAAAGGGATGAAGAGAAAATAGAAAAAGAGAAAACTTTTGGGAAACAAAAGGTGTGGGAGAAGAGTGTTCCTTCCCACAAGGTCATTCAACAAGTCAAGCACATTGAAAATACCCTTGAAAACATGCTTCTTGTTGAAAAACCTAGCCTTACCTATTGTAAAGGAACACTTGCAAGCATGAGCACAAAAGAAGAGTCTTTAAAAGAAGCTTGCATAGATAAAGACTATTTCTCAAATGTGTTAGGATATCCCCAAGAGAATGTCAAGTTATCTATAAGCATCTACAAAAACAAAGTTTTGTGTGAAGTAGTGCTTAGAGCAACTTGTCATGTCTTATTGAGACAACCATTGCCAAGTGTACAAATTTTCATAAACAATGGTTGTACCAACGAGACTATCTTTACACATGAGAGAAAAAGTCTACATGAAGTAGAACTCATGGGCCAAATTAGAGTTGATAAAACTCTAGAGCTTTTAAAAGGAAAACATTTGTCACCCATGAGAAAAGAAGTTCAAAGACATTACTTTAGGTACAATTCTTGTTTTCAAACTACACCTAAAGCAAAGTCTCAAGAACTATATACTCCTTCACCTTTTGTACATGATCCTTGGGAAGACACACATTTCATATTAGAGCTTCCTAGGACAACAAAAGGTTTTGATTCAATTTTCATGGTTATGGATAAACTCTTCTCTAGAGAGGTGATACATCTTCATGGTTTATCCTCAAGCATAGTGTTGAATAGAGCTCCAAATTTCGCAAACCATGATTTGAGGATTTCCTTTGGAAAACTTGCAACTAAGTTGCACACTTTAAAATCTTATCATCCTCAAACGCATGGTCAAAATACATTTGAAAATCTAGCTCTTTCTACTATGCCTAGAATAATCATTAAGTGCATACACAACTCTAGAGATGAGCAAACATACCATAAAGTAGTTCACAAAACTACTTATTCTTCTACTTTTAAAGTTATGTGTGGCCTAAATCATCTTTCTCCTTTTAAGTTGTTACCATCTCCTATAGGATTTATGCCTAAAGAGAAAGTAACCACAAATGAACATTTTAAAATGCATAAGATGATTAGAGACCACACACAACCATTAAAAGAGAAAGTTTGTCCAAGGTTGCCAAAACCAAAACCAAAACAAAAATGGCAAACTAGTATAATTAATTTGCAAACTAACACCTATGCCTTATTTGATTATTTCTATAGGTGGACGTTTGATCCAGGAGGACAAGCTTTGGCAAAACAAGAAGCTGCTATCCGAGATCAAGTATGAAGATTTGAGGATAGATCTTCTAAAAAAAGAGGAGATGATGGACACCATCCAGCCACAACCATCCCCCTAGGAAGCAAAAGCATTGGATTTGAGGACAAATCCTTTTCAAGAGGGAGGGGATGATGGAGGAGGGCCAAGCTCACCACACTATGAAATGCCAAGCTCCAAGTCTAGACCGTCTAGAACCATGTGGGGAGCGTCTAGACTCAAAAGGAGAGCGTCTAGCACAAGATGACGGGCGGCTACATAAGAAGCGTCTAGGAGGAAGCCTAGACCGTCTAGGACCAAGCACCTTCACGCACACATGGGTCAAAGCTACGGTTTGGAGGGAGAAGACCTTGTACATGTTACATGGAGGCCCATTAGGGGTGCCTTAGTAATTAATGTAGTGTTAGAAAGCATAAACTTGTCTTACACATGATTTACCCTAGATTTTGTGCACATTCTAGAACTTTGCTACACATGGCCGGCCATGTGCCCATGTGCTACCATGTGGAGTCATTTTCATTTCATTTGAGAAGCATTTCATCTTCTCTTAGCTTAGGATTTACGGCCTCCTTGGCTTATAAAAGGAGAAGCCATCTCTTGTATTTTGGAAGATTAATGAGAGTAAAGTTATGCTGCCAACATTGTGCCATACTTTGCTTTTCCCTAGTTTTTAGGATCTAATCTTCATCTTCATCACCTACCATAGGGCTGGCCGAACCTCCCTCTTTCCATACACATCATGCACCTTCAAGATCACCATAGCTCCTAGGAGGATCTTGCACATTACAATCCATAGCTTCCGCACCATTTTTCACATGATTCCAAGAAGAGCTCCATGAATTTGCCATCAAAAGAGTTCAAGGGATAGAGAGATTGAACACACAGGTTTATACTGGTTCACTCTTAACCAAGAGCTACATCCAGTCTTCCCATAAACCACTGGGGAATTCACTAAGCAATCAACCCTAGATTACTTACAACACCACCAACGAAGTGACCTTGATCCCCTCAAGACACACACTTCCTTTGGCTAAGCACAAACACCACTAAGAATGCTGATCTTGACAACCTCAAGAACACACAACACTTCTCAGCTTTACACACAGAGTTTCTTCAAACTACAAAGGATTACACTTGTTACAGAAAAGATCTGAAATCAATACAAGATGAAAATCCTAGATCACACTCTCTTTTATCCAAGCAATCTCAAAGCAAAACTTCAACTCTTCAAAAGAAAAATCAGTGAAAAAACTCAAATATGTTTTTCTTTGATTAAATCTCAATTGTTTGTTACATAATCTGAACAAACTATTTATTGCATTTAAAGACTGGTCAAAGCATTTAAAACTAGAGGGTATTCAGTTATAAAATCATTTATGTTAAACCAAGTGGTGTTCAAGCTTTGAAGAATCCAAATCCTTTTTGAGGATGTTGAAGCCTCTGTTGTGCTTGATGTTGCTGTGCTGGTTTAAGCTTTGTTCTGGGGTAGTTTATATGTTGTAATCCACCCTGTGATTAAATCTAAAGCATTAGCATTCTCAATCTTCGTGAAAACAAAATGATTTCAAACTAAGTAAAAACAACCGATTATTTTGTCGAAACAACCGATTGTTTATACTTAGGTGTTTTGAGAAAAAGATTGAAAACTGTTTTGAATGGTTGAACTGTTAAGTACCAAAACAACCGATTGATTCGAGGAAACAACCGATTGTTTGTTTTGGGACCATAACAGAAAAACTGTTTTCTTTGACTGAGCTTTAAATGATTTAACTGCTTACGCTCCAGTCATTAAATGCTTTGACCAATCTTTTAATGCAATTTAAGAGTTTGTTAAGATTTTGATAACAAACTACATCTTTGAATATATTCAGAAAAACAGATTTAAGAATTAAGAATCTTTGACAAAGTTTTTCTAAGAGAGTTTTTCAAAAGTGCTGAGATTGCTAAGAGTTTGTGATTGATCAAAGTGCTGGAATAGGATTTTGCTTGTATTGATTTCAGATTATCTTATGTAACAAGTGTAATCCTTGTACTCTGTTGAACAATTTCGTTTTTGTGTTTGCTGAGATTGGTTGTGTGTTCTTGAGGTGTTCAAGATCAGCAATCTTGGTGTTGGCCAAGGAGAGTGTGTTTCTTGAGGTGTTCAAGGTCATTCTCTTGGTTGTTGTGTAAGTGATCAAGTGGTGATTGCTTAGTGGATACATCCTCAGGGTTTCTGAGAAGACTGGATGTAGCTCTGGTTTGGAGTGAACTAGTATAAACAATTGTGTACAATCTCTCTATCTCTAACTCTTTAAATTCAGTTTATTTGTTGTTTGCTGGTATAAACAACTGATTGTTTCTACGAAACAACCGATTGTTTTTCTGGTACTATAGCTTTTGCTTGCTGTTTTGGCTAACTGAATTGCTGAATTAATTGGTTCCTGAGATAAATTCATTCTAGTTTTGAAAAGTTTCTGAAAACTGATGGAGGAGGGCCAAGCACACCTATCCAAGGAAGCCAAGGCACAAGCCAAGGAGAGCGTCTAGACCAAGACCAAGACCAAGGTGAGCGTCTAGGACGTGAAAGTGAGCGTCTAGGTCGTGAAGGTGAGCGTCTAGGACGTGAAGGAGGGAGGCTATCCATGGAGCTAGACCGTCTAGGACCCCTTACAAGATCAATGGCCAAACATATTCAAACACAAGCAAATGAGGCCACGGATGGAAGAGAGAAGGCTTTGTATATGTTTGCATAAAGGCCCATTGGGGGTACTTAGTAGATAGGATAGTGTAGGAAGCATTTTTTGATGGAAACCTTCTAGAATCTAGGGTTGTGTATGGCCGGTCATTGCACCTTAGAATTTAGATTTAATTTTGGTTTTATTTTCTTTAGAAATGTGGCTTAACATTTACGTCCACATAGCCTATAAATAGGAAGGCTATCTCCTTGTATTTGACAAGTTTAATTGAGTATTGTTATGCTGCCCATTTTGTGCACTAGCTTTACTTCTCCTAGAAATCTAGGCTATAAACTTCAATCCTTTCACCTTTCTCCCTTGAGCTGGCCGAACCACTCAAACATCACACTCCTCATGCACCTTCAAAGCCAACACAACTCCTAGGAGGGCTTTGTTTCACTCACCCATTGCTTCCGCATCCCTTTTACTACTTTGATTCAAGAAGAACACATGAAATGCCATCATTTGGTATCATGAGCTTTTGGTTCTTCAAGATGAGTAGCTTGGTCTTTTAATTTCTGTTCTTCTTTATTTCATCTTTGTCATTTCAATTCCTTACTTGTCTTGCTGTTTTTTATATTTTAAATTGTTCTTGGTGTGCTTATGGAAGATCCAACCAAAGCACAATTGTTCAATTGATCTTGAACAAATTCTGTGCAGCTTGTGATAGGATTCCTTACACCATTGTGTGGCTGTTTTTCTTTTAGGAAATTGAGTCCTTATTGCTTTCTTATAATTGCTTCATTTTATGCTTTGAGTCTTTATTTTCTGAATCTATAAATGTTGTGTCAAGTCATGTGAATCCATATTTGTCAACAATTCTTAGTAGTCCTATTATTGGCTTGATTGTTTCTTGCTTTTGGGTCTCTTTATATTGCTTTAATCTGCTGTTATTTTGATCCTTTGGTGCTTTTTATTTTTAGTTTGAGTTCATAATTGTGTCTTAGTTCTTACACAATTTCCATTCTTACATTTCCATTGTGTTAATTTTGGTTATCTTGCTGTTTTCTTCCAGTTTTCCAGTTTTCCCCTGTATCATCTCTCTGTTCTGGGCTGTTTTGTTTAAAAAAATATTTCCACCCATAGGAAAATTCTGATTTTCTGGAAAATGCAAGTTTAAAGTGTTATAGAAAAGACAAAAAAAGAATGAGGTCAAAAGAAGCCACAGAAAAAAAATGATAAATCTTACAAAATCAGAGTGCAAATCTTGAGCGCTCCAGCTGGCCTAACTGCACACCAAATTTGCAAAAATTATTAAAAAAAAATGGTGCATGCGTTTTAGGTGATTCCAAAGCCAAAATTTAGATAAGATCCTGAATTTTCTTGCATCCAAATTTCAGAAACAAATTTTACAATTACAGCTCAGCATAAATCGGGGAACAAACACGTTTTCTGGCCCACAACATTTTCCAGTGGTGCTGTTTTTTTATTTATTTTGGTCATCTAATCTAGTGCTTTTCTTTAGGAATTCCTTTTGTGTGCCAACTTTTATTGAGTACCTTTAATTGTTTGCTTTAATTTCTTGAATCTCTTTCTAAGTTGTCATATTATAAATCCTTTTGGTGGTACTGTTTTCTTTCAATTAAATTTGTTTCTTGCTTTTGTTTCTTGACCTCTCATTTTGGGTGCTGGAATTTAATTCTCTCTTGGTGCTTATGTGCATGGAAATTGACTTGGTTTAAGGTTAAGCCCTTGTGAATAGGTGCTGGAAATTGGAGAATTAAAGCCAACTTTCTAAGGAGGAGTCAAAGCTAAGGCGAAACAAGCTTCTTGAAACAAACACTACAAACACCTAGAAGATCAACAATCAAGACAACAAAGAAAGTGCACTAACCAAAAAGAGGAACAACAAAGGGGGTTTTCTTATCTCCTTTACAACTTGGCTTATTGTTAATTACCTCTTTTAAATTACGTTTTAGACGGTGAGTGTGTCTTCAAGGGCTCAAAGTGTCCAAGAAGCCTCACCTAGGGCCGAATAGCATAGTAATTTTGCTTAGAATTTGTTGCTTGTTTGAACTTGTTTTTTTTTCTTTTGTTTTGGTAGAAACGTTTTGCATGCTTAGTATTGTTTAATTTTGTGCTATACCGACTAGCTTTGCTGCATATCTAGCTTACATAGTTTTCTTGCTTTTGATTTCTCAACTTCTAGTGTTCTAAGTATTTTACTAAGAGAAAATTTTGTGTGAAGTCATTGGAGGAAAGTTTTTGGCAAGGAAAAGGCTTGGTACTTAAGTAGTCCATTGTGACTCACCTCCCTTACCTAGAAAACTCCCTTCTCTAACTTTCCTAAACTTTCTCCAAGTAAAACACCTATATACACAAAGTTTTAGCCATGTCTTCTTCTTCTCACTCTCCAAAGTCTATAGAAAGTGAAGTAAAATCTTTGAAAACTCTTTTAAAAGAAGTATCCCAAGCGGTACAATTGATATCTTTTAGACAATTGGAGAATGAGAACAAAATCAATGAGTTGGCTAAAGCTCAAGAAGAGAAGTCACAAAAATCACAAAAATAAAAAAAAACTCATGCATCCCATTCTCAAAGTATTGAGTCTCTAGGGGAGGGAAGCCGTAGAATCAATGATTATTACCAACCACCCCCTAGAAGAACTAGGCAAAGGGAACAAGAGGTGCCAAGGGAAACAAGAGTAGACCTACCTCATTTTCATGGAAAGGAAAATGTAGAAGTATATCTAGATTGGGAGATGAAGGTAGAGCAACTTTTTGCTTGCCATAGGGTAAGTGAGGAACGAAAAGTACCCTTAGCCACCCTTAGTTTCCAAGGAAATGCCATGTATTGGTGGACCTCTCTCGAAAGAGATAGACGTCTTCATAGGGAACCTTCCATTACATATTGGAATGACCTTAGGGGAGCCCTAAGACGTCGACATATACCCTCTTACTACCATAGGGAGTTGATGGACAAGCTCCAAAGACTCCAACAAAGAAATATGAGCGTAGAGGAGTATAGACAAAAGATGGAGCTCTATATGATGAGAGCCTCTATTAGAGAGGAAGAGGAAACCACCATAGCTAGGTTCCTTAGTGGCCTATCACTTGAGATAAGAGATAGAGTAGAGCTCTTACCTTATCAAGACTTGAATGATTTGGTTCAACTTTGCATTAAAGTTGAGCAACAAAACTTGCGCAAAACCTCAAGTCAAAAGGTGAGCCCCTATTCTAGCTTTTATCCCAAGAAAGAGTTTAGAAGGGAGGGTAGTACATCTAAGGAAAAATCAAAAGAGCCTACCAAGCCCTTCACCAAAGAAACCTCAACCCCACCCATCCGAGCTAGAGATGTCAAGTGTTTTAAGTGCTATGGTAGGGGACATGTGCAAGCACAATGTCCAAACCAAAGGACTTTGTTTTTAAAAGGTGTAGACGAGTACACTAGTGGCGAGGATGAGCCTAGTGAGAAAGAGGAAGGGGGAGAGGATGAGAGGGTAGCTCCACTAGAGGGAGAATTGCTTATGATTAGGAGAACCCTCAACAATCACCCTAGCACATCCATGGAAACACAAAGGGAGAACATCTTTCATACAAGATGCAATGTTTTAGAAAATATATGTTCCCTCATTGTGGATAGTGGATCTAGTTGTAATTGTTGTAGTGCTAGGATGGTTGAAAAGCTTAAGCTACAAGTGGTTCCCCACCCAAAACCTTACAAACTTCAATGGCTTAATGAAAATGGGGAACTACATGTAGACAAGCAAGTGGAAATCAAGTTTTCCATAGGGAACTACAAAGACAAAGTTTTATGTGAAGTAGTGCCTATGGAAGCTTGCCATATCTTATTAGGGAGACCATGGCAATTTGATAAGAAAACCTTGCATGATGGTCTCACTAACGAGATTTCCTTCACCCATAAGTATAAGAAGTTTGTACTTAGTCCTTTACCACATTCTCAAGTGGTGAAAGACCAAATACAAATGAAACAAAAGAGGGATGAGGAAAAAAAAAGAAAAAAGAGAGCTAGAAAAAGAGAAAATCCTTAGGGATAGAAAGGCGTGGGAGAAGAGTGTTCCTTCCCACAAGGTTGGTCAACAAGAAAAACCTCTTGAAAATGTTTTTGAAAACTTGCTTCTTGTTGAACAACCAAGCCTTATCTTTTGTAAAGGAGCACTTACATGCACTGCCACAAGTAGTGAACTCATGGTTTTACCTCCTCAAGTAGAAAACCTTTTGAGTGAATTTGAAGATCTATTCTCCCAAGAAGGACCCATTGGGCTTCCTCCTCTTAGGGGGATAGAACATCAAATTGACTTTATACCGGGGGCAAGCCTACCAAATAGGCCTGCTTATAGAACCAACCCCGAGGAAACAAAGGAGATAGAATCACAAGTTCAAGACTTGTTGGAGAAGGGTTGGGTTCAAAAGAGCCTAAGCCCTTGTGATGTACCTGTCTTGTTGGTGCCCAAAAAGGATGGAAAATGGCGTATGTGTTGTGATTGTAGAGCAATCAACAACATCACCATCAAGTATAGGCATCCAATCCCGAGGCTTGATGATATGCTTGATGAATTGCATGGGTCAACTCTATTCTCCAAGATTGACCTTAAAAGTGGATATCACCAAATTCGAATCAAGGAGGGTGATGAGTGGAAAACCGCTTTTAAGACCAAATTTGGATTATATGAGTGGTTGGTGATGCCCTTTGGGCTTACTAACGCTCCAAGCACATTCATGAGGCTTATGAATCATACCTTAAGGGATTGTATAGGTAAATATGTAGTAGTTTACTTTGATGATATCTTAGTATATAGTAAAACCCTAGAAGACCATCTAAGCCACCTCAGGGAAGTTCTTCTAGTCCTTAGGAAAAATAGTCTTTTTGCCAATAGGGATAAGTGTACCTTTTGTGTAGATAGTGTAGTCTTCTTAGGCTTTATAGTAAACAAAAAGGGGGTGCATGTAGATCCCGAGAAAATCAAAGCCATCCGCGAGTGGCCAACTCCACAAAATGTAAGTGAAGTAAGAAGTTTTCATGGGTTAGCTAGCTTCTATAGAAGGTTTGTGCCTAATTTTTCTAGCCTAGCTTCTCCTTTGAATGAACTTGTAAAAAAAGATGTTGCTTTCTGTTGGAATGAAAAGCATGAGCAAGCCTTTCAAAGGCTAAAAGCTCAACTCACCAATGCACCCATCCTATCTCTCCCAAATTTTTCCAAAACTTTTGAGATAGAGTGCGATGCATCAGGGGTAGGCATAGGTGCGGTTTTGTTGCAAGGTGGACACCCCATTGCTTATTTTAGTGAAAAAATCCATGGTGCCACCCTCAACTACCCCACCTATGACAAAGAGCTCTATGCTCTTGTGCGAGCCCTAAAGACTTGGGAACACTACCTTGTGTCCAAAGAATTTGTTATCCATAGTGATCACGAGTCTTTAAAATATTTAAAGGGCCAACACAAGCTCAACAAGAGACATGCTAACTGGATGGAATTTCTTGAACAATTTCCTTATGTAATCAAATACAAGAAAGGGAGCACCAATATAGTGGCCGATGCTCTTTCAAGACGGCACACACTCTTTTCAAAACTAGGTGCCCAAATTCTTGGATTTGACCACATAAGAGAGCTTTACCAAGAAGACCAAGAACTTTCATCCATCTATGCTCAATGTCTACATAGAGCACAAGGAGGTTACTATGTGTCCAAGGGATATCTTTTTAAAGAAGGAAAACTTTGCATTCCCCAAGGAACACATAGAAAACTCCTTGTCAAAGAATCACATGAAGGGGGACTCATGGGCCATTTTGGAGTTCATAAGACTCTAGATCTTTTAAAAGCAAAATTTTGTTGGCCACACATGAGGAAAGATGTCCAACGACATTGTTTTAGATGTATCTCATGTTTAAAAGCAAAGTCTAGAACAATGCCGCATGGACTCTACACCCCTTTGCCGATTGCAAATGCTCCTTGGGAAGACATTAGCATGGATTTCATTTTAGGACTTCCTAGGACTGCAAGAGGCCATGACTCTATTTTTGTGGTAGTGGACCGTTTTAGCAAAATGTCCCACTTTATTCCATGCCACAAAGTAGATGATGCTCAAAATATTTCTAAACTCTTCTTTAGAGAAGTGGTGAGACTCCATGGTCTCCCTAGAAGTATAGTGTCCGATAGAGATCCCAAGTTTATAAGCCACTTTTGGAAAACTCTTTGGGGTAAACTTGGAACAAGACTACAATTTTCAACTTCTTGTCATCCTCAAACGGATGGGAAAACCGAAGTAGTCAATAGATCTCTTGGAACTATGCTTAGGGCTATCATGAAGGGCAGCCACAAATCTTGGGATGAGTACCTTCCCCACATTGAATTTGCTTACAATAGAGTGGTTCACAAGACTACTAATGCTTCTCCTTTTGAGGTAGTATATGGTTTTAATCCTCTCACGCCCATGGACTTGATACCCCTTCCTAATCCACAAGATTTTGTGCATAAGGAAGGAGTACTCAAAGCTGATTTTATCAAGAAAATGCATGAGAAGATTAAAATTCAAATACAACAACAAAATGAGAAGTACACAAAATACAACAACAAAGGGAAGAGAGAAATAATTTTTGAGGAAGGAGACTTAGTTTGGCTTCACCTTCGCAAAGATAGATTTCCAAATCAAAGGAAGTCCAAACTAAGTCCCCGAGGTGATGGACCTTTCCAAGTTCTCAAGCGAGTCAACAACAATGCATATAAGTTGGACCTACCTCTTGAATATGGAGTACATGACACTTTTAATGTAATTGATCTTTCTCCATTTGTAGGTACCAATGACGATGACGAGCTGGATTTGAGGACAAATCCTTTCCAAGGGGGAGGGGATGATGGAGGAGGGCCAAGCACACCTATCCAAGGAAGCCAAGGCACAAGCCAAGGAGAGCGTCTAGACCAAGACCAAGACCAAGGTGAGCGTCTAGGTCGTGAAGGTGAGCGTCTAGGACGTGAAGGAGGGAGGCTATCCATGGAGCTAGACCGTCTAGGACCCCTTACAAGATCAATGGCCAAACATATTCAAACACAAGCAAATGAGGCCACGGATGGAAGAGAGAAGGCTTTGTATATGTTTGCATAAAGGCCCATTGGGGGTACTTAGTAGATAGGATAGTGTAGGAAGCATTTTTTGATGGAAACCTTCTAGAATCTAGGGTTGTGTATGGCCGGTCATTGCACCTTAGAATTTAGATTTAATTTTGGTTTTATTTTCTTTAGAAATGTGGCTTAACATTTACGTCCACATAGCCTATAAATAGGAAGGCTATCTCCTTGTATTTGACAAGTTTAATTGAGTATTGTTATGCTGCCCATTTTGTGCACTAGCTTTACTTCTCCTAGAAATCTAGGCTATAAACTTCAATCCTTTCACCTTTCTCCCTTGAGCTGGCCGAACCACTCAAACATCACACTCCTCATGCACCTTCAAAGCCAACACAACTCCTAGGAGGGCTTTGTTTCACTCACCCATTGCTTCCGCATCCCTTTTACTACTTTGATCATGAAATGCCATCATAGACGCTCTCCTTGGCTTGTGCCTTGGCTTCCTTGGGTAGGTGGCCTTGGCCCTCCTCCATCATCCCCTCCCCCTTGGAAAGGATTTGTCCTCAAATCCAGCTCGTCATCGTCATTGGTACCTACAAATGGAGAAAGATCAATTACATTAAAAGTGTCATGTACTCCATATTCAAGAGGTAGGTCCAACTTATATGCATTGTTGTTGACTCGCTTGAGAACTTGGAAAGGTCCATCACCTCGGGGACTTAGTTTGGACTTCCTTTGATTTGGAAATCTATCTTTGCGAAGGTGAAGCCAAACTAAGTCTCCTTCCTCAAAAATTATTTCTCTCTTCCCTTTGTTGTTGTATTTTGTGTACTTCTCATTTTGTTGTTGTATTTGAATTTTAATCTTCTCATGCATTTTCTTGACAAAATCAGCTTTGAGTACTCCTTCCTTATGCACAAAATCTTGGGGGTTAGGAAGGGGTATCAAATCCATGGGCGTGAGAGGATTAAAACCATATACGACCTCAAAAGGAGAAGCATTAGTAGTCTTGTGAACCACTCTATTGTAAGCAAATTCAATGTGGGGAAGGTACTCATCCCATGATTTGTGGCTGCCCTTCATGATAGCCCTAAGCATAGTTCCAAGAGATCTATTGACTACTTCGGTTTGCCCATCCGTTTGAGGATGACAAGAAGTTGAAAATTGTAGTCTTGTTCCAAGTTTACCCCAAAGAGTTTTCCAAAAGTGGCTTATAAACTTGGGATCTCTATCGGACACTATACTTCTAGGGAGACCATGGAGTCTCACCACTTCTCTAAAGAAGAGTTTAGAAATATTTTGAGCATCATCTACTTTGTGGCATGGAATAAAGTGGGACATTTTGCTAAAACGGTCCACTACCACAAAAATAGAGTCATGGCCTCTTGCAGTCCTAGGAAGTCCTAAAATGAAATCCATGCTAATGTCTTCCCAAGGAGCATTTGCAATCGGCAAAGGGGTGTAGAGTCCATGCGGCATTGTTCTAGACTTTGCTTTTAAACATGAGATACATCTAGAACAATGTCGTTGGACATCTTTCCTCATGTGTGGCCAACAAAATTTTGCTTTTAAAAGATCTAGAGTCTTATCAACTCCAAAATGGCCCATGAGTCCCCCTTCATGTGATTCTTTGACAAGGAGTTTTCTATGTGTTCCTTGGGGAATGCAAAGTTTTCCTTCTTTAAAAAGATATCCCTCGAACACATAGTAACCTCCTTGTGCTCTATGTAGACATTGGGCATAGATGGATGAGAGTTCTTGATCTTCTTGGTAAAGCTCTCTTATGTGGTCAAATCCAAGAATTTGGGCACCTAGTTTTGAAAAGAGTGTGTGCCGT
Organism: Phaseolus vulgaris; assembly: GCF_000499845.2. Lineage (NCBI taxonomy): Eukaryota > Viridiplantae > Streptophyta > Magnoliopsida > Fabales > Fabaceae > Phaseolus > Phaseolus vulgaris. The sequence continues at coordinate 23,011,391 of NC_023750.2, forward strand.
CTTGAAAGAGCATCGGCCACTATATTGGTGCTCCCTTTCTTGTATTTGATTACATAAGGAAATTGTTCAAGAAATTCCATCCAGTTAGCATGTCTCTTGTTGAGCTTGTGTTGGCCCTTTAAATATTTTAAAGACTCGTGATCACTATGGATAACAAATTCTTTGGACACAAGGTAGTGTTCCCAAGTCTTTAGGGCTCGCACAAGAGCATAGAGCTCTTTGTCATAGGTGGGGTAGTTGAGGGTGGCACCATGGATTTTTTCACTAAAATAAGCAATGGGGTGTCCACCTTGCAACAAAACCGCACCTATGCCTACCCCTGATGCATCGCACTCTATCTCAAAAGTTTTGGAAAAATTTGGGAGAGATAGGATGGGTGCATTGGTGAGTTGAGCTTTTAGCCTTTGAAAGGCTTGCTCATGCTTTTCATTCCAACAGAAAGCAACATCTTTTTTTACAAGTTCATTCAAAGGAGAAGCTAGGCTAGAAAAATTAGGCACAAACCTTCTATAGAAGCTAGCTAACCCATGAAAACTTCTTACTTCACTTACATTTTGTGGAGTTGGCCACTCGCGGATGGCTTTGATTTTCTCGGGATCTACATGCACCCCCTTTTTGTTTACTATAAAGCCTAAGAAGACTACACTATCTACACAAAAGGTACACTTATCCCTATTGGCAAAAAGACTATTTTTCCTAAGGACTAGAAGAACTTCCCTGAGGTGGCTTAGATGGTCTTCTAGGGTTTTACTATATACTAAGATATCATCAAAGTAAACTACTACATATTTACCTATACAATCCCTTAAGGTATGATTCATAAGCCTCATGAATGTGCTTGGAGCGTTAGTAAGCCCAAAGGGCATCACCAACCACTCATATAATCCAAATTTGGTCTTAAAAGCGGTTTTCCACTCATCACCCTCCTTGATTCGAATTTGGTGATATCCACTTTTAAGGTCAATCTTGGAGAATAGAGTTGACCCATGCAATTCATCAAGCATATCATCAAGCCTCGGGATTGGATGCCTATACTTGATGGTGATGTTGTTGATTGCTCTACAATCACAACACATACGCCATTTTCCATCCTTTTTGGGCACCAACAAGACAGGTACAGCACAAGGGCTTAGGCTCTTTTGAACCCAACCCTTCTCCAACAAGTCTTGAACTTGTGATTCTATCTCCTTTGTTTCCTCGGGGTTGGTTCTATAAGCAGGCCTATTTGGTAGGCTTGCCCCCGGTATAAAGTCAATTTGATGTTCTATCCCCCTAAGAGGAGGAAGCCCAATGGGTCCTTCTTGGGAGAATAGATCTTCAAATTCACTCAAAAGGTTTTCTACTTGAGGAGGTAAAACCATGAGTTCACTACTTGTGGCAGTGCATGTAAGTGCTCCTTTACAAAAGATAAGGCTTGGTTGTTCAACAAGAAGCAAGTTTTCAAAAACATTTTCAAGAGGTTTTTCTTATTGACCAACCTTGTGGGAAGGAACACTCTTCTCCCACGCCTTTCTATCCCTAAGGATTTTCTCTTTTTCTAGCTCTCTTTTTTTTTTTGTTTTCCTCATCCCTCTTTTGTTTCATTTGTATTTGGTCTTTCACCACTTGAGAATGTGGTAAAGGACTAAGTACAAACTTCTTATACTTATGGGTGAAGGAAATCTCGTTAGTGAGACCATCATGCAAGGTTTTCTTATCAAATTGCCATGGTCTCCCTAATAAGATATGGCAAGCTTCCATAGGCACTACTTCACATAAAACTTTGTCTTTGTAGTTCCCTATGGAAAACTTGATTTCCACTTGCTTGTCTACATGTAGTTCCCCATTTTCATTAAGCCATTGAAGTTTGTAAGGTTTTGGGTGGGGAACCACTTGTAGCTTAAGCTTTTCAACCATCCTAGCACTACAACAATTACAACTAGAACCACTATCCACAATGAGAGAGCATATGTTTTCTAAAACATTGCATCTTGTATGAAATATGTTCTCTCTTTGTGTTTCAATGGATGTGCTAGGGTGATTGTTGAGGGTTCTCCTAATCATAAGCAATTCTCCCTCTAGTGGAGCTACCCTCTCATCCTCTCCCCCTTCTTCTCTCTCACTAGGCTCATCCTCGCCACTAGTGTACTCATCTACACCTTTAAGAAACAAAGTCCTTTGGTTTGGACATTGTGCTTGCACATGCCCCCTACCATAGCACTTAAAACATTTAACATCTCTAGCTCGGATGGGTGGGGTTGAGGTTTCTTTGGTGAAGGGCTTGGTAGGCTCTTTTGGTTTTTCCTTGGATGTACTACCCTCCCTTCTAAACTCTTTCTTGGGATAAAAGCTAGAATAGGGGCTCACCTTTTGACTTGAGGTTTTGCGCAAGTTTTGTTGCTCAACTTTAATGCAAAGTTGAACCAAATCATTCAAGTCTTGATAAGGTAAGAGCTCTACTCTATCTCTTATCTCAAGTGATAGGCCACTAAGGAACCTAGCTATGGTGGTTTCCTCCTCTTCTCTAATGGATGCTCTCATCATGTAGAGCTCCATTTTTTGCCTATACTCTTCCACACTCATGTTCTTTTGTTGGAGTCTTTGGAGCTTGTCCATTAACTCCCTATGGTAGTAGGAAGGTATATGTCGACGTCTTAGGGCTCCCCTAAGGTCATTCCAATATGTAATGGAAGGTTCCCTATGAAGACGTCTATCTCTTTCGAGAGAGGTCCACCAATACATGGCATTCCCTTGGAAACTAAGGGTGGCTAAGGGTACTTTTCGTTCCTCACTTACCCTATGGCAAACAAAGAGTTGCTCTACCTTCATCTCCCAATCTAGATATACTTCTACATTTTCCTTTCCATGAAAATGAGGTAGGTCTACTCTTGTTTCCCTTGGCACCTCTTGTTCCCTTTGCCTAGTTCTTCTAGGGGGTGGTTGGTAATAATCATTGATTCTACGGCTTCCCTCCCCTAGAGACTCAATACTTTGAGAATGGGATGCATGAGTTTTTTTTTATTTTTGTGATTTTTGTGATTTCTCTTCTTGAGCTTTAGCCAACTCATTGATTTTGTTCTCATTCTCCAATTGTCTAAAAGATATCAATTGTACCGCTTGGGATACTTCTTTTAAAAGAGTTTTCAAAGATTTTACTTCATTTTCTATAGACTTTGGAGAGTGAGAAGAAGAAGACATGGCTAAAACTTTGTGTATATAGGTGTTTTACTTTGAGAAAGTTTAGGAAAGTTAGAGAAGGTAGTTTTCCAGGTAAGGGAGGTGAGTCACAAAGGACTACTTAAGTACCAAGCCTTTTCCTTGCCAAAAACTATCCCCCAATATCTTCACACAAGACTTTCTCTTAGTGAAACACTTAGAACACAAATAAGTTGAGAAATAAATGCAAGAAAACAATGTAAGCTAACTATGCAACAAAGCTAGTCGGTTTAGCACACAAAATCAAACATGCAAAGCGTAGCTATGAAAGCAAAAGAGAAGCAATTACAAACAAGTAACAATTACTAATCAAGAATGCTATACTATTCGGCCCTAGGTGAGGCTTCTTGGACACTTTGAGCCCTTGAAGACACACTCACCATCTAAAACGTAATTAAAAGAGGTAATTAACAACAAACCAAGTTGCAAAGGAAATAAGAAAACTCCCTTTGTTGTTCCTCCTTTTGGTTAGTGCACTTCTTTGTTGTCTTGATTGTTGATCTCCTAAGTGTTTGTAGTGTTTGTTTCAAGAGAGCTTGTTTCGGCTTTGGCTTTGTCTCCTCCTTAGAATGTTGGCTTTAATTCTCCAATTTCCAGCACCTATTCACAAGGGCTAAACCTTAAACCAAGTCAAATTCCATGCACATAAGCACCAAGGGAGAAGTTAAATTCCAGCACCCAAAAAGAGAGGTCAAGGAACAAAAGCAAGAAACAAATTTAATTGAAAGAAAACAGTACCACCAAAAGGATTTATAATATGACAACTTAGAAAGAGATTCAAGAAATTAAAGCAAACAATTAAAGGTACTCAATAAAAGTTGGCACACAAAAAGAATTCCTAAAGAAAAGCACTAGATTTAGATGACCAAATAAAAAAAAACAGCACCACTGGAAAATGTTGTGGGCCAGAAAACGTGTTTGTTCCCCGATTTATGCTGATCTGTATTTTTGGAATTTGGCTCTGAAATTTGTTATGCAAGATATTCAGGATCTTATCTAAAATCTGGCTTTGGATTCACTCAAAACGGATGCACCATTGTTTTTTAATAAATTTTGCAAAATTGGTGTTCGGTTAGGCCAGCTGGAGCGCTCAAGATTTGCACTCTGATTTTGTAAGATTTATCATTTTTTTTCTGTTGCTTCTTTTGACCTAATTCTTTTTTTTTGTCTTTTCTATAACACTTTAAACTTGCATTTTCCAGAAAATCAGAATTTTCCTATGGGTGGAAATATTTTTCTGGGTTAAAACAGCCAAAACAGAGAAGGTGTAAACAGGGGAATCTGAAAACTGGAAACAAAAACAGCAAGATACCAAAGTTTAGACACAATGGAAATTTGTGAAATAGAATTGTGTATGATCTAAACACAATATGAACTCAAACTAAGAATTAAAAAGGCACCAAAGGAGCAAAGAACAGCAGATTCAAACAATTTAAAGAGACCCAAAAGCAAGAAACAATCAAGCCAATAATAGGACTACTAAGAATTGTTGACAAATATGGATTCACATGACTTGACACAACATTTATAGATTCAGAAAATAATGAAGCAAAATTAAGAAAGCAATAAGGACTCAAATTCCTAAAAGAAAAACAGCCACTCAATGGTGTAAGGAATCCTATCACAAGCTGCACAGAATTTGTTCAAGATCAATTGAACAATTGTGCTTTGGTTGGATCTTCCATAAGCACACCAAGAACAATTTAAAAAGTAAAAAACAGCAAGACAGGTATGGAATTTAAATGACAATATGAAATAAAGAAGAACTGAAAATTTAAAAGACCAAGCTACTCATCTTGAAGAACCAAAAGCTCATGATACCAAATGATGGCATTTTCATGTGTTCTTCTTGAATCAAGGTAGAAAATAAGGTGCGGAAGCAATGGGTGAGATGATCAAGACCCTCCTAGGAGTTGTGTTGGCCTTGTAGGTGCATGATGAGTATGGTGTTTGAGTGGTTCGGCCAGCTCAAGGGGAAAGGTGAAAGGAATTGAAGTTTAGAGCCTAGATTTCTAGGAGAGGTAAAGCTTGTGCACAAAAATGGCAGCATAACCTTACTCAATTAAACTTGCCAAATACAATGAGATAGCCTTCCTATTTATAAGCTATCTTGGACGTAAATGTTAAGCTAAATTCTAAGGAAAAGAAAACCAAAATTAAATCTAAATTCTAAGCCATGTGCCATGTGCAATGACCGGCCACACAACCCTAGATTCTAGAATGTTTCCATCAAAAGTGCTTTCTACACTATCCTATCTACTAAGTACCCCTAATGGGCCTTTATGCAAACATATACAAAGCCTTCTCTCTTCCATCCGTGGCTTCATTTACTTGTGTGTGAGCATGTTTGGCCATTGATCTTGTAAGGGGGCCTAGACGGTCTAGCTCCATGGATAGCCTCCCTCCTTCACGTCCTAGACGCTCACCTTCACGTCCTAGATGCTCACCTTCACGTCCTAGACGCTCACCTTGGTCTTGGTCTTGGTCTAGACGCTCTCCTTGGCTTGTGCCTTGGCTTCCTTGGGTAGGTGGCCTTGGCCCTCCTCCATCAATTTGACTTGTCCCTCAACAAGGAAAGTCTAGCGGTCGGACTAGACTTCCTTAACGAGCTTCGTGACAAGAGCAAAATCCATGAAGCAGCGTGCAAGCTTCGGGCGACAAGAAGATACAACACGAAGGTTCGAGCAAGAAGCTTCGACAAAGGTGATCTCGTCTGGAGAATGCGAAGAAACGCCAGAAAGACGGACGACAAGTTCTCGTCGAACAGGGAAGGAACATTTCGAATTCGAGAAGTAGGAGAAGGGGGAGCATACCACCTAGAATGGCTATCAGGCAAAATTGTACCAAGGATATGGAATGCCACGCCCCTCAAGTTTTATTTCAACTAAACATGAATAAAATTCACGCACTCTTTCCTCGCCCGGCAACACCACCGGTTAGAGAGGTTTTAACGAATTTTCTTCAAACAATGCGCAAACTACAAACCACACACATGGCTCAGCCAGGATGAAGCCTTAACCGGCATACCCTCCTGAGACCCAAACGTGGGTGTTGGCCAGGATGAAGCCTCACACGACATACCCTCCCAATACCCCATATATGGTTCGGCCAGGACGAAGCCTTAACCGGCATACCCTTCTGAAACCCGAACACAAGTGTTGGCCAGGATGAAACCCCAAGTCGTATACCCTCCCAACATTGCACCCATGGTTCGGCCAGGATGTAGCCTTAACCGGCATACCCCCCCTAGCGATTAATTTAACTTGCGCAAATAAATATTCACTATCTAGTTATACTTCAGAGGTCGAGTGGGTTCATTAAATAAGCTCCATCTCAGCTCAGTTCATTATTAACGCACGCTAACCAGGTTCATTAAATTAACCGTCTTAACTCACATTCACACCGACCGAAAGAAAAGACATGTGCAAGTAAAAGATAAATAAAGGCGATCGATTCCATTCATCTAACAAAAGGTGGAGGCCACACCCCGGCCCCAAGGGAACAAAAAGAACAAGCTTAAAAATCTAAAGCCTAAGCCCTAGTCTTCAACATCCAAGATCAGGGTAGGTTGGTCGACCATCGAAGACCTCCATATCTTGGTCAAACTGACCAGAAGGCGGAGGCCCCCCATACAGCACCTCGCCTGACGAACGGCTAGGTCAAAGCTTTGGCCTATTAAGACCATGGTATCCTCATGATCTTTAATACCTCAGCCTCCGCCGCCCCCCTCCCATTACGTTCGGAAGCGACTTCCTCCTCCAGAAGCGTCCCCCTGCGCTTGGCCACCTCCAGCGCCTTCCGCAACAGCACAATCTCCGCTGCCTAGTCGGCATCGGCCTTCTCCACCTCGGCTAATCGAGTCGCGCCCAGCTCAAGCTCTGCGACTTGCGAACTTAGCTTCCTCTCATACTCTGAGTTCGCATCGACGACCTGCTGAAGGTTGTTGAACGCCTCCTGAAGCTGATGCTCGAGGCGCAATAGGTCCTCGATACGCCGCCTATGAGCCTCAGCCCCACGACAGGTCAGTATGAGACCACGACACATCATCTCGACGCCGCCGTCAAGAATGTTGTCCTCGGGAACCGATCCGATCAACTCTTCAAGGTCGGGGGGCAAGTCAAAGTTCATTGCCAGGGTGAAGCACTTGTCACCCCCTAGCAAGGTAAGGGACGCGTCCCCAGTGGCCGCCGCAGGCATGGCAACTGCTGTTGGAATCGGACGATTAAACTCATCCGTTGGCGGCGACCCAGCGCGGGTCACGGTTCGGCTCAGAGGGGGGGTCGGCATCTGGCCAGGATCCCGAACGGTGCAGGCAGTGTTCCCTCCTTCTCTTCCCCTTTTCTTGGGATTCTTGGAAGAACCCGCTCGGGTAGCTTCAGTGGCGGCGGGTCCGATGCCAGCGACAGTCCTCTTTTGGTTCAGCTTGTTCTTAAAGCCCGACAACATATCGACCGCTTGGGGTATGATGTGATTCCACTAGCCATATAGAGAATGATTCTTGACATTCTTAGGAATCACCTTGAGCTGGACATTATTGAGGCACTTTTCTTAGAGTTGGATCATTGTTCTAAGACAAGAACTCACCAAAAACTAGTACCAAATCCCAAACTCATTTGGATGTTCCACATATTGTCAAATTGAACCAAAAGAGATGGAGGAAAGGCAAAAACACTAATTAACAACACAAAACAGTAAGGAACCGAATCAAATTTCTGGAATTGAAGAAGAAAAGATGGAAAAACAACCAAGAACACAAATGAACCATAGCTACACAAAACAAGCTGAAATTGCCGAACCAAAACAACTAGAAAACAAGCTAAGACAAGGAAATTAACAAGAGAGGAAAGGAAAGAGAAGAGAATGCTCATGAAGATGGAAGAATGGTTGGATGATCACGCCACTAGAAGTATGGATGCTCCTAGATGAGTGTGCAAGCCGCCACTTGAGGAAACCATGATCCTTCAAGATAAGACTAGAGAAGAAGGCTCAAAAGCTCTCCAATGCTCACTCCAATTTTGAGTATAGTTTCTTTAGATAAATTCAAATCTGAAAAATACAAGAAGAGCACCTCTATTTATAGCCTAAGGTGCTGAAAAACAAAGCTAAGAGAATTCAAAATTCCCTCCTAAACTTACTCAAAACCGGCGCCTAAACCTATGCACGAGGAAGGTGTGATCCCTTCCTTCACTTTGGCACCTCCTATTCTACTCCTACACCTATCTACTAATACACCCCCCTCCTAAAGCTCCTAACTAAAGCCTAAAAGATGCTATAACAAAAGAGGATTCTAATGTTTCCCTCTAAGCACCTTCAACTAAAGAAATTACAAAAAGAGAAAATAAATGTCCCCTAGCTCCTAAAGCTTTGAACATGCTTCTTGTAATCCTTTGAGGTGGGTTTTGACCTCCATGGGCGTCCTCCATTTGTGCCTCTACCTCTTCTTGATCTTGTTGATTGGCCTCCATGTTCTCTTGAGCTTGATCTCCATCATACTCCCCGAGTTGGAGAGAATTCGACCACGAATTCTGGAGACCTACAGAAAAAGGAGTTAGATCGCTGATATTAAAAGTATGACTACCTAAGAATGTATCAGGCATATCTAACTCATAAGCATTGTCATTAATCCTCTTGAGGATTTGGAAAGGTCCATCCCCTCGAGGCATTAGTTTGGACTTCCTTTGAGTAGGAAAACGATCCTTCCTCAAGTGAAGCCAAACCCAATCGCCCTCATCAAACAACAATGCTTTTCTCCTTTTATTGCCAAGTTCAGCATACTTGCCAACCTTCTTCTCAATTCTCTTCTTGATGTCTTTATGCAAAGTTTTCACAAAAGAAGCCTTTTCATCACCATCTTTGCACAAGACATCTCCAAGAAGGGGAATAGGAAGAAGATCAAGAGGTGTTAGGGGATTAAACCCATAGACCACCTCAAAAGGAGAATGTGAGGTGGTAGAATTTACTACACGATTATATGCAAACTCAACATGGGGTAGTAAATTCTCCCACACTCTAGGATTCCCCGAAATAAAACATCTCAATAGTTGTCCTAAAGTTCTATTCACCACCTCGGTTTGACCATCAGTTTGTGGGTGGCAAGTGGTAGAAAATAAAAGCTTAGTCCCAAGCTTTCCCCACAAGGTCTTCCAAAAGTGACTCAAGAATTTAGGATCTCTATCGGACACTATAGACCTAGGAATCCCATGTAAGCGAACCACTTCTTGGAAGAAGAGGTTTGCAATGTGGCATGCATCATCCACTTTGTGGCAAGGAATAAAGTGAGCCATCTTTGAAAAACGATCCACTACCACAAAAATGGAGTCCTTTCCCTTTGATGTCTTGGGTAAGCCTAAGATGAAATCCATAGATATATCTACCCAAGGCATTGAAGGGATAGGAAGAGGAGTATATAGACCATGGGGATGCATTTTAGACTTAGCTTTGCGGCAAGCTATGCATTTATCACACAAACTATGAACATGTTTATGCATATGTGGCCAAAAGAAATGTTCATGCAACACATCCAAAGTTTTAGCAACCCCAAAATGTCCCATTAAACCCCCCTCATGAGCTTCTCTAACAAGAGATAATCTAATAGAGCATTGAGGAACACAAAGACGTTTTCCTTTAAAAAGAAAGCCATCTTGAATAAAAAAATCTTTGTGTCCTCCCTTAAGACACTCTTGATAGATGAGAGAAAAATCAAGGTCATCATGATAAAGTTCCTTAATGTGATCAAAACCAAGATATTGAGAGGTTAAAAGATTTAGCAAGGTGTATCTTCTAGAAAGAGCATCCGCCACAATATTTATTTTGCCTTGCTTGTGTTTGATCACATAAGGAAATTGCTCAAGGAATTCCACCCACTTAGCATGTCTCTTGTTAAGTTTGTTTTGGCTTTTCAAATATTTAAGAGATTCATGATCACTATGTATCACAAACTCTTTGGGAAAAAGATAATGTTGCCAAGTAAACAAAGCCCTAACAAGTGCATATAATTCCTTATCATAGGTGGAATAATTGAGATGACTTCCCTTCAATTTCTCACTAAAATAGGCTATGGGGTGGCCCTCTTGAAGGAGAACAGCCCCAATACCTATGCTTGAAGCATCACACTCAATCTCAAATGTCTTAGTGAAATTAGGAAGGGCCAAGATGGGAGCATTAGTCAATTTTTCTTTCAAAGTGTCAAAAGCATTTTGTTGTGTTTTTCCCCAATGAAAGACCACATCCTTTTTCACTATGTTATTGAGTGGTGCGGCAATGGTACCAAAGTTTGGGACAAATCTTCTATAGAAAGAAGCAAGTCCATGAAAACTTCGGACCTCATTCAAAGATTTCGGTGTAGGCCAATTTTGAATGGCCACCACCTTTGTTTTGTCCACATGGACCCCTTTCCAACTCACAACAAACCCTAGGAATTCTATATGATCAAGAGCAAACATACATTTAGCAAGGTTAGCATACAAATGTTCCTTCCTAAGGGTTTCTAAAACTTGCCTAACATGCAACCTATGGTCATTCAAAGATAAGCTATAAATGAGAATGTCATCAAAGTAAACAATAACAAACTTACCAATGAAAGGTCTAAGAACATGATGCATGAGGCGCATGAAAGTACTTGGTGCATTAGTTAGGCCAAAAGGCATGACTAACCACTCATATAAACCAAAGTTGGTCTTAAAAGCCGTCTTCCATTCATCACCCGGTTTGATACGGATTTGATTGTAGCCGCTTTTAAGATCAATCTTTGAAAAGATTTTTGAACCATGTAATTCATCCAAAAAATCATCTAGTCTAGGTATGGGATGCCTATACTTAATTGTTATGTTATTGATGGCCCTACAATCCGAACACATTCGCCATGTGCCATCCTTTTTTGGCACTAAGATGATAGGCATAGCACAAGGACTCATGCTATCTTGCACCCACCCTTTCTCAATCAAAGCCTCAACTTGTTGGCGAATTTCCTTGGTTTCACTTGGATTGGTCCTATATGCTGGACGGTTTGGTAAAGAAGAGCCCGGTATCAAATCAATTTGGTGCTCAATCCCTCTCAAAGGTGGAAGTCCATTTGGAGGATCTTGAAACACATCTTGGAACTCTTCTACCAAATTTTCCAAGCAATGAGGACTGTCAACAAGTGAATCTACTCTAAGAGTTCTAGGGATGGCTAAAAAAAAAGGATGATGAGCCACTATTTCCCTTTCAATGTCACGCCTAGACACAAGGAGTGTAGGCTTAGAACTCTTATCTTTTTTATCTTTTTATCTTTTTCACTCTCCCTCTTTTTCTTCATGATAACTTGGTCCTCGTGGACTTCTCTTGGAGAGAGAGATTTTAAAGTAACCTTGTGACCATGGAATTTAAAAGATAGTTTGTTGGTAAAGCCATCATGTAAAACTTTTCTATCAAATTGCCAAGGCCTTCCCAAAAGAACATGAGTGGCTTCCATGGGCACAACATCACATAATACCTCATCTTTGTATTTTCCAATGGAGAAATGGATGAGGACTTGTTTATTGACAATTATTTCTCCTACTTCACTAAGCCATTGTAATTTGTAGGGCTTTGTGATCCTGCCTGTTGACCAGAACGTTGGAACTTGCCTCGTCAATGGATCGACGTGCGCACCGCTTCAACCTCCGTCCTTCGTCACGATCCACCTCAAGAACCTGCAAAAGAACAGAGCGGCGCCGCTGCGGCCGATCGCACTCCAACGCCCAAGTCAGTGACTGAACCACCAAATACTTCAAGAGTAACACTCAAGAACTCTCAAGGAACCGTGAACCAGTTCTCTCTCTCTCACAGTATGCTCAAGAACTCGCAAGCGTAAAGAATACAATCTGAACGTGCGTACCTCAGAAGTTCGTTGGGAAACCCTTATATACCTGGTCACTTTCTCTCTCCTGGCAGTTACGCACCTGGACACGTGGCTCGCATCCAGTCGTACACGTGCCATCATCTGGAGCCTCATTGACTTGGGCGCTGCTTCTGACTCTCTTTTGGCTAAGTTACTTATGCATGGTACTGCCAAGTGCATAGCTAACTTGGAGCGCGATCTCTACTGGGATTGGCGAGCTAGGGTGCCTTCGTACACCATCCCTGTGGTCTCGCCGGCCGCCTTCATAATCTGCACCACCTTCATCTTCGGCGATGTGTTTGCTCCGGCGATCTCTAATCACTTGGTCGCCTGAGTTTACATCTGGCGACTTCATCTTTGACCCGGTGATCGCCGGTTCTGGTATGCTGGAGATCGGAGCACGCCAACTTCATAACTGGCGACTACACGAGCCCCCCGACTTCCTTCCCTTCTGCCAACCTGGCGTCTTGTCAACACGCCTATACTGTAGCTTGATGCCACGTCATCACTTCCGACTACCAGGGCGGTACACAAGCCCCCCAGTCTTAAGCGAAGACTTGTCCAGCGAAAAGACTAAAGGAGTCACGTCAATACCGATCTACGTGGCACTGGCGCAGAATTCCAAGCGGTTGTACTTTCTGCTTCTCTGACGCTCCACCAAACACTCCTCCCATCGTTCGACACGTGGCTTCATCAACGGTTACCTTCAGTTAACGTTTGCGCTTCCCAAACCCATTTCGAAAAACCCTTAAACCCATTTCGCTCCACTGTTCCATCACTTTCTTCGTATTCTCAGACACTCTAACTCTCTTCTGCAAAAAAGCTCTCAACGTTCTTCAACCTCCTGAATCACCAACCTCCTCCATCATCCTTCCGATCATAAAAAGGTACTTCCTTTCCTCCTTCTGCTGGTTTTTCCTGCATTTTAACCGATTCGCATCATCCTTTAACTATCTGGTGCATACGTTGTGGGTTGTTTTTTCTATTTCTCCTTTTTCGTAACTTAGGGCTTCGTCTTCGTGACAACGAACCTTCGTTCGTTCGTTTTTTCACCCTTCGTTCATGTTCGAGTCAGCCTCTGCGAGTCCTGATCACCTTTTCTTTTCTTCTTCCTTTGCAGCTTCCGCAATGACTCGCTCAAAGATCACCCCAAATCCTCCTCCTTCGTCACGAAACCCCTCCTCACAAGCACACAACCCACCGCGAGCACCCAGGAGATCGCCTGTGGGTATATTGCTAGGAGGTCGATCCTCTCTATCTTCCAGCAATCCTACAAAGACTGGAAGGGCAAGTTTGTCCAGGTGCGCCCCAATGACAAGGACGCTTCCCTGCTCGACGGTTTCCCCTTGTATTGGGTAAACAAGGGGAACAAAGAGTCCAAAAGCAGCTTCAGGAGGCCAAGAAGTCCTGATAGCATGGGTGCCTTGGACAGGGACCTATGCTTCTTCTGGAAGAGTGTGGCAGATGCCAACATTACCTTCCTCACCACCACACTCATCTGCTTCGAGTTCTTCGAAGATCAACTCGAAATTCGCATAGGTTAGAACTTACTTCAACGTCTAAGTCTTTATTTTAACATTTCCTCTGTTAACTGTTTCTGGGCGTCTTGTGCGTTGTGCACAAGACTTTGGTTTTATCTTCTGCACCACTGATCTGCCTTCTGTTGCATACTGACTTATGCGTTTATTCTCTTCTCTGAACTAACCCATGTATCTTTGTATTATGCAGATCGTATGTTGGGCCAAGGCAAACTCGCTGAACTGAGGGCACTCGCCCGAGCCCACGAGTTGGCATCAGGTTCCCAAACCGTGCCAAACTCAGTGGTGGAGATCGCCGCCGCACAGGGCAGATCGCCACCCAAAGGCTCAACTCTTCCCGAGGCCCAACCCGCCAACCAGCGCAAGAAGCTTGTCCTTAGGAAACCCAAAAGGAAAGCCCCCCAAGTAGTCCACGAGGAGGAAGAAGAGGACGACGAGGTGACTGAAGATGGTCTCGTCACTAAGAGGAAGAGGGTGGCGCCTTCTTCACCATCAGCTCCACCTCCACTTCCTACATCAACACCGCCATCCACACCAGCTCCACCTCCAACATTGCCTCCTCCACCAGCTCCTGCCTCGCCAGTCCAAGCAATCCCGTTGGCATCTGCGCCCCCAGTGGTTGAGGCCGCCGAAGCCAATTTCATGGAGAACCCCCCGAGCGCCTCCACGCCGTATGTATCAGCTGGAGGGGGTCCTCCTTCAAATGCTTCAACTGCAAACGTTGCACCAGTCGGGGATGAAGGTGCCCACCACTCTCCAATTCTTATTACTGAATCCCCGACGTCGCCGCCACGCCAAGAAGCACCCGCTGAGCAACCCACTCAAGAAGGTGGCGGCGAAAACCAACAACAAGCCCACCCGGTGGCTCCACAAGCAAACCTCTCTGTTGAGGTCAAGAGGATGTGGGAGCCTTTTTCTGCCAAACTGAAGATGATGGCGGAGGACTTCCCCACCATCATCTCTAAAGCTGTGGAGAGCTCTACCAGGAAGCTCCAAGATGACCTCTTCGCACTCCGAACTGAGAACAACACTATAAGGATTGAGGCGGAGAGGTTATCCTGCAGTCTTACACTCGCCGAGATTGAACACTCGCGAGTAGAAGACGCCATGAGCACCGAGCTCCGGGTGGCGCGCAAGGAGGCCACCGATCTACGCCATAAGGTGCAGCTTTTGGCTCAAGAGAAAATCGAGCTGGAGAGCAAGATTGTACCTTATCGCGTCAAAGTGGCTGACCTGGAGGCCTTGATCAAAACTGACGCCGCCAAGGTAAAGAAACTCGAACAAAGGTCAGCCGATCGGGAGGTCTTCCTGGGAAAGGTGGAGAAGGAGAGGGACGACGCCATGGCTGAGCTTGCCGAAGCCAACAAAGAAAAAGGGAAGCTCACCGCTGAACTGGGCCAGGTGCAGGCAGAATCCAAGAAGGTTACTGAAGACCTTCTTCAAGCTCAAGAAGCAGCTGAAGAACTGAAGAAGCAAACTGAAGAGCTGAAGAAGCAAGCTGAAGAGCTGAAGCAGTAGAATGAGGGGCAAAAGAAACAAATCGAAGATCTTGAGCTGAGCTCTGCCCAAATTCTTGCTGCTGGATTCGAGGCCGCCCGGGAACAGTTCGCCTGCTTGTTCCCCGATCTAGATCTCACCATGGTGTCGCTTAACAACGAGGTGGTGGATGGGAAGGTTGTTCCTGCTGAAGACTAATTGATTTCCTCCCTCCACTACCTTTATGCTTTCTCCCTTACCCAATCTGCTTGTAATAATCTTTCTATTTTCCTGTACACATGCCTTGAACTGATATTTACTTAATGATAAAGTCCCTGTATTTCTCTTGTAACTTCTTTGGCTGCTTTAACTCTTCTTGCACAATTTACTTCAAAGAAATAACTTAGCGATTTCGTAAGCGCGATTTATACACTTAACTGCTTCGAACCACTGACTTTCGAATAACAATCACTCTAACAACTTGTAATCTTAAGGCAATGAACCTTAACGTAAAATCAGCTCTTCACATAACAAATTTCAACTCAACCAAAGGCTTAGGACACAACTCACCCGATCTGCCTTATCGAAACATGTCTTTGACTTTCTTGCCATAGCTTGAATTTCTCCTGGTCGCCAAAAACTCTTTGCGATACTAGCTTCTTCCTGGCTTCATAACTTGGCCATTGTTCCTTCATCTGGGGGTAGAGGCGCCTTTCGGATCCTTCTCTACCTCTCTGATCTTCAGAACAAGAGACCGGGTGGCTAGGCGTTCTCTCCGAACCTGCCTTAGCCACCTAACAAACTTCTTCCACCCTCTACACCATACCTGAACTCGTTCGAGACGAGAAGGATTTTATCTTGCCTGAACTTGCTCATTGGCGAGAAAGCCTTTAACTCGCCTGAACTCGCTCATTGGCGAGAAGGTCTTTAACTCGTGCCTCTACATTGCCCCAGGGGTTACATCTCCTCTCCCCCAGAAACACTGAGGACTTTTCGCTGGTGCCTCTACATTGCCCCAGGGGTTACATCTTCTCGCCCCCAGAAACACTGAGGACTTTTCACTGGTGCCTCTACATTGCCCCAGGGGTTACATCTTCTCGCCCCCAGAAACACTGAGGACTTTTCACTCTTCCTCGCCTGCACTCGCTCGACGGCGAGGAGGTCTTTATCTTGCCTCAGAACGCGCGAGGGCGTTGAGGTCTTTTAACTGGTGCCTCCGATCGCCGAAAGACGATGAGGACTTTAACTTTAACTGATGCCTCCGATCGCCGAAAGACGATGAGGACTTTAACTTTAACTGATGCCTCCGATCGCCGAAAGACGATGAGGACTTTAAACTTTAACTGGTGCCTCCGATCGCCGAAAGACGATGAGGACTTAAAACATTTTAGAAAGCACGCGATATATCTTTAACTTGCCTTAAATCACATATAATTGACAAGGTCTTTCTTCAAAACTTTCGGAAAACGACAAGCATGCAATCTAAAACAACTTTAAGCTTCGAAAACTCTTCTTTATTGGGTGGCCTCATTAAAAACCCTCCTTAGGGAAAAAAGAGTGCCCCCTTCAAACTGTTTTAACAGAGACATTGTAATATAACTTCGTGTTTGTCTTTACTTACAAAGCTCTTTTAACTGTAATATAACTTGAGGTGCGTGGCGTTCCAAGTGCGAGGAATCGCCCCTCCTTCCAATGTCTCTAAGCGGTAGGCGCCGTTCCCGAGCGCCTCGGTTATTCTGAACGGTCCCGTCCACTTGGGCGACAGTTTATTCTCCATCTCGTACTGGTGGGCTTTCCTCATCACGAGGTCGCCTTCTCTGAACTGTCTCGGCATCACCTTCGAGTTATATCTTCGTTCAACCCTTCTCTTCACCGCCTCAGCTTTCAATCTCGCCTCTTCCCTGACCTCATCCAGTAGATCCAGGTTCAACCTTCTCTCCTCATTCGAGTCTTCCTCTACGAAGTTCTGGAATCTCGGCGAGCTCTCCTGGATCTCCACTGGAATCATTGCGTCGCATCCATAGACCAGGCTGAACGGGGTCTCATGGGTTCCTGACTGCTCAGTGGTATGGTACGCCCAAACTATACGAGGTACCTCCTCAGCCCAGCTTCCTTTGGCTTTCTCTAGCCTCCTCTTCAAACCTCTCAGCAACACCCGATTGGCTGACTCTACCTGGCCATTGGTCTGAGGGTGCTCGACGGATGCAAACACTTGTTGAATTCCCACCCCTTCGCACAGCTTCTTCAACAGGTGACTTGCAAATTGAGTCCCATTGTCCGACACCAGGCGCTTGGGCACACCAAACCGGCACACAATGTTCTTCCACACGAAACCTTCGATCTTGTGTGCGGTGATCTGGGCCACTGGTTCTGCTTCGATCCACTTGGTGAAATATTCAATCGCCACCACCAAGTACTTCATCTGCCTGATCGCCAGCGGGAATGGTCCCAGGATGTCGATTCCCCAAGAATGAAACGACCAAGGGCTGTAAATCGACTTCAACTCCTCGGGAGGCGCCTTGTGCCAATCGGCGTGCTGTTGGCATTGTTTGCAACACTGTGCATACCTCTTGCAATCTTCTCTCATCGTTGGCCAGTAGTAACCTACACGGAGAGTCCTTGCGACCAGAGCTCGACCCCCGACGTGGCTTCCGCATATCCCTTCGTGGAGCTCTCTCATAATTCTCGTGCACTTCTCGCCATGCACACACACCAGGAGTGGGTGAGTGAACCCAAACCTGTATAGATCGCCATCAATCATTGTGTACTTGCTAGAATTCTTCTTTATCTTCCTAGCCTTTGTCGGGTCCAGCGGGAGAAGGCCATCTGCCAGGCACCGCTTGTACTGTGTTATCCAGGTGTCTGCCTCCTGGGTAGCGCAGACCTGCGTCATGTTCACCCTCTCTCCTCGACATGCTCTAATTCTCGGCGATCTCAATGTTTCTTGCGTCAAAGACCTGTGACTTCTTGCCACTTTTTCCGTCGACCTGCTTATCTGAAGAACCAGGTGATCTGCCACAAATGCTCTCGGCGTCTTCAGAGTTTCTTGAATCATCGTCCTCTGCCTACCCCCCTTGCCTGAACTGGCGAGCTTAGCTAGCAAGTCAGCTCGGGCATTCTGCTCTCTGGGCACGTGCACCACTTCAAAGGAGGCAAAGGAACTCTTCAATTCCTGCACATACTCCAGGTAAGCCGCCATTTGTGGATCTTTAGCCTGGAACTCGCCTGTTACTTGCCCCGTGACTAGCAGCGAGTCACTCTTAGCCATCAACACCCTCGCTCCCATCTCTTTTGCCAGCAAGATCCCGGCGATCAACGCCTCATATTCTGCTTGATTGTTGCTGGCTTTGAAGGCAAACCTCAAAGATTGTTCGATCAGCACGTCGTTGGGTCCCTCCAAGATGACTCCAGCACCGCTACCCTGCTGGTTCGACGATCCATCCACCGAAAGCACCCAACGGAAATCGTCCCCTTCAACTCGTGTCGCCTCAGATGAGAGCTCGACCACGAAATCTGCGAAGATTTGCCCCTTGATCGGGCCTCGGGGCTCATACTTAATGTCAAACTCTGACAGCTCTACTGCCCACTTCACCATCCTTCCCGCAACGTCGGGCTTCTTCAAGACCTTCTGGATGGGCAGGTCAGTCATCACCAGTATCGTGAAGCTATGGAAGTAGTGGCGCAACCTCCTCGCCGAAAATACCACAGCCAGCGCAGCCTTCTCCAGGGCCTGATATCTCGTTTCGGGGCCCTGCAGCACCTTACTAACAAAATAAATAGGCTTTTGAGCCTGATCTTGATCCTGGGCGAGCACCGCACTCACCGCCCTCTCAGTTACAGCAAAATACAACTTGAGAGGGATTCCCACCAGCGGTTTACACAAAACCGGCGGGCTCGCCAGATACTCCTTCAGCTTGACGAAAGCTTCCTCGCACTCCTTCGTCCAAGCAAACTTGTTATTGCGCCTTAAGCACTGGAAATAGGGATGGCCCTTCTCTCCGCTAGCTGACACGAAGCGAGACAGGGCTGCCATCCGACCTGTTAATTGTTGCACTTCCTTCACAGTGGCCGGGCTCCTCATCGCCGAGATGGCGGCGCACTTGTCCGGGTTGGCCTCTATTCCTCTTTCAGTTAAGAGGAAACCCAAAAACTTTCCACCCTCCACGCCAAAGATGCATTTCTCTGGATTCAACTTCAACTTAAACTTGGCGATCGTCGTGAACAATTCCTCCAAGTCTGCAACGTGTTTGCTTTTTTCTGGCGAGGTCACCACCATGTCATCGACGTACGCTTGCACATTCCTTCCCAGCATCGGTGCAGGTACTCGATCCATCAACCTCTGGTACGTGGCCCCCGCGTTCTTCAGCCCAAACGGCATCACCTTGTAGCAGTAGCACGATCTCTCGGTCATGAATGCAGTCTTCTCTTCATCCATGGGATGCATCTTGATCTGGTTATACCCCGAGAAGGCATCCAGGAAGCTCAACAACTTACACCCTGCAGCACTATCCACCAGGGCGTCTATACTTGGTAAAGGATATGAATCCTTTGGGCAGGCCTTATTCAGATCAGTGAAATCGACGCACATGCGCCATTTCCCATTACTCTTCTTTACCAGCACGACATTTGCCAGCCATTCAGGGTACTGGACTTCCCTGATGTGGCCTGCAGCGAGGAGTTTCTGTGTTTCGTCCCTAATCGCCTGCCTCCTCTCCTCGTTGAACTTTCTTCTCCTTTGTCGCACCGGTCTCACCAAGTTGTCCATCGCCAGATGATGGCACAAGAAGTCGGGATCGATCCCGGGCATGTCCGAAGCGGACCATGCAAATGCATCCAGATGCCGCTCTATCACCTTAGCAAACAGGTCCTGGAGCTCGACCTCCAGGGATCTTCCTAGCTTGAGGATCTTTCCCCCGATCTCTCTCTCGAGCCACTGCTCGACGGGTTTTGGCCTGGTCTCTCTGGCGATCACTGCCCTGGCGATTCCCAGCTCTCTCGCTTCCTCAGGGCGATTCCTCACCTCTTCTTCCTCCAGACCGGCAGTCCCCTCCCCCAGCTCAGCATCCACCATCTCCACGTCTCTTCCGGCGGTCTCTTCTACTACCGTCGATCTGGGCTTCACACCAGGAGGCGGGGTGGTGGTCACGTAACTCACCGATCTCTTGTTCTTCATGCTATTCTCATAGCACCTCTTCGCTTCTTTCTAATCGGATTTGATGGTGATCACCACCCCCTCCATAGACGGCAGCTTCACCTTCATGTGCCGGGTCGACGGTGTAGCGCCTATCCTGTTGAACGTGGGCCTTCCCAACAAGATGTTGTATGCTGAAGGAGCGCTTACAACAAGGTATTTGATTTTCTCCGTTCTCGAACCCGCCTCATCTGTAAACGTAGTCCTCAGCTCTATGTACCCCCTGACCTCCACCTGGTCACCAGCGAAACCATACAAACACCCTCCATAGGGCCTCAGCTGGTCAAGGGGCAGCTCCAACTGCGTGAAAGTCGGCCATAACATTACGTCTGCCGAGCTTCCTTGGTCCACCAGAACCCTGTGGACCTTTCTCCCTGCTGTGATCAACGAGATGACTATGGGATCGTTGTCATGAGGCACAATGTCCCGAAGATCTTGCTTGGTGAATGTAATGTCCACTTCCGGTGAGTGGTCTTCAAACATATCCACCGTCATCACTGATCTCGCATACCTCTTCCTCTGCGATGCGGTGCATCCACTACCCGAGAAACCGCCTGCAATGGTTTGGATTTCCCCGTGTGTAGGCATCTCGTGCTGCTGAGCCTCAGCACCTGCTGGTTGGGAGCTCGACGCACCCCCCGTCCTTCTATCCAGCAAATAGTCATTTAGGAACCCGCTCTTAACCAGATCGTCGAGCTGGTATCCTAAAGCCAAGCACGAATCCACGGTGTGGCCAAAGCCTTGGTGAAACTCACACCAGGCGTCTGGCTTTGGTCCCAGCACCTTGTCGCCCACCTTCTCGGGCGCTTTCAACCTAGCAGATATGTTGGGAATGGCGATCAGGTCCGCGAGTCCCATGACAAACTTGTGCTTAGGCGGGCGATTGTATTCCCGGCGTGCTGGTTGCGGGCGTCCTTGGCTCCTGCCCTTGTTCTTCCTTGGATCATAAGGATGGCGAGTCCTCTGATCCCTTCTGGCCGCCGTTGTCTCCAGCACCCTCTGTGGCTGGATTCTGGTCTGGGCGCGTGGCCTAGCGGGAGCCACGCTTCCTCTCTTCTCGGCGACTTCACTCTCGTCGGCGATGTGGGCCACCGCAAGTCGCCTAACCTCAGCAAACGTGGCGGGGTGAGCCCTGATCAATGCTTCGCAAAATGGTCCCGGCAGCACGCCCTTCTTAAATGCGTAGACCAGCATTTCTTCATCTTTGGCCGGCGACCTGACCATCTGCGCCCCAAAGCGATTCAGGTAGTCCCTGAGGGACTCTCCCTGATACTGCCTTATATCAAACAAATCGTAAGACACCCTGGGCGGTGCCTTATTCACGAAGTACTGCTCGACGAAAATCTTAGAAAACTGTTGGAAGTTGGTTATGTGACCGTTAGGCAGGCTCACGAACCATTCCAACGTCGTTCCCTGGAGTGTGCTCACGAACATCTTGCACTATACGGCGTCTGATCCTCCTGACAGCATCATCTGCGTATGGAACGTGGTGAGATGAGCTTCAAGATCCTCCACGCCGGTGAAAACAGCCTTAACAGGAACCACACTCGCAAGAATAGGCGTGTCAGTAATCGCCTGAGCGAAAGGCATGGGGAAAACACGAGGTGGCGTTGACGGCGCGACCTCTTCAGCAATAGGACGCCCTTGCTGCTCCTGAAGAGCTTGACGCAGCTCCTCAGTCACTTTGCTAAGCTCATCATTCCTGGCCCGAGAGGCGACCAGGTCCTCATGCATTCTCGCCTGTTCTATACGCGAGGCTTCCACAGTTGCCTGCAACGAGCGCATAATCTCTACCATCTGCGCCATGGTCATGGCGGCGCCTTCAGCAGCAACGGGCGCAACTGGACTTGAACGGTTGCTTCTCATTTTTCTCATGAAAACTCAGCAAATCACAGAGAGTAACGAACAACACTTCCTTCAGCGACGATCGACTCAGCGATCAATCGGTCAAAACCGCGCGAAACTCCGCAAGAAAACTCAAGAACACAGCGAACCTCCACAGAAACCTGCAACTCCACCAGAAACCACCGCTTCTCCCACGACAAACCAAACGAGCCAAAGAACTCAAATCTCACCGAACAAATCTTGCGTAAACAGCAAAAAACTTCACTTCACCGAAAAACAACCCAAACGAACAGTGGAAAACGCGAAATCACCGAACAAATCTCAAACGAACAGCGAACAATGGTTGCACCAGCACACAACCACGCAGAAAACTACGAAAACCTCCAAGAACTCACGCTGTGGATGGGAACAGGTTTTACACGGCCCCACGGTGGGCGCCTGATGATCCTGCCTGTTGACCAGAACGTTGGAACTTGCCTCGTCAATGGATCGACGTGCGCACCGCTTCAACCTCCGTCCTTCGTCACGATCCACCTCAAGAACCTGCAAAAGAACAGAGCGGCGCCGCTGCGGCCGATCGCACTCCAACGCCCAAGTCAGTGACTGAACCACCAAATACTTCAAGAGTAACACTCAAGAACTCTCAAGGAACCGTGAACCAGTTCTCTCTCTCTCACGGTATGCTCAAGAACTCGCAAGCGTAAAGAATACAATCTGAACGTGCGTACCTCAGAAGTTCGTTGGGAAACCCTTATATACCTGGTCACTTTCTCTCTCCTGGCAGTTACGCACCTGGACACGTGGCTCGCATCCAGTCGTACACGTGCCATCATCTGGAGCCTCATTGACTTGGGCGCTGCTTCTGACTCTCTTTTGGCTAAGTTACTTATGCATGGTACTGCCCAGTGCATAGCTAACTTGGAGCGCGATCTCTACTGGGATTGGCGAGCTAGGGTGCCTTCGTACACCATCCCTGTGGTCTCGCCGGCCGCCTTCATAATCTGCACCACCTTCATCTTCGGCGATGTGTTTGCTCCGGCGATCTCTAATCACTTGGTCGCCTGAGTTTACATCTGGCGACTTCATCTTTGACCCGGTGATCGCCAGTTCTGGTATGCTGGAGATCGGAGCACGCCAACTTCATAACTGGCGACTACACGAGCCCCCCGACTTCCTTCCCTTCTGCCAACCTGGCGTCTTGTCAACACGCCTATACTGTAGCTTGATGCCACGTCATCACTTCCGACTACCAGGGCGGTACACTTTGTAGGAGAGATAGTAGGGAATCCAAGCTTATCTACTACTCTTGTACTAGCCACATTTGCACAACTACCCCCACCCACTATCAAGGAACAAATGTTGTTTTGAATAAGACATCTTGTATGGAAAATATTTTCCCTTTGACTTTCATCAAAAGGTTGTGAAACTTGTCCAAGAAGTCTTCTCACAACTAACAAGTCCCCTTCAAGTGGACATTCGCTCTCTTCCTCACTAGATGCATGAGAATGCAATGAATGCTTAGGAGAATCCGAATCATGCTCACTAACTACAATGCCCTCATGCATGTACATACTTCGTTTGGAAGGACAATTTGCAGCTATATGACCATAACCCATACATTTAAAGCATTTAGTATTGGATGTTCTAGTGGGAGACTTAGGTCTAGAAGTAGATGGCTTAGTTTCCTTGGGTTTGAAAGAAGAATCTTTGGAAGGATGTTTAGAAAAATAATTTTTGTTTCTCCAAGACTTAGAGTAGTATCCATCATTGGAAGCATTTTTGAAAGAGTTTTTCTTAGCAAGTTGGGCTTCCACCTTCATTGCAAGATGAACTAAAGAGCCCAATGATGAATACTCTTGTAACTCAACATTGTCTTGAATATCCTTCCTAAGACCACTCACAAACCTAGCAATCATAGCTTCCTCACTTTCTTCTAATTCAATTTTAAGCACAAGCGTCTCAAGCTCCTTATAATATTCATCCACATTTAGCGTGCCTTGTTGAAACCGTTGGAGTCTCAACATGAGGTCTTTCCTAAAATGTGGGGGCACAAACCTAGCGCGCATATGATCCTTTAAAGAGTTCCAAGAGTCCACGGGAGGACCCTTGTGATAGATAATGTCCTTTACAATTCCATGCCACCATTTCATGGCATAATCACTAAACTCTAGGGTGGCTAGCTTAAGCTTATGCTCATCTTGGATCTCAAATATTTGTTCACACTTAGCCTCCCAATCTAAATATACATTAGGATCACTAGAGCCATTAAAACTGGGTAGCTTAACTGAAGGAAGCCTAGACTTTGCATCATGATAGAAGCCATTGCCGTAGTGAGTTCTTTCCCCTTGGTGATGATGTCTTTGTCCATGGACTTGGGGTGGAGGTCTCCTTCTCCTATGCTCATCTTCACGACCAAAATCATTGGAAGAAGCTCTTGTGGAAGGTCTATGATGCTCATCATGAATTGAAGGAGATGGTCTAGCTTGTTGCACCTCATCTTTTGCAATTTCTCCTCCAACCGTCTAATGGTTCTTTGAGCTTCATGTAATTCACCAAGGATTGAAGCTTTGGAAGGAGAATTCTGCTTGTATGATGCATCACTTGAAAATCCAGCCATTTTGGAAATAAAAAAAACAGCAAACACACGAAAACAGCAAACAAGTTAAGAAACAAAAATTAGCAAAAACAGTGAGTGTTTTAAGCCAAAGTGCCGAAGTGAAATTGAGGCAGAAAAATAGGTCACTCTCAAAGAAATAATGTCCTTGCACCAATCTGATCTTGAGGCCTTGGAATCCTCAAATGAAAGATGTCAAAGCAAGCACACCAATCTCAAAAGCAACCACCATAAAACCAATGAAACAATAAAGACAAACAAGAAAAGGTATAAGCAAGGAAAGGTAATTGCAAAAGGAAAACTATATGTAAGACAAACTCAAAGAGTAAGAATGAAAGACAATCAAGAAAATAAAGAACTCAATGAGAAAAGTAGGCACACAAAAGAATACTTAAGGAAAAGCACTAGAGTAGATGAAGAAAACAAAAATTTAGCTACTGGAAAAAAAAAATTTAATGCAAACTGTGCTTGATATTCACTGATTTAACTGGAATGATGTAGAGCGAACTGGATTATGAAATTTAAACCACAGAAACTTCAAGATGTTAACTCAATAATGGCACTGGAATCAATTAAAAACAGTAAGCCAATTAATTGAGATAAATTTTTTAAAATCGCTGCCAGATTACCGTATTCTTTTCGGCAGAATTGTACACTTTTTTTTATTTTATTTATCAATTTTTGTGTACTTTGAATTTTTGAATGATTCTTTTTTCTACTCTTTTCTAACACTTTGAATATCACAAATCCAGAATTTCAGAATTTTCCAGTGAGTAAATCAATTGCAATAAGGAAAAACAGTAAGCACTTTTTTTCAGAAACAGAGGAATCCTAATAGGAATAAAAAACAGAATTATGAACTAGCAAAGACATAATGGAAAATGATGTATTGGAACTTGTATAGGTCTAGAATACAAGTATGAACTCAATTCTAAAAAGAAAAATGCACAAAGGATCAATATCAATTCAGAAAATTATATGACACTAAAGCAAGAAACAATCAAAAACAATAAAAGTACTACTAGAAGTAATGACAATTATGGAATAACATGACTAAGACAAAACTTGACATGATTACAAAATTAAAAGACATATGACAAAAAGTAACAACAAGTGAAAGGAAGCTTAAGGTAAACTCTAGGAAGGAGAATGTCATTCCAAAAGAGCAACCATACTCATATGAATAATGAGTGCCAAAAACCTTTTCACAAGCACTTGGTGTAACAAAAGAAAAACAGCAAGAAAACTCAATTAATACCTAAAACAGAAACTTAAATTGCAAGAAAAAATTAAAGAGCTCTTGAAATTAAAGTGCACACAACTCAACAATTAAACAAGAAGAACCTAAGACTCATGATACCACATGATGTGATTCCACTAGCCATATAGAGAATGATTCTTGACATTCTTAGGAATCACCTTGAGCTGGACATTATTGAGACACTTTTCTTAGAGTTGGATCATTGTTCTAAGACAAGAACTCACCAAAAACTAGTACCAAATCCCAAACTCATTTGGATGTTCCACATATTGTCAAATTGAACCAAAAGAGATGGAGGAAAGGAAAAAACACTAATTAACAACACAAAACAGTAAGGAACCGAATCAAATTGCTGGAATTGAAGAAGAAAAGATGAAAAACAGCCAAGAACACAAATGAACCATAGCTACACAAAACAAGCTGAAATTGCCGAACCAAAACAACTAGAAAACAAGCTAAGACAAGGAAATTAACAAGAGAGGAAAGGAAGGAGAAGAGAATGCTCATGAAGATGGAAGAATGGTTGGATGATCACGCCACTAGAAGTATGGATGCTCCTAGATGAGTGTGCAAGCCGCCACTTGAGGAAACCATGATCCTTCAAGATAAGACTAGAGAAGAAGGCTCAAAAGCTCTCCAATGCTCACTCCAATTTTGAATATTGTTTCTTTAGATAAATTCAAATCTGAAAAATACAAGGAGAGCACCTCTATTTATAGCCTAAGGTGCTGAAAAACAAAGCTAAGAGAATTCAAAATTCCCTCCTAAACTTACTCAAAACCGGCGCCTAAACATATGCATGAGGAAGGTGTGATCCCTTCCTTCACTTTGGCACCTCCTATTCTACTCCTACACCTATCTACTAATACACCCCCTGATGTGATTCCAATAGTCATATAGAGAAAGGTTCTTGACCTTCCTAGGAATCACCTTGAGTTGGACATTATAGAGGCACTTTTCTTAGAGTTGGATCATTGTTCTAAGACAAGAACTCACCAAAAACTAGTACCAAATCCCAAACTCATTTGGATGAACCAATTTTAGTCAAATTGAACCGAACAAAAGAGTAAGAAAAGCAATGGAACAAGATGAATGGACTGAAATATAAAACTGCCGAACCAAAACTCAAAAAACAGCAAGAACACCAAACCAAAACTCAAGAACACAAGCTAACAAAAACAATAGAAAGAGAATAAAGGAAGGAGAAGAGAGTGCTCATGAAGATGGAAGAATGTTGGATGATCTCGCCACTAGAAGTGTGGAATGCTCCTAGATGAGAGTGATGCCGCCACTTGAGGACTCCAATGATCCATCAAGATAAGACTAGAGAAGAAGGCTCAAAGCTCTCCAAAGTTCACTCAAAATTTGAGTAGAGTTTTCTTAGATTAATTCCAATCTGAATTTTACAAAGGAAGCACCTCTATTTATAGCCTAAGGTGCTGAAAAATAGGTGGGAAATTTCAAATAAACTCAATTGAAATTCCCACCAAAAACAAGTCACATGGGAGGTGTGACCTTTTTCTACTATGACACCTCCCAAAAACTACACCTACACCACTCTCCTAAGTCACATGGACAATGTGACTTTATTTTACATTTTCACTTACCTTTATTTAATAACCACACCTCCTAAAACTATACAAGAGTATTTCAAAGCTTGGCCTTGCCCCTCATGGGATGGACATGGGCTCTTTGGGCTTTGGCCTTCTTGGGCTTGGGCTTGGGCTTTGGGCTTGGGCCTCATCTTTATTTTATGTCTTCTTTTAATCTTGAGAAGACTAGAAGGAAGAACTTCAAATGTGAGGGTGGATGTCCTCTTCCTTCATTAATAAAAGCCTCCTTTATTTAATACACCCCCCCTCCTAAAGCTCCTAACTAAAGCCTAAAAGATGCTATAACAAAAGAGGTTTCTAATGTTTCCCTCTAAGCACCTTCAACTAAAGAAATTACAAAAAGAGAAAATAAATGTCCCCTAGCTCCTAAAGCTTTGAACATGCTTCTTGTAATCCTTTGAGGTGGGCTTTGACCTCCATGGGCGTCCTCCATTTGTGCCTCTACCTCTTCTTGATCTTGTTGATTGGCCTCCATGTTCTCTTGAGCTTGATCTCCATCAAGGTATTTCCCTTCTTGCAGTTACTGAAACAAAAAACAATGCGTTAGCCAACAAAAAAAAGTAAACGACTGAAGGACTAAACATGCGTTAGCAGTCGAGCGGGAAGTTTCTTCAGAAGGCTATCGAACAAAGCGAAACCTCCCGCTCGCCTTTGCTTGGACTGGCCGGAAGTGGCCAATCCTTTATCTTCGTAGGGTTCCTCGTTCAGAACAAAGGGAACCTGGACTGACCGACCTCAATGAAAAAATAGCGTGTGCCGACCGGCTCCATAAACACCTTAAAGAACTTTTCTTTGAAGTTCTTATAGGAGGCCATGAAAGCCTTGAACAACACACTGCCCGAACGGCTGACCAAAGAATGCCTGTCGACCAGCTCGGAAGGGTGAGAGGCGTAGAAATGCAAAAAAAAATTAGAAAGCGCACCCACCCCAAACGTCTGACATACCACGCGAAATGCCTGCATGGACGCCCGCGTTTTGAGGTGCAGCTGACTCGGCGCCACGTTGAGAGTCCGAAGGACACCCACCGTGAACACGTCAAAAGGTAGAGACACGTGTAAATCCGAAAACAGACAACTATACATA
Source organism: Phaseolus vulgaris (assembly GCF_000499845.2). Taxonomy (NCBI): domain Eukaryota; kingdom Viridiplantae; phylum Streptophyta; class Magnoliopsida; order Fabales; family Fabaceae; genus Phaseolus; species Phaseolus vulgaris. The sequence continues at coordinate 23,040,067 of NC_023750.2, forward strand.
AAAAAGAAAGGAGGTTCGGTGGATGACTGTTCCCTACACACGCGGTCCTCTAACGAACAAGGACTGAAAGCTAACAAGGATTCCTTGGCCGAAGCCCTCAAAATTGGAACCTTATCCAAAATTTCAGCCACGGAAGCGTCTGTATGGAACACAGACGCAATCTCGCAAACCTTGGGGTCAACCCAGGCAAGGCCCCCACGAGGGCGCGGTCGCTCCAAAGAGCCAGATCGGTCTGATGCATTGCCAGCGTCACCACCCTTCACTTCCTCCACCACCGGGGCAACGACCTGGATCGCCCCGACCGAGATAGCTTCGTCGGGGGAAGAAATGGAAGAAGAAGACGAAGATGAAGACGAACAGGAGGGGGATTCAGGAAGAGGAGACTGAGCGGGAGAAGAAGAAGAAGTGGGACGCGAATGAGTAGACATGACTAACCTTTGGACGAACGAGAAATATGGCTAAGGTCACTCAGACTCGTTTGGGTGTCGGAGCTCAAGCAATATTAAAATGCGTAAGAGGCCACCGCTCATAACCCTAGTTTATAGCCCGAAGATGTCTCGGAAACCCAAACGTCACAAAATCTTAACCGTCAGATCTGCTTGATCCAACAACCCACATCATTTGGCGCCCAAAAAATCCCTTATAAATGCATGTCACATGACCCGCTCAGGCGCCGTTCACAGTCACCTCACTCATTATTACACCACCGCCCGGGACCCAACTTTCAGACTCTTCGGCTGTATTAGCTCTCGAGCTAGGGGGGCAACTGTACTAGTACGACCGGACAACTCAGTGAGTCGGCCAGCACTCGGCTCGTGCCTCCACCTAAACAATAAAGAAAAGGCCACGTCACTACACGTGACCGACCGACCCATAACGCTTGAGTCAGAGGTTGAACAGGTTAGCAAAGCTAATCTACGATTAAGTGTGGCTTAACGCAACCCTAAACACAAACCAACTCATTAATCCGACCCAACATTGAAGGCCCATTAAGGTAATATAAATAGAACACATTTCAATGAGAAAGGTACGTCATTATCTACAATACTCTGACACCCAAATACCGGCATCCCCACTGACTTGAGCGTTGGAGTGCCTTCTGCAGGTACCAACCCCGCCTGTGGAGTAGGGCGACCGAGAGGAGCAAGGTACATCAGAAAGTGTGAGCGTATTAAGGAGTTCAAAGAGTATCAGGCCGACCGAGGGCAGGAATAGGAGCAATCGTTCTGTAGGTCCCCAAACTTGTTCGAGAACAGTTTCTAAATTAGTTTCTATTATTGTTAAGTAGTTTTTAAATGGTATCTAGTTAGCTACCCAGGTTTTTGCTACAAAATTTAGAATCTAAATGATTGATAGTTAAACACTTGGTAGCTAATTAGATATCAATTTAGAAACTATTTAACAATAATAGAAACTAATTTAGAAACCAAAAATTTTTTAGTCTCCAAAATGATCTCTAATTTAGACAATATAGCAACTAATTATTTTTGTTATCTTAAATTGGTTTCTATTTAATGAATTTCTTGTAGTGATATTTTAGACAATATAGTAACTAATTATTTTTTATCTTTAAAATTAATTTATATTTAATGATTTTCTTGTAGTATTAGCATTATATTTTATCATTTTTTTTTCTTTTTTTAATTTTTCCATAAAATTAAAAGTATTTTATCCCAACATTACATAACACTTGTTAACTTGATAACAAGAACTCAAGTTATCATTCTAAGTGGTGTCTCTTGTTTATTTATGATAGAATGTAAAAAAATTTAACACCATTTAAAGAAACTTTTAAAATTTATATAACATGTTATTTATCTTAGCTAAATTAAAATTATTGATTTCGAATTTTAGAAGGATGAAAACAGAGAACACTTTTATAAAATTTAAACTATTTATTTTTGTAATTTATAGAAGTTATTTCAAATTTTGGAAGGAAGAAATTTTTCAAAAGGATTAAAATTGCTTAGGAACTAAAAATCTTTGAAGCCTGTTTTGAAAAGAAAAAGAGTTTACGAGCTAACACATATATACATCAATTTAATAATTTATAAAAAAAAAGTTGTATACTATCAAATTGTCTGAACAACAAGTGCTCTTTATTATGTTTGAATGTTGTAAATGTTCATGTATATGGTATGTTGGATGTATTGGTATTGTGTTTTGGGATGTCTGTCATAAATAGATTTATGTTTTTTAATTTTTAAAATTTACATTTTAAATATTGTAATATTAAAATTTTATTAAATTTGTGTAATATATATTGTAGTGAATGAACATTAGTTTTTTTTGTGAGATTTAATAAAAAAAATTGAGTATTATATTCAATTTACACTATTTTTATGTTTTATTTTATTTAAAAAATAAGAGGAGGAAATAATGACAATAATTATACTGAATCTTCAATTATTAAAAAATATTATAATTTTTTTATTAGTTCACAAGTACATTTTGTGTTGATTATTAACCGTATATTAAATTTGGGCTAATTTTGATGTAACAATTTTCATTTCAATCACATTAAGACCAATGCAAAACACTATTGATCTTTTTTTTTAAGGATTTGATTAAAATTTATGTACTTATGAACTATAAAAAAAAGTGAATCTTTCTAAATGGCATATATATGATCACACATTTTTTTAAAGAGTGAGATACTCACATATATAAAAGCTAACACTACAATAAAATCATCAAATAGAAACCCATTTTAGAGACAAAAAATTAGTTGTTATATTGACTAAATAGATACTGTTTTAGAGACTAAAAAAATTATTGGTATCTAAATTAGTTTTTATTGTTGATAAATAGTTTCTAAATTGATATCTAATTAGCTACTAATGTTTTAGCTGCCAACTTTAGAATCTAAACAATTGGTAGCTAATTACATACCAATTTAAAAACTATTTATCAACAATAGAAACTAATTTAGATACCAATAATTTTTTTAGTCTCTAAAATAGTATCTAATTTAGTCAATATAACAACTAATTATTTTTTTTCTCTAAAATTTATTTCTATGTAATGATTTTCTAGTAGTGCAAATTCTTCTATTACATATTAATAGATTGAAGTTGGATGAGGAGTATGAGAATGAAGTTGAAAAGTTTATTACAATTTTCTCAATGAACATGGTAGATGCTAATGAAGGATATGTTTTATCATATGTTAATTGATTAAGAGACAATTACGAGTAGAGTTTATATGTAGATATCTTTTTTGTTATAGTTTCTTGGTATAATTACCTTATTCGTCCCTATATTTAGGGCCAATATTCAATTTAGTACAGTGATTTAAAAAAAAAATCAATTTGGTCCCTATGTTTTTTAAAATGTATCCAAATTGGTCATTTTTTTTAAGTCGTACCTTACGACGTCAAATGTTGCTTATGTGGTAGAGAGAAGTGAGATTGGGTTCTGTGAGGTGTGAGGTGTCAAGTGGCATGGATTGAGAGATTAGTTTACTAAAAAATCAGTTGGGGTTAGGGTTTTTTTGAATTGCAATTGGGGGTTAGAATTTTTTAATTGCTAGTTAGACAACATCACGTGAGCTTCATCATGCAAGCTTTGCTTCTTTCTTCCATACGCAGCCAAGACCCCATTCTTCTAGTGGGTAGAAAAATTAATCCCTAGGTACCAACTCTTTTTCGGATCGCCAGACAACTCATATACATGATGAACATTTCCTTGAAATTGAAATGAAAGCATCCAAAATATGAGTAAGAAATAAATTACTAATTTTTCAAGTTGGATCCTTCAACAAGCCAAAGAGAGAGAAATGTCTTGTAACCCACTAACTCTAATTCTTTCACAATTAGAGGGAGATACTACATCTGCCCTTGTATATGTTCGCACCCCTATTTGAATAAGGCATCCGAGTAAGATTAATGTCTCCTTCATTCCCAATATATGCTCCACAATTGCATGCTTCCTATCTTCCGAAACTTTACCAACAACCATACTTTTTTACAAGATTTATAACAATTAGGGTCTTTATCATGCACAAATTTTCCTTCACTTTCATCATCACTGACACCCAAATTCTGCAAATCATCTGTACAATTTGGTTCTGAACCTTTTATGAGATTATTGGCTTGCAATTCGAAAACTCACTGCTTGCAATTAAAAAATCCTAACCAATTCAAAATAACCCTAACTCCCAATTGATTTGTCACTAAACTAATCTGTCAATCCACACCACTTGACACCTCACACCTCACAGAACACCTAATTCGACTTCTCTCTGCCACATAAGCAGCACTTGATGCCGTAAGGTGAGATTTAACGGAAAGGACCAATTTGGGTACTTTTTAAAAAACACAGGGACCAAATTGATTTTTTTAAAAACCACTGTACTAAATTTAATATTGACCCTAAATTTAATACCTAGTTTCTTAAAGAGTAATACAATATGGACTTGACATGGTAAAAGGCTAAGCATTTCAAGTGTTTCCCAATCTCAACATTCTGATTTGGTTATGGATGACCAATTGGAAAACATGATTTGTGATGTTAGAAAAAATGTGTTCAACACACACATGTGTATGATACCTTTGATAATAACTCGGAGAAGCCTTTATATGTGGGTAGTACAAGTTTCAAACATTTGTCAATAATATTAAGATTAATTAATTTTAAGATAGCAAAGGGGTGAACTGGTAAAAGTTTCACTGAATTACTAGAGTTATTAAATGAAATGTTTCCTGAAGATACATTGTCCACTCGTCACTATAGGAAAAGAAGAAATTATGTTGGATGGACATGGAGTATAAGAAAATAAATACTTATTTAAATGATTACATATTGTACAAAGGAGAGTTTAAAATGTTACATAAGTGTCCAAGGTGCGAGGTATCATGGTAAAAAAGAAGGATGATCATTGATTTAGAGAGTAAAATTTCATTATTCTAAGATTTAAGAGTTTGTTTGGTAATGTTAATAATTCAAAGAACCCTACGTGACATGTACATAGAAGAAAATGTAATGGATTACTATGTAGTTTATTCACCACAATGGAAGAAAAATTTATTCTTTATGTATGTAGTTTGGAAATTATTTGTAATGGATGAAATGAATTTTTGGTAAATTACGCATCAAACATTAATTATTACCCATTTCATTGGCCATTTGTAACTTGTCTTTATTTTTCATATAAATAAAGAGTATATGTCATTTATGATAATATCAGGACTCGATTGTAGAGGACTTGAGATTGTTGTGGGCTGAAGGAGTTGAGGTGTTAGATGCATTATTGGAAGGAAAATTCCAATTTGTGCACACTTGCACCATTAATTAATTTTTTAACATGTGGGAATTTGAGTGGTTATAATGTTAAGGGAAAATATTAGTTGCCTTATTAATGAAGAGAACAAAGTTACCATCCATCAATATTTACATGGGTAAACAATCTTACATGACATGGAAAACTTTTAAGCATGGTTCTTTAAGAGGTTGACCATGTTGGTCATCGAGACTCTTTATTCTAACAATGAATAACTATTGTTAGTGTGGAACATGATGATGAAGTACGTGACACATAATGATCATATAAAGGGATATGAGAAAACATTCTAACACTTCCGAAATAGAAATAATTTTTTATTTTATAGTTTTTTAAGAAAAATTCTAACACCTTTGATGAGGTGCTAAGAAATAACTAAGTGAAAAAAATAGATAATGTAAAATGCAAGTGTTTCGTTTGAAAACGATAAACACAATGCAATATTTTCTTAAGTCGGCTAAGGTGCATATAAGACTAGATGAAATACGCATAAAACATCAAATGATACACACAAAGACTAAGGTAACCTCGTACTTCAAAATATATATATATATATATATGCTTATTCTATATTGTAGAGAATGTCCGTGTGCTAAAGATGTTTGTTAAAACCATAGGCTAAAGTCAACATTAAGAGATCTCTTGTAGTTTGTGTTAAAACTGCTTCTTCTCTACTACTCCCAAGCACTAAGCATTGATAACTCTAGAAAGGATATCTTCATCAAATGACTACAAGTAGCAAAAATAAAGCCAAGGCATAGTGTTAAAGAAAAGATTGTTCACTAAAGTGGATAAATTTAATGTGATCAAAACTCAACCTTGAATTCTGCAAAGTGGTATATGTGTGTAGGTAGATTTTGTTATATTTCTTTTATTGATTATTATGATTCAAGATCTCCAAGAAAATGTTTTAAAAACCTGTTTTGTTTTTAAATCAGTTGATTCAGGTTTTAATCAGTTAAAATCACTTAAACTGAAGTCTTGTGTCTTTAGTAAAGTATTTTAACAGGTTGATTTTTCGTATCAACTGACTAAGAATACTAAAGTCTTTTTAATGATTTAAAAGTCAAATGTTGACTTTAAGACTTTAATATTAAAGGTTTTTTTTTTCTTTTTTGTTTGATGAAATCAATCAGTTGTTTCGATAAATAAACCAAATGTTTTAGTTGATTTCTTTTCTTTTGGTAAATGGAAACCGTCAATTATTGCATTAAATCAATTAAATGTTTTAAAAGATTTATGTTATGATTTTCAAACTGGTTTTAATTGACTCAACTGTTTTCATTTATTTGAAAAACTATTTTGGCAATCATTTGAAAACTATATAAAGGTGTTTTCTGCACATTTTAAAAAAAAGAATTTCATATAAGAAAATAAATTCAAAACAGTCTTTGAAGTTCTTGGACATTACTTTTGTTCTTGAATCATTTTGCTATGTGAAGAAGCGTTTCTTGAGTTTGTATGTTTTTTGTATTCATACTCTGTAAGAAACTCATGTGATTTTGTTTCATACTTTCTTGTAATTTGTTCTCAAACATATCCAAATAGGGTTTATGGATTTTCTATTGTGTAAGAGTTTGTCTTTCTTGAAGGGTTTAAGAAATAAAGCCCTTGTGTGTAATTCTTGTAATCTTTGGTTTTGTGTTTAGTGAATTCTAAGAGGTGTACTAAGGACTAAATGTAGCTTTTGGTTAAGAGTGAACAAATATAAATTCTTTGTGTGATTTTCTTTATCTCTATCCTTTTATTGTATTATTGTTTTCTAGTTTCTAGATAATAATTCAATCGGTTAATTGAACATAACAATTGATTTATATTTTGTTTTTATGTTTGCTTATCTTTTTACAATCGATTGAACAATGATTTCAATTAGTTGGTTTTTATGAAATTTCAATCTGACTTAAACTATTGTGAAAATCTCTTGAAATCAATTCACCCCTCTTGTTTATTGGCCATATATTCTAACATTTGGCATAAGAAGCTAAGTACTTGTATTTTACTTAAGTTACGATCCTAAAAACTCTTTATGAAAATGGCTGAAAAACTACCTTTTAGGGAAGATGCCTCCATAAACAGACCACCACTATTCTGTGGAATGGATTATCAGTTCTATAAAGTCATAATGAATTTTTTTGTTAAATCAATCGATAGAGGAATATGGGATACGATTGTAAATGGACCTTTCATCCTTAAACATGAATTTGAAAAATTAATTGTTGAAAAACCTTGGGTTTAGTGGACTGAATCATAGGGAAAACAAGCTCGATATTATTGTGTTGCCGAAAATATTAACCTCTGCTTTAAGTTCTTATGTGTTTTTCAGAGTCTCTCAATGTTCTTCAGCAAAGGAGATGTGAGACATTCTAGAAGTAACTCATGAGGGAACATCTGATGTTAAGAGGGTAAAAAAAGCATCCCTTGATCCAAGAATATGAGTTGTTTAAGATGCTCAAAAGTGAGATCATTGCAGAAGTATAGAAAAGATTTACTCACATAGTAAATCACCTTATTGGTCTTGGAAAAACCTTTGATAAAGAAGAGCTCAACATCAAGATTCTGAAATGCCTTTATAGAATGTGGCAACCAAAGGTTACAACAATATCCGAGTCAAAGGATCTAACTACTCTGACCACTGCTTCACTCTTTGGAAAACTCAAAGAACATGAGATAGAAATGAATCGATTAAATGAGCAATAAATTGGAGAAAAACAAATCAAAGGGATAACTTTAAAGTCTACAATTCAGAAAACTGAAGTAGAGTCAAGTGATTGCAGTGATACTGAGACATTGAATCTGTTGACCAAGAAATTCAATAGGTTCCTGAAAAAGAAAGGCAAGAACAAGGCTCAATCATCAAAATGGTATAACTCCAAGAAATCAACTGATTCTAATAATTCTAACTATACCTATTTTGATATGGAAAACAAAGGCATATCAAGATTGAATCTCCCAATGCTACAAACAAAGAGAAAGGCTATGACAAGAAATCTAAGAAAAGAGGAAAAGAAATAAAAGCCTACATAACTTGGCAAGATAATGACGACTCTTCTTCCAGCTCAACATCAAGAGATGATGAAGAATCTAATATATGTCTCATGGCCAAGGAAAGTTCTGACGCAAGCAGTGTAAGTTCTAATTCACCAAAAAGCTTTGAAAACTATAGTTCTCTGCTTGATGCGTTTAAAGAAACCCATGAGGAGGCTAACAGGTTGGCCCTGTCAAACAACAGTTGAAAGGTTTAGACAACTGGTTGGAAAACAAAGTTAAAACCTTAGAAGAAAAGTTAAGTAATTTTAAAACTGATTTTGAAAACTTGGAAATCATTTACAAAAATTCATTTTGCAATGATATTAAAAATTGTGAAAACTGCACAACTCTTCAACAAAAAGTTGAATATTATAAAAACCTCAAGCAAGTTTTTGAAAGGAGAAGTAAATCTCAAAGTTGTTCTTAGTTTTAAAATTGTGTTTCTGGAAAGGTTGACATTGGTTACAATCCAAGTGTCAAAAAAAAAAAATCTTTTGTAAGTTTTTTTGAAAAAAGATAGTCACTGCACAATCCTTCAACAACCTATTTTTATTGTTTGAAGAAGGGTCATACCTGCAGAATTAGAAAGTTTGATTTACCAAAATGGCTTGTAAAATTGGTACCTAAAAGTATCATTAACACTGGTGGACCCAAATTAATAAGGGGACAAAATATTGCTCCTTAATTGTCTATTATAGGAATCTTTGATAGCCAAGAAACACCTATAGTATTTGGACAATGGCTGCTCAAAGAACATGACAGGATACAAGAGCAAATTTGTGAAGTTGATCTTAAGCATGAAGGTCATGTCACATATGGTGACAATAGCAAAGGAAGAATTATTTGAAGATGAACCGTAGGTGATAAAAACACATTTTTTTTTATCAATGAAGTGTTGTTCATAGAAGGATTAAAGCACATCCTCCTAAGTATAAGTCAACTGTGTGATAAGGGCTATCAAGTCATCTTCAAACCCAACACATGTGAAATCAGCTTGACAAACTCACAAGGAGTATTGTTGATTTGTAAAAAAATTAAAAATGTTTACTTGCTTGACATTTCTGATTCTACATCTAATATAAATTGCCTCCTAACCAAACATGAAGAATCATGGTTACGACATAAAGAACACATTTGTGTTTTGAAATATGTTATTATAAAAAAAAAACCATATATATGTTATATATGTTGTAATTTTTTATCAATAACAAAATCATTGAGCGTAAAAACAATTGAAGAAGTTGGTTACTTACTATAAATTACTAATTATTATGACTTGGTATTAAATGTAGTCTTTTAGTTTTCTGTAATAGTTATGGCTAACTTGATTTACATTTAAATGTTAATATGCTTATAAATAGAATGATCGTTATATTTTTAGTATTTATTATTTTGAATGAATATTATAATTTATTTAGTTGTAAGCAAGTTAATCCTTTTGAATTAGAGACTTGGAAAGGCACAAAACAAAGTTAACACTAAAAAAATCCACATAATAGATGGTTGAAAATCCTGATACATCACTTATGACTTGAATCAATGTAGAAAGGGATATATAAGATAATGCAATACTTATATTATATTCAGTGGTTGGTACCAACATGTACCTTCTTCTAATTCTTTGTCCATAAATTGGGAACAACAAGCTTTGCTACAAAGTGGTTGTCATTGTGAGAGGGTATGACTTTGAATGAAGGTGAAAGTGTTATACATATTCAAAGAATGACTGTGAAGATTCCTTCTTCTCATCAATAATTGCAGTCGATTCAGAACTTGAATATTAGTTCCTAAAGCACTTTCAAATCTGCAAATCTGACAAACTTTCTGAATTCTTCCAATAGCAGAATCCCACATATCTATTTCTTACTTTGAGTGGATTAATTGGAGGTTCAATAGCAGCAGAATTTGGTAATTTAACACAATTGGATATACATTGTTTCTCCATAACAATTGCCTAACTGGTTCAATCCCTTTTACATCAGGTTTATTGAAGAATATGGTCAGATTCTACTTTATTCAATCCAATATAATTTAGAAATTTGACACAATTAATGGAATTATATCTATCAAATAATTTACTCACAAATTCTGTTCCTTCTGCATTGGGCCAGTAAGAGAACTTGTCTATTTTCTGCTTTCAAAATAGCCAAATTTCTGGTCATATACCGGTAGAATTTGGAAATCTGATAAAGATGTTGTTTGCTAGATGAGTCTTCCTCTTGTTTTCATTCATAGTTTTAATTTGAATTGTTTCTCCATGTTGTTCCCATCATAGTTATTTGGAAAATTTCCTGGTTTGTTCATATACTTTGATTTCTTCCTCCTTAAAATCTCTCTAGTGTATGAACAACCTATTATCTTACTTCATAACAGGGAGATGATCAAGCTGAAGTCTAAAAGAACTAGGCATATACAAGTTCTTATGTGTATGAAGGATCATGGCACAACTTTCTTTCATTCAAGTATGGTCATGCATAACCAACAGAGAAAGTTCTTACTTAGTTATATATAATATATTACATAATTACAATAAGAAAGTTTTTACAATAATTACATAGCCATACATAGAACTCAAGTTTTGTAGCTGATGTTGAGTTAAGGTTGCTGAAGACTAGTCTATAGTTTCAACCTCCAAAATAGTGGTGGTGGCACCAAGTGCATGGCTGTCAGAATTGGAAACCAAAGTGATCAAAAAGTCAAATATATCAGTGGCTATAACTACAGAGGTTAAGTCCTCTTTGTGCAAAGTCTTCCTTTTGCCTTGGATGGCAATGATCCAGGACCTTCTAGTTAGCTCCTGAATGAAGAGCTCACAAGCCTTGGAGAAAATAATTGGAGACTCCCCTGATATCATTTTAACATCCTCCCTTGACTTCTTCATGATCTTCATTATCCTTGCCAAGGGCAGAGAGTGGGGCCCTGTCCTTCCTGATATCCCTCCACACAGTAACCCTGAATATGCACCAGCTTGTCTCATCTCTTCTGCTTCACTCCTGGGTGCTTCTGATCTAACTTCAGCTTTAATGGTCTCTGAGATACTCTTAGTTGTAGCATCAGTGTTATATACACCATTTCATTCAACCTTTTTTAGTTTCATTACAATAACATTGCCGGCCAAGACTCTTTTGCTGGCTAAGCGGAATTATAATAAAAAATTATGAATCCTTAACCCAAAAGATTTTGAAGTATAAAAAGATTATGTAATGATTTGAGACTTATTTCTTGGTAAAGCACTATCAATAATGAAAAGGGTTCTTCTCTAAAAGTGTTTAGCAATTTGAAAGGATTAGTTAATAAAAGAAATATTTTAGGCACAAATATAGTTTTTGGGGTCACAATCTACAACAACCAGTTCTGTAAAATTGTATGCTTTTGGTTGTTTCGAATGTACAACATTTGTGGGGTGATAAATATTTAGGGGTAAAAAGTTCAGAAAAATTATTAAGGGTTAAATGATATTTTAGTATCCATTAGGATTTTGTCGTTTTAGGTATTATTTTTTTTGTTATCATTCTCATTATATTAATGCTCACATGACATGGGCAAAAGCAGGATAAAACAAATATTTTTGGAATTGATAATATCCCCTGACCAGTTAAGGCCTTATGATGGTTGTCTGGTCGGCTTTGCAGGAGACTAGGTGGACGTGTGAGGATACGTTGAGTTGAGGACAACTATCTCATTTGAAAATGTGGCCATAACGATTACTGTCAAGTACATCGTTGTCAATGCATCCTTTGCATACAACCTACTTTTAGGGTGACCTTCTTTGAATAGGTTGGGTCCAGTAGCCTCAACCACCCACGTGAAAATGAAGTTTCCCTGTCGAAAAGAGGGGTAATCGCTATAAAGGTCGACCAGAGGATGACACGAAAGTGTTACGAGAGTAGTTTAAAAAATCGTAGGGGAACTTACGCAGTTACTATCCAGCCCGGAGAGCTAGGATGGATAGCAAAGGCAGAGATTAGCAATAAAAAACAACCAGGACCTGCGGGAGAGGTTCAGGAGAGGGAGATAAAGGGGAAGAAATTCAACATCAACACTACACTGGGCAAAGAATTAAAAGATAGAATAACCGATGTTATCTTGGTGAACATGAACGTTTTCGCACGGTCGTCCATCGACATGTCTGGAATAGATCCAGACTTTTTGTGCCATCAGCTTACCATGGATGAAACGGTCAAGCCCATGGTCCAGAGAAGAAGGAAGTTTCATGAAGAGAAATGTCTCGTCATCCGAGAAGAAACTAGGAAGCTCGTGGCAGCTGGCCACATTCGGGAGATCCAGTACCCTGAGTGGTTGGCGAATGTTGTGTTGGTGAAAAAGGAAAATGGGAAGTGAAGGATGTGTGTTGACTTCACTGACCTGAATAAGGCCTGTCCCAAGGACTTTTACCCTCTACTGAGCATAGATTCCTTGGTGGATAGTGTCTTAGGATGTTGACTGTTAAGTTTTCTGGATGCATTTTCATGGTATAATCAGATTTGTATGCACCCGGAGGATGAGTGCAAGACAACTTTTATGGATGAGGTCGCCAATTACTGCTACAAGGTCATCATGCCCTTTGGTCTAAAAATGTTGGTGCGACTTATCAAAGGCTCATGGACCGAATTCTTTCACCAATGCTCAGGCGTAATGTCCAGACATATGTGGATGACATGGTCGTCACCTCAGAGAAGGAGGATCAACATGTTGCCGACCTAGAGGAGCTATTTGCCACGATAGCAAGGTATAATTTGAAGTTAAACCCTGAAAAATGTGTGTTTAGTGTTGAAGCAGGGAAGTTTCTTAGCTTCTTGTTGACCGAGAGAGGAATAAAGGTAAACCCAGATAAATGTGCAGCAATTATAAAGATGACGAGTCCAGCCAATGTAAAATAAGTGCAACAGCTGACTGATGGTCACCCTGTCTCGTCTTTGTCAGCCAATGGAGATAAGGGGTATCCTTATTTTCAATGCCTAAAAAAGAATAACTGTTTCGCGTGGACCGACGAATGTGAGAGGGCTTTCGTTCGTTTGAGCTGAAACTTGTCGTGTTTCGTCCCAAATTCTGTTGGAATTCTTCCATAAGATTTCAATAACAAATTAATTTTGGAAAATGTTCCAGAAACTTCTTGCTCTCCAAGGTCCTCCACTTTCCAGATTTGCAAAATTTTGCCATAGTTTCTGCAATTTTATTCTGAGTTCATATTACGCTGAAAATTTCCAAAAACACTTACACAAGTAGTTTCATATGTCGTCTGTATCCAGTCAAGGAGGCAAATCCAAAAAGAATACACATATAATATATAAGGAAGAAAAGCCAGGACGTTCTGTTTTCGGAAAAACAAGTTTTCCAGTTTTGTTTGCTCTCGATCTAGAACTTATTACATGTTATAGATTCAACAAGAGTTGGAATATGATTAGGCACTTCTTAGAATTGGATCAAGATTCTTTACCCATTCAAGAACTTAATCAAGAACACAAGAACCAAGTCATACTCACATAGAAACCAATTTTGAACAACAAACCCATGGATAGAAACTCAAGAACACAACATATAGCATTTATACCCATGGAGGACGTGACCAAAACAGCAAGAACAACCAATTTGCACCGATTAAAATTGAATATAAGTGCAGCAAATGAAAGAGGACATCATAAGGAAGAGATTGCACCGATTGAAAGTGAAAACAAACAAGTAGAACAAAAATGGGTAATTTGGAATGAAGGAAAAATGGACTTATGTGGATGAAGCTCTTGGAATGTGGACGTCACTTGAAGGATGGTTGGCTTCAAGATGAGTGTTGTTGCCGCCACTTGAGAGCCCAAGAATTCACTCAAGATAAGACTAGAAGAGAAGAAGACACAAGTCTCTATCAATCACTCACAAATTTGGTAGAGATTCTTTACTCTCAAAAATCAATCTTATTATTTCAAAGACCTAAGCCTTCCTTTTATAGGGAGGAGGACCGGTCACTATTACAAAGGAAGCTTACAAGAGAAGCTTTGCAAGGTAGCCTTCTAACTCTTCCTATTCTAGCGCCTAAATGGAGAGTGAAGAGGCACCTTCTAGATTTTTCCTAAAACTAACGCCTATAGGTGCTATAAAAAGGAGGTGTCTTTAAGGTTTCCCTCTTTAGCACATCCTAAAGCTATTCTATATTATTTACAAATTTATACAAAAGAAACTATAAAGAGAGATATTAATTGGAGCCCATTCTTGAATGCTTGTAGTCTTCTTGTTGGTTTTAGGCTTGGTCCTCTCTTTATTTAATTCTTCTTTAATTTTTGGAGAAGACTAGAAGGAAGAACTTTAAAGGCTTGGGTGGATGGCCTCTTCCGCCATTAGTGAAATCCTCGTTTACTTGATCTCCATCATGTTCCCCGAGTTGGAGAGAATTCGTCCACGAATTATGAATCCCTGCATATAACAAAGTCAGTTTACTATCAAAATTTACAGTTGAATAAGAAAAAGGCAAACATGACTTAGAATTTGTAAGCAGTGGGAGTTCAGAAAAGGAGGTCCTATAGACAGACAAAGTTGGAAAAAATTGTTTGGGAATGATGATATTTTTTTGGAAAAAGTCCTCTTAAATGGTGAAAACCATTAGGAGGTATGAGAAAATCATCCCTAACATTCTTTAACCAAGATGGTGGTGAAGTAAGAACCTTTGGTAATGAAAATGAAAAGGAAGGAAAACACCTTGGAGGTGAAAGGATAAAACCCATGTCATCTTGGCCTTTTTTGTCTTTATCATTTTCACTTTTGGTAGGTGGTTGAGTTAGGTCTTGTTTTACCTTGTTTATCTTAAGGTTTGTTTTTATGGACAATGAAGAGCGATGTGCCCAAAACCTAAACATTTAAAACATTTTATTTTTGAAGTTTTGGTAGGTGAATTAGGAGATGGAGAAGAATTTGGAGTAGAAACTTTTTTCGGAGTAGTGGTTTGTTTGGAAAAATTAGAAGGAGAAATTTTTGCATCCTTCCTAGAAGAGTTGTAGAAACCATCATCATGAGTATTTTTGAAAGTTGTTTTCAAAAGGTATGATTCAACCTTGATGGCTAGGTGAACCACTTTCTTTAAAGAAGAGTACTCATTTAATTCTACAAAATCTCTAATATCTCTTTTTAAACCACGTACAAACCATTTTATCTTTAACTCTTCATTAGCATGCATATTCATTTTAGTCAAAGTTGTTTCAAAATCTTTAAAGTATTCATCTACCATCCTATGTCCTTGAGGAAGCCTTTGGAACTTCAACAAGTGTTCCTTCCTAGAAGGAGGAGGAACAAACCTCTCGCGTATACACTCTTTCAAATCATTCCAAGAAACCACGGGAGGTTTCTTGTTATATCCAATGTCCATTACAATGCTATGCCACCATCTCATGGCATAATCTAAGAATTCTAAAGAGGCTATTTTCACCTTTTGGTCTTCATGGGCCCCATAGGCTTTAAAAGTTTGTTCACATTTAGCCTCCCAATCTAAATACACATTAGGATCACTATCACCACTAAAGCTAGGTACTTTTACAAAAGAAAATTTAGACTTGGCTTCTTGGTGATGTCTTTCTTCACGGTGATGACTATCTCCATAAGAATGATGGTGATTTCTCCTTCTTCTATGTTCTTCTCCATGGCCGTGAGGAATGGATCTTTCATGCTTCATGGCAAGTTTTGACAATCTTTTCTCCATGTGTTTTACTTCTAAGATTTGAAGCCTTGTCTCCAATTGTCTCAATTCCTCATCTTGTTGTGCAGATATTGTTTTAACTTCTTGTAATTCATCAATGAAGTATGCTTTTGGAGGGGAATGACATTTAGAAGGTGCTGCACTTGATAAGGTATCCATTGCAAAATCAAAACAGCAAACAAAAAGAACAAACAATTTCAAGAAAAACAAGGTTAGAAAATGGAACAATGATGGTGCTGTAATGAAAATTAAAAGACACTCAAATCACTCAAAGAAAGAATACTTCCCTCAACCAATCTGCTCTTGAGGTTTTGGTAACTCTCAAATGAAATATGTCAAAGCAAACCACTCTTTCTTAAAACCAGTACACCATAAAACTATAAAGAACAATAAAAGACAAGCAAGAAAAGGTGTAAACAAGAAAGGCTATAGCAAAAGGAATACAAGATATATGACAAACTCAAAGAATAGTGAAGAAAAGACAATCAAGAAAAATAAGGTACTCAATTAAAGGATGGCACACAAAAGAAACCTACAGAAAAGCACTGATGAAGAAAACAAAAAACAGAACTACTGGAATTTTTTTTTATAAACTGTACATGACTTTTGCAGATTTATCTGGAACTGTATGATGCAAACTGGATTATGAAATTTAAACCACAGAAAGTTCAAGATCTTATCTCAACAATGGCACTGGAATTACTAAAAAATATTGTACCAATTAATTGGGATAAATTTTGCAAAATCACTGCCAGATTACCGAAATTTTTTTGTGTGCCAGAATTACACACTGAACGTATTTCATTTATCATTTTTTTTGTACTTGGAATTTTGATGTACTTCTTTTTTCTAATTTTTTTATAACACTTTCAAGAACTCAAATCCAGAATTTCAGAAATTTCCAGTAAGCACAGAGATTGAAATAAATTGAAACAATCAGCACGTTTTCAAGAAAAAAAAACAGAGGAAACCTAACTGGAATGAAAAACAGAATTAAGAACTTCAAAAGACATAATAGAAGTAATGTTTCAAGAACTTGTATAGGTCTAAAATACAAGTAAGAACTCTAATCTAAAAAGAAAAAGCACCAAAGGATCAAGAAAACAAACACATAAAACTGCACTCAATTAAAAATCAAGAAACCAAAATTATCAACAAAAGGACTACATAGAATTGATAACATTTTTTGGAGAAACATGACTTTGACAAAACTTATAAGGATTAAAAAATCAAAATGACACAAACACAATGTAATAAGAACAAGAAAACAACAAGAAATACCGAAAAATAAACCTAAAACAGAAAGGTAAAGACAAGAATGTAAAGTTCTTGAATTAAAAGTGCCAAAACAACTCAAACACACACAAGAACAAACATAAGACTCATGATACCACATGATACGATATTAAAAACATGATAAAGATATGATATGAACATGTTATGGATTCAACAAGAGTTGGAATATGATTAAGCACTTTTTAGAATTGGATTAATATTCTTTACCCATTCAAGAACTTAATCAAGAACACAAGAACCAAGTCAAACTCACATAGAAACCAATTTTGAACAACAAACCCATGGATAGAAATTCAAGAACACAACATATAGCATTTATACCCATGGAGGAGTGACCAAAACAGCAAGAACAAGCAATTTGCACCGATTAAAATTGAACATAAGTGCAGTAAATGAAAGAGGACATCATAAGGAAGAGATTGCACCGATTGAAAGTGAAAACAAACAAGTAGAACAAAAATGGGTAATTTGGAATGAAGGAAAAATGGACTTATGTGGATGAAGCTCTTGGAATGTGCACGCCACTTGAAGGATGGTTGGCTTCAAGATGAGTGTTGTTGCCGCCACTTGAGAGCCCAAGAATTCACTCATGATAAGACTAGAAGAGAAGAAGACACAAGTCTCTATCAATCACTCACCAATTTGGTAGAGGTTCTTTACTCTCAAAAATCAATCTTATTATTTCAAAGACCTAAGCCTTCCTTTTATAGGGAGGAGGACCGGTCACTATTACAAAGGAAGCTTACAAGAGAAGCTTTGCAAGGTAGCCTTCTAACTCTTCCTATTCTAGCGCCTAAATGGAGAGTGAAGAGGCACCTTCTAGATTTTTCCTAAAACTAACGCCTATAGGTGCTATAAAAAGGAGGTGTCTTTAAGGTTTCCCTCTTTAGCACATCCTAAAGCTATTCTATATTATTTACAAATTTATACAAAAGAAACTATAAAGAGAGATATTAATTGAAGCCCATTCTTGAATGCTTGTAGTCTTCTTATTGGCTTTAGGCTTGGTCCTCTCTTTATTTAATTCTTTTTTAATTTTGGAGAAGACTAGAAGGAAGAACTTTAAAGGCTTGGGTGGATGGCCTCTTCCGCCATTAGTGAAATCCTCTCTTACTTGATCTCCATCACGTCCGTTTGAGCTTAAAATTGAATGTAACTACAAGAATACATGATTCTTTGACATTCTTAGGAGCAACTTGAGTTGGTCATAAATGGCACCTTACTTAGAATTGGATCAATGTTCTAATTCAAGAACTCACCAAGACTTAGCACCAACCAAGACTCATATGGAAGTCCATATATTGTCAAATGGAATCAAACACAAGGAATGGAAGAACACAAATGATAAACCGAACAAAAAATGGAAATGAAAGAAACTGCACCGAACAGAAATAAGAAAACAATGCTGGAAACAGAAATCTAATAGGTACAAATGAAAGAAAACAACAAACAAAGCTAATCTACCGAATGGAATTGAAAGAACATGAAGGAAAAACACTTATAGAAGGAGTTTGTTGGATTTTGAGAATTGGAAGAACACTTCACGCCACTTGGTTCCTTGATCCAAGATAAGTGATGGGATGCCGCCACTTGAAGCTCACCATAGCTCACAAGATAAGGCAAAGGAAGAAGAAGACTCAAGACTCACAATTTCTCTCCAAATTTGAGTATAGTCTCTCTACTATAAAATTCCAATCTGAAAAATACAAAGAGAAGCACCTTATTTATAACCTATGAGGTGCTGAAAATGCAAGCTAAATGACACACAAATGCAATGAAATTCGGCGCTAATCTAGACAATGAAGGAAGTGTGACTTTCCTTCCTAGTTTGACACCTCCTAATCTCCTATCTACACTCCCCCCTAGACTCCCTTACTACTTACACCTTTTTATTACATCCACACCCCTATTCTACAAAAGAAATAAGAAGAGCCATCTTATTATACTCTTGTCCCAAAGCTCTTGCCATGCTCCTAGTAATTCGTTGGGCTTGGGCCCCTTGTTGGGCTTGGACCCCTTGATGGGCTTGGGCCCCTTGTTGGGCTTGGGCTTCATGGGCTTGAGCATCTTCTACTTGGTTTCCATCATACTCCCCGGGTTGGAGAGAATTCGTCCACGAATTTGGGAAACCTGCAGCAAAAGGAGTGAGATCAGTAACATTGAAAGAATTACTACCAAGATAAGTAGAGGGCATATCTCACTCATAGGCATTATCATTAATCCTCTTGATGACTTGGAAAGGGCCATAAGTTTGGACTTCCTTAGAGAAGGGAATCTATCCTTTCTCAAATGAAGCCAAACCCAATCACCGGGCTCAAAGATTAATGCCTTTCTCCTTTGGTTGGCAGTGTCAGCATACTTACCAACTTTCTTCATAATTTGTAACTTGATGCGGTTATGCAAATCTTTAATAAAAGATGCCTTTTCAAAACAGTCTTTGCATAGAACCTCATCAAGTACAAGAATGGGAAGAAGATCTAGAGGTGTGAGGGGATTAAACCCATAAACAACCTCAAAAGGAGAATGGTTAGTGGTGGAATTTACTACTCTATTATAGGAAAATTCAACATGAGGTAGTAAATCCTCCCAAGCCCTTGGATTCCCGGAAATAAAGCATCTCAATAATTGATCCAAAGTTCTATTAACCACTTCGGTTTGACCATCAGTTTGGGGGTGGCAAGTAGTAGAAAACAGAAGTTTGGTGCCAAGTTTCCCCCATAAGGTCCGCCAAAAGTGACTTAAGAACTTAGAATCCCTATCAGATACTATACTTCTAGGAAGTCCATGCAAACGAACAACTTCCTTGAAGAAGAGATTTGCAACATGGCATGTATCATCCACTTTGTGGCATGGAATAAAATGAGCCATTTTAGAAAAACGGTCCACTACCACAAAGATGGAATCCTTACCCTTCGATGTCTTGGGTAGTCCTAAGATAAAATCCATAGAAATATCAACCCAAGGCATTGTAGGGATAGGAAGAGGGGTATATAAACCATGGGGTTGGACCTTAGATTTAGCCTTCCTACATGCTATACATTTATCACAAAAGGTATGTACGGATTTGCGCATGTGAGGCCAAAAGAAATGTTCATGCAATGTTTCTAAGGTCTTAGCTACCCCAAAATGTCCCATAAGCCCACCCTCATGAGCCTCTCTAACAAGAGATTGTCTTATGGATCCTTGGGGCACACAAAGTCTTTTTCCTTTGAAAAGAAAACCATTATGTCAGAAAAAGTCTTTGTGGCCGCCCTTGGAACACTCTTGAAAGATTAGAGAGAAATCTAAGTCATCATGATAAAGTTCCTTTATGTGATCAAATCCTAAATATTGAACATTCAAAACATTTAACAAGGTATATCTTCTTGAAAGAGCATCGGCCACCACATTAATTTTACCTTGTTTATGTTTGATCACATAAGGAAATTGCTCAATAAACTCCACCCACTTAGCATGTCTCTTATTAAGCTTGCTTTGGCTTTTCAAATATTTAAGGGACTCATGATCACTATGGATCACAAATTCCTTTGGAAAAAGATAATGTTGCCAATTTTGCAAAGATCTAACAAGAGCATAAAGTTCTTTATCATAAGTGGAGTAATTGAGATGACTCCCTTTGAGTTTCTCACTAAAATAAGCTATGGGGTGTCCTTCTTGAAGGAGGACAACCCCAATGCCTATATTAGAGGCATCACACTCTATTTCAAATGTCTTAGCAAAGTTAGGAAGGGCTAGAATGGGGGCTTTAGTTAATTTATCTTTCAAAGTTTGAAAAACGTGTTCTTGCTCTTGTCCCCACTTAAAAACCACATCCTTCTTTACTATGCATTTAAAGGTGCGGCAATTGTACTTAAGTCTTTCACAAACCGCCTATAAAAACTAGCAAGTCCATGAAAGCTTCGTACTTCATTGACATTGGTGGGTGTAGGCCAATGTTGAATTGCTGCAACTTTTGTTTGATCTAGCACCCCTTTATGACTAACCACAAACCCTAGGAAGTCTATATGATCTAATGCAAAGAAACATTTAGCATGATTAGCATACAATTTCTCCTTCCTAAGGGCATCTAAAACTTGTCTAACATGTGACTCAATCTTCTAAGGAGAAGCTATATATAAGAATATCATCAAAGTAAACCACAACAAACTTGCCAATGAATGCTCTTAAAACATGATGCATGAGTCGCATGAAGGTACTAGGAGCATTAGTCAAGCCAAAAGGCATGACCAACCACTCATATAAACCAAATTTGGTCTTAAAAGCGGTTTTCCATTCATCACCATGTTTAATTCGAATTTGA
This sequence comes from Phaseolus vulgaris, assembly GCF_000499845.2. Classification (NCBI taxonomy): domain Eukaryota; kingdom Viridiplantae; phylum Streptophyta; class Magnoliopsida; order Fabales; family Fabaceae; genus Phaseolus; species Phaseolus vulgaris. The sequence goes on from NC_023750.2 coordinate 23,061,645, forward strand.
TTGTAACCACTCTTAAGATCAAATTTGGAAAATATTTTAGACCCATGTAATTCATCCAACAAGTCATCTAACCTAGGAATGGGATGCCTATATTTGATGGTGATGTTATTTATGGCGCGACAATCCGTACACATCCTCCATGTCCCATCCTTTTTAGGGACAAGTATGACAGGCATAGCACATGGGCTCATGCTATCTTGTACCCACCCCTTAGCTAATAAATCCTCAACTTGTCTTTGAATTTCTTTGGTCTCTTGGGGATTGGTCCTATATGCAGGGCGATTTGGTAAAGAAACCCCGGGCATGAAGTCTATTTGGTGTTCAATCCCTCTTAGAGGTGGTAAGCCTTTAGGAGGATCTTGAAACACATCTTCATATTCCTTTACCAAATGGTCCAAACATGTGGGACTATCCATAGCCGACTCATATTCACTAGGTCTAGGAATAGCTAAAAAAATAGGCTTGTGAGTAACTATTACCTTTTTAACTTGTTGGAAAGATATGAGAAGGCTTCTCTTGGAATTTTTTATATCTTTTTCTTTCTCTCTCTTTTCTCTCATTTTGATTTGGTCATCATGTACTTCCTTTGGAGAGAGAGACTTAAGAATGACCTTGTGTCCATGGAAGTTAAAAGAAATTTTGTTGGTAAAGCCATCATGAAAATTTTTTCTATCAAATTGCCATGGCCTACCTAAAAGTATATGAGTAGCTTCCATTGGAACAACATCACACAAGACCTCATCTTTATATTTGCCAATGGAAAAAGTAATGAGGACTTGTTTGTTCACTACTATCTCACCTACCTCACTCAACCATTGTAACTTGTAGGGCTTGGCATGAGAGATGGTAGACAATCCAATTTGTCTACGACTCTTGTGCTTGCCACATTCGCACAACTCCCCCCATCCACAATTAAAGAGCATACTCTATCACTAATAAGACACCTTGAATGAAAGATATTTTCTCTTTGGGTTTCATCAAAAGGTTTTAACACTTGTCCAAGCATGCGTCTTATTACTAATAGGTCACCCTCATGTGGGCTTTCACTTTCACTCTCACTTGGGGATCTAGAAGGTGAGGAATGTCTAGAAGATTCAGACCCATGCTCACTACTATCTACCCCATCATGCATATACATAGCTCGTTTAGAAGGGCAATTAGAAGCAATATGTCCATAGCTTAAGCATTTAAAACACTTCTTACTAGACGATTTAGGTGGTGATTTAAGCCTAGAATTGGAAGTGGAAGGCTTAGACTCTCTAGGTTTGAAAGTAGAGTCCTTAGAAGGGATATTTGAAAAAGAGTTATTTTTATTTTTCCAAGAAGAGTGGTAGTAGTTATCCTTAGAAGAATTTTTGAAAGCATTTTTCCTTGCAAGTTGATTTTCAATTTTGCTAGCAAGGTGCACCACATTTTCCAAAGAAGAATATTCTTGTAACTCTACCACGTCTTGAATGTCCCTTCGAAGGCCACTCACAAACCTAGCTATCTTAGCTTCATCACTCACATCCATATTAACTCGAATTAAAAGCGTGTCTAGTTGTTTAAAGTAATCATCCACACTTAGCGCGCCTTGATGAAACCGTTGGAGTTTCAACATAAGGTCTTTCCTAAAGTGTGGTGGTACGAATCTAGCGCGTAAACATGCTTTCAAATCGTTCCAAGAGACCACGGGCGGCCTCTTGTGTAGGTCAATGTCCATGAGGTATTGAAGCCACCATTGCATGGCATAGTCCAAAAATTCTAAAGAAGCTAACTTAACCCTATGCTCATCCCTAACCCCATTTACATAAAAAATTTGTTCAACCTTAGCCTCCCATCCTAAGTATACATTGGGATCACTCTCACCACTAAAACTAGGAAGTTTTACATTAGGAGAACAAGGGCCAGCCACATGTTGTTTTTAACTTTGGCCTACATTGACGGTTCCACATAAACCCACCCCGCAAAATACGAGTCATGTTGGCCTGTCCCGCGTACAATTTTATTTTTGTTAGAAATTTAATAAGTGAGAGGATGAATGTAGATTAATGAAGTTAAATGTTTTGTTGTTCAACTGTGTAAATTAAATGTCCACTTAACTTTTCTTCCTCAATATTAATATTGTTGATTTTCGTCCACATATCTAGAACATTACTCATTTTTTCGTCTTGTATGCGCTGTGGGAAGTGTGTTAGACATTCTCTGTGGCAAAATCTTCGTAGATGATATAAAATTTTTCACCAACTTTATCAAATGACAAATATAAAAAAAATCATTAAACAATGATCAATTTACAGTACATTCCTTTAAAAAAAATTAAAATAAATACAGACAAGAGTAACTCAACAAACCGTAAGAAGTGTAGTTACCGCAAAAAAATCAGTGTCATCAAGAATCAGTGGTGATGATGGAAAAACATTCTTCTTTTAATAGTGATCTTTGTAATTTCTTCTTTGGATGGATGATGAAGGAGATCTGATAAGCGAAAGCATTAAAGAAACTCAAGAGGAGTTTCCATGGATTTGAAGTGGAGTTAGGATGAAACGAAACATATAGTGTTGGATAGAAGGAATCTGACATAAGCTTCTGGGTAAACTATTGCTAGCCCAGATTCACCTGGGCATGGATCTTCTGGACACTTCACATATCCACTCTTTGTGGCTGGTCTAACACCACCTGATGGATTAATAGCAGTTTAGAAGTGTTCGTTATTAATTCAAATTTTATTAGTCTTAGATTACTTACAGTTAGTATTGCATTAGTGGTCAGTTTATAGGGCTGTTAGTATTCCTATTTTATTAATTGGTCATATACCGATTGGTTCGACTTGCAAGATGGCCCGATGCCAAGATCGCCCTGATTTTTGGAACTATTATTATAAACCCCCACATAATTATGTCAGTGTAATAATATTAATTTAGATAAATATATTATGAGAATGAATTTTATTAATGCACAATTAACGTGATTTTAATGCACAATATCCCAACCTCTTTGAATGCTCTGATTTACTTGCTCAATATTCCTTATTATATTACATAAATGCTCTGATTATATTACAAAATATTCCGATTTATATACATGATATTCAGATTTTATGAAAAGATACTATAATATGTCACATTAAAGCCTAGAGAAACAGTGTCAAAGATTCAAGCCCATGAGAACTTATAAATAGATGACCACTGACAGGGAGTAAGATGACTCGAGTTTTAGCACTATATTCATTATATACATAGAATTTTATGTTGTTACTGACTTGAGCGTCAGAGTGTCATTGCAGGTGGAACCCCCTTTTGTTCCCTGAAGGTTAACTCAATACAACTTGGAGGGAGATAACGAGGAGCACATTCAGATTCCGATTGACCTTGAGTCGGCGAGAACATTGGCGCCCACTATGGGGCAGGTAAAATTGTCCCTACTACCACCATTCACTTAGAATATATTGTTTTAATATTGATTTTACTTTCAATAAGATATAATTTTTATTACAACTTTAACAATTAATTTTGAAAAAAAAGAGTAATGACAATTAATGTTAAGCTAATTAAACAAAAATAATAATTTATTTGTTTTCGTAATGCTAATGTGTCATTCTGTTAGAAATGTAAAAAGAAGTTTATTTTAAAAGTAGAAGATGTGTGAATGTGATTACAGGAGAGGAAAGTGGAATAAGAAAATAGTTGTACATCCAGATTCCGACCGACCTCGAGTTGGCAAGAACAGTAATCAATCCATTGAATATATTCAATGATCACCATTAAAATTTTTTTTTGGAAATTGTAACTCTCTCTTGAAAATGTAATGAGCATTAATCTCTCTATGAAGAAGTCTTCCTCTCATTCTATAAAGGGAACTTCTGAGAAAGAGAAAAAATAGAAGTAAGGAAGCAAGAGTAACATATAGACAAAAAAGAGAGAGGAGATATCCACCATAGTGTGAGATTAGAAATCCTAGTGAGAGACTAGAGAGACTTTGTATTCCATCTTTGTTGGGTGAGATTGAGTGTCATCCTCAGATAGTGAGAAGAAAAAAAATATTGTAATCTTACTTTCATAGTGGAGGCATTTTCTGGACTAGGTCTCATGGGTTTTTATTTCTCAAATTGAGGAAGTTTTTCCCACGTTAAAAATTCTTTGTCTCATTATTCTATTTTTGCTTTATTTTCTATTATTTGCTTATTGCTTCCGCATTGCCCATCTTGTATCTACAGTAAAAAGGAAAATTTAATTATGAATTTTCCCAACACTGGTATCAGACCTTGGTTTTCTGATACAAGATGGAAGGAGCCATTTATGATGGAGACATGTTCAAGTTGACTACGAAAAACTATTCCTATTGGAAGCTCATGACGGAGGATCACTTATACTGTAAGGATATGCATGAGCCCATTACTTGCACAACCAAGCCAAAAGGTAAGAGGGATAAAGATTGGGAACTTTTGAATCGAAAAACTGTTGCAATGATTCAAATGTATATTGATAGAAATTTGTTTGAGCATGTGTCCACATACACAAATGCTCATGAGTTGTGGTCAAAGCTTGAATCTATGATTCAAAAGAAAACTCCAAGAAACAAAGCATATCTTGTAAGAAGACCAGTGAAACTTGACTACACAGATGGTCAAAGTATGATAGAGCACTTGAATTCATTCAAGGGTTTTGTCAATCAATTGCAGGCACTTTTGCTACTCAGTTCGTTGCCTGAGAGTTGAGACACACTAGTAGTCACGCTCAGCAACTCAGTCTAGATGGGAAGATCTTAATGGACACTGTTTCAAACACTCTGTTGAGTGAAGACTCTAGAAGGAAAGAAAGAGGTACAAATTTTCAAAATGAAGTAAATATGATTGAAACCCGTGGGAGAAATGAATCCTGTGAAAGAAACAAAAGCAAAGCCAAAAGTCGTTCTCAATCTCGCACAAGAACAAAATGCTATTATTGTAGTAAAGAAGGTCATAAGAGATTTGAATGCAGATTTCTAAAGAAAGATCACAAAGTCGGAACTGTCCATCCAAACTTATTTGTTCCAAAGAAGAAGGATTATACTCCAACCACAACCGTCGTTGTAGACGATGATGATCTTCTTATTGGGGAAGACAATTACCTAAGTGTTGCATATGGTGATTGCTCTTGGATCGTCGACTCTGGTGCCTCTTTCCATGTAAGTCCACATAAAGATTGTTTTTCAAATTATAAGAAAGTTAACTATGGTACTGTGAAAATGGGAAAGCATGTTACAAGCAAGATTGCAGGTATTGGTGATATTTGTTACGAACAGACACAAGAAACAAGCTTGTACTGAAGGAAGTGAGACATGTTCCTGAAATGCGTGTCAACCTTATCTTAACGGGTAAGTTGGATGATGTTGGTTTTATAAGCTACTTTGGTACTGGAAAGTGGAAACTAGCAAAAAGGAACATAGTCATTGCTAGAGGTTCAAAGGTAGGATCCTTATACATTATGCAAGGAAGAAGTTGTTCTGGAGAAGCAAATGTTGTTGTCGACTCCAAATATGTTTGGCACAAACGATTGGGGCATATGAGTGAGAAAGCACTCCATATGCTCGCCAAAAACCACTTGCCAGGTATAAAGGGTCAAATAATGGAATCATGTACTGGTTGCATTTATGGTAAACAATGCAGAGTCAGTTTTCAGAGACTAGAAATCCCTCAAGGAGACCAGAGACACTTGTGTTGAACCTTGTGATGTTCAATGTTTTGAAGAATCCAAATCCTTTGAAGGATGTTGAAGCCTCTGCTTTGCTTGTTGTTGTTGTGCTGGTTTAAGCTTTGTTCTGGGGTAGTTTATATGTTGTAATCCACCCTTTGATTAAATCTCAAGCAATTAGCATCTCAATCTTTATGAAAGTAAAATGTTTTTCAAACTAAGTTGAAACAACCGATTGTTTTGTCGAAACAACCGATTGTTTATACTTAGGTGTTTTGAGAAAGATTGAAAACTGTTTTTGAATGGTTGAAACTGTTAAGTACCTAAACAATCGATTGATTCGAGGAAACAACCGATTGTTTGTTTTGGAACCATAACAGAAAAACTGTTTTGTGTTTGACTGAACTTTAAATGATTTAACTGAATACGCTCCAGTCATTAAATGCTTTGACCAATCTTTTAAAGCAATTTAAGAGTTTGTTAAGATTTGATAACAAACTACATCTTTGAATATATTAAGAAAAACAGATTTGAGAATTAAGAATCTTTTGACAAAGTTTTTCTAAAGAGTTTTTCAAAGTGTTGAGATTGCTTAAGAGTTTGTGATTGATCAAGGTGCTGGAATAGGATTCTACTTGTATTGATTTCAGATATTCATCTGTAACAAGTGTAATCTTTGTAATCTGTTGAACAATTTGTTTCTGTGTTTTGCTGAGATTAGTTGTGTGTTCTTGAGGTGTTCAAGGTTTAGGGTTTAGGGGTTAGGGTTTTTGATCAAGTGGTGATTGCTCAGTGGTTAGTTGTGGTGTAAGTGATCGAGTGGTGATTGCTTAGTGGTTATCCTCAGGGTTTCTGAGAAGACTGGATGTAGCTCTGGTTTAGAGTGAACCAGTATAAACAACTGTGTACAATCTCTCTATCTCTAACTCTTTAAATTCAGTTTTGTCTTTTCGAAACTGGTACAAACAACCGATTGTTTCGCTAAAAAAACAGATAGTTTTTCCAGCTCTGTGCTTTTGCTGTTTGTTTTGAAAAACTGAATCCTTAATCAAGGTTCTTTTGAAGAATTTTCATTCTAAGGTTAAAAGTTTACAAAAATCTTTCTTAAACAATTCACCCCCTCTCGTTTAAGGCCATATATTCTAACTATTGGCATCAAGAGCTTGGTTCTTGAAAGTTATTTAAGTTGATCCTAAAAATCTTTTTAAAATGGCTGATAGACTACCGTTTGGGGAAGGTGCCTCAATTAACAGACCACCCCTGTTTTGTGGTTTGAATTACCAGTTTTGGAAAGTTAGAATGAAAATATTTATGGAATCTCTTGACAAAGGAATTTGGGATGCAATTGAAAATGGTTCTTTTATCCCAAAGTTTGAAAAAGATGGTTCTCTCATTGAGAAGCCATGGTCTCAATGGACTAATGCAAAAAGCAAAAAGGCCAAATTCGATTGCATTGCCAAAAATATTATAACCTCTGCTTTAAATTCTGATGAGTTTTTCAGGGTCTCACAATGCAAATCATCAAAAGAAATGTGGGACACTTTGGAAGTCACTCATGAAGGAACAAATGAGGTGAAAAGAGATAGAAAGCATGCTATAATCCAAGAGTATGAGATGTTTAGAATGCTTAAAGGAGAAACAATTGCTGAAGTGCAAAAGAGGTTTACGCACATCATCAATCATCTAATGAGCCTAGACAAGACCTTTGATAAAGAAGAGCTGAACATCAAGATCTTGAAATGTCTTGATAGAGCATGGCAACCAAAGGTAACTGCTATTTCCGAATCTAAAGATCTAACATCATTAAGTGTTGCTTCTTTGTTTGGAAAGCTTAGGGAACATGAGTTAGAGATGAATAGACTAAATGTTTAAGAGAGTGAAGATAAGCATACAAGGAGCATAGCCTTGAAAGCATCCAAGCATAAGGGAAAGCAAGATTCAAGTGATGATAGTGTTGAGGAAAATCTTAGTTTGCTGTCAAGAAAGTTCAGCAAATTCCTAAAGAGAAACTGCAACAAAGACAACAACAAGGATAGGTATGGAAACAAGAAACCCAATGAATTTAATTCAAATAACTATACTTGTTTTGGTTGTGGTGAGCAAGGTTACATAAAGGCAGATTGTCCTAACAAGAGCAAAGAGAAAAAGACAAGACAAAAAGAGCCTACATAGCTTGGGATGAAAATGAGGTGTCATCATCAAGTTCTTCATCAAGTGAAGATGAAAAAGCAAACATATGTTTGGTAGCTGAGAATGATGATGATTCTTGCAGTTCAAGTGAGGTAAGTTCATGTGCTTCCTTAAATGAAAAAAATTATAGTGAATTGCTTGAAGCTTTTCAAGAAACACATGATGAAGCTAATAGATTGGTTCTTTCAAACAACCGATTGAAAGATCTTAATTGTGGGCTTGAAGAGAAAGTTAAATCACTTTAAGAGGATCTGAGAAAAGCAAAAAGTGATTTTGAAAAAATTGGAAAATCATTTCAAAAATGCCTCTTGCAAGTGTGATACTCTCATTTGCACAAATTGTGAAAATCTTGAGAAAAAGGTTCACTATCTTGTTGAAACTGTGGACAAGCTTTCAAAGGGGAAATCAAACTTTGAGAATGTCTTGGCATCTCAAAGCTGTGTTTTTGGAAAGGCTGGTTTAGGCTTCAACCCACAGAACAAGCAAGATAGGTTTTCAAAAAGTTTTTTAAGAAAATCTGAAAAACAACCGATTGTTAAGACGAAACAACTGGTTGTTACATGCTTTTACTGCATGAAGAAAGGCCACTCTGTTAGATTCTGTAAAATTAGAAAATATTATGTTCCTAAAGGTTTTATGAAATGGATTCCTAAGGAAATGTGATGTTTCTAACTGCACAGAAAAGTCAAACGGACCCAAATTTGTAAGGGGACCAAATCTTGCTACTTGAAATTGTTTATGCAGGAAAAATAAAGAGAAAAAGAAGAACTGAGCCATCTGATCAAGCTGTTGAAGAAAAAAGGTAGTCATTGAAGCTGAATCAATGCTATGCAAAAGATCTAAATAGTGAAAAGAAGTTTTCTTGATCAACAAGCGCTTGGTCATTGAAGAATCAACATAAGGATAAGACTTTCCTTTATTTGTTCTCAATTTTTGTTTCAAAATTCTTTCTTGTGATAAATTTTCTTTTAATCAATGTCATCTGTTTTGAAACTGCTTCTGCTTATGGTTAAAATTTCAAAATCAAGTTTTTTAACTGCTGCAGAAAAACAACCGATTGTTTTGAGACTGACAGCACTATGAAGAAATTGATTTAATTTCTATTTTGAATTTCTATCCGTTGCAGATCAATTTAAAAGAGAGAATCTTAGTCAAAAGATCTGTGTTGAAAGCTGATCATGTTCAGAAAGAAGTTACTACAGTAGAAAAGGAATATATTCCAAACTCTTGGAAATTCAAGAGCCTTAATGACTAGTCAAAGATCACATGTGAAGACCATGTGATTTTCAGCTTTTTCTGACATTTTCTGTACAGAACAGAGTCAAGTCCTCTCTCTCTGAAAATCAGGTAACCATTGAATGAAATTAAATTCAAATTGATTCTCTTACTGCTATAAAATCAGGTGCAGATCTCTTCCACAAGAACAACCAATTGCAACATCTCTTGCAATATCTCTTGCACCATCTCTTGCAAAAATCTGTGAAGTGTTCTTTCCTCTGTTTTCGTCTCTGCTGTCATGGAATCAACCCCTCCCACCTCCAAGAGAGTCAAAACCAGGGTTGTAAGATCTGGAGGAAGGTTGGAAGGTTGGTTTTCTGGAGACAATGATCTCATTGAGAAGTATAGATATGAGACAAGTATCAAGAAGATAAACAACCCCAAGGTTGTATGCTTTGATTGGCTGAAAAGTCAAAAGCTTGATAATGTGAGAAGGCTGCTCAAGGATCAATCTCTCAGAAAGTTCCTAGAGATGAAGGGAAACATTTATCCAGATTTGGTGAGGGTATTCTACACAAACTTGAAGTTTAAGGGAAACAATCTTCTTTCTCATGTGAAAGGTGTAGAAATGGAGATAACTCATGAAGTATGGGCTGCTGTTGCTGGGCTTAAGTTTTCTGGTTTGAGAATCAACAAGGGAAACCTTGGTGTGGTGGAGGATTTTAACAAAATCCAGTTCTACAAAAGTTGCTTGAAGAATAATCAATCACAAGTTAGTACATGCTCGGTTGGAGGTTTGAAGCTAGATGAGAGGTTGCTTGCTCTCATTGTAAATTGGATTCTAACTCCAAGGGGGAGTAACCACTCTGTGCTAACTGAAGAAGATCTGGTTTATATCTTCTGCATCACCAAGAAAATCAAGATCAATTGGATTCATATAATCAAAGAACACATGCAAAAAGCCATGAGGTTAGGTGATTATCATTATCCCTATGCTGTTTTAATATCTAAGTTTCTACTCTTTTTTTATGTTAATCTTGAAGATGAAACTTCTGAGCTGGTCAAGCCAACTCAAGAGTTGAACAATGGATCACTCAACAAGATGGACTGTACAAAAGTAGGTGGAAAATGGATAAGTAAGGATGGTGATCATGGTGCCTCATCTAGTGGTGCTGCAAATCTTGAACAAGATGAACCTGCTGATATGGATATTCAACATGAAGATCCAACTGAAAATTTTCAAGATGCAGGACCTAGTGCTGCTAATGGACATCAAGGAGAAAGAATGCCAACCATGTCGTCTTTTGAAAGACTCATGATGAATAGGATTGATAGCTTTGCTGAAAATCAAAGGAGCCTCCATGATCTCCGTGCTAGTAATTTCCAAAGGATTGACACCAGGTTTGACAACATGGATGCAAGGTTTATGACTTTGGATGAACAAATTGAAGCTGTCCAGAATCAAATCTTTGATCTTCAGTTTGCTGATGAAGAAGAATGAAGGAAAAACAACCGATTGGTCATCGAAACAATCAATTGTTTTTGGCTGTTCTTTTCTGGTTTTAAAATTTCTTTCCTTCTGCTGTTGTTGTTTTATTCTGATGTAATGAAAACAATATCTTGTTTTATCTATTATCTTTGTCTATTTGTGAAGACAAATAGGGGGAGATATATGCTGTGTTTCTAGTTTGTTTTAAGTTTCTGTTTTAAAGTTGATAAAACTGTTTGGCATATGTAATATGTTTATGATATTATATATGTTTTCAGATTTAAACTGTTTATCTGTATGCTAACAGAATATCAGAAGTTCAATGTATTGCTCAAAGTTCTATTGCAAGAACTGCTTCAGATTTAATCAGGTACAACACAAGCATCAGGGATTTGTCTTCATCAAATAGGGGGAGATTGTTGAACTTTGTGATGTTCAATGTTTTGAAGAATCCAAATCCTTTGAAGGATGTTGAAGCCTCTGCTTTGCTTGTTGTTGTGCTGGTTTAAGCTTTGTTCTGGGGTAGTTTATATGTTGTAATCCACCCTTTGATTAAATCTCAAGCAATTAGCATCTCAATCTTTATGAAAGTAAAATGTTTTTCAAACTAAGTTGAAACAACCGATTGTTTTGTCGAAACAACCGATTGTTTATACTTAGGTGTTTTGAGAAAGATTGAAAACTGTTTTTGAATGGTTGAAACTGTTAAGTACCAAAACAACCGATTGGTTCGAGGAAACAACCGATTGTTTGTTTTGGAACCATAACAGAAAAACTGTTTTGTGTTTGACTGAACTTTAAATGATTTAACTGAACACGCTCCAGTCATTAAATGCTTTGACCAATCTTTTAATGCAATTTAAGAGTTTTTTAAGATTTGATAACAAACTACATCTTTGAATATATTAAGAAAAACAGATTTGAGAATTAAGAATCTTTTGACAAGGATTTTCTAAAGAGTTTTTCAAAGTGTTGAGATTGCTGAAGAGTTTGTGATTGATCAAGGTGCTGGAATAGGATTCTACTTGTATTGATTTCAGATATTCATCTGTAACAAGTGTAATCTTTGTAATCTGTTGAACAATTCGTTTCTGTGTTTTGCTGAGATTGGCTGTGTGTTCTTGAGGTGTTCAAGATCAGCAATCTTATTGTTGGTACTCATCAATCTTAGAGATAGAGAGATTGTACACAATTGTTTATACTGGTTCACTCCAAACCAGAGCTACATCCAGTCTTCTCAGAAACCCTTGAGGATAACCACTAAGCAATCACCACTTGATCACTTACACCACTAAGCATCTCAGTCCTCAGATCTACAGGTTTGATCTTGAACAACAACCTTATGTGGTTGGATTTCTTGGAGATGAACACGCCACTTGAAGGATGTAAGGCTCCAAGATGAGTGTAGATGCCACCACTTGAGGTTCCAAGATGCACTCAAGATGAGACTAGAAGAGGAGAAGAGACAAGTCTCTCAATCACTAACCAATTTTTTGAGAATTTCTTTACTCAAAATATCAAATCTATATTAGAAAGACTCAAGCCCTCCCTTTATAGGAGAAGGACCGGTCATGAGTGTACAAGAAACTTACAAAGGAAGCTAACCAAGGTTACCTTGCAACTCTTCCACTTCTAGAGCCTAAAGTGGAGAAGTAAGGGATACCTTTCTAGATTTTTCTAAAGTTAATATCTAAAGATGCTTTACACAAGAGGTATCTTTAGGTTTCCCTTTTAGCACCTACCTAAACACTATTCTATATTATTTACAAATTTATACAAAAGAAACTATAAAGAGAGATATTAATTGAAGTCTATTCTTGAAAGCTTGTAGTCTTCTTTTGGCTTTAGGCTTGGTCCTCTCTTTATTTTAATTCTTCTTTAATTTTTGAGAAGACTAGAAGGAAGAACTTCAAATGTTTGGGTGAATGACCTCTTCCTCCATTAATAAAATCCTCTCTTATTTGATCTCTATCACGTGGGAACAACACAAAAGTAACCCTAGATACAACCTATAAAGAGGGTGGTAAGAACCCTAGCAAGGTACGTCGTTTCTAAGAATGAAACTACTTTACATTCATTACTGTTTCTTTAGCCCTTACTGACTTGAGTGTCGGAGTGTAAACGGCTGTAAGGGCACCCTTTGTCTCTACAAATAAAGCGTTCTTCAACCCAAAGAAGTGCGAGAGAAGGAGGAGACATGCGGGGCCTTAAGCTATCATTAGAGTCAACCAGCAACCAAGTCAGCAGGCCAGAACATTTGGCGCCCACTGTGCGGCCCGATAAAACTAGGTCCAATCCACAATCGTGTTAAGGGTCGCCTAGCAACAAAAGGAGCACGAGGCAAGGATCTGTTGCACCCGCAGGAGGGGACAACGTCACCATGCAACAACTCATGGAGACCATATGTGCCTTTCAAGAGGCGGTAGTAGCATCCAGGTTTGATCAGGACCGTTTTTAGGTCGACCTGGCCGCGTCATAAGCGAGCAATGAAGAGTTGAGCAGAACCAATGAGGAACTGCGCAGGAATTGCAGAATGTAGGAGAACGCACCGTGGATGAGCTCGCCTAGCCCCTACCAGTTAGGTCTCACCCCATGCCGTTCTCTCAGGTGATCATGGACTCTGTGATACCAGCCACGTTCATGGTCCCGAAGGTGACCTTCACATGTGTAGAGGACCCAGAGGCGCATATCAGAGCGTTCCACACCCAGATGATGCTTTCAGAAGGCTCTGATGTCGTGTACTATAAGCTATTCATGAGTACGCTGGCAGGCGCAGCGTTGGACTGGTTCGTCAGTCTTCCTGACGAACATATTACTTTGTTCAATCAATTCACAATGCTGTTCAAAGAACAGTACATTGTCAACCGGGTTCCCCCTCCAATCTCTTATGATCTCTTTGACGTAAGGCAATATCAGGGAGAGTCATTGAAAGAGTTTTGAAATAGGTTTGGAGTACAAGTGGTGAAACTACACACCAAGGACGAAGCCATGATGGTGCACGCCTTCACCAAGGGAGTGTTGCCAGGACCCTTTAACGACTCACTGATAAGATGTTGCCCAAAGACGTTTTGCAAGATCAGGCGTCGAGCTGTGGCACACATCCCCGACCTCGGGGAACAGGTCGTCCTCAGCCCCTGAGGGTACATGAGGCCATGACGGAGAAGAAGGCCCAGGAGCATAGCCACCGTACGAATCAAGGAAGCCCCAAACCAGGGCATGCACGAGAGAGAACACCCCACCCAGACACAATTTTCGAGTGGACCTTAAGGAGACGATCGCCATCCCTGACGTGGGTAGCAGACTAAAGCCTCCGTCGAAGACCGATAAGAGGCTAGGGCCCAGTAAAAACGCTTGGTGCGAGTTCCACCAAGCCATTGGCCATAACCTATGCAACTGTCTGACATTGGGGTTCTAGTTGGATGAACTAGTAAAAGGCGGTTTCTTGAAAGACTACCTACAAGAGCCGCAGGGATCCCTGACGACAGCGGCCCCAGCAGGAGATCAGGGGCACGAGGTGCCCATCCATGAAGAAATCAACACCATCATTGGAGGATTCTCTAGAGGAGGGTGTACCGCCTCCCAGCGTAAGAAGTATGCTAGATGAGTGATGACAGTGGAAGCGCAGAGGTCGGACCAGACGCCTGAGCCCGACCTTGTCTTCACCAAGACTGGCTTGCAGGATGTGGTCCCACACGAAAATGACCCCGTGGTGATTTCAGTGGTGACAGCAGGCAGAAAGGTACACCGCGTCCTAGTTGATCAAGGAAGCTCGACCGACGTGATGTTCTGGTTAACCTTCAACAAGCTGCTGCTGTCTCCTGACCAGTTGAGGTCTTACGTTGGATGTCTGTACGGTTTCGCAGGAGACCAGGCGGAGGTGCGGGGGCACATAAAGCTGAGGACGACCTTCATTGACAACACAACGTCTCGCATCGCTAACATCAGGTATCTTGTCGTTAATGCTCCTTCATCCTATAACATTCTTTTGGGCAGACCAGCTTTGAACATGATTGATGTAGTGGCCTCGTCGAGGCATATGAAGATGAAGTTGCCTTCCCTTGAAGGAGTTGTGATCACCATGAAGTCTGATCAGAACGAGGCCAAGAGGTGCTATGAGAACAGCCTCAAGACAAAGAGAGAAGTGTGCTCGGTCACCATCCAACCTCCAAGGGAAGAAGGGGTCACCCGTCTCGAGATCGCCCGGGAGAAACGACCTGAGCATGCAGAAGAGGTTCTGGAGAGGGAGATCAGGGGTAAGAAGTTCAAGCTTAGCAAGTCTTTGGGCTAAGAAGCACAGGACCAGATTGTCGAGGTCATAGCACGGCACATGGATGTTTTCGCATGGTTAGCCTCAGAATGTCTGGCATCGACCCCAATTTCTTGTGCCATCACCTCACCATGGACCCAAAGGTCCGACATGGATGCTTTCTTGGGGTATAACCAGCTCTGCATGCATCCCAGGGACGAATGCAAGACTGCGTTCATGACGGAGCTCTCCTATTACTGTTACAAAGTGATGCCCTTCGGGCTCAAGAATGCAGGGGCGACCCACCACTGACTGATGGATATAATACTTGCACCCATGATAGGGCAAAATGTTCAGGCGTACGTGGATGACATGATGATCACCTCCTGATGGAGATCAAGCTCAAGTGGACATGGAGGCCAATCATCAAGAGCAAGAAGAGGTTGAGGCTCAAATAGAGGACGCTCATGGAGTTCAAAGCCAACCTCAAAGGCTTACAAGGAGCATGTTCAAAGCTTTAGGAGCTAATGGACGCTTATTTTCTCTTTTTGTAATTTCTTTGTTTGAAGGTGCTTAGAGGGAAACATTAGAAACCTCTTTTGTTCAAGCATCTTTAGGTCTTTAGTTAGGAGTCTTAGGGGGGGTGTGCGTTAGTAGAGAGGTGTAGGAGTAATAGGGGGGTGCCAAAGTGAGAGAGGAGGTCACACCTTCCTCATGCTTGGCGTCACTTTCATGTATTTAGGGGGAATTTTGAATTTAATTTGCTTTGCATTTCAGCACCTCTAGGCTATAAATTATGGTGCTGCCTTTGTATTTTTGGGGAGATCTGAATTTTGATTAGAGAAACTATACTCAATTTTTGAGAGAATTGGAGAGTTTTGTGCCTTCCTCACTTAGTCTTATCTTGAGAGCTCTATGATTACCTCAAGTGGCGGCTTGCACACTCATCTTAGAGTCACCATCCTCTAAGTGGTGTGATCATCCAACCATTCCTCCATCTTCACGAGCTTTCTCTTCTCCTTCCTTTCTTCTCTTTTTATGTTCATGTCTTAGCTTGCTTCCTTTGATTTTCAGTTCGGCATTTTTCAGCTCATATGTGTTTTGCTTCGGTTCATTTGTTTCTTTGCTGTTCTTCATTGTTTCTTCTTCACTTCTAGCCTTTTTGTTCGGTGCAATTCTTGTCTTGTGCTTTTTGTTCGGTGCCTTTGCCTTTTCTTCCATTTTGTTCGGTTCAATTTGACAATACATGGAACTTCCATATGAGTTTGGGTTTGGGTTTTGGTACTAGTCTTGGTGAGTTCTTGATCATAGAACCTTGATCCAATTCTATCTTAAAGTGCCTATCTCATATCCAACTCAAGATGATTCCTAAGAATGTCAAGAATCATTCATATTGTGCTATTGGAATCATATCATGTGGTATCTAGAGTTTAGGTGTGCTATTTGTTTAATTTTTGAGTTGTATTGCACTTTATTTCAAGAGCTCTTTAATTTCTTGCAATTTACGTTTCTGTTTTAGGCTTATTTGAGTTTTCTTGCTGTTTTCTTTATGTTGCCTATCATATGTTTGAGTATTTTCGTTTTTGAATCCATACAAGTTTTGTCTTAGTCTTGTTTTTCCATAATTGTCATCACTTCTTGTAGTACTTTTATTGAATTTGTGGTTTCTTGCTTTGGTGTCATATAATTTTCTGAGTTTGATATTTGATCCTTTGTGCATTTTCTGTTTTAGAATTGAGTTCATACTTGTATTCTAGACCTATACAAGTTCCTATACATCATTTTCCATTATGTCTATACTAGTTCATAATTCTGTTTTTCATTCCTATTAGGATTCCTCTGTTTTCTGAAAACGTGCTTACTGTTTTTCCTAATTGCAATTGATTTACTCACTGGAAAATTTTGAAATTCTGGATTTGTGTTCTTCAAAGTGTTAGAAAAGAGTAGAAAAAAGAAGTACTCAAAAATTCAAAGTACACAAAAAATGATAAATAAAATACAAAAAGTGTACAATTCTGCCAAAAAAAATACGGTAATCTGGCAGCGATTTTGAAAAATTTATCTCAATTAATTGGCTTACTGTTTTTGCGTAATTCCAGTGCCATTTTTGAGCTAAGATCTTGAAGTTTCTGTGGTTAAAATTTCATAATCCAGTTCGCTTTATATCATTCTAGTTAAATCAGTGAACATCAAGCACAGTTTGCATAAAAATATTTTCCAGTAGTTCTGTTTTTGTTTTCTTCATCTACTCTAGTGCTTTTCTTTAAGTATTCTTTTGTGTGCCTAATTTTTTTCATTGAGTTCCTTATTTTCTTGCTTGTCTTTTATTCATTACTCTTTGAGTTTGTCATACATCTAGTATTCCTTTTGTTATAGCCTTTCATTGCTTATACCTTTTCTTGTTTGTCTTTATTGCTTCATTGGTTTTGTTGTGGTTGGCTTTGAGATTGGTGTGCCTTGCTTTGACATCTTTCATTTGAGGATTCCTAAGACCTCAAGATCAGCTTGGTGCAGGGACATTATTTCTTTGAGAGTGACTTCTTTTTCTGGCCAGATTCACTTCGACAATTTGATTGCCAAACTCATTTTTTTTTTCCTAACTTTGTTTCTTAACTTGTTTGTTGTTTTTGTGTTTGCTGTTTTTTATTTGCAAATGGCTGGCTATTCAAGTGGTGAATCTTATAAGCAGAACGCTCCTTCCAAAGCTTCAGTCCTTGGTGAATTACATGAAGCTCAACGCACCATTAGGCGTTTGGAAGAAAAATTGCAAAAGATGGAGGTGCAACAAGCTAGGCCATCTCACTCTATCAATGGTGGACATCATTCACATAGACCTTCATCAAGGGGTTCTTCAAATGAATTTGGCCGTGAGGAGAACCATAGCAGAAGGCAAACTCCACCTCAATTCCATGGCCATAGACATCACAACCAAGGGGAGAGACATCACCGTGGAGTTGGACACTACCAAGATGCTAAGGCAAGGCTACCTTCGGTCAAGCTTCCTTGTTTTAATGGCTCTAGTGATCCTAATTTGTATTTAGATTGGGAGGCTAAGTGTGAACAAATATTTGAGATCCATGAGATCCAAGATGAGCACAAGCTTAAGCTAGCCACCTTAGAGTTTAGTGATTATGCCATGAAATGGTGGCATTGTATATTAAAGGACATTATCTATCACAAGGGTCCTCCCGTGGACTCTTGGAACTCTTTAAAGGATCAAATGCGCGCTAGGTTTGTGCCCCCACATTTTAGGAAAGACCTCATGTTGAGACTCCAACGGTTTCAACAAGGCACGCTAAATGTGGATGAATATTACAAAGAGTTAGAAACGCTTTTGCTTAAAGTTGAATTAGAAGAAAGTGAGTGATCCTGCCGGCAACTCGGACGTGGAGGAATCGCTTCGTAGCACTCTCTGCCCTGTCTACGCGACTGCGTCTTCTGCAGAATCACCCTCAGAACTTTCTCTTGCCTCTCCAAACGTGACCTGCAAAACACACAGACGGCGCCTCTAGCGGCCGTTTGCACTCCGACGATCAAGTTAGTCCACAGAACCACCAAAGACTAGAAAACTAGTAGTGTGTGTGTAAGAACTCTTGCACTCTGTTTTCGTCTCTCCCTCACTCTCCCCTGATTCTCTGTTTTATCTCTCTTTCCCTGCTTCTGGGCATAGCAGAATTCTGTTATGCTTTTCTGGCATGTGTCAGAACCCTGTTATGCTTTTCAGAGAAAGCGTACCTTCAGAATCAGCAGTGGGGAGCGTGAGAGTCTGTGCATGTCTGCGCGTCTCTGCGCTTGGCTGCGCCTGTCTGTACCTTTAGTGGTACGGAGTGCTCTTTTGTCTGGACCGCACCCCTCTCAGATGATGACACATGGAGGCCTGCAACTCACATCTAACCACACACGTGTCACTTACTGGAAGGGCTCTAGCGCTTCTCTTTGTGTGCCTAAGTTACGCCCTTGCGGAGTAACTTAGGATGTTTCTCTTATCTGGGCAGATCGCATACTCTTGGGAGAACGTCGGGTGTGGCTGGTCTAGGCACACTCACCAAACGTTGCTCTCTGCGTATACAGCTTACCCTTCACGATGCCATGCACGTAATGGGTTGAGGGAATCACCAACCACTGACTGGTTTACTAGTTCCCTCAGGCCACTCTCGTGCATGATTCCCTGAGGTGTGCTCATGCGAGATCCATGCGTAACGCTCTCGCTGGGAACCTCATTCCCAGTTTAACTGCGTGTAACACGAGACCCCAATGACAATACCCCGATGACTGATCAGTGTTTATCTGTTTCTCGCGTTCTGCCTTCAGGCGTTAGTCTGAGAACTGGTCTGTTGGTGGCCACTTGGCTACTGACCACCGATCACCATTCTGGATACTCCGTCCCCCGACCTCTCTGCCGCCTGATCTGTTGGTGGTCACTTGGTTACTGACCACCGATCACCTTTCTTGGCGATCGTCCCCCTGACCTCTCTGCCACCTGGTCCACGTGTCACCCTGCGAGTGGTCCACGTGGTTCTCTGATGCTGACGTCATCGACTACCGATGACCGATCGGATCACAAGCCCCCGAGTCTCGAGTCGAGAACTCGTTCTCAGCGAAGAGACTAAGTGGTCGTGCCCTCAGTCCACGTGGCAAGTGGGGCCGCCTCACGTGCCACCTCACGTGCTGCTTCTTTAACGTTTGGAGTCCCTCTCTTAATCTTGCGACACGTGGCCCCATCAACGGCCAGCGTTGTGCGTCGCTAGCGCTTCTCTTATTCAAATTGGCGCGCCCTTTCACTGTTCCTTCATCTTCTTCATTCGACTCCCAGACTCTCTGCGAACTTCTCCTCTGCGCACCCATCTTTCTTCAAATTCTCTGCTTCCCAATCTCTTGCGATCATCCAAAGGTATGGTTTTTCTTCTTCCTGGCCCCTTTTCGGTCATCTTTACCGATTGCATTTATCATTCTAGTTATCATGCATTCATCTTCTCTATTTCCCTCTCTCGAACCCGCGCTAGGGTTTTTCATGCTCTTACTCTGGCTTCTGCTTCTTCTTCTTCTTCTTTTCATCTGGGCATCTCCTTCTCCTTTCCCTTTTCTGTTTTCACCGAAACATTCATCATTCCTTCTTCTCCCATTCATTCTGACCTTTTCGTTTTTCCTCCATTTGCAGCTATCTCACGATGGCTCGCTTGAAACAAACTGCGCGCATCATTGCCTCTTCTTCTGGTGCACAGCCTTCCGCGAGTGCGCCAGCTCCACCACCGCCTGTGGCTACCTCCTACCACGACAATGCCAGGGTCTACGAATGGGCTCCCCTGGCATTGCTCGCTGAAACCTCCACCCTGCTGCCCAAGGGTCATCTCACGTCGCTGCTAAGTCGCAACCCCGACGAGCCTTCCTGCTCCATCGACAGGGAGAATGACTTCAACATCCAGATCCGCATTCCTCCTCGAGGAATGCCTATCTGCGCGGATGACAGGGCCACCAATGGGGTGCCCTTCATCTTCATCTACTCCGCCATTTTCAAGAGGCTAAAGCTGCGCCTCCCTTTCACTTTCTTCGAAAAAGAGCTGATGATGGAGTTAAACGTCGCGCCCTGCCAACTCCATCCAAATGCCTGGGCCTTCATCCGGGCGTTTCAAATCCTCTGCAACTATTTCGGGCACAACGCCTCCGTGGACGTGTTCCTCTATTTCTTTGAAGCGAAGAACCCTGGGGACAAGTCCTGGGTCAGCCTGAACGGGGTTGCTGGACGGGTGCTCCTGGGCCTGTACCAGCAATCCTTCAAAGATTGGAAGGGCAGATTCTACATGATATCTGCTACCCCTCAAAGTCCAAGTCTGCTTGAGGGGTACCCCCTCTACTGGGTTCCTGGAGTTGAGTTCAAGAAATCCAGGGACCTCGAAGCTATGGCCCCTTATGAGCGCGAGCTGTGCGGGCTGCTCCTGGGGGCCAAGTACAATTCTGCTCGTCTCATCAAAGACGAGTTCGATGTGGTGGCCTTAAAGAAGTATATAGGTAGCTCTTCATTTCCCTCTTAGGATACCTGCACCTTTCCATGCATGCTTTTATGTGTTTTTTTTTTTTTTTTTTAACTTACTTGCATACCTTGGTCATCTAACTCTTCCTTTTTCCATCTATGCAGACTCCATGTCGGGGAAAGACAGGAAGCTAGCGTTACTGGAGCTTGTCAAACGTAGGGGAGCCAAGGGCACTGGCTCCTCTTCTTCTACAACTGAGCCCATCGCAGCCCCTCCACTCTCGGTCGCGCCAGCTGGAGGCCCCGAGCAGGGGAAGAAAAGGAAAAGGCTGGTGAAGGCTTCCACTTCAACTGCTGCTGCTGCTGCTGCTTCAACTGAAGAGGAGAGCTCAGGCTCTCCTCTTGTACACCGTCAGAGGAAAAGAGCAGCAGTTGAGGGGGCCTCATCTCTCTAGCCTGGAGAGATTGAGGGGGCCTCATCTCTCCAGCTTGGAGAGATTGAGGTGGTGGAAGTAGAGGAAGGGTCTTCCCCTCCTCCCTGCGCTCAAACTGCCTCAGAGCCCAACAACCTTCCTTCTCCAGGCCAGCAGTTGCCTCCAACCACCAAGCTGCCATCTTCCCCCCCAGCAGGCCAATCACCTGGTCCATCCGTTGATCATGCTGTGGGTGCTTCTGCCCAAACTGGGGGTGCACCACCACCACTGCTGCCAATCCCTACCGCCACTGCTGAATGTGGTGGGTCTAGCTCGCGCCCAAGCGCTTCTGGGGCCACCCACTAGAATTTCAGCAGGGTCATCACCCTAGTTCGACAGCTCATAAGTAACCGGGAGCTCGTCGAGTGGAATGGTGATGAGGTTGACATGCACCTGGCAAGGCAGGTGGTGCTCTCTCTAGAATTCTCCACCCAGCATCGTAAACAAATAGCCCTGGAGAAGAGGGTGAAGGGGCTTGAGCACGACAAGGAGTCACTGCGAAGTGACTTCGAAGCTGCTCAAGGGTCCGTTGAACTGATGCGAGGCATGGTGGAGAAGGCTAGGAGGGAATACCTAGCGCAGGTCCAAGAGACCATCAAGACGGAGATCTTGATGGGGCAGATGGTGAGCTCTTTGGACTGCGAGGTGGTGGAGCTTAAGGCCGAGACTTCCTCCCTGCGCCAACAGAACACTCAGCTATTGGGGGAGCTCGAGTCCGCCAAAGAAGCAGCTGCTGCTGGGGAGAAAAGACTTGAGGAGGTGGTGGGCAAACTGTCTAAAGCTGCCTCCTCCCTTGTTGCCGTCACCACTGAGAGAGATGCTGCGGAGGCTTCAAAGCAAGAACTGGAGGTGGAGAAGGCTGATTTGATGAACGTGGGTGCTGATGCCCTTACAGACGGATTCGAGCTAGCACTCGAGCAAATCAGATGCGTTCTCTCAGACCTGGACCTCTCGCAGTTCAGCATCTACCATGAAGTGGTGGATGGAAAGCTCATCCCCCCTGCCCCTTAAACCCTTCTCTTCTCTGTAAATTTAGCTTCTGCACAGTTTTTCTTTGCACTTTGGAATTGTATAAGACTTGGCTTATGAATGTAATATCTCAATGCTTCTTTCTTGCGTAAGTTTCTTCTTTTGCATTTTTCTTGAGCTTCGCTTTTCTTTATACACACGACTAACTGTTAACTAACTTAGGTTCAGCGCGATCTTGGGCTTTACCTTTCCTTTCGCACACGACTAAGTGTTAACCAGCTTAGGCTTAGCGCGATCTTGAGCTTTGTCTTTCACTTTGCGCACGACTAGCCAATTACTGACGACTCATCAGTGATCGTTCTTTAGTCTTTACTTAGCTTTCTCTGTCGCTCTAGCGCTAAGTGCATAGAGGACTTTGACATCGATCGCTCAAGGTGATGCCTCGTCTTGGGGAAAGAAAAGTGTTTCTCGCTAACCCCTCTTACTTTCCCCAAGGTCATCACCCTTTGGCGGGTTGAGTCGCTCATTCCCTGCCTCACTCCTGGGGTGAGAAGGGTTTCGGACTAAGAGTCTTACTGGGCCAATATTGGTGTATGCCAAGTGGGTAAGGACGTTTTGTCAAAACCTTTCCTTTCCCTTCCTTGGTCTTACTAGCACCCCTGGCTTTTCAAACCTTTAACTGCTTGCGCTCACACCTGGGGTGAGGAAGACTTAGATCGGTGCCAGTACTCGCGCCTAGGGCAAGTAGGGCCCAACCAATCACCTGCACTTGCACCTGGGGCAAGGAGGATTTTAACTTTAATACTTAAGCACACTTGATATGCTGGAAATTTTTCTTTAATTGGGTGGCCTCGTTAAAAACCCTCCTTAGGGAAAAGAGTGCCCCCTTGTCTGTTCAACTGTTTCCACCACATACAAAGCATGTATCTTTTAGCGCGAGAACGCCATTACTGTACAACTTTAACTGAAATAAAATTTTAAATGGGTGGCGTTCCACGTTCTGGGGATTGCTCCTCCTTCCAAAGTCTCTAGGCGATAGGCTCCGTTCTTCAATGTCTCCACCACTCTGTACGGGCCTGTCCACTTTGGGGATAACTTGTTCTGCATGTCATTCTGATGCGCCTTTCTCATCACCAGATCACCTTCCTGGAAGCGCCTGGGCCTCACTTTAGAGTTGTGCCTCCGCTCTACTCTTCTCTTCACAGCTTCAGCACTGACTCTGGCCTCTTCTCGCACTTTGTCTAGCAAATCCAGATTTACCTTACGCTCTTCGTTGGACTCTTTAACAACGAAGTTCAGGAATCTGGGGGAGCTCTCCTGTATCTCCACAGGAATCATGGCGTCTGTCCCATAGACAAGGCTGAAGGGTGTCTCATGGGTGCTGGACTGTGGGGTGGTGTGATAAGACCATACAATTCTGGGGACCTCCTCTGCCCAGCCTCCTTTGGCCTTGTTTAGTCTTCGCTTCAGCCCCCTGAGCAACACTCGGTTTGCTGACTCCACCTGCCCAATGGTTTGCGGGTGCTCCACTGATGCGAAGACCTGTTGTATCTTTAACTCTTCACACATCTTCCTCAGCTGATGACTTGTGAACTGAGTGCCATTGTCGGAAACCAGCCTCTTGGGTATTCCGAAGCGGCAGACAATGTTCTTCCAGACGAAGTGTTCAACTTTCTATGCGGTGATGTGTGCGACTGGCTCTGCCTCCACCCACTTGGTGAAATACTCGATGGCCACGATGAGGAACTTCATCTGCCTTGTCGCCAGGGGAAAGGGTCCTAAGATGTCAATCCCCTATGTATGGAATGGCCACGAGCTATGGATGGACCTCAACTCCTCAGGGGGTGCCTTGTGCCAGTCTGCATGCAGTTGACACTGTTTGCATCGCTGAGCAAACCTTATGCAATCTTCCTTCAGCTTTGGCCAGTAGTACCCCGCGCGGAGTACTCTACTTGCCAAAGCGCGACCACCTACGTGGCTTCCGCACACCCCCTCGTGCAGCTCAGACATGAGTCTGGTGCATTGCTCGCCGTGTACACAGATCTGCACAGGGTGAGAAAATCCAAATCTAAATAGGCTTCCATCTATAAGAGTAAACTTACTTGAACCCCTCTTTATTCTTTTTGCCTCTGCCAGATCGAGCGGGAGTACACCATCTTCTAAGTATAGCTGGTATAGCGTCATCCAGGTGTCGGGTTCCTTCTCCGCATGGACCTCCATCAACTCATCGGTCTTTGAGGGTCGCGATCTCACCCTCGGTGCTCTTAGCGTTTCTTGGGTCAACGACCGATGACCGATCGTTAGACGCTCCATTGACTTGTATACATGAAGCACCTGGTTGTCTGATACGAACGCGCGCGGCACCTTCAGGGTCTCCTGAATGACAGTCCTCTGCTCCCCCCCCCCTTGCCTGAGCTGGCCAGCTTGGCTAGCAGGTCTGCTCGGGCATTTTGCTCTCTTGGCACGTGCACTAACTCAAACTCGGTGAAGGACGTCTTCAGGAGCTGCACATACTCCAGGTAGGCTGCCATCTGGGGATCCTTTGCTTGGAACTCCCCCGTAACCTGCCCGGTGACCAGTAACGAATCGCTCTTGGCCAGCAGATTTCTTGCTCCCATTTCTCTTGCTAGCAACATTCCTGCGATCAGGGCCTCATACTCCGCCTGATTGTTGCTAGCTTTGAAGGCAAAGCGGAGGGACTGCTCGATCAGTACCCCATTTGGTCCTTCCAGGATGACTCCCGCGCCGCTTCCCTGCTGATTAGAGGAGCCATCCACCGATAACACCCATCGGAAATCTAGCCCTTCTGCAGGTGTCGCGATTGATGATAGCTCGACCACGAAGTCCGCGAACACCTGCCCCTTGATCGGTCCTCGGGGCTCGTACTGAATATCAAATTCTGACAATTCTACTGCCCATTTGACCATCCTGCCTGCTACATCAGGTTTCTTCAATACGTTCTGGATAGGCAGATCAGTCATCACCACCACTGTGAAGCTGTGGAAATAATGCCTGAGTCTTCTGGCTGAAAACACCACCGCCAGAGCAGCCTTCTCGAGGGCTTGGTACCTTGTTTCAGGGCCTTGCAGCACTTTACTCACGAAGTAAACAGGCCTCTGGGCCTGGTCCTGCTCTTGCACCAGGACTGAGCTGACTGCTCTCTCCGTAACAACAAAATATAGACGAAGAGGGATGCCTACCTGGGCTTTCGCA
Organism: Phaseolus vulgaris; assembly: GCF_000499845.2. Classification (NCBI taxonomy): domain Eukaryota; kingdom Viridiplantae; phylum Streptophyta; class Magnoliopsida; order Fabales; family Fabaceae; genus Phaseolus; species Phaseolus vulgaris. The sequence continues at coordinate 23,087,062 of NC_023750.2, forward strand.
AGACTGGTGGACTCGCCAGGTACCCCTTTAACTTGATGAAAGCCTCCTCGCACTCCTGTGTCCAGAGAAATCTGCTGTTGCGTTTGAGACACTGGAAGTATGGGTGACCTTTCTCCCCTCCAGCGGACATAAATCGGGACAGAGCTGCCAAGCGACCGGTGAGCTGTTGCACCTCCTTCACCGTCGTTGGGCTCCTCATTGCCACGATCGCCGCACACTTCTCCGGGTTAGCTTCGATTCCCCGCTCTGTCAAGAGGAAACCCAAGAACTTCCCAGCCTCCACACCGAAAATGCATTTCTCAGGGTTGAGCTTCAGCCTGTACTTGGCAATGGTGGTGAATAGCTCTTCCAGATCAGCCGCATGATGCTTCTTCTCTTGGGACGTAACCACCATGTCATCTACATAGGCGTGCACGTTCCTTCCCAACATGGGCGAGAGCACCCTATCCATGAGCCGCTGGTAGGTAGCCCCCGCATTCTTTAACCCGAATGGCATGACCTTGTAGCAATAGCAAGACCGTTCCGTCATAAACGCAGTCTTGCATTCATCCATTGGGTGCATCCTGATCTGGTTATACCCCGAGAAAGCGTCCAAGAAGCTGAGTAGCTTTCCCCCCGATGCGCTATCGACTAGAGCGTCTATACTGGGTAAGGGGTAAGAATCCTTGGGACACGCCTTGTTGAGGTCAGTGAAGTCCACGCACATTCTCCACTTGCCGCTTGCCTTCTGAACCAGTACCACATTCGCTAGCCACTCGGGGTACTGGATTTCTCTGATATGCCCTGCGGCAAGGAGCTTCTGCGCTTCGTCGTGGATCACCTTCCTCTTCTCCTCGTTGAACTTCCTTCGCCTCTGACGCACAGGTCGAACCATGGGGTCCATCGACAGACGATGGCAGAGGAAATCGGGGTCGATTCCTGGCATGTCGGATGCTGACCATGCAAAGGCATTCATGTGCTTCTCAATCACACCCATGATCAGCATTCGCTCTTCTTCAGCGAGGGATCCCCCTAACTTGAACTTTCTTCCCCTGACGTCCACTTCGACCCATCCCTCAAGGGTGGGGCCTTCTCTCGCTGGCGATGACCGCCCTCGCGATCCCTGACTCGCGAGGAGTGATCGCGCCTTCCTCTTCTTCTTCGACTTGGGCTACCTGGAAGCCCCCCACCGCAGCATCCTCCATCCTCTGAGCGCCCTGTGTCTCCCTGACCACCAATCGCTCTTCGCGCACGCCTGGTGGTGGTTTTGTGGTGACGTGGCACACACTTCTCTTTTGCTTCAAGCTATTCTCATAACAGCGTCTTGCCTCAGCCTGATCTGACCTGATGGTTATCACGGTTCCCTCCATCGACGGCAGCTTCAACTTCATGTGCCTCGTTGATGGTATTGCGCCCAACCTATTGAGTGTTGGCCTACCCAACAAAACGTTATACGCAGAAGGGGCATTCACCACCAGGTACTTTATCTTTTCAGTGCGGGCTGTCGTTCCGTCAGTGAACGTTGTCCTTAGCTCGATGTATCCCCGCACCTCTACCTGATCCCCTGCAAAACCGTACAGACAACCAGTATACGGTCTTAGCTGGTCAGGGGATAACTGTAACTTGTTGAATGTTGGCCAGAACATGACGTCTGCCGAACTTCCTTGATCTACGAGTACTCGGTCCACTCGCCTTCCCGCAGTGATGAGAGAAATGACCACAGGGTCGTTGTCGTGTGGGACAACGTCCCGTAGATCAGCTTTCCTGAAGATGATGTCCACTTCGGGGTAATGACTCTCATTTACCGCATCTACCGCCATTACTGATCGAGCGTATCTCCTTCTCTGTGAAGCTGTGCATCCCCCACCCGAGAAGCCTCCCGCGATCGTCTGCACTTCCCCATGCACAGGGACTTCATGCTGCTGTTCTCCAGTCTGGGATCCTGACGCGCGATCACCCTGCGGCTCACGCAGGTAATCTGCTAGGAAACCAGACTTCACCAACTCTGCCAATTGGTGTCCCAGGGCCAAACAAGAATGAAGTGTATGGCCAAAAGCCTGATGAAACTCACACCACTCTTGCTGCTACAGCAGGAAGGGCGATGAGATCCGCCAATCCTACCATGAAGTTGTACCTCGAGGGTGCATTATTCTCCCTTGCACGCCCCCTGCCCTGGTCTTTGCCTGGTGCATAGGGACGAGGTTTTTCCCGCACCGTCTTCCCCTCCTTGGCCTCATGCACCCTTGCTCGCTGTGGCTTTCCTTGCCCTCCACGCGGTCTTGGTGGTGCAGCACTTCCTCTCTTCTCAGAAACCTCTGTTTCTGCCACTATGTGTGCCACCGCACGTCGTCGGATCTCTGCAAAGGTGCTGGATGGCTCCTAATGAGAGATTCGCTGATGGGGCCAGGCAGCACTCCCTTCTTAAACGCGTGGACCAGCATATCTTCATCTTTGCTGGGCAATCTCACCACTTGTGCCCCAAAACGGTTGAGGTAGTCCTTCAGCGACTCCCCCTGGTATTGGCGCACATCGAACAGATCGTAGGACACCACTGCAGGTGCCTTGTTGACGATGTATTGCTCAGTGAAGAGCTTCGAGAACTGAGAGAAAGACGTGATATGCCCTTCTGGTAAACTCACGAACCACTCCATGGCGATTCCGCTCAATGTGCTCATGAACATTTTGCAGTACACAGCGTCTGAGCCCCCAGACAACATCATCTGGGTGTGGAATGCCGTCAGATGCGCCTCCGGGTCTTCTACCCCCTTGAACGACGCCTTTACCCCCACCAGGTTGGGAGGCACCGTGGTTCCCATGATTTCAGGGGAGAATGGCATGGGGAACGCTCTTGGAGGTGAGGGCTGCCTAGACACCCTTTCGTCAACCATGTGTTCCCTCTGCGCCTGCAGCGTCCTTCTCAACTCCTCGTTGACGCGATTCAGCTCGTCGTTCCTGTTTTGTGACGCAGCTAACTCTGTCTGCATCCTCTCTTGTTCAACCTTTGACGCTGCGGCGTTATCCTGCAGCGTGCGCACCATTTCCAGGACCTGCGCCATTGTCACAGCTCCTTCGTCAGCGGATGGCGCAGGCGATGGTTGTCTGTTTCTAGGCATCCTTCTCTATCAAGGAAACTGATAAAAACTCTAGTAAGTCTTTAAAACTGTGGTATATATGGGACAACGATTCACTCGTGCCCCACGGTGGGCGCCAAATGATCCTGCCGGCAACTCGGACGTGGAGGAATCGCTTCGTAGCACTCTCTGCCCTGTCTACGCGACTGCGTCTTCTGCAGAATCACCCTCAGAACCTTCTCTTGCCTCTCCAAACGTGACCTGCAAAACACACAGACGGCGCCTCTAGCGGTCGTTTGCACTCCGACGATCAAGTTAGTCCACAGAACCACCAAAGACTAGAAAACTAGTAGTGTGTGTAAGAACTCTTGCACTCCGTTTTCGTCTCTCCCTCACTCTCCCCTGATTCTCTGTTTTATCTCTCTTTCCCTGCTTCTGGGCATAGCAGAATTCTGTTATGCTTTTCTGGCATGTGTCAGAACCCTGTTATGCTTTTCAAAGAAAGCGTACCTTCAGAATCAGCAGTGGGGAGCGTGAGAGTCTGTGCATGTCTGCGCGTCTCTGCGCTTGGCTGCGCCTGTCTGTACCTTTAGTGGTACGGAGTGCTCTTTTGTCTGGACCGCACCCCTCTCAGATGATGACACGTGGAGGCCTGCAACTCACATCTAACCACACACGTGTCACTTACTGGAAGGGCTCTAGCGCTTCTCTTTGTGTGCCTAAGTTACGCCCTTGCGGAGTAACTTAGGATGTTTCTCTTATCTGGGCAGATCGCATACTCTTGGGAGAACGTCGGGTGTGGCTGGTCTAGGCACACTCACCAAACGTTGCTCTCTGCGTATACAGCTTACCCTTCACGATGCCATGCACGTAATGGGTTGAGGGAATCACCAACCACTGACTGGTTTACTAGTTCCCTCAGGCCACTCTCGTGCATGATTCCCTGAGGTGTGCTCATGCGAGATCCATGTGTAACGCTCTCGCTGGGAACCTCATTCCCAGTTTAACTGCGTGTAACACGAGACCCCGATGACAATACCCCGATGACTGATCAGTGTTTATCTGTTTCTCGCGTTCTGCCTTCAGGCGTTAGTCTGAGAACTGGTCTGTTGGTGGCCACTTGGCTACTGACCACCGATCACCATTCTGGATACTCCGTCCCCCGACCTCTCTGCCGCCTGATCTGTTGGTGGTCACTTGGTTACTGACCACCGATCACCTTTCTTGGCGATCGTCCCCCTGACCTCTCTGCCACCTGGTCCACGTGTCACCCTGCGAGTGGTCCACGTGGTTCTCTGATGCTGACGTCATCGACTACCGATGACCGATCGGATCAGTGAGAAAGCTATGATTGCTAGGTTTGTGAGTGGTCTAGGGAAGGATATTCAAGATGTTGTTGAGTTACAAGAGTATTCATCATTGGGTTCTTTAGTTCATCTTGCAATGAAGGTGGTAGCCCAACTTGCTAAGAAAAATTCTTTCAAAAATGCTCCCAATGATGGTTACTACAACAATTCTTGGAGGAACAAAACGTCTTTTTCAAAATTTCCTTCTAAAGATTCTTCTTTCAAACCTAAGGAACCTAAGCCATCTACTTCTAGGCCTAAATCCCCAATTAAATCGTCTAGTAAGAAATGCTTTAAGTGTGTGGGTTATGGTCACATTGCGGCTAATTGTCCTTCTAAAAGGAATATGTTTGTGCATAATGGCAATGTTATGAGTGAGCATGATTCGGATTCACCTAGGCATTCTTCACCATCTAGGGCGTCTAGTGAGAATGAGAGTGAGAGTCCACTTGAAGGAGATTTATTAGTTGTGAGAAGACTTCTTGGACAAGTTTCACAACCTTTTGATGAAAGTCAAAGGGAAAATATTTTCCATACAAGATGTCTTATTCAAAACTACATTTGTTCTTTGATAGTGGATGGGGGTAGTGCTAATGTGGCTAGTACAAGAGTAGTAGATAAACTTGGATTGCCTACTATCTCTCATACAAAGCCCTACAAATTGCAATGGCTTAGTGAAGTAGGAGAAATTGTTGTGAATAAACAAGTCCTCATCCATTTCTCTATTGGAAAATACAAAGATGAGGTATTATGTGATGTTGTACCCATGGAAGCTACACATGTTCTTTTGAGAAGGCCTTGGCAATTTGATAGAAAAATTTTTCATGATGGCTTTACCAACAAACTTTCTTTTGATTTCCATGGTCACAAGGTTACTTTAAAATCTCCCTCTCCTAGAGAAGTCCATGAGGACCAAATCATCATGAAAAAAAAGAGGGAGAATGAAAAAGATAAAAAAGATAAGAGTTCTAAGCCTACACTCCTTGTGTCTAGGCATGAGATTCAAAGGGAAATACTGGCTCATCATCCTCTTTTCTTAGCCATCCCTAGAACTCTTAAGATAGAACCACTTGTTGATAGTCCTCATTGTTTGGAAAATTTGGTAGAAGAGTTTCAAGATGTGTTTCAAGATCCTCCAAAAGGACTTCCACCTTTGAGAGGGATTGAGCACCAAATTGATTTGATACCGGGCTCTTCTTTACCAAACCGTCCAGCATATAGGACCAATCCAAGTGAAACCAAGGAAATTCGCCAACAAGTTGAGGCTTTGATTGAAAAAGGGTGGGTTCAAGATAGCATGAGTCCTTGTGCTATGCCTATCATCTTAGTGCCTAAAAAGGATGGCACATGGCGAATGTGTTCGGATTGTAGGGCCATCAATAACATTACAATTAAGTATAGGCATCTCATACCTAGGCTTGATGATTTGTTGGATGAATTGCATGGTTCAAAAATCTTTTCAAAGATTGATCTTAAAAGCGGCTACAATCAAATCCGTATCAAACCGGGTGATGAATGGAAGACGGCTTTTAAGACCAACTTTGGTTTGTATGAGTGGTTAGTTATTGTTTACTTTGATGATATTCTCATTTATAGCTTATCTTTGAATGATCATAGAATGCATGTTAGGAAAGTTTTAGAAACCCTTAGGAAGGAAAATTTGTATGCTAATCTTGCTAAATGTATGTTTGCACTTGATCATATAGAATTCCTAGGGTTTGTTGTGAGTAGCAAAGGGGTCCATGTGGACAAAACAAAGGTGATGGCCATTCAAAATTGGCCTACACCGAAATCTTTGAATGAAGTCCGAAGTTTCCATGGACTTCTTCTTTCTATAAAAGATTTGTACCAAACTTTGGTACCTTTGCCGCACCTCTCAATGATATAGTGAAAAAGGATGTGGTTTTTTCAATGGGGAGAAGCACAACAAAAAGCTTTTGAAACTTTGAAAGAAAAATTGACTAATGCTCCCATCTTAGCCCTTCCTAATTTCACTAAAACATTTGAGATTGAGTGTGATGCTTCTAGTATAGGCATTGGGGCTGTCCTCCTTCAAGAGGGCCACCCCATAGCTTATTCTAGTGAGAAATTAAAGGGAAGTCATCTCAATTATTCCACTTATGATAAAGAATTATATGCACTTGTTAGGGCTTTCTTTACTTGGCAACACTATCTTTTTCCTAAAGAGTTTGTGATACATAGTGATCATGAATCTCTTAAGTATTTGAAAAGCCAAAACAAGCTTAACAAGAGGCATGCTAAGTGGGTGGAATTCATTGAGCAATTTCCTTATGTGATCAAACATAAGCAAGGCAAAGTAAACATTGTGGCGGATGCACTTTCTAGAAGATATACTTTGCTAAATCTTTTAAGTTCTCAATATCTTGGCTTTGATCACATTAAGGAACTTTATCATGATGACCTTGATTTTTCTCTCATCTATCAAGAGTGTCTTAAGGGAGGACACAAAGATTTTTTTATACAAGATGGCTTTCTTTTTAAAGGAAAACGTCTTTGTGTGCCTCAAAGCTCTATTAGATTATCTCTTGTTAGAGAAGCTCATGAGAGGGGTTTAATGGGTCACTTTGGGGTTGCTAAAACTTTGGATATGTTGCATGAACATTTCTTTTGGCCTTATATGCATAAACATGTTCATAGTTTGTGTGATAAATGCATAGCTTGTCGCAAAGCTAAATCTAAGATGCATCCCCATGGTTTATATACTCCTCTTCCTATCCCTTCAATGCCTTGGGTTGATATATCTATGGATTTCATCTTAGGATTACCCAAGACATCAAAGGGAAAGGACTCCATTTTTGTGGTAGTGGATCGTTTTTCAAAGATGGCTCACTTTATTCCTTGCCACAAAGTGGATGATGCATGTCATATTGCAAACCTCTTCTTTCAAGAAGTGGTTCGCTTGCATGGGATCCCTAGATCTATAGTGTCTGATAGAGATCCCAAGTTCTTAAGTCACTTTTGGAAGACCTTGTGGGGCAAGCTTGGAACTAAACTTTTATTTTCTACCACTTGCCACCCACAAACTGATGGTCAAACCGAGGTGGTGAATAGAACTTTGGGACAACTATTGAGATGTTTCATTTCGGGGAATCCTAGAGTGTGGGAGAATTTACTACCCCATGTTGAGTTTGCATATAACCGTGTAGTAAATTCTACCACCTCACATTCTCTTTTTGAGGTTGTCTATGGGTTTTTAACCCCTTAACACCTCTTGATCTTCTTCCTATTCCCATTCTTGGAGATGTCTTATGCAAAGATGGGGATGAAAAGACTTCTTTTATGAAAACTTTGCATAAAGACATCAAGAAGAGAATTGAGAAGAAGGTTGGCAAGTATGCTGAACTTGCCAATAAAAGGAGAAAAGCTGACAATGCTTATGAGCTAGATATGCCTGATACATTCTTAGGTAGTCATACTTTTAATATCAGTGATCTAACTCCTTTTTTTGTAGGTCTCCAGAATTCGTGGTCGAATTCTCACCAACTCGGGGAGTATGATGGAGATCAAGCTCAAGTGGACATGGAGGCCAATCATCAAGAGCAAGAAGAGATTGAGGCTCAAATAGAGGACGCTCATGGAGTTCAAAGCCAACCTCAAATCCTTACAAGGAGCATGTTCAAAGCTTTAGGAGCTAATGGACGTTTATTTTCTCTTTTTGTAATTTCTTTGTTTGAAGGTGCTTAGAGGGAAACATTAGAAACCTCTTTTGTTAAAGCATCTTTATGTCTTTAGTTAGGAGTCTTAGGGGGGGTGCGTTAGTAGAGAGGTGTAGGAGTAATAGGGAGGTGCCAAAGTGAGAGAGGAGGTCACACCTTCCTCATGCTTGGCGCCACTTTCATGTATTTAGGGGGAATTTTGAATTTAATTTGCTTTGCATTTCAGTACCTCTAGGCTATAAATTAAGGTGCTGCCTTTGTATTTTTGGGGAGATCTGAATTTTGATTAGAGAAACTATACTCAATTTTTGAGAGAATTGGAGAGCTGAATTTTGATTAGAGAAACTATACTCAATTTTTGAGAGAATTGGAGAGCTTTGTGCCTTCCTCACTTAGTCTTATCTTGAGAGCTCTATGGTTACCTCAAGTGGCGGCTTGCACACTCATCTTGGAGTCATCATCCTCTAAGTGGCGTGATCATCCAACCATTCCTCCATCTTCATGAGCTTTCTCTTCTCCTTCCTTTCTTCTCTTTTTATGTTCATGTCTTAGCTTGCTTCCTTTGTTTTTCAGTTCGGCATTTTTCAGCTCAAATGTGTTTTGCTTCGGTTCATTTGCTTCTTTGTTGTTCTTCATTGTTTCTTCTTCATTTCTAGCCTTTTTGTTCGGTGCAATTCTGTTCTTGTGCTTTTTGTTCGGTGCCTTTTCCTTTTCTTCCATTTTTTTCGGTTCAATTTGACAATACATGGAACTTCCATATGAGTTTGGGGAGATCTGAATTTTGATTAGAGAAACTATACTCAATTTTTGAGAGAATTGGAGAGCTTTGTGCCTTCCTCACTTAGTCTTATCTTGAGAGCTCTATGGTTACCTCAAGTGGCGGCTTGCACACTCATCTTGGAGTCATCATCCTCTAAGTGGCGTGATCATCCAACCATTCCTCCATCTTCATGAGCTTTCTCTTCTCCTTCCTTTCTTCTCTTTTTATGTTCATGTCTTAGCTTGCTTCCTTTGTTTTTCAGTTCGGCATTTTTCAGCTCAAATGTGTTTTGCTTCGGTTCATTTGCTTCTTTGTTGTTCTTCATTGTTTCTTCTTCATTTCTAGCCTTTTTGTTCGGTGCAATTCTGTTCTTGTGCTTTTTGTTCGGTGCCTTTTCCTTTTCTTCCATTTTGTTCGGTTCAATTTGACAATACATGGAACTTCCATATGAGTTTGGGGAGATCTGAATTTTGATTAGAGAAACTATACTCAATTTTTGAGAGAATTGGAGAGCTTTGTGCCTTCCTCACTTAGTCTTATCTTGAGAGCTCTATGGTTACCTCAAGTGGCGGCTTGCACACTCATCTTGGAGTCATCATCCTCTAAGTGGCGTGATCATCCAACCATTCCTCCATCTTCATGAGCTTTCTCTTCTCCTTCCTTTCTTCTCTTTTTATGTTCATGTCTTAGCTTGCTTCCTTTGTTTTTCAGTTCGGCATTTTTCAGCTCAAATGTGTTTTGCTTCGGTTCATTTGCTTCTTTGTTGTTCTTCATTGTTTCTTCTTCATTTCTAGCCTTTTTGTTCGGTGCAATTCTGTTCTTGTGCTTTTTGTTCGGTGCCTTTTCCTTTTCTTCCATTTTGTTCGGTTCAATTTGACAATACATGGAACTTCCATATGAGTTTGGGGAGATCTGAATTTTGATTAGAGAAACTATACTCAATTTTTGAGAGAATTGGAGAGCTTTGTGCCTTCCTCACTTAGTCTTATCTTGAGAGCTCTATGGTTACCTCAAGTGGCGGCTTGCACACTCATCTTGGAGTCATCATCCTCTAAGTGGCGTGATCATCCAACCATTCCTCCATCTTCATGAGCTTTCTCTTCTCCTTCCTTTCTTCTCTTTTTATGTTCATGTCTTAGCTTGCTTCCTTTGTTTTTCAGTTCGGCATTTTTCAGCTCAAATGTGTTTTGCTTCGGTTCATTTGCTTCTTTGTTGTTCTTCATTGTTTCTTCTTCATTTCTAGCCTTTTTGTTCGGTGCAATTCTGTTCTTGTGCTTTTTGTTCGGTGCCTTTTCCTTTTCTTCCATTTTGTTCGGTTCAATTTGACAATACATGGAACTTCCATATGAGTTTGGGGAGATCTGAATTTTGATTAGAGAAACTATACTCAATTTTTGAGAGAATTGGAGAGCTTTGTGCCTTCCTCACTTAGTCTTATCTTGAGAGCTCTATGGTTACCTCAAGTGGCGGCTTGCACACTCATCTTGGAGTCATCATCCTCTAAGTGGCGTGATCATCCAACCATTCCTCCATCTTCATGAGCTTTCTCTTCTCCTTCCTTTCTTCTCTTTTTATGTTCATGTCTTAGCTTGCTTCCTTTGTTTTTCAGTTCGGCATTTTTCAGCTCAAATGTGTTTTGCTTCGGTTCATTTGCTTCTTTGTTGTTCTTCATTGTTTCTTCTTTATTTCTAGCCTTTTTGTTCGGTGCAATTCTGTTCTTGTGCTTTTTGTTCGATGCCTTTTCCTTTTCTTCCATTTTGTTCGGTTCAATTTGACAATACATGGAACTTCCATATGAGTTTGGGTTTTGGTACTAGTCTTGGTGAGTTCTTGATCATAGAACCTTGATCCAATTCTATCTTAAAGTGCCTATCTCATATCCAACTCAAGATGATTCCTAAGAATGTCAAGAATCATTCATATTGTGCTATTGGAATCATATCACCTCCCAGGTGAAGGACCAACACATCGTTGATTTGGAAGAGCTATTTACTACAATAGCTAAATACAGGCTGAAGTTGAACCCTGAAAAGTGTGTGTTTCGGGTAGAGGCAGGCAAGTTCTTAGGGTTCCTATTTACCGAGCGTGGGATAGAGTAGAAACCTAAGAAATGCGCTGCAATCATAGCTATGCGTAGCCCGATCTCGATGAAGGAAGTGCAGCAGTTGATAGGGCGGATGACCGCTCTGTCCAAATTCGTGTCAGCAAGGGGAGATAAGGGGCACCCCTATTTCCAATGCCTCAACAGAAATAGTAGGTTCATTTGGACCAAGGAGTGTGAGGAGTCGTTCCTCAAATTGAAGGAGTACTTGGCCAGCCCCCCAATATTGTGCAAGTCACAGTCAGGCACCCCGCTTCGATTGTACTTCGCAGTCACAGATCGGGTGATCAGTTCAATTCTAGTCTAGGAGCAGGATCAGGTACAAAGACCAATATACTTCGTGAGTAAAGTGCTGCAAGGGCCTGAGGTGAGGTACCAGGCCATAGAGAAGGCAACTTTGGTAGTAGTATTTTCAGTGCGAACACTTCACCACTTCTTCCAGATCTTCACTGTGATAGTGATGACAAACCTGCCCATTCGCAAGGTCTTACAAAAGCCTGATATGGCAGGACGAATGGTGCGCTGGGTGGTGGAACTATCAGAGTTTGATGTGCAGTACGAACCCAGAGGCCCTATCAAAGGCCAGGTTTATGTTGACTTTGTGGTAGAGCTCTCCTTAACAGCCACACACCAAGAAGGAGCAGATTTCAGGTGGGTCCTCTCCGTAGATGGGTCCTCTAACCAACAGGGGAGTGGGGCTGGTGTCATCTTAGAAGGACCAAATGGGTTGCTCATCGAGCAGGCCTTGCGGTTTGCTTTCAAGGCCAGCAATAACCAGACAGAGTATGAGGCCCTGATAGTTGGAATGTTGCTAGCCAAGGAGATGGGGCCGAAGAGTTTGATAGCGAATAATGACTCCCTGATAGTAACGGGGCAGGTTACAGGGGAGTACCAGGCCAAGGACCCCTAGATGGCCGCATACCTACAGTATGTCCAGATTTTTTAAGGAAACTTTCGCGGTGTTCGAATTAGTACGTGTCCCTCGAGAACAGAATGCCCGAGCTGACTTGCTAGCAAAGCTCTCTAGTTCAAGCAAGGGGGCAGATTAAGGACAGTCATACAGGAGACCCTGAGGATACCTTGAACTACCACAGACGTCACAGCGGAAGTCCAGCAGATAAGCACCTCAGAAGGTGTTAAGAGAAGTCACCGGTCTTTGGCTCAGGAAACCCTGAAAACGCCCAAAATAAGCACATACGCGTTACCAGGGGAAGAGTCAATACAAGTTTGCCTAGTTGAAGGAGGCGAAACCTGGATGACGCCCTATCAACGCTACTTGAATGATGGCATTTTCATGTGTTCTTCTTGAATCAAAGTAGAAAATAAGGTGCGGAAGCAATGGGTGAGATGATCAAAACCCTCCTAGGAGTTGTGTTGGCCTTGTAGGTGCATGATGAGTATGGTGTTTGAGTGGTTCGGCCAGCTCAAGGGAGAAGGTGAAAGGATTGAAGTTTAGAGCCTAGATTTCTAGGAGAAGTAAAGCTTGTGCACAAAAATGGCAGCATAACCTTACTCAATTAAACATGAAAATACAAGGTGTAGGCTCCTCCTTTTATAAGCTAAGAAGGACCATAATGCAACCCTAATGCTAGCCAAATGAAATGTAAATGTGAAGCACATGGGTGCACATGGCACATGGGTGCACAAATGAGCACATGGGGAGGGGTGTGTCTAGTTTTTATGCTCACCCCCTCCATGGTCTTTCTAGAATGTTGACACAAATATGCTTTCTACACTACTCTAATTACTAAGCACCCCTAATGGGCCTTTATCTAACAATTACAAAGGTCTTCCCTTCCCAAAACCGTAGCTTTGACCTATGTGTATGTGAAGCTAGACGGTCTAGAAGGAATCCTCATCATGGCCTAGACGCTCCTTATGTAGCCGCTCCTCATCATGGCCTAGACGCTCCTCTTCATGGGCTAGACGTTCCTTTTTGAGTCTAGACGCTCCTCATCATAGGCTAGACCGTCTAGTCTTGGAGGCTTGGCTTTCATCGTGTGGTGAGCTTGGGCCCTCCTCCATCATCCCCTCCCTCTTGAAAAGGATTTGTCCTCAAATCCAAAGCTTTTGCTTTTGAGGGGGATTGTTGTGGCTGGATGGTGTCCATCATCTCCTCCTTCGGGAAAAGATCTATCCTCAGATTTGCTAACTTGATCTCGGATAGCAACCTCTTGCTTCGTCAAGGTGTGTCCTCCCGGATCAAATATCAACCTATAAGAATCTTGAAACAAAGCAAAGGAGTTAGAGTGAGTATTTGGAGAACAATTAATTGTGTGAAGTTGCCATCTTTGTTTTTCTCTTGTTTTGGTCAACTTCTCACAATGCTTCTAATCCTGCCTGTTGACCGGAACGCTGGAAACTGCCTCGTCAAAGGATCGACGTGCGCACCGCTTCTCACTTCCGTTCCTCTCCGGGATCTACCTGAAGAACCTGCAAAGAAACAGAGCGGCGCCGCTGCGGCCGATCGCACTCCAACACTCAAGTCAGTGACGGTATCACCAAAAACTAAGAGAACAAGAACCGTGCAAATCCTCTCTCACAGTCAGCTCTATCACTCGCAAGCGTAAAGTGTATAAACTGAACGTGCGTACCTCAGAAAGTTTGTTAAGAACTCTTATATACCTAGTAGCTTTCTCTCTCCTGGAAGTTACAGACTTGGACACGTGGCTCGCATCCAACTGTACACGTGCCATCATCTGGAGGCTCCCTGACTTGGCGCTGCTTCTACACTCATTTTGGCTAAGTTACTTATGCATGGTACTGCCCAGTGCATAGCTAACTTGGGAGTGTGATCTCTACTGGAACTGGCGAGTTAGGGGCCTTCATACACCTTCCCTGTGGTCTCGCCGGCCGCCTTCACAATCTGCTTCTCCTTCATCTTCGGCGATGTGCTCGCTCTGGCGATCTCCAATGACTAGGTCGCCTGAATCTACATCTGGCGACTTCATCTTCAACCTGGCGATCGCCGATTCTGGTAAGCTGGAAATCGGAACACGCCAATATAACAACTGGCGACTACACGAGCCCCCCGACTTCCTTCCCTTCTGCCAACCTGGCGCCTTGTCAACACGCCTATACTGTAGGAGGATGCCACGTCATCACACCCGACCACCAGGGCGGTACACAAGCCCCCCAGTCTTAAGCGAAGACTTGTCTAGCGAAAAGACTGAAAGAGCCTTCGTTAACACCGATCTACGTGGCACTGACGCAGAATTCCAAGCGGTTGTACCTTCTACTGCTCTGACGCCCCACCAAACCCCTCACTCATCGTTTGACGCGTGGCTTCATCAACGGCTCTCTTCATTTGCCGTTTGCGCTTCCTAAAACCATTTCGAAAAACCCTTAAACCCATTTCGCTCCACTGTTCCATCACTTTCTTCGTGCTTGCAAACGCTCTAACTTCCTTCTGCGAAAACTCTCAACGCTCTTCAACGCTCTAGATCACCATCTTCCTCCATCGTCTTCCTGATCATCGAAAGGTAACTACTTTCCTTCATCTGCTGGTTTTCCTTGCATTTTCACCGATTTGCATCATCCTGTAACTGCTTGGTGCATACGCTGTGGGTTGTTTTTCCATTTCTCCTTCTGCGTAACTTAGGGCTTTGTCAATCGTCGCAACGAACCTACATTCGTTCGTTTTTCACCTTCCTTCTATGATCGAGTCAGCCTCTGTAACACCCTGATCATTTTTCCTTTCTTCTTCCTTTGCAGCTGCTATCATGACTCGCACAAAGATTACCCCGAACCCTCATCCTTCAGCACGAAACCTTCCTCCACAAGCACACGACTCAACACAAGTTCGTGGCGCTTCATCTTCGCAGGCTGAGAGGCCTGCGTCTTCCCAACCTGTCCTGGCCCAGGCGACTCCACCTAACGCTGGAGGAGCCCCCGTTCCCCTGCCAGACATCAAAACTTTGTACCCCTGGGCTAACTCAACCCTTCTGAAAGAGACATCCTCCGTGAACACTGCGGGAGCAGTCTTGCGGCTGACTAAGGGGGACGAGATCTACCAATCGTTTCACAAGGAGCACGACGAAAAGATGATGGTGCTGCCTTGCCCCGCCGACCTGCCCGTGTGTGCTGATGACAAAGTAAGCGCCGACGGGCCCTTCTGCTTTGTCTATACGACTTTGTTCAAGAAGGTCAGGCTCAGGTTCCCTTTCACCCGATTCGAGAGGGAACTTCTTACCGAGCTCAACATTGCTGCCGCCCAGCTCCACCCCAACAGCTGGGCGTTTGTTCGAGCTTTTCAAGTAATGTGCGCCCACCTGGGGTTGCCCGCGTCGGTGGACGTGTTCTTATTCCTTTTCGAAGCCAAGCACCCAGGAGACCGCCTGTGGATCAGCTTGAACGCGATTGCTGGGAGATCCATTTTTACCATCTTCCAGTAATCGTACAAAGACTGGAAGGGGAAATTCGTCCAAGTACGTGCAAACGACAAGGACACCTCCCTTCTCGATGGCTTCCCCTTGTACTGGGTGGACAAGGGGAAAAAGGAGTCCAAGAGCTGCTTCAGGACGCCCAGAAGTCCTGATAGCATGGGAGCATTGGACAGAGACCTCTGTCTCTTTTGGAAGAAGGTGGCGGACGCCAATATAACTTTCCTCACCACCACCCTGATATGCTTCGAATTCTACGAAGATCAGCTAGAAATTCGAATAGGTTAGGACATTAAACTCTTGTTTTGATACTGCTTCTTGTTTAGCTGTTTCTGGGCGTCTTATGCGTTATGCACAAGACTTTGGCTTTACTTTTTCTACACATATCATCTGCTTTGCTGTTTATTACCTTATGCACTTATCTGTTTTCCTTGAGTTAACCCATGCATTTTCGTCCCATGCAGACAACATGTTGCCCAGGAACATGCTCGCCGAACTAAAGGCGCTCGCCCGAAACCACGGGTTGGCGACCGGTTCCCAAACGGTGCCCAACTCGGTGGTGGAGGCCGCCATTGTCCAAGGGCGATCACCACCCAAGGAACCCGCCCAACGCAAAAAATTGGTCCTTAAGAGACCTAAAAGGAAGGCCCCTCAAGTCATCCATGAGGAGGAAGAAGAGGATGACGAGGTCATCGAGGATGGCCTCGTTACGAAGAGGAAGAGGGTGGCACCTTCTTCACCACCTGCTCCACCCCCTCTTCCATCCTCAACACCACCATCAACGCCTGCTCCTCCTCCATCATCGCCAACACCACAGGCTCCTTCCTCACCAGTCCAAGCGGTTCAACTGGCCACTGCGCCACCTGCAGCTGAGGCCCAAGAGCCAAATTTCCTGGAGGACCCCCCAAGCGCCTCTACGCCATACGTGTCAGCCGGAGGGGGCCCTCCTTCAAACACTTCAGCTGCAGAAAATGTTCCAATCGGGGATGAGGTTGCTCATACCTCTCCGATTCTGATTACCGAATCCCCGATTGCGTTGCCACGCCAGGAAGCAACCACTGAAGAACCTGCTAAGGAAGGTGGTGACGAGAACCCACAACAAGCCCACCTGGCGCCTCTCCAAGCAGCAAACCTTCCCCTTGAGGTCACAAGGATGTGGGAACCTCTAACTGCCAAACTGAAAACCATAGCAGAGGATATCCCAGCGATCATAACCAGGGCTGTGGAAGGCTCAACCAGGAGGCTCCAAGACGACCTCTTCAACCTCAAAACCGAAAACAGCACCATGAAGATCGAGGTGGAGAAGTTGTCCTTCAGCCTGACGCTCGCAGAAATCGAACACTCCCGAGTGGAGGATGCAATGAATACCGAGCTCAGGCTGGCGCGCAAGGAGGCTACTGACCTTCGCCGCAAAGTTCACGAACTTGCCCAAGAGAAAGTCGAGCTGGAAAGCAAAATTGTGCCTCTTCGCGCCAAGGCGGTCGACCTGGAGGCTCTCATGAAAGCTGACGCCGCTAAGGTGCAAAAACTGGAGCAGAGGTCGATCGACCGAGAGAAACTTCTTGGGCAAGTAGAAAAGGCGAGGGACGACGCCATGGCTGATCTCGTCGAGGCCAACAAAGAGAAAGGAAAAGTGGCTGCTGAGTTGGCCCAAGCACAATCGGAATCCAAGAAGGTTACTGAAGACCTTCTCCAGGCTCAAGAGACCAACGAACAACTCAAAAAACAGGTTGAAGAGCTGGAGCAGCAGAATAAAGAGCTAAAAGAGCAAACTGAAGACCTCAAGAAGTGGATTGAGGAACTTCAGGGGCAAATTGAAGAACTCAAGCTAAATTCTGCTCAGATTCTGGCTGCTGGATTCGAAGCTGCGCGGGAACAATTCGCTTGCCTATTCCCCGATCTGGATCTCAGCCTGGTGTCGCTGAACAACGAAGTAGTAGATGGAAAAGTCGTTCCTGCTGAAGACTAATCAACTCCACTTCATCTGCTACTTTTATGATTTCCCTTGTATATACCTTGTAATAAACTCGTGCATATGTGCTTTTAACAGATACTTATCTCAATGACAAAGTTTGGATATTCCCTCTCCTGACTTCTTTAAGCGCTTTAACCTTCTTTGCATGTTTAACTTTGTCGGATTTAACTTAACGATTTTGCAAATACGACTTTTGACTTAACTGCTTCGAACCGCTTCAAACTTAAGCAATAATCACTTTAAACAACTTGTACTCTTAAGGCAACTAACCTTATTGTAAGAATACCTTTCAAGCAACGAACTGTAACTCAGTTATTGGCTCAAACACCGTCCCACTCGATCTGCTTCATCAAACAAGTCTTTTAACCTTCTCGCCGCTGTTTGAACTCTTCCCGATCGCCAAGAACTCTTGGTAACATCAGCTTTTCCTAGCCTCATGCTTTGGCAATTGTTTCTTTGCATGGGGGCAGAGACGCCTTTTGGGATCTCTCTTTACCCTCCTGGACTTCAGAACAAAGACCGGCTGACTAGGCGTTCTCTTCGAACCTACCTTAGCCACCTTCCAAACTTCTTCCACCCTCTGCGCCATACCTGAACTCGTTCGAGACGAGAAGGATTTTATCTTGCCTAAGCTCGCATGTAAGCGAGAAGGTCTTTAACTCGCCTGAACTCGCTTATCGGCGAGAAGGTCTTTAACTCGCCTGAACTCGCACGACGGCGAGAAGGACTTTAACTGGTGCCTCAACTTGCCCAGGGTGTACATCTCCTCCCCCCTGGATGCACTGAGGACCTTTCCTCTTTCTCGCCTGCGCTCGCTCGACGGCGAGGAGGTCTTTAACTTGCCTGAACTCGCTCGACGGCGAGAAGGACTTTATCTGGTGCCTCAACTTGCCCAGGGTGTACATCTCCCCCCCCCCTGGATGCACTGAGGACCTTTCTCTTTCTCGCCTGCACTCGCTTGACGGCGAGGAGGTCTTTAACTGGCCTTAACTCGCTCGACGGCGAGAAGGACTTTATCTGGTGCCTCAACTTGCCCAGGGTGTACATCTCCTCCCCCCTGGATGCACTGAGGACCTTTCCTCTTTCTCGCCTGCGCTCGCTCGACGGCGAGGAGGTCTTTAACTTGCCTGAACTCGCTCGACGGCGAGAAGGACTTTATCTGGTGCCTCAACTTGCCCAGGGTGTACGTCTCCTCCCCCCTGGATGCACTGAGGACCTTTCTCTTTCTCGCCTGCACTCGCTCGACGGCGAGGAGGTCTTTATCTTGCCTCAAAACGCGCGAGGGCGTCGAGGTCTTTCATCTGGTGCCTCCGATCGCCGAAAGACGATGAGGACTTTAAAACTTTAACTGGTGCCTCCAATCGCCGAAAAACGATGAGGACTTAAAACTTTTAACTGAAAGCATGCGATATATCTTTTCTTGCCTTAAATCACTTACAAGTGACAAGGTCTTTCTTCAAAACTTTTGGAAAACAGCAAACATGCAACCAGAAAACGCCTTATACTTCGAAAACTCTTCTTTTATTGGGTGGCCTCATTAAAAACCCTCCTTAGGGAAAAAAGAGTGCCCCCTTGAAACTGTTTTAACAGAGACATTGTAATATAACCTTTGTGTTTGTCTTTACTTACAAAGCTCTTAACTATAGTACAACTTCAGGTGTGTGGCGTTCCAGGTGCGAGGGATCGCCCCTCCTTCCAGCGTCTCTAAGCGGTAGGCCCCGTTCCCGAGCGCCTCGGTTATTCTGAACGGTCCAGTCCACTTGGGTGACAGCTTATTCTCCATCTCGTACTGGTGGGCCTTCCTCATCACCAAGTCGCCTTCTCTAAACTGCCTTGGCATCACCTTTGAGTTGTATCTTCGTTCAACCCTTCTCTTCACAGCTTCAGCCTTCAACCTCGCCTCTTCCCTGACCTCATCCAGTAGATCCAGGTTTAGCCTTCTTTCTTCATTCGAGTCTTCCTCTACGAAGTTCTGGAATCTCGGCGAGCTCTCCTGGATCTCCACCGGAATCATGGCATCACACCCATAGACCAAGCTGAACGGGGTCTCATGGGTTCCTGACTGCTCGGTGGTGTGATACGCCCAGACTATACGGGGCACCTCCTCAGCCCAACTTCCCTTGGCTTTCTCAAGCCTTCTCTTCAAACCTCTCAACAACACCCGATTAGCTGACTCCACCTGGCCATTTGTCTGAGGGTGCTCGACGGATGCAAACACTTGTTGAATTCCCACCCCTTCGCAAAGCTTCTTCAACAGGTGGCTTGCAAACTGCGTCCCATTATTTGACACCAGGCGTTTAGGCACTCCAAACCGGCACACGATGTTCTTCCATACAAAACCTTCGATCTTGTGTGCGGTGATCTGGGCCACTGGTTCTGCTTCAATCCACTTGGTGAAATACTCAATCGCCACCACCAAGTACTTCATCTGCCTGATCGCCAGCGGGAAAGGTCCCAGGATATCGATTCCCCAAGTATGAAACGGCCAAGGGCTATAGATCGACTTCAACTCCTCGGGAGGTGCCTTATGCCAATCGGTGTGCTGCTGGCATTGTTTACAACATTGGGCATATTTCTTGCAATCTTCTCTCATGGATGGCTAGTAGTAGCCGGCACGGAGAGTCCTCGCGGCCAGAGCTCGACCCCCGACGTGGCTTCCGCATATACCCTCGTGGAGCTCTGCCATGATCCTCGTGCACTTCTCGTCGTGTACGCATTCCAGAAGTGGGTGAGTGAACCCAAACCTGTACAGATCGCCATCAATCAACGTGTACTTGCTGGAATTTTTCTTTACCTTCCTAGCTTCTGTCGGATCCAGCGGGAGGAGGCCATCTGCCAGACACCGTTTGTATTGTGTTATCCAAGTGTCTGGCTCATGGGTGGCGCAGACCTGCATCACATTCACCTTTTCTCCTCGACATGCTCTAATTCTCGGCGATCTCAGAGTTTCTTGCGTCAAGGACTTATGGCTTCTCGCTGCTCTCTCCGTCGACTTGCTTATTTGAAGGACCAGGTGATCTGCTACAAATGCCCTTGGCGTCTTCAGAGTTTCTTGAATCACCGTCCTCTGCCTACCCCCCTTGCCTGAGCTGGCGAGCTTAGCAAGCAAGTCAGCTCGGGCATTCTGCTCTCGGGGCACATGTACTACTTCAGAAGAGGCAAAGGAACTCTTCAATTCCTGCACATACGCCAAGTAAGCCGCCATTTGTGGATCTTTAGCCTGGAACTCGCCTGTTACTTGCCCCGTGACTAGCAGCGAGTCACTCTTAGCCATCAGCACCCTAGCTCCCATCTCCTTGGCCAGCAGAATCCCGGCGATCAGCGCCTCATACTCTGCTTGATTGTTGCTGGCTTTGAAGGCAAATCTCAACGATTGTTCGATCGGCACGCCGTTGGGTCCTTCCAATATGACTCCAGCACCGCTGCCCTGCTGGTTCGACGATCCATCCACCGAAAGTACCCAGCGGAAATCGTCCCCTTCAACCCGCGTCGCCTCTGATGAGAGTTCAACCACGAAATCTGCAAAGATTTGTCCCTTGATCGGGCCTCGGGGCTCATATTTAATATCAAACTCTGACAACTCCACTGCCCACTTCACCATCCTTCCCGCAACGTCGGGTTTCTTCAAGACCTTCTGGATGGGCAGGTCAGTCATCACCAGTATTGTGAAACTGTGGAAGTAGTGGCGCAACCTCCTCGCCGAAAACACCACAGCCAGCGCAGCCTTCTCCAGGGCCTGATATC
Organism: Phaseolus vulgaris; assembly: GCF_000499845.2. Taxonomy (NCBI): domain Eukaryota; kingdom Viridiplantae; phylum Streptophyta; class Magnoliopsida; order Fabales; family Fabaceae; genus Phaseolus; species Phaseolus vulgaris. Next base: position 23,108,097 of record NC_023750.2, read on the forward strand.
TCGTTTCTGGGCCCTGCAACACCTTGCTCACAAAATAAATAGGCTTCTGAGCCTGATCTTGGTCCTGGGCGAGCACTGCACTCACCGCCCTCTCAGTCACAGCAAAATACAACCTGAGAGGGATTCCCGCCAGCGGTTTGCACAGAACCGGCGGGCTCGCCAGATACTCCTTCAGTTTGACGAAAGCTTCCTCGCACTCTTTCGTCCAAGCAAACTTATTATTGCGCCGCAGACATTTAAAATAGGGATGCCCCTTTTCTCCGCTAGCTGACACGAAGCGAGATAGGGCTGCCATCCGACCTGTTAGCTGCTGGACTTCTTTCACTGTAGCCGGGCTCCTCATCGCCAAGATGGCGGCACACTTGTCTGGGTTGGCTTCTATTCCTCTTTCAGTCAAGAGGAAACCCAAAAACTTTCCAGCCTCCACGCCGAAAATGCATTTCTCCGGATTGAGCTTTAACTTGAACTTGGCGATCGTCGTGAACAATTCTTCCAAGTCTGCAACGTGCTTGCTTTTCTCCTGCGAGGTCACGACCATGTCATCGACGTAGGCTTGCACGTTCCTTCCCAGCATTGGTGCAAGTACTCGATCCATCAGCCTCTGGTACGTGGCCCCCGCGTTCTTCAGCCCAAACGGCATCACCTTATAGCAATAACACGATCTCTCCGTCATGAAGGTTGTCTTCTCTTCATCCATGGGATGCATCTTAATCTGATTATAGCCTGAGAAGGCATCCAGGAAACTCAGCAACTTGCACCCTGCAGCACTATCAACCAGGGCATCAATGCTTGGTAAAGGATACGAATCCTTCGGGCAAGCTTTGTTCAGGTCGGTGAAATCGACGCACATGCGCCATTTCCCGTTACTATTCTTCACCAGCACGACATTTGCCAACCATTCAGGGTACTGGACTTCCCTGATGTGGCCTGCAGCGAGGAGTTTCTGTGTTTCGTCCCTGATCGCCTGCCTCCTCTCCTCGTTGAACTTTCTTCTCCTTTGTCGCACCGGTCTCACCATGTTGTCCATCGCCAGATGATGGCACAAGAAGTCGGGATCAATCCCGGGCATGTCCGAAGCGGACCATGCAAACGCGTCCAGATGCCGCTCAATCACCTTGGCGATCTGGTCCTGGAGATCGACCTCCAGAGATCTTCCTAGCTTGAAGATTTTTCCTCCGATCTCCTTTTCGAGCCACTGCTCGACAGGTTTAGGCCTGGATTCTCTGGCGATCACTGCCCTGGCGATTCCCTGCTCCCTTGCTTCCTCAGGGCGATTCCGCGCCTCTTCCTCCTCCAGGTCAGCATCCCTCTCCCCTAGCCCAGCGTCTACCATCTCTATATCTCTTCCGGCAGCCTCCTCTGTTACCGTCGATCTGGGCTTCACACCAGGAGGTGGGGTGGTTGTTACATAACTCACTGATCTTTTGTTTTTCAGGCTATTCTCATAGCACCTTTTCGCTTCTTTCTGATCAGACTTAATCGTGATCACCACCCCTTCCATGGACGGCAGCTTTACCTTCATGTGCCGAGTCGACGGAATGGCGCCTATCCTGTTAAGCGTGGGCCTTCCCAACAGGATGTTATACGCCGAAGGAGCGTTTACGATGAGGTACTTGATTTTCTCCGTTCTCGAACCAGCCTCATCCGTAAACGTGGTTCTCAGCTCAATGTACCCCCTGACCTCCACCTGGTCACCAGCGAACCCATACAGACACCCTCCATAGGGCCTTAGCTGGTCAAGGGGCAACTCCAGCTGTGTGAAAGTCGGCCAGAACATCACGTCTGCCGAGCTTCCTTGGTCCACCAGAACTCTGTGGACCTTCCTTCCCGCCGTAATCAACGAAATGACTATGGGATCGTTGTCATGAGGCACAACGTCCCGAAGATCCTGCTTGGTGAACGTAATGTCCACTTCCGGCGAGTGATCTTCAAACATGTCCACCGTCATCACCGATCGCGCATACTTTTTCCTCTGCGATGCGGTGCATCCACCACCTGAGAAACCCCCTGCAATGGTGTGGATCTCCCCGTGGATAGGCATCTCGTGTTGTTGGGCTTCTCCACCTGTTGGCTGGGAACTCGACGCTCCCCCCGTCCTCCTGTCTAGCAGGTAGTCATTTAGGAACCCGCTCTTAACCAGATCGTCGAGCTGGTATCCCAAAGACAAACACGAGTCCAAAGTGTGGCCAAAACACTGGTGGAACTCACACCAGGCGTCCGGCTTTGACCCCAGCACCTTGTCGCCCACCTTCTCAGGCGCTTTCAACCTAGCAGATATGTTAGGAATGGCGATCAGATCCGCTAATCCCATGACAAATTTGTGCTTAGGCGGGCGATTGTATTCCCGGCGTGCTGGTTGCTGGCGTGCTTGGCTTCTTCCCTTGTTTCTCCTATCGTAAGGATGGCGAGTCCTTTGGTCTTTCCTGGTCGCCGCCGCCGTTTCCAGCACCCTCTGCGGCTGGATCCTGGTCTGGGCGCGTGGCCTGGCGGGAGCCACGCTGCCTCTTTTCTCGGCGACTTCACTCTCGTCGGCGATGTGAGCCACCGCAAGTCGCCTGACTTCAGCAAATGTCGCGGGGTGAGCCCTGATCAAGGCCTCGCAGAATGGTCCTGGCTGCACGCCCTTCTTGAATGCATAGACCAGCATTTCCTCATCCTTGGCCGGCGATCTGACCATCTGCGCCCCAAAGCGATTCAGGTAGTCTCCGAGGGACTCTCCCTGGTACTGCCTTATATCAAACAGATCATAAGACACCCTGGGCGGTGCCTTATTCACGATGTACTGCTCAACGAAGATCTTCAAGAACTGTTGAAAATTGGTTATGTGGCCGTTAGGCAGGCTCACAAACCACTCCATCGCCGTTCCCTGGAGCGTACTCACGAACATCTTGCAGTAGACGGCGTCTGACCCTCCCGACAGCATCATCTGCGTATCGAACGTGGTCAGATGAGCCTCTGGATCCTCCACGCCGGTAAAGACAGCCTTAACCGGAACCACGCTCGTGGGAATTGGCGTGTCGGTAATCGCCTGAACGAAAGGCATTGGGAAAACGCGAGGTGGCGTCGACGGCGCCACCTCTTCAACAGAAGAACGTCCTTGTTGCTCCTGAAGAGCTCGACGTAGCTCCTCAGTCACCTTGCTGAGCTCCTCGTTTCTGGCGCGAGAGGCGACCAGGTCCTCATGTATCCTCGCCTGCTCTACGCGCGAGGCTTCCACAGTTGCCTGCAACGAGCACATCATCTCTGCCATCTGCGCCATGGTCATGGCGGCGTCGCCTTCAGCAGCGACAGGCGCCACGGGACTGGAACGATTGCTTCTCATTTTTCTCATTAACTTCAGCGAATCACAGGAATGCAGCGAACAACACTTCAGCCACGATCGAATCAGCGATCAATCGGAGAAAATAGCGCGAAACTTGCGCAAGAAAACTCAAGAACACCGTAAGCCTTCAAAGAAAACCACAACTTCGCCAGAAACCACCGCTTCTCCGCGAACAATCCAAACAAGCGAAAGAACTCGAACCTCCACCAAACAGATCACGTGCAAACAGCAGGAAACCTTACTCCACCGATCGAAAAGCCAAACGAACGGTACGAAACGCGAACTCACCGAACGAAACTCAAGCAAACAGCGAACGATGGTTGCACCAGCACACAACCATGCAGAAAACTTTCTAAACTTCCAAGAACTCACGCTGTGGATGGGAGCAAGTTTTACACGGCCCCACGGTGGGCGCCTGATGATCCTGCCTGTTGACCGGAACGCTGGAAACTGCCTCGTCAAAGGATCGACGTGCGCACCGCTTCTCACTTCCGTTCCTCTCCGGGATCTACCTCAAGAACCTGCAAAGAAACAGAGCGGCGCCGCTGCGGCCGATCGCACTCCAACGCTCAAGTCAGTGACGGTATCACCAAAAACTAAGAGAACAAGAACCGTGCAAATCCTCTCTCACAGTCAGCTCTATCACTCGCAAGCGTAAAGTGTATAAACTGAACGTGCGTACCTCAGAAAGTTTGTTAAGAACTCTTATATACCTGGTAGCTTTCTCTCTCCTGGCAGTTACAGACTTGGACACGTGGCTCGCATCCAACTGTACACGTGCCATCATCTGGAGGCTCCCTGACTTGGCGCTGCTTCTACTCTCATTTTGGCTAAGTTACTTATGCATGGTACTGCCCAGTGCATAGCTAACTTGGGAGTGCGATCTCTACTGGAACTGGCGAGTTAGGGGCCTTCATACACCTTCCCTGTGGTCTCGCCGGCCGCCTTCACAATCTGCTTCTCCTTCATCTTCGGCGATGTGCTCGCTCTGGCGATCTCCAATGACTAGGTCGCCTGAATCTACATCTGGCGACTTCATCTTCAACCTGGCGATCGCCGATTCTGGTAAGCTGGAAATCGGAACACGCCAATATAACAACTGGCGACTACACGAGCCCCCCGACTTCCTTCCCTTCTGCCAACCTGGCGCCTTGTCAACACGCCTATACTGTAGGAGGATGCCACGTCATCACACCCGACCACCAGGGCGGTACAACTTCCCTTTTGATGGTTGTAGTTACTTTTTCCTTAGGCATAATCCCTTTAGGAAATGGTGACAACTTTAAAAAGGCAAGAGGACTATGTTAACATACAACTTCAAATGGAGAGATATGAGTAAGCTTGTGGACTACTCCATTGTATGCATGCATAAAAGGAAAAGGATTCTTATCCCAAGAATTGTGGGTGTCCCTCATGATTTCGTGAAGCATAGAAGGGAGAGCTATGTTTTCAAATTTTGGAGCTCTATCCCTTATTTTTGAAAATAAATCATGGAGGCTTGTCACTTTTCTTAAGAAGAGTTTATCCACTTCCATGAAGATTGAATCACAACCTTTTGTTGTCCTAGGGAGTTTTAATATGAAATTTATATCTTCCCAAGGATCATTTGCAAAAGGTGAAGGAGTATAGAGTTTATGAGACATTGCCTTGGGCGTAGTTTGAAAACAAGAATTGACCTAAGGTAATGTCTTTGAACTTCTTTTCTCATGGGGGACAAAAGTTTTCCTTTTAAAAGTTCTAGAGTTTTATCAACTCTAATTTGTCCCATGAGTTCTCCTTCATGAAGACTTTTTCTCTTATGTGTAAGGATAGTCTCGTTGTGACAACCATTGTTTATAAGGATTTGTACACTTTGCAATGGTTGTCTCAATAAGACATGACAAGTTTCTTTAGGCACTACTTCACATAAAATATTGTTTTTGTAGATGCTTATAAAAAACTTGACATTCACTTGGTGATATCCTATCACATATGAGAAATAATCTATTTCATTTTTATCTATGCAAGCTTCTTTTAAAGACTCTTCTTTTTCACTTAGGCTTGCAAGTGTTCCTTTACAAAAGGTAAGGCTTTGAGGTTTTTCAACAAGACACATATTTTCAAAGGTATTTTTAAATCTTTGGTCTTGTTGAATGACCTTGTGGGAAGGAACACTCTTCTCCCACGCCTTTTGTTCTTCAAGGGTCTTCTCATGCTTTTCTTTTTCTTTAGCTTCCCTTTCGACTTCCCCTCTCTTCTTTTGTGTTTTTCTTTCCTTTCTTTCTTTATGGGAAGCAAACAATTTTTCTACCCTCATTTCCCAATCTACGCAAGCTTCTATATTTTCTTTTCCATGGAAATGGGGTTGGTCTACCCTAACCCCTCTTGGGTTTTCTTGTTCTTTTCTATCTCTTATATGTCTTCTAGGGGGTGCTTGATAATAATCATTTACTCTAATGCTTCCCTCCCCAAAAGAATCATGATCTTTAGAGATATATGCATGAGAAGGTAATTTTTTTAGAATGTGAGACTTCTCATCCTTTGCTTTAGTCAAAACATTAAGTTTAGTCTCACTCTCCAATTGTCTATAAGCAATTGATTGCACAGTTTGTGAAACTTCTTTCAAAAGAATTTTTAAAGATTTTAATTCACTTCCAATAGACTTTGTAGAATGAGAAGAAGAAGACATGGCTAAAGCTTTGTGTATACAAGTATTTTACCTTGAGAAAACTTAGGAAAGCCAAAGAAGGTAGTTTTCCAGGTAAGGGAGGTGAGTCACAAAGGACTACTTAAATACCAAGCCTTTGCCTTAGCCAAAAACTATCCCTCAATGTCTTCACACAAAACTTTCTCTTAGTAAACCACTTAGAACACAATTAAGTTGAGAAATCAAATTTTCAATGAAAGAAAACAATGCAAGCTACTAATCAACAAAGCTAGTCGATTTAACACAAACTTAACAAAATAACCATGCAAAGCGTCACTAACTAAGCAAAAGAAAAGGCAATTACAAACAATTAACAATTGCTAATTAAGAATTCTATACTAGTCGGCCCTAGGTGAGGCTTCTTGGACACTTTGAGCCCTTGAAGACACACTCACCGTCTAAAACGTAATTAAGAGGTAATTAACAAAAATCCAAGTTGCAAAGGAATTAAGAAAACTCCCTTTGTTGATCCTCTTTTTGGTTAGTGCACTTCCTTGTTGTCTATGCTTGTTGATCCTCCAAGTGTTTGTAGTGTTTTTTTTTTTTTTTCAAGAATGCTTGTTTCGGCTTTGGCTTTGTCTTCTCCTTAGAATGATGGTGATGGCATTTTCATGTGTTCTTCTTGAATCAAAGTAGAAAATAAGGTGCGGAAGCAATGGGTGAGATGATCAAGACCCTCCTAGGAGTTGTGTTGGCCTTGTAGGTGCATGATGAGTATGGTGTTTGAGTGGTTCGGCCAGCTCAAGGGAGAAGGTGAAAGGATTGAAGTTTAGAGCCTAGATTTCTAGGAGAAGTAAAGCTTGTGCACAAAATTGGCAGCATAACCTTACTCAATTAAACTTGAAAATACAAGGTGTAGGCTCCTCCTTTTATAGGCTAAGGAGGACCATAATGCAACCCTGATGCTAGCCAAATGAAATGTAAATGTGAAGCACATGGGTGCACATGGCACATGGGTGCACAAATAAGCACATGGGGAGGGGTGTGTCTAGTTTTTATGCTCACCCCCCTCCATGGTCTTTCTAGAATGTTCACACAAATATGCTTTCTACACTACTCTAATTACTAAGCACCCCTAATGGGCCTTTATGTAACAATTACAAAGGTCTTCTCTTCCCAAAACCGTAGCTTTGACCCATGTGTATGTGAAGCTAGACGGTCTAGAAGGAATCCTCATCATGGCCTAGACGCTCCTTATGTAGCCGCTCCTCATCATGGCCTAGACGCTCCTCTTCATGGGCTAGACGCTCCTTTTTGAGTCTAGACGCTCCTCATCATAGGCTAGACCGTCTAGTCTTGGAGGCTTGGCTTTCATCGTGTGGTGAGCTTGGGCCCTCCTCCATCAGATGGTCTTAATTCTCCAATTTCCAGCACCTATCAAAGGGCTAAACCTTAACCAAGTCAAGTTTCAATCCACATAAGCACCAAAGAAGAGAAGAAATTCCAGCACCCAAATTAGAGGTCAAAGAACAAAAGCAAGAAACAATTAAATTGAATAAAACAGTACCACCAAAAGGAGTTAGATTATGACAACTAGAAAGAGATTCAAGAAATTAAAGCAAACAAATAAAGGTACTCAATTAAAGGTTGGCACACAAAAGAATTCCTAAAGAAAAGCACTAGATTAGATGACCAAATAAAAAAATCAGCACCACTGGAAAATGTTGTGGGCCAAAAAACGTGTTTGTTCCCCGATTTATGCTGAGTTGTATATTTAAAATTTGACTCTGAAATTTGATATGCAAGATATTCAGGATCTTATCTAAAATCTGGCTTTGGAATCACTCAAAACGCATGCACCATTTTTTTTTTAATAAATTTTGCAATTTTGGTGTTTGGTTAGGCCAGCTGGAGCGCCTCAGATTTGCACTCTGATTTTAAAAGATTTATCATTTTTTTTCTGTTGCTTCTTTTGACCTAATTCTTTTTTTTTCCTGTCTATAACACTTTAAACTTGCATATTCCAGAGAATCAAAATTTTCCTATGAGTGGAAATATTTTTCTGGATCAAAACAGCCAAAACAGAGAAGGTGAAAACAGGGGAATCTGAAAACTGGAAACAAAAACAGCAAGATACCAGAGTTTAGACACAATGGAAATTTGTGAAATAGAATTGTGTAGAATCTAAACACAATATGAAATCAAACTAAAAATTAAAAAGAAACCAAAAGATCAAAGAACAGCAGATTCAAGCAATTAAAGAGACCCAAAATCAAGAAACAATCAAGCCAAATAAAATGACTACTATGAATTGTTGACAATATGGATGAACATGACTTGACAAAACATATAAGATTCAGAAATTAAAGACTCAAAAGCATAATATGAACCAAATAATGAAAGCAATAAAGACTCAAAAGCCTAAAAGAAAATAGCAACTCAAGGTGTATGGAATCCTATCACAAATTGCACAAGAACTTGTTCAAGATCAATTGAACAAGAGTGCTTCGGTTGGATCTTCCACAAAGCACACCAAACAAATTAAAATGTAAAAAAAAACAGTAAGACAAGTATGGAAATTAAATGACAATATGAAATAAAGAAGAACTAAAATTGAAAAGACTAAGAGCTACTCATCTTGAAGAACCAAAGCTCATGATACCAAATGATGGCATTTTCATGTGTTCTTCTTGAATCAAAGTAGAAAATAAGGTGCGAAAGCAATGGGTGAGATGATCAACACCACTTTTAGGAGGATCTTGCTCACTCTCATTCATTGCTTCCGCCCCATACTCTACATTGATTCAAGAAGAACTTCATGAAAATGCCATCAGATACTCCCGCTGAAATTCACAGAGGCCAGAGTAGTCAAGAAGAACTCGAGCAAATACACTCTGATCGATGGGAATTTGTTCAGACACAAGAATACTCATCCTACCCTGATATGTGTACATGGTGAGCAGTGCACGCGCATTATGGCAGAAGTTCACAAAGGGATAAGCGGGAGTCACATCGGTGGCCGAGCTCTCTCGTCGAAAGTTATTCGTGCAGGATATTACTGGCCAACTATGAAGGAAGAATGCACGAGGTATGCACAGTGGTACAAGCAGTGCCAACAAATGCTGACTGGCAAAAGGCGCCCTAGAAGAGCTGAGATCGATTTATAGCCCATCGTCATTTCATACCTAGGGAATCGACATTCTAGGGCCGATTCCTTTAGCAGTGCAGCAAATGAAGTACCTTGTGGTTGTCATTGAGTACTTCACAAAGTGCATAGAGGCTGAGCCATTAGCGCAAATCACAGCCGACAAGGTCCAACACTTTGTGTGGAAGAACATAGTATGCCGCTTCGGGATCCCAAAGCGGTTGTTGTCCGATAATGGCACCCAGTTTGCAATCCAGTAGTTGGGCAAGCTGTGTACAGAGCTGGGAATAAAACAGGTGTTTGCATAAGTCGAACACCCCCAGACAAACGGGCAGGTCGAGTCTGCCAACCAAGTTCTACTCAGAGGTTTGAAGAGAAGGTTGGAGAAAGCCAAGGGGACCTGGGCAGAACAGGTTCCAAGAATTGTGTGGGCTTACCACACCACTCCCCAGTCCACTACCAAAGAAAAACCCTTTAGCTTGGTGTATGGTTCGGACGCGATGATTCCTGTAGAAATCCAGGAGAGCTCACCACATTTTCAGAACTTTGTGGCTGAAGAATCCAACGAAGAAAGAAAGGTAAAACTGGATCTAATGGATGAAGTCAGGGAAGAAGCGAGGATCAAGGCAGAAGCCTTGAAGAGAAAGTTGGAGTACAGGTACAACTCCAAGCTGAGACCTCAACAGTCCCAGGTCGCTGACCTGGTGATGCGAAAAGTCCACCCATACCAGTTAGAAAACAAGTTGTCTCCCAAATGGACTGGTCCCTTCCGTGTGACAGAGGCCCTTGGGAATGGAGCATACAGGCTCGAGACTTTAGAAGGTGGAGCAATCCCTCGTACATGGAACGCGACCAACCTTAAGTTTTATTTTAGTTAAGTTATTGCATTGTACACAGTTCTAGGGGACACTCTTTTTCCCTTATAAGGGTTTTTTAACGAGGTCACCCAATAAAATTTCAGTTATTTAGTGAAAGAGATATACTTGTAAGTATTTTGTATAGTGCAGTAAGCGAACCTCTCCCTTGGGTTAGAAACACCAAGACTGGGAATAGTATGGTTCTTAGTGAGCCTCCCTCTTGCGTGGGAATGCCAAGGTCGAGACAACAAGTTTCTTAGTTAAAATCCTCTCCTGCCTTTGTGCAGTTAGGTCGAGGTCAGTAAAACGAACCCGTCCCTTGGTTAAATACGCCAAGATCGATAATAGTATGGTTCCTATGTCAGCCTCCCTCTTGTGTGAGTTCACCAAGGCTGAGAACAATATGGTTCAGCAGTCAAAATCCTCCCCTACCTTTGTACAGTTAGGGCAAAGTTAGTAAAATAAACCTCTCCCTTGGTTTGATACGCCAAGATTGGGAATAATATGGTTCCTAAGTGAGCCTCCCTCTTGTGTGAGTTCACCAAGGATGAGAACAACATGGTTCACCAGAGAAACCCTCCCTTGCCTCTGGCAAGGACGAGGTCAGTAAAACGAGCACCTCCCTTGGGTTAGAAACACCAAGATTGGGAATAACATGGTTCTTAGTGAGCCTCCCTCTTGTGTGGGAACGCCAAGGTCGATTGCCAGTTAAAATCCTCCCCTGCCTCTATACGACTAGGGTGTGGACAGAAAGAAGGATCTCTTTCTTGTATTGTAAGGCAAGGTTAGTATAGATTCCAGTTATACGTCTCCCTTATCCCTGTATGGAAAGGTTGAGTCCAGCTAAGTGAACCTCTCCCTCGTCTTGTAAGACAAGGCCGAGGGCAATATGGTTCCCAGCCAGAGGTCTCCCTTGTCTTGTAAGACAAGATTGAGAGTGGCGCGGTACCTAGTTAAAGATCTCCTTTGACCGTATGAGTCAAGGTTGAGGGCAACATCTCCCTTACCTTTATTTGGCAAAGGATAGGGCGAAGTAAGAGCTTGGGTAAGCATTGCCTCTACCCTGAGACGAGACTAAAGTCAACAAGCGGTAAGGAAGCGTGCTACGTAAGATAGAAAGACCCTAAAAGTGTTGTTAGTCTAAGCAAGTTAGGCGAAGCAGTTAACAACAACAAAGGAAGCAAGATCATACAGAAAGCATATTTTATAAATAAAAGTCAGATGTACAAGTTATTAAATTGTTCATCAAAATAGTTAAATGATTACAACAGGAAGGGAGTTACTCCTTAGCATTGACCAGCTGCCCATCAACAATTTTCTTTGACAACCTGTTTGAGAGAGATCCACCCCAGAATGCGCGTAGGCAACCTGGGCCATGGCATCCTCGAACCCAGCTGCATAAGCGTCAGCAACATCGTTGGTGAGCTCCTCTTTGGTCTGATTGAAGAGTTCGTCCTTGCGGACTAGCTCTCCCCCCCAGCTGGCCCAGTCATACTTCCTGCTAAGTTGCTCTTTCCTCGAGCCTGACTGATGTGATTCCAATAGCCACATAGAACAAGATTCTTGACACTTTGAGGAATCACCTTGAGCTGGAAAATATAGAGGCACTTTCTTAGAAGTTGGATCATGGTTCTAAAATCAAGAACTCACCAATAACAAGTACCAAATCCCAAACTCATTTGGATGAACCAAATATTGTCAAATTGAATCAACAAAGGAGAAGGAAAAGAAGAAACCGAACAGAATTGAACTTAAAACAAAAGTACCGAACAAAAATTAAGAAGCAAACAGAAAATAGGTGCTGGAAAATTAAAGGAACCGAAACAACTACAACTCAAAACTCAAAGCTACATGAACAAATTGAAGAAGAAGAAAGGAAGGAGAAGAGAATGCTCATGAAGATGGAAGATAGGTTGGATGATCACGCCACTAGAAGTATGGATGCTCCTAGATGAGTGTGGAAGCCGCCACTTGAGGAAACCATGGTCCTTCAAGATAAGACTAGAGAAGAAGCTCAAAGCTCTCCAAATGCTCACTCCAATTTTGAGTATAGTTTCTTTAGATAAAATTCAAATCTGCATTTTACAAAGGAAGCACCTCTATTTATAGCCTAAGGTGCTGAAAAATAGGTGGGAAATTTCAAATAAACTCATTTGAAATTCCCACCAAAAACAAGTCACATGGGAGGTGTGACCTTTTTCTACTATGACACCTCCCAAAAACTACACCAACACCACTCTCCTAAGTCACATGGACAATGTGACTTTATTTTACATTTTCACACACCTTTATTTAATAACCACACCTCCTAAAACTATACAAGAGTATTTCAAAGCTTGGCCTTGCCCCTCATGGGATGGATTTGGGCTCTTTGGGCTTTGGCCTTCTTGGGCTTGGGCTTGGGCTTTGGGCTTGGGCCTCATCTTTATTTTATGTCTTCTTTTAATTTTGAGAAGACTAGAAGGAAGAACTTCAAATGTGAGGGTGGATGTCCTCTTCCTCCATTAATAAAAGCCTCCTTTATTTGATTCTCATCACTGACCATCTTAGCCTGCGACTCCTCAGCCTTCTCCTGCAAGTTAACGAACTCAGTTCGAAGAGACAAGACCTTCGAGTGAGCGCTCAAGGTTTCCTGGGACTTCTCAAACAGAAGCTTATTGGTCTCCTTATGTGTTTGGCGTAGGTCTGACACCTCCAGATACAGTGCAGTTTCACGCTATTGGAGCTTCTTGATCTAGAGTGCGTCTTGACTTGCTGCCTCCCTCAGTTTTTGCACTTGGGTCATGGCAAGACTGGATGCGACGAGGAAGTCCCCAAGGCTTTTGGCTGCATGCCCTTGTAGAGTGTGTTCGCCCAAGCTCTCCAACATCTCTCGGTCTTGGAAGGACTGGAGGGCCTGTTGGAGGAAGGCAGGCAGGTCAGCAGCAGGAATCGCGACATGATCACCTCCAAAGGCGCTCCCCCCCCCCACCCTCGTGTACCACGATGTCACGAGGGGATGAAGCACTGGGAGGATTTTCTCTAAAGGAGGGGGCGGAGTCGTCTGAGGCTGAGTGCGCTGGTATCGCGACATCAGCAGCTCGTTTCCTCTTGAAGATGAGGCCAGAACAGGTGTATTGTCCTTAGAGGCAGTGGCCTCAACTACCCCCTTCTGCCTATGATCCACAAGGGTTGGAGCATAAGGGCTTGGGGCAAAGATAGTCGCAACAGGGGCCAAGGCATCGACATTAGATGGGCTAGGGGCAGCTTTGCGTCAGAGTGCCACCTCAACAAGTTCCCTCCTCTTTTCCACATTGAGCACCATGCCTTCACAAGGAAAGAACAATTCATAAGAAGCTAAACCGACACAGTATGCAAGTAGAGACAAGTAAAAGCAGAAACAAAAAAGGTACCAATGTAGCCCTTGAGAGCCTTGGGGTTGTACTCAAGTTTGATAAGCTCCACGGTGCTAAACACCGCCCCTGAATTGGAGAAGAACTCGCATACCTCTCGGTCTTGTGATGCCAAGTCCTCAAGGCTCCTAGGCTTCTTGAGCCTTGATTTCTCCACCCAGTAGAGTGGGAACCCATCCAGCAAAGTAGGATCATGTTTGCTGCAGCATATCTTAAAGAACTTCCCATTGAAGCCTTTATAAGACTGCTGAAAGAGAGTTAGAAGAACTCTCTCTGTGATGGAGATCAAGAAGAAGAGAATGAGGTTGAAGTTGAAAATTTCTCAAAGACATATTAGCTCATCATCCTTTTTACCTCAAAGGATAATAAGGAGCAAAACTAAAGAGTTAGGAAGTAGACTTCTAATTTTTTCTCTTTTTGTAGTTTCTTTTGTATAAAATTTAAAATACATAGAGTAGTGTTTAGGAAGGTGCTAAAGAGGGAAACCTAAGACACCTCTTATGTAAAGCATCTATAGGCATTAGCTTTAGGAAAAGTCTAGAAGGTGCCCCTTCATTCTTCATTTTCGGCGCTAGAAGTGGAAGAGTTATTATAGGCAACCTTGGAAAGCTTCTCTTGTAAGCTTCTTCGTAAATAATGACCGGTCCTTTCTCCTATAAAAGGAGGGCTTCAGTCCTTGAAATAATATAATTGATATTTTGAGTAAAGAACCTCTCCCAAATTGGTGAGTGATTGAGAAAGACTTGTGTCTTCTTCTCTTCTAGTCTTATCTTGAGTGCATTCTTGGAACCTCAAGTGGCGGCATCTACACTCATCTTGAAGCCTTTCATCCTTCAACTGGCGTGCACATCTCCAAGAGCTCCTACCACATAAGTTTCCTATTTCTTTTCATCTTCTTCATCCATTTCCACTCCAAAACTAATCCTAAAACATGTCTTTGATGTTTCTGTCCATTTCAATCAGTAGAACTTGCTTGTTTTGTGTTTCTATTCGGTATTTCTTCTTAGTTTGTTGTTCTTGTGATTTTAATTGAGTTTCCTTGTGTTTTAATCAGTTCATTTTTGTTATTTTGTGTTTTAATCAGTTCATTTGTGTTATTTTGTGTTTTAATCGGTTCATATGCCATATTATGGGTTTCTAAGTGAGTTTGGCTTGGTTACTTGAGTTTTGGTGAGTTCTTGAATGTTAAGAACATTGATCCAACTCTTAAAAAGTGTCTAATCATATTCCAACTCTTGTTGAATCCATAACATGTTAATATAATATCTCTATCATGTTATTGGAATCACATCATGTGGTATCATGAGTCTTAGGTTTGTTCTTGTGTGTGTTTGAGTTGTTTTGGCACTTTTAATTCAAGAACTTTACATTCTTGTTGTTACCTTTTCTGTTTTAGGTTTATTTTTGAGTTTTCTTGCTGTTTTCTTGTTCTTATTACATTGTGTTTGTGTCATTTTGATTTTTGTATCCATATATGTTTTGTCAAAGTCATGTTTCTCAAAAAAATGTTATCAATTCTATGTAGTCCTTTTGTTGATAATTTTTGTTTCTGGATTTTGTTTTGAGTACAGTTTTATGTGTTTGTTTTCTTGATCCTTTGGTTCTTTTTATTTTTATTTTTGAGTTTATACTTGTGTAATAGACCTATACAAGTTCTTAAACATCACTTCTATTATGTCTTTTGATGTTCTTAATTCTGTTTTTCATTCCAGTTAGGTTTCCTCTGTTTTTCTTGAAAACGTGCTGACTGTTTCGATATATTGCAATTTCTTTGCTTACTGGAAATTTTGAAATTCTGGATTTGAGTTCTTCAAAGTGTTATAAAAAAGTAGAAAAAGGAAGTACATCAAAATTACAAGTACAAAAAAAGTGATAAATGAAATACGTCCAGTGTGTAATTCTGGCGAAAAAAAAATACGGTAATCTGGCAGTGATTTTGCAAAATTTATCACAATTAATTGGCTTACTTGTTTGTGTAATTCCAATGCCATTGTTGAGATAAGATCTTGAACTCTATGTGGTTTAAATTTCATAATCCAGTTTGCATTATACAGTTCCAGATAAATCTGTAAAGTCACGCATAGTTTATAAAAAATATTTTCCAGTAGCTCTGTTTTTGTTTTCTTCATCTATTCTAGTGCCTTTCTTTAGGTTTCTTTTGTGTGCCATCCTTTAATTGAGTACCTTATTTTTCTTGCTTGTCTTTTCTTCACTATTCTTTGAGTTTGTCATATATATTGTATTTCTTTTGCTATAGCCTTTCTTGTTTACACCTTTTCTTGCTTGTCTTTTATTGTTCTTTAAGTTTTGTGGTGAATTGGCTTTGAGAAAGAGTGCTTTTGCTTTGACATATTTCATTTGAGAGTTTCAAGATCTCAAGTGCAGATTGGTTGAGGGAAGTTTTCTTTCTTGGAGTGACTTTTAATTTTCAGTACATCACTATAATTGTTCCACTTGCTAACCTTGTTTTTCTTAATATTGTTGCTATTGTGTTTGCTGTTTTCTTTGTCCAATGGATACATATTCAAGTAATGAATCTTCCAAGCCACATTCTACTCAAAAATCCTATGTTCTTAATGAGTTAAAAGAGGCAAAACGAGCTCTTGCTCTCAAAGATGACGCTATGCAAAAGATGGAAAAAAGATTAGCAATCAAAGATGAAGCTATGCTAAAGTTGGAAGAAAGATTGGCAAAAGTTGAATTGAAGCAAGAGAGATCCATACATTCCATCCATGGAAGACATCATTCTCCTAGACATTCTTCCAAAGGTTCTTCCAATGCTCACGGCCATGGAGAGGAACATAGAAGAAGGAGGCATCACCATCATTCTCATGGAGAAAGCCATCACCGTGAACAAAGACATCACCAAGAAGCCAAGCCTCAATGTTCTTTTGTAAAAGTACTTAGCTTTAGTGGTGATAGTGATCCTAATGTGTATTTAGATTGGGAGGTTAAATGTGAACACATTTTTCTAGCCTATGAGGTCAATGATGACCAAAAGGTGAAAATAGCCTCCTTAGAATTCATAGATTATGCTATGCAATGGTGGCATAGACTTGTAATGGACATTATATACAACAAGAGACCTCCCGTGGTTTCTTGGAACGATTTGAAAGAGTGTATGCGCCTTAGATTCGTGCCACCACACTTTAGGAAAGACCTAATGTTGAAGCTCCAATGGTTTCAAAAAGGCACGCTAAGTGTGGATGCTTACTTTAAGGAGTTAGAAACGCTTTTACTTAAGGTAGACATAGATGAGAGTGAGGAAGCTAAGATAACTAGGTTTGTGAGTGGTCTAAGAAGGGATATTCAAGATGTTGTTGAACTTCAAGAGTATTCATCTTCGGGATCTTTGGTTCACCTTGCAATGAAGGTTGAATCCCAACTTGCAAAGAAAAATGCTTTCAAAAACTCTTCCAATGATGGTTACTACAACAACTATTGGAAAAATAAAAAAACTTTATCAAAATTTCCTTCTAAAGATTCTTCTTTCAAACCTAAGGAGTCTAAGCCTTCTACTTCTACTCCTAAATCACCAATCAAATCGTCTAGTAAGAAATGATGGCAAAATTCATGAAGTTCTTCTTGAATCATGTAAGAGATGGTGCGGAAGCTATGGATGTGTGTGTGCAAGATCCTCCTAAGAGTGATGTTGATCTTGAAGGTGCATGATATGTATGAACATTGGGAGGTTCGGCCAGCCCAAGGAAAGGTGAAGGATGTGAATTTTAAAGCCTAGAGTTCTAGGGAGAAGCAAAGCTTGGCACAAAATGGCAGCATAACTTTACTCATAATAAACTTGAAAATACAAGGTGTAGGCTCCTCTTTTTATAGGCTAAAGAGGATCATAATGCAACCCTAATGCTAATCAAAATGAAATGCAAATTTACATCACATGGAGCACATGGCCATGTGGAGAATCCTTCTAGAAAGTGACCAAATCTTTAGCAAATCTAGGTCAAGTCTCATGGAATCAAGTTTATGCTATTTACACCACAACTAATACTAAGCTACCCCTAATGGGCCTTCATGTAGCATAAACAAATTTGCATGGATTCGCTTGGCCATGGGCTTAGCAATTTGGTCCTAGACGCTCCTTTCATTGGCCTAGACGCTCTCCACCTTGAGCTAGACGCTCCTCCCCTTTGGCCTAGACGCTCCTCCCTTAGCCCTAGACGCTCTTGGTTTGGCTTTGGATGCTCATGTCTTGGCTTTTGTCTTTCTTGTGAAGTTGTGCTTGGCCCTCTTCCTTGTGGTAAGAAATGCTTTAAATGTTTGGGTTATGGTCACATTGCTTCTAATTGTCTTTCTAAAAGGAATATGTATGTGCATAATGGCATTATAGTTAGTGAGCATGATTCTGATTCATCTAGGCATTCTTCACCTTCTAAGCCATCAAGTGAGCATGAGAGCGAAAGTCCACTTGAAGAAGATTTGTTGGTTGTGAGACGTCTTCTTGGTCAAGTTTTACAACCCTTTAATGAAAGTCAAAGAGAAAATATTTTTCATACAAGATGTCTCATTCAAAACAACATTTGTTCTTTGATAGTGGATGAGGGTAGTTGTGCCAATATTGATGGCATTTCATGAAGGTCTTCTTGAATCATGTAAGAAAAGTGGTGCGGAAGCTATGAAGGTGTGTGAGCAAGATCCTCCTAAGAGTGGTGTTGATCTTGAAGGTGCATGAAAGGTATGATTATAGGGAGGTTCGGCCAGCCCAAGAAGGAATGGTGAAGGATGTGAAGTTTAGAGCCTAGAATTCTAGGAGAAGCAAAGCTTGGCACAAAATGGCAGCATAACTTTACTCACAATAAACTTGCAAATACAAGGTGTAGGCCTTCCTATTTATAAGCTAATTGGCCGTAAGTTTCAAGCTAATGCCTAATGAAATGAAAACCAAATTAAATGCAATTCACAAAGCCATGTTCCATGTGCTCATGACCGGCCAAACCTAGAGAGTTTCTAGAATGTTTCACTCAAATATGCTTTCTACACTACTCTAATTACTAAGCACCCCTAATGGGCTTTTATGCAACATGTACAAAGCTTTCTCTCTTCCATCCGTGGCTTCATTCAATTGGGCTTGAATATGCTTAGCCATTGACCTTGTGATAGGTCCTAGACGGTCTAGGTCTCCTCCTAGACGCTCCATGGGTAGCCTTTCCACTTCACGTCCTAGACGCTCCATCCTTCTAGCTAGACGCTCATCATGGTCTAGACGCTCTTCATGGTCTAGTGTTGGGCTTTGGCTTTCATGGTTAGATGTGCTTGGCCCTCTTCCATCATCCCCTCCCCCTTGGAAAGGATTTGTCCTCAAATCCAGCTCGTCATCGTCATTGGTACCTACAAATGGAGAAAGGTCAATTACATTAAAAGTGTCATGTACTCCATATTCAAGAGGTAGGTCCAATTTATATGCATTGTTATTGACTCGCTTGAGGACTTGAAAGGGTCCATCACCTCGGGGACTTAGTTTGGACTTCCTTTGAGTTGGAAATCTATCTTTGCGAAGGTGAAGCCAAACTAAGTCTCCTTCCTCAAAAATTATTTCTCTCTTCCCTTTATTGTTGTATTTTGTGTACTTCTCATTTTGGTGTTGTATTTGGAGTTTAATCTTCTCATGCATTTTCTTTACAAAGTCAGCTTTGATTACTCCTTCCTTATGCACAAAATCTTGTGGATTAGGAAGAGGTATCAAATCCATGGGTGTGAGAGGATTAAAACCATATACTACTTCAAAAGGAGAAGCATTAATAGTAGTCTTGTGAACCACTCGATTGTAAGCAAATTCAATGTGGGGAAGATACTCATCCCAAGATTTGTGGCTCCCCTTCATGATAGCCCTAAGCATAGTCCCAAGAGATCTATTGACTACCTCGGTTTGCCCATCCGTTTGAGGATGACAAGAAGTTGAAAATTGTAGTCTTGTTCCAAGTTTACCCCAAAGAGTTTTCCAAAAGTGGCTTATAAACTTGGGATCTCTATCGGACACTATACTTCTAGGGAGACGATGGAGTCTCACCACTTCTCTAAAGAAGAGTTTAGAAATATTTTGAGCATCATCTACTTTGTGGCATGGAATAAAATGGGACATTTTGCTAAAACGGTCCACTACCACAAAGATAGAGTCATGGCCTCTTGCAGTCCTAGGAAGTCCTAAAATGAAATCCATGCTAATGTCTTCCCAAGGAGCATTTGCAATCGGCAAAGGGGTGTAGAGTCCATGCGGCATTGTTCTAGACTTTGCTTTTAAACATGAGATGCATCTAGAACAATGTCGTTGGACATCTTTCCTCATGTGTGGCCAACAAAATTTTGCTTTTAAAAGATCTAGAGTTTTATCAACTCCAAAATGGCCCATGAGTCCCCCTTCATGTGATTCTTTGACAAGGAGTTTTCTATGTGTCCCTTGGGGAATGCAAAGTTTTCCTTCTTTAAAAAGATATCCCTCGGACACATAGTAACCTCCTTGCGCTCTATGTAGACATTGGGCATAGATGGATGAGAGTTCTTGATCTTCTTGGTAAAGCTCTCTTATGTGGTCAAATCCAAGAATTTGGGCACCTAGTTTTGAAAAGAGAGTGTGCCGTCTTGAAAGAGCATCGGCCACTATATTGGTGCTTCCTTTCTTGTATTTGATTACATAAGGAAATTGTTCAAGAAATTCCATCCATTTAGCATGTCTCTTGTTGAGCTTGTGTTGGCCCTTTAAATATTTTAAAAACTCGTGATCACTATGGATGACAAATTCTTTGGACACAAGGTAGTGTTCCCAAGTCTTTAGGGCTCGCACAAGAGCATAGAACTCTTTGTCATAGGTGGGGTAGTTGAGGGTGGCACCATGGAGTTTTTCACTAAAATAAGCAATGGGGTGTCCACCTTGCAACAAAACCGCACCTATGCCTACCCCCGATGCATCACACTCTATCTCAAAAGTTTTGGAAAAATTTGGGAGAGATAGAATGAGTGCATTGGTGAGTTGAGCTTTTAGCCTTTGAAAGGCTTGCTCATGCTTTTCATTCCAACAAAATGCAACATCTTTTTTAACAAGTTCATTCAAAGGAGAAGCTAGACTAGAAAAATTAGGCACAAACCTTCTATAGAAGCTAGCTAACCCATGAAAACTTCTTACATCACTTACATTTTGTGGAGTTGGCCACTCGCGGATGGCTTTGATTTTCTCGGGATCTACATGCACCCCCTTTTTGTTTACTATGAAGCCTAAGAAAACTACACTATCTACACAAAAGGTACACTTATCCCTATTTGCAAAAAGACTATTTTTCCTAAGCACTAGAAGAACTTCTCTAAGGTGACTTAGATGGTCTTCTAGGGTTTTACTATATACTAAGATATCATCAAAATAAACTACTACATATTTACCTATACAATCCCTCAAGGTGTGATTCATAAGCCTCATGAATGTACTTGGGGCATTAGTAAGCCCAAAGGGCATCACCAACCACTCATATAATCCAAATTTGGTCTTAAAAGCGGTTTTCCACTCATCACCCTCCTTGATTCGAATTTGGTGATATCCACTTTTAAGGTCAATTTTGGAGAATAGAGTTGACCCATGCAATTCATCAAGCATATCGTCAAGCCTTGGGATTGGATGCCTATACTTGATGGTGATGTTGTTGATTGCTCGACAATCACAACACATGCACCATTTTCCATCCTTTTTGGGCACCAACAAGACAGGTACAACACAAGGGCTTAGGCTCTTTTGAACCCAACCCTTCTCCAACAAGTCTTGAACTTGTGACTCTATCTCCTTTGTTTCCTCGGGGTTGGTTCTATAAGCAGGCCTATTTGGTAGGCTTGCCCCCGGAATGAAGTCAATTTGATGTTCTATCCCCCTAAGAGGAGGAAGCCCAATGGGCCCCTCATGGGAGAATAGATCTTCAAATTCACTTAAAAGATTTTCTATTTGAGGAGGTAAATTCATAAGTTCACTAGTTGTGGCAGTGCATGTAAGTGCTCCTTTACAAAAGATAAGGCTTGGTTGTTCAACAAGAAGCAAGTTTTCAAAAACGTTTTCAAGAGGCTTTTCTTGTTGACCAACCTTGATGGAGATCAAGCTCAAGAGGACATGGAGGCCAATCAACAAGATCAAGAAGAGGTGGAGGCACAAATGGAGGACGCCCATGGAGGTCAAAGCCCACCTCAAAGGATTACAAGAAGCATGTTCAAAGCTTTGGGAGCTAGAGGACATTTATTTTCTCTTTTTGTAATTTCTTTAGTTGAAGGTGCTTAGAGGGAAACATTAGAAACCTCTTTTGTTTTAGCATCTTTTAGGCTTTAGTTAGGAGCTTTAGGAGGGGGGGTGTATTAGTAGATAGGTGTAGGAGTAGAATAGGAGGTGCCAAAGTGAAGGAAAGGGTCGCCGGTTCTAGAATGTTTTAGGAGGGAATTTTGAATTGTTTTAGCTTGCATTTTCAGCACCTTAGGCTATAAATAGAGGTGCCTTCTTTGTAAAATTCAGATTGGAATTAATCTAAGAAAACTCTACTCAAATTTTGAGTGAACTTTGGAGAGCTTTTGGAGCCTTCTTCTCTAGTCTTATCTTGATGGATCAATGGAGTCCTCAAGTGGCGGCATCACTCTCATCTAGGAGCATTCCACACTTCTAGTGGCGAGATCATCCATCATTCTTCCATCTTCATGAGCATTCTCTTCTCCTTCCTTCCTTCTCTTTCAATTGTTCATGTTGACTTGTGTTCTTGAGTTTTTTTGGTTCGGTTATTCTAATTTTCCAGCAAGTATTTTCTGTTCTTGCCTTTTAATTTCACTTTTGTTCGGTTCAATTGTGTTATTCTTCAATTCTGTTCGGTTCCTTTTAGTTTCACCTCTTTTGTTGATTCAATTTGACAATATGTGGAACATCCAAATGAGTTTGGGATTTGGTACTAGTTTTTTGGTGAGTTCTTGTCTTAGAACAATGATCCAACTCTAAGAAAAATGCCTCTATAATGTCCAGCGCAAGGTGATTCCTAAGAATGTCAAGAATCATTCTCTATATGGCTAGTGGAATCAAATCAAACCTTGTGGGAAGGAACACTTTTCTCCCACGCCTTCCTATCCCTAAGGATTTTCTCTTTTTCTAGCGTTCTTTTTTTTTTGTTTTCCTCATCCCTCTTTTGCTTCATTTGTATTTGGTCTTTTACCACTTGAGAATGTGGTAAAGGACTAAGTACAAACTTTTTATACTTGTGGGTGAAGGAAATTTCGTTAGTGAGACCATCATGCAAGGTTTTCTTATCAAATTGCCATGGTCTCCCTAATAAAATATGATAAGCTTCCATAGGTACTACATCACATAAAACCTTATCTTTGTAGTTCCCTATGGAAAACTTGATTTCCACTTGCTTGTCTACATGTAGTTCCCCATTTTCATTAAGCCATTAAAGTTTATAAGGTTTTGGGTGAGGAACTACTTGTAGCTTAAGCTTCTCCACCATCCTAGCACTACAACAATTGCAACTAGATCCAGTATCCACAATGAGAGAGCATATGTTTTCTAAAACATTGCATCTTGTATGAAATATGTTCTCTCTTTGTGTTTCAATGGATGTGATAAGGTGATTGTTGAGGGTTCTCCTAATCATAAGCAATTCTCCCTCTATTGGAGCTACCCTCTCATCCTCTCCCCCCTCTTCTCTCTCACTAGGCTCATCCTCGCCACTAGTGTACTCGTCTACACCCTTAAGAAACAAAGTCCTTTGGTTTGGACATTGTGCTTGCACATGCCCTCTACCATAGCACTTGAAACACTTGACATCTCTAGCTCGGATGGGTGGGGTGGAGGTTTCTTTGGTAAAAGGTTTGGTAGGTTCTTTTGGTTTTTCTTTTGATGTACTACCCTCCCTTCTAAACTCTTTCTTGGGATAAAAGTTAGAGTAAGGGCTCACCTTTTGACTTGATGTTTTGCATAAAATTTGTTGCTCAACTTTAATGCAAAGTTGAACCAAATCATTCAAGTCTTGGTAAGGTAAGAGCTCCACTCTATCTCTTATCTCAAGTGATAGGCCACTAAGGAACCTAGCTATTGTGGTATCCTCCTCTTCTCTAATGGAGGCTCTCATCATGTAGAGCTCCATTTTTTGTCTATACTCTTCCACACTCATGTTTTTTTGTTGGAGTCTTTGGAGCTTGTTCATCAACTCCCTATGGTAGTAGGAAGGTATGTGTCGGCGTCTTAGGGCTCCCCTAAGGTCATTCCAATATGTAATGGGAGGTTCCCTATGAAGACGCCTTTCTCTTTCGAGAGAGGTCCACCAATACATGGCGTTCCCTTGGAAGCTAAGGGCGGCTAAGGGTACTTTACGTTCCTCACTTACCCTATGGCAAGCAAAGAGTTGTTCTACCTTCATCTCCCAATCTAGATAGATTTCTACATATTCCTTGCCATGAAAATGAGGTAGGTCTACTCTAGTTTCCCTTGGCACCTCTTGCTCCCTTTGCCTATTCCTTCTAAGGGGTGGTTGGTAGTAGTCATTAATTCTAAGGCTTCCCTCCCCTAGAGACTCATTACTCCTAGATGCATGAGTATGAGTTTTTTTTTTTTTTTTGTGATTTTTGTGATTTCTCTTCTTGAGCTTTAGCCATCTCATTGATTTTGTTCTCATTCTCCAATTGTCTAAAAGAAATCAATTGTACCGCTTGTGATACTTCTTTCAAAAGAGTTTTCAAAGATTTTACTTCACTTTCAATAGACTTTGGAGAGTGAGAAGAAGAAGACATGGCTAAAATTTTGTGTATATAGGTGTTTGACCTTGAGAAAGTTTAGGAAAGTTAAAGAAGGTAGTTTTCCAGGTAAGGGAGGTGAGTCACAAAGGACTACTTAAGTACCAAGCCTTTTCCTTGCCAAAAACTATCCTCCAATGTCTTTACACAAAACTTTCTCTTAGTAAAGCACTTAGAACACAAGTAAGTTGAGAAAACAAATGCAATAAGAAAACAAATGTATGCTACTAATTTAACAAAGCTAGTCGGTTTACACAAAAATAAGCATGCAAAGCGTCACTACTAAGCAAAAAGAGAGACAATTACAAACAAATAACAATTGCTAATTAAGAATTCTATACTAGTCGGCCCTAGGTGAGGCTTCTTGGACACTTTGAGCCCTTGAAGACACACTCACCGTCTAAAACGTAATTAAGAGGTAATTAACACAAATTAAGTTGTAAGGAAATTAAGAAAAACTCCCTTTGTTGATCCTCTTTTTGCTAAGAGGTAATTAACACAAATGTTGCGATGATTTATTTCCGGGAATCCACGGGTTTGGGAGAATTTACTACCACATGTTGAGTTTGCTTATAATCGCGTAGTAAATTCTACCACATCCCATTCTCCTTTTGAGGTTGTGTATGGGTTCAACCCCCTCACACCTCTTGATCTTCTTCCTATTCCTATACTTAATGATGTATTATGCAAGGATGGTTTTGAAAAGGCTTCTTTTATACAAGATTTTCATAATGACATCAAGTTACGAATTGAGAAGAAAGTTGGCAAGTATGCTGAATTTGCCAACAAAAGGAGAAAAGCATTATTGTTTGATGTTGGTGATTGGGTTTGGCTTCAATCGAGAAAGGATCGTTTTCCTAATCAAAGGAAGTTCAAACTTATGCCTCGTGAAGAGGGACCTTTTCAAGTCCTTAAGAGGATTAATGATAATGCTTATGAGTTAGATATGCCTGATATGTTTCTTGGAAGTCATACATTTAATATCAATGATCTAACTCCTTTTCCAGTAGGTCTTCAGAATTCGTGGTCGAATTCTCTCCAACTCGGGGAGTATGATGGAGATAAAGAAGAAGAAGAGAATGAGGTTGAAGTTGAAGATGCTCAAAGACATATTAGCTCATCATCCTTTTTACCTCAAAGGATAACAAGGAGCAAAACTAAAGAGTTAGGAAGTAGACTTCAAATGTTTTCTCATTTTGTAGTTTCTTTTGTACAAAATTTAAAATACATAGCATAGTGTTTAGGAAGGTGCTAAAGAGGGAAACCTAAGACATTTTAGCTGGAATTCTGCGTCAGTGCCACGTAGACCGGTGTTGACGTGACTCTTCTAGTCTTTTCGCTGGACAAGTCTTCGCTTAAGACTGGGGGGCTTATGTACCGCCCTGGTAGTCGGAAGTGATGACGTGGCATCGAGCTACAATATAGGCGTGTTGACAAGGCGCCAGGTTGGCAGAAGGGAAGGAAGTCGGGGGGCTCGTGAAGTCACTAGTTATTAAGTTGGCGTGTTCCGATCTCCAGCATACCAAAATCGGCGATCACCGGGTTAAAGATGAAGTCGCCAGATGTAGACTCAGGCGACCTAGTGATTGGAGATCGCCAGAGCAAGCACATCGCCAGAGATGAAGGTGGTGCAGATTATGAAGGCGGCCGGCGAGACCACAGGGAAGGTGTATGAAGGCACCCTAACTCGCCAGTTCCAGTAGAGATCGCACTCCCAAGTTAGCTATGTACTGGGCAGCACCATGCATAAATAACTTAGCCAAAGAGAGAGTCAGGAGCAGCGCCCAAAGTCAAGGAGGCTCTAGATGATGGCACGTGTACAGTTGGATGCGAGCCACGTGTCCAAGTCTGTAACTGCCAGGAGAGAGAAAGTAACCAGGTATATAAGAGTTCTCAACGAACTTTCTGAGGTACGCACGTTTAGAATACATTCTTTGCGCTTGCGAGTTATAGAGCTTACTGTGACAGAGAATTTGCACGGTTCTTGTTCTCTTAGTATTTGGTGATTCGGTCACTGACTTGGGCGTTGGAGTGCGATCGGCCGCAGCGGCGCCGCTCTGTTTCTTTGCAGGTTCTTGAGGTGGATCTCGAAGAGGAACGGAGGTGTGAAGCGGTGCACACGTCGATCCTTTGACGAGGCAGTTTCCAGCGTCCTGGTCAACAGGCAGGATCAACAGGCGCCCACCGTGGGGCCGTGTAAAACTTGCTCCCATCCACAGCGTGAGTTCTTGAAGGTTTTCGAAGTTTCTGCGTGGTTGTGTGCTGGTGCAACCATCGTTCGCTGTTTGCTTGAAATTTGTTCGGTGAATTCGCGTTTTACACCGTTCGTTTGGGTTTTCGATCGGTGAAGTGAGGTTTTCCTGCTGTTTACGCGTAATTTGTTCGGTGGAGGTGAGTTCTTTCGCTCGTTCGGTTGTCCGTGGGAAGAGCAGTGGTTTCTGGTGGAGTTGCAAGTTTCTTTGAAGGTTTGCGGTGTTCTTGAGTTTTCTCGCGGAGTTTCGCACTGTTTTTCCGATTGATCGCTGACTCAATCGTAGGTAAAGTAAGTGTTGTTCGCTGCATTCTGTGATTCGCTGAGTTTCATGAGAAAAATGAGAAGCAATCGCTCAAGTCCAGTTGCGCCCGTCGCTGCTGAAGGCGCCGCTGCCATGACCATGGCGCAGATGGCAGAGATGATGCGTTCGTTGCAGGCAACTGTGGAAGCCTCGCGCATAGAGCAGGCGAGAATGCATGAGGACCTAGTCGCCTCTCGCGCCAGGAATGAGGAGCTCAGCAAGGTGACTGGGAGCTGCGTCAAGCTCTTCAGGAGCAGCAAGGGCGTTCTTCTGCTGAAGAGGTGGCGCCGTCATCGCCACCTCGTGTTTTCCCTATGCCTTTTGTTCAGGCGATTACTGACACGCCTATTCCTACGAGCGTGGTTCCGGTTAAGGCTGTCTTTACCGGCGTGGAGGATCCAGAGGCTCATCTAACCACGTTCCATACACAGATGATGTTGTCGGGAGGGTCAGACGCCGTGTATTGCAAGATGTTTGTGAGCACGCTCCAGGGAACGGCGTTGGAGTGGTTTGTGAGCCTACCTAACGGTCACATAACCAATTTTCAGCAGTTCTCGAAGGTTTTCGTCGAGCAATACATCGTGAACAAGGCACCGCCCAGGGTGTCTTATGATCTGTTTGATATAAGGCAGTACCAGGGGGAGTCCCTCAGAGACTACCTGAATCGCTTTGGAGCGCAGATGGTCAGATCGCCGGCCAAGGATGAAGAAATGCTGGTCTATGCATTCAAGAAGGGCGTGCTGCCAGGACCATTCTGCGAGGCCTTGATCAGGGCTCACCCTGCAACGTTTGCTGAGGTCAGACGACTTGCGGTGGCTCACATCGCCGACGAGAGTGAGGTCGCCGAGAAGAGAGGGAGCGTGGCTCCCGCTAGGCCACGCGCCCAGACCAGGATCCAGCCACAAAGGGTGCTGGAGACAGCGGCGGCGGCCAGGAAGGACCAGAGGACTCGCCATCCTTATGATAGGAGGAACAAGGGGAGGGGCCAGGGACGCCAGCACGCCGGGAATACAATCGCCCGCCTAAGCACAAGTTTGTTATGGGATTGGCAGACCTGATCGCCATTCCCAATATATCTGCTAGGTTGAAAGCGCCGGAGAAGGTGGGCGACAAGGTGTTGGGACCAAAGCCAGACGCCTGGTGTGAGTTTCACCAGGGCTTTGGCCACACTTTGGACTCGTGTTTGTCCTTAGGGTATCAGCTCGATGATCTGGTTAAGAGCGGGTTCCTAAATGACTATCTGCTGGATAGGAGGATGGGGGGGGGCGTCGAGTTCCCAGCCAGCAGGTGGAGAAGCCCAGCAACACGAGATGCCTATCCACGGGGAAATCCACACCATTGCAGGAGGCTTCTCAGGTGGTGGATGCACCGCATCGCAGAGGAAGAAGTACGCGCGGTCGGTGATGACAGTGGATATGTTTGAAGATCACTCGCCGGAGGTAGACATTACGTTTACCAAGCAGGATCTTCGGGACGTTGTGCCCCATGACAACGATCCCATAGTCATTTCGTTGGTTACGGCAGGAAGGAAGGTCCACAGAGTTCTGGTGGACCAGGGAAGTTCGGCAGACGTGATGTTCTGGCCGACTTTCACGCAGCTGGAGTTGCCCCTTGACCAGCTAAGGCCCTATGGAGGGTGCCTGTATGGGTTCGCTGGTGACCAGGTGGAGGTCAGGGGGTATATTGAGTTGAGGACCACGTTTACAGATGAGGCTGGTTCGAGGACGGAGAAAATCAAGTACCTCATCGTAAACGCTCCTTCAGCATACAACATCCTGTTGGGAAGGCCCGCACTTAACAGGATAGGCGCCATTCCGTCGACTCGGCACATGAAGGTGAAGTTGCCGTCTATGGAAGGGGTGGTGATCACGATCAAGTCTGATCAGAAAGAAGCAAAAAAGTGCTATGAGAATAGCCTGAAAAACAAGAGATCAGTGAGCTATGTGACAACCACCCCACCTCCCGGTGTGAAGCCCAGATCGACGGTAGCGGCAGAGACCGTCGGAAGGGACGTGGAGATGGTGGACGCTGAGCTAGTGGAGGGAGACGCTGGTCTGGAGAAGGAAGAGGCACGGCATCGCCCTGAGGAAGCGAGAGAGCAGGGAATCGCCAGGGCGGTGATCGCCCGAGAATCCAGGCCAAAGCCTGTCGAGCAGTGGCTCGAGAAAGAGATCGGGGGAAAGATCTTCAAGCTGGGAAGATCTCTGGAGGTCGAGCTCCAGGACCAGATCGCCAAGGTGATTGAGCGGCATCTGGACGCGTTTGCATGGTCCGCCTCGGACATGCCCGGAATTGATCCCGACTTCTTGTGCCATCATCTGGCGATGGACAACTTGGTGAGACCAGTGCGACAAAGAAGAAGAAAGTTCAACGAGGAGAGGAGGCAGGCGATTAGAGATGAAACACAGAAGCTCCTTGCTGCAGGCCACATCAGGGAAGTCCAGTACCCTGAATGGCTGGCGAATGTCGTGCTGGTGAAGAAGAGTAACGGGAAATGGCGCATGTGCGTTGATTTCACCGACCTGAACAAAGCTTGCCCAAAGGATTCGTATCCTCTACCAAGTATAGACGCCCTGGTTGACAGTGCTGCAGGGTGTAAGTTGCTGAGTTTCCTGGATGCCTTCTCGGGGTATAATCAGATCAAGATGCATCCCATGGATGAAGAAAAGACAACCTTCATGACGGAGAGGTCGTGCTATTGCTACAAGGTGATGCCGTTTGGGCTGAAGAACGCGGGGGCCACGTACCAGAGGCTGATGGATCGAGTACTAGCACCAATGCTGGGAAGGAACGTGCAAGCGTACGTCGATGACATGGTCGTGACCTCGCCGGAAAAGAGCAAACACGTTGCCGACTTGGAGGAATTGTTCACGACGATCGCCAAGTTCAGATTGAAGCTGAATCCAGAGAAATGTATTTTCGGCGTGGAAGCTGGGAAGTTTTTGGGTTTCCTCTTGACTGAAGGAGGCATAGAGGCCAACCCTGATAAGTGTGCCGCCATCTTGGCGATGAGGAGCCCAGCTACGCTGAAGGAGGTTCAACAGCTAACAGGTCGGATGGCAGCCCTGTCCCGCTTCGTGTCCGCTAGCGGGGAGAAGGGTCATCCCTACTTTCAGTGCCTGAGGCGCAACAATAAGTTTGTTTGGACGAAAGAGTGCGAGGAAGCTTTCGTCAAGCTGAAGGAGTATCTGGCGAGCCCGCCGGTGTTGTGCAAACCGCTGGTGGGAACCCCTCTCAGGTTGTATTTTGCTGTAACTGAGAGGCCGGTGAGTGCGGTGCTCGCCCAGGATCAAGGTCAGGCTCAGAAGCCTATTTATTTTGTGAGCAAGTTGTTGCAGGGCCCCGAAACGAGATATCAGGCCCTGGAGAAGGCTGCGCTGGCTGTGGTATTTTCGGCGAGGAGGTTGCGCCACTACTTCCATAGCTTCACAATACTGGTGATGACTGACCTGCCCATCCAGAAAGTTTTGAAGAAGCCCGACGTTGCGGGAAGGATGGTGAAATGGGCAATGGAGCTGTCAGAGTTTGATATCAAGTATGAGCCCCGAGGCCCGATTAAGGGGCAAATCTTTGCAGATTTCGTGGTCGAGCTCTCATCTGAGGCAACGCGGGTTGAAGGGGACGATTTCCGTTGGGTACTTTCGGTGGATGGATCGTCGAACCAGCAGGGCAGCTGATGGCATTTCATGTGTTCTTCTTGAATCAAAGTAGTGAAAAAGAGGCGGAAGCAATGGGTGAGTGAAACAAAGCCCTCCTAGGAGTTGTGATGGCTTTGAAGGTGCATGATGAGTATGGATTAGAGAGGTTCGGCCAGCTCTATGAAGAAAGGTGAAGGGAGTGAAGTTTATAGCCTAGATTTCGAGGAGAAGTAAAGCTAGTGCACAAAATGGGCAGCATAACAATACTCAATTAAACTTGTCAAATACAATGAGCTAGCCTTCCTATTTATAGGCTAGTTTGGGACGTAAATGATAAGCTACATTACAAGGAAAAGAAAACCAAAATTAAATCTAAATGCTAAGCCATGTGCCAATCCATGACCGGCCACACTAACCTAGTTTCTAGAAGGTTTCCATCAAAAATGCTTCCTACACTATCCTATCTACTAAGTACCCCCAATGGGCCTTTATGCAAACATATACAAAGCCTTCTCTCTTCCATCCGTGGCCTCATTTGCTTGTGTTTGAATATGTTTGGCCATTGATCTTGTAAGGGGTCCTAGACGGTCTAGCTCCATGGATAGCCTCCCTCCTTCACGACCTAGACGCTCACCTTCACGTCCTAGACGCTTACTTTCACGTCCTAGACGCTCACCTTGGTCTTGGTCTTGGTCTAGACGCTCTCCTTGGCTTGTGCCTTGGCTTCCTTGGGTAGGTGTGCTTGGCCCTCCTCTATCATCCCCTCCCCCTTGGAAAGGATTTGTCCTCAAATCCAGCTTGTCATCGTCATTGGTACCTACATATGGAGAAAGATCAATTACATTAAAAGTGTCATGTACTCCATATTCAAGAGGTAGGTCCAATTTATAAGCATTGTTGTTGACTCGCTTGAGAACTTGGAAAGGTCCATCACCTCGGGGACTTAGTTTGGACTTCCTTTGAGTTGGAAATCTATCTTTGCGAAGGTGAAGCCAAACTAAGTCTCCTTCCTCAAAAATTATTTCTCTCTTCCCTTTGTTGTTGTATTTTGTGTACTTCTCATTGTATTTGAATTTTAATCTTCTCATGCATTTTCTTGATAAAATCAGCTTTGAGTACTCCTTCCTTATGCACAAAATCTTGTGGATTAGGAAGAGGTATCAAATCCATGGGCGTGAGAGGGTTAAAACCATATACTACCTCAAAAGGAGAAGCATTAGTAGTCTTGTGAACTACTCTATTGTAAGCAAATTCAATGTGGGGAAGGTACTCATCCCAAGATTTGTGGCTTCCCTTCATGATAGCCCTAAGCATAGTTCCAAGAGATCTATTGACTACTTCGGTTTGACCATCCGTTTGAGGATGACAAGAAGTTGAAAATTGTAGTCTTGTTCCAAGTTTACCCCAAAGAGTTTTCCAAAAGTGGCTTATAAACTTGGGATCTCGATCGGACACTATACTTCTAGGGAGACCATGGAGTCTCACCACTTCTCTAAAGAAGAGTTTAGAAATATTTTGAGCATCATCCACTTTGTGGCATGGAATAAAGTGGGACATTTTGCTAAAACGGTCCACTACCACAAAGATAGAGTCATGGCCTCTTGCAGTCCTAGGAAGTCCTAAAATGAAATCCATGCTAATGTCTTCCCAAGGAGCATTTGCAATCGGCAAAGGGGTGTAGAGTCCATGCGGCATTGTTCTAGATTTTGCTTTTAAACATGAGATACATCTAGAACAATGTCGTTGGACATCTTTCCTCATGTGTGGCCAACAAAATTTTGCTTTTAAAAGATCTAGAGTTTTATCAACTCCAAAATGGCCCATGAGTCCCCCTTCATGTGATTCTTTGACAAGGAGTTTTCTATGTGTCCCTTGGGGAATGCAAAGTTTTCCTTCTTTAAAAAGATATCCCTCGGACACATAGTAACCTCCTTGCGCTCTATGTAGACATTGGGCATAGATGGATGAGAGTTCTTGATCTTCTTGGTAAAGCTCTCTTATGTGGTCAAATCCAAGAATTTGGGCACCTAGTTTTGAAAAGAGAGTGTGCCGTCTTGAAAGAGCATCGGCCACTATATTGGTGCTTCCTTTCTTGTATTTGATTACATAAGGAAATTGTTCAAGAAATTCCATCCATTTAGCATGTCTCTTGTTGAGCTTGTGTTGGCCCTTTAAATATTTTAAAGACTCGTGATCACTATGGATAACAAATTCTTTGGACACAAGGTAGTGTTCCCAAGTCTTTAGGGCTCGCACAAGAGCATAGAGCTCTTTGTCATAGGTGGGGTAGTTGAGGGTGGCACCATGGAGTTTTTCACTAAAATAAGCAATGGGGTGTCCACCTTGCAACAAAACCGCACCTATGCCTACCCCCGATGCATCACACTCTATCTCAAAAGTTTTGGAAAAATTTGGAAGAGATAGAATGGGTGCATTGGTGAGTTGAGCTTTGAGCCTTTGAAAGGCTTGCTCATGCTTTTCATTCCAACAAAATGCAACATCTTTTTTCACAAGTTCATTCAAAGGAGAAGCTAGACTAGAAAAATTAGGTACAAACCTTCTATAGAAGCTAGCTAACCCATGAAAACTTCTTACATCACTTACATTTTGTGGAGTTGGCCACTCGCGGATGGCTTTGATTTTCTCGGGATCTACATGCACCCCCTTTTTGTTAACTATGAATCCTAAGAAAACTACACTATCTACACAAAAGGTACACTTATCCCTATTGGCAAAAAGACTATTTTTCCTAAGAACTAGAAGAACTTCCCTAAGGTGACTTAGATGGTCTTCTAGGCTTTTACTATAGACTAAGATATCATCAAAGTAAACTACTACATATTTACCTATACAATCCCTCAAGGTGTGATTCATAAGCCTCATGAATGTGCTTGGAGCATTAGTAAGCCCAAAGGGCATCACCAACCACTCGTATAATCCAAATTTGGTCTTAAAAGCGGTTTTCCACTCATCACCCTCCTTGATTCGAATTTGGTGATATCCACTTTTAAGGTCAATTTTGGAGAATAGAGTTGACCCATGCAATTCATCAAGCATATCATCAAGCCTTGGGATTGGATGCCTATACTTGATGGTGATGTTGTTGATTGCTCTACAATCACAACACATACGCCATTTTCCATCTTTTTTTGGCACCAACAAGACAGGTACAGCACAAGGGCTTAGGCTCTTTTGAACCCAACCCTTCTCCAACAAGTCTTGAACTTGTGATTCTATCTCCTTTGTTTCCTCGGGGTTGGTTCTATAAGCAGGCCTATTTGGTAGGCTTGCCCCCGGTATAAAGTCAATTTGATGTTCTATCCCCCTAAGAGGAGGAAGCCCAATGGGTCCTTCTTCGGAGAATAGATCTTCAAATTCACTCAAAAGGTTTTCTACTTGCGGAGGTAAAACCATGAGTTCACTACTTGTGGCAGTGCATGTAAGTGCTCCTTTACAAAAGATAAGGCTTGGTTGTTCAACAAGAAGCAAGTTTTCAAAAACATTTTCAAGAGGTTTTTCTTGTTGACCAACCTTGTGGGAAGGAACACTCTTCTCCCACGCCTTTCTATCCCTAAGGATTTTCTCTTTTTCTAGCTCTTTTTTTTTTTTGTTTTCCTCATCCCTCTTTTGTTTCATTTGTATTTGGTCTTTCACCACTTGAGAATGTGGTAAAGGACTAAGTACAAACTTCTTATATTTATGGGTGAAGGAAATCTCGTTAGTGAGACCATCATGCAAGGTTTTCTTGTCAAATTGCCATGGCCTCCCTAATATGATATGGCAAGCTTCCATAGGCACTACATCACATAAAACTTTGTCTTTGTAGTTCCCTATGGAAAACTTGATTTCCACTTGCTTGTCTACATGTAGTTCCCCATTTTCATTAAGCCATTGAAGTTTGTAAGGTTTTGGGTGAGGAACTACTTGTAGCTTAAGCTTTTCAACCATCCTAGCACTACAACAATTACAACTAGATCCACTATCCACAATGAGAGAACATATATTTTCTAAAACATTGCATCTTGTATGAAAGATGTTCTCCCTTTGTGTTTCCATGGATGTGCT
This sequence comes from Phaseolus vulgaris, assembly GCF_000499845.2. Lineage (NCBI taxonomy): Eukaryota > Viridiplantae > Streptophyta > Magnoliopsida > Fabales > Fabaceae > Phaseolus > Phaseolus vulgaris. The sequence goes on from NC_023750.2 coordinate 23,142,446, forward strand.
AGGGTGATTGTTGAGGGTTCTCCTAATTATAAGCAATTCTCCCTCTAGTGGAGCTACCCTCTCATCCTCTCCCCCTTCCTCTTTCTCACTAGGCTCATCCTCGCCACTAGTGTACTCGTCTACACCTTTTAAAAACAAAGTCCTTTGGTTTGGACATTGTGCTTGCACATGCCCCCTACCATAGCACTTAAAACACTTGACATCTCTAGCTCGGATGGGTGGGGTTGAGGTTTCATTGGTGAAGGGCTTGGTAGGCTCTTTTGGTTTTTCCTTGGATGTACTACCCTCCCTTCTAAACTCGTTCTTGGGATAAAAGCTAGAATAGGGGCTCACCTTTTGACTTGAGGTTTTGCGCAAGTTTTGTTGCTCAACTTTAATGCAAAGTTGAACCAAATCATTCAAGTCTTGATAAGGTAAGAGCTCTACTCTATCTCTTATCTCAAGTGATAGGCCACTAAGGAACCTAGCAATGGTGGTTTCCTCTTCCTCTCTAATAGAGGCTCTCATCATATAGAGCTCCATCTTTTTTCTATACTCCTCTACGCTCATATTTCTTTGTTGGAGTCTTTGGAGCTTGTCCATCAACTCCCTATGGTAGTAAGAGGGTATATGTCGATGTCTTAGGGCTCCCCTAAGGTCATTCCAATATGTAATGGAAGGTTCCCTATGAAGACGTCTATCTCTTTCAAGAGAGGTCCACCAATACATGGCATTCCCTTGGAAACTAAGGGTGGCTAAGGGTACTTTTCGTTCCTCACTTACCCTATGGCAAGCAAAAAGTTGCTCTACCTTCATCTCCCAATCTAGATATACTTCTACATTTTCCTTTCCATGGAAATGAGGTAGGTCTACTCTTGTTTCCCTTGGCACCTCTTGTTCCCTTTGCCTAGTTCTTCTAGGGGGTGGTTGGTAATAATCATTGATTCTACGGCTTCCCTCCCCTAGAGACTCAATACTTTGCGAATTGGATGCATGAGTTTTTTTTTATTTTTGTGATTTTTGTGACTTCTCTTCTTGAGCTTTAGCCAACTCATTGATTTTGTTCTCATTCTCCAATTGTCTAAAAGAGATCAATTGTACCGCTTGGGATACTTCTTTTAAAAGAGTTTTCAAAGATTTTACTTCACTTTCTATAGACTTTGGAGAGTGAGAAGAAGAAGACATGGCTAAAACTTTGTGTATATAGGTGTTTTACTTGGAGAAAGTTTAGGAAAGTTAGAGAAGGGAGTTTTCCAGGTAAGGGAGGTGAGTCACAAAGGACTACTTAAGTACCAAGCCTTTTCCTTGCCAAAAAATTTTCCTCCAATGACTTCACACAAAATTTTCTCTTAGTAGAACACTTAGAACACAAGAAGTTGAGAAATCAAAAAGCAAGAAAACTATGTAAGGTAGATATGCAGCAAAACTAGTCGGTATAGCACAAATTAAACAATACTAAACATGCAAACGTTTCTACCAAAACAAAAGAAATACAAGTTCAAACAAGCAACAAATTACTAAGCAAAATGACTATGCTATTCGGCCCTAGGTGAGGCTTCTTGGACACTTTGAGCCCTTGAAGACACACTCACCGTCTAAAACGTAATTTAAAAGAGGTAATTAACAATAAACCAAGTTGTAAAGGAGATAAGAAAACCCCCTTTGTTGTTCCTCTTTTTGGTTAGTGCACTTTCTTTGTTGTCTTGATTGTTGATCTTCTAGGTGTTTGTAGTGTTTGTTTCAAGAAGCTTGTTTCGCCTTAGCTTTGACTCCTCCTTAGAAAGTTGGCTTTAATTCTCCAATTTCCAGCACCTATTCACAAGGGCTTAACCTTAAACCAAGTCAAATTCCATGCACATAAGCACCAAGAGAGAATTAAATTCCAGCACCCAAATTGAGAGGTCAAGAAACAAAAGCAAGAAACAAATTTAATTGAAAGAAAACAGTACCACCAAAAGGATTTATAATATGACAACTTAGAAAGAGATTCAAGAAATTAAAGCAAACAATTAAAGGTACTCAATAAAAGTTGGCACACAAAAGGAATTCCTAAAGAAAAGCACTAGAGTAGATGACCAAATAAAAAAAAAACAGCACCACTGGAAAATGTTGTGGGCCAGAAAAACGTGTTTGTTCCCCGATTTATGCTGAGCTGTAATTGTAAGATTTGTTTCTGAAATTTGGATACAAGAAAATTCAGGATCTTAGCTAAATTTTGGCTTTGGAATCACCTAAAACGCATGCACCATTTTTTTTTAATAATTTTTGCAAATTTGGTGTGCAGTTAGGCCAGCTGGAACGCTCAAGATTCGCACTCTGATTTTGTGAGATTTATCATTTTTTTTCTGTTGCTTCTTTTGACCTCATTCTTTTTTTGTCCTTTCTATAACACCTTAAACTTGCATTTTCCAGAAATTCAGAATTTTCCTATGGGTGAAAAAAATTCTGTAAACAAAACAGCCCAGAACAGAGAGATGATACAGGGGAAATCTGGAAAACTGGAAGAAAACAGCAAGATAACCAAATTAACACAATGGAAAAAATGTGAGAAAGGAAATTGTGTATGAACTAAGACACAATTATGAACTCAAACTAAAAATAAAAAGCACCAAAGGATCAAAATAACAGCAGATTAAAGCAATATAAAAAGACCCAAAACAAGAAACAATCAAGCCAAAAAATAGGACTACTAAGAATTGATGACAATATGGATGAACATGACTTGACAAAACATGTATAGATTCAGAAAATTAAAGACTCAAAGCATATTATGAAGCAAAATAATGAAAGCAATAAAGACTCAAACCCTAAAACAAAATAGCAACACAAAGGTGTATGGAATCCTATCACAAATTGCACAAGAACTTGTTCAAGATCAAATGAACAAGAGTGCTTGGGTTGGATCTTCCACAAAGCACACCAAGAACAAATTAAAATATAAAAACAGCAAGACAAGTAAGGAATTGAAATGACAAAGATGAAATAAAGAAGAACTGAAATTAAAAAGACAAGCTACTCATCTTGAAGAACCAAAAGCTCATGATACCAAATGATGGCATTTCATGTGTTCTTCTTGAATCAAAGTAGTGAAAAAGAGGCGGAAGCAATGGGTGAGTGAAACAAAGCCCTCCTAGGAGTTGTGATGGCTTTGAAGGTGCATGATGAGTATGGATTAGAGAGGTTCGGCCAGCTCTATGAAGAAAGGTGAAGGGAGTGAAGTTTATAGCCTAGATTTCTAGGAGAAGTAAAGCTAGTGCACAAAATGGGCAGCATAACAATACTCAATTAAACTTGTCAAATACAATGAGCTAGCCTTCCTATTTATAGGCTAGTTTGGGACGTAAATGATAAGCTACATTACAAGGAAAAGAAAACCAAAATTAAATCTAAATGCTAAGCCATGTGCCAATCCATGACCGGCCACACTAACCTAGTTTCTAGAAGGTTTCCATCAAAAATGCTTCCTACACTATCCTATCTACTAAGTACCCCCAATGGGCCTTTATGCAAACATATACAAAGCCTTCTCTCTTCCATCCGTGGCCTCATTTGCTTGTGTTTGAATATGTTTGGCCATTGATCTTGTAAGGGGTCCTAGACGGTCTAGCTCCATGGATAGCTTCCCTCCTTCATGACCTAGACGCTCACCTTCACGTCCTAGACGCTTACTTTCACGTCCTAGACGCTCACCTTGGTCTTGGTCTTGGTCTAGACGCTCTCCTTGGCTTGTGCCTTGGCTTCCTTGGGTAGGTGTGCTTGGCCCTCCTCCATCAGCAGCGGTGCTGGAGTCATATTGGAAGGACCCAACGGCGTGCTGATCGAACAATCTATGAGGTTTGCCTTCAAAGCCAGTAACAATCAAGCAGAGTATGAGGCGCTGATCGCCGGAATTTTGCTGGCCAAGGAGATGGGAGCTAGGGTGCTGATGGCTAAGAGTGACTCGCTGTTAGTCACAGGGCAAGTAACAGGCGAGTTCCAGGCTAAAGATCCACAAATGGCGGCCTATCTGGAATATGTGCAGGAGTTGAAGAGTTCTTTTGCCTCCTTTGAAGTAGTGCATGTGCCCAGAGAGCAGAATGCCCGAGCTGACTTGCTAGCCAAGCTCGCCAGTTCAGGCAAGGGGGGTAGGCAGAGGACGGTGATTCAAGAAACTCTGAAGACGCCGAGAGCATTTGTGGCAGATCACCTGGTCCTTCAGATAAGCAAGTCGACGGAGAAAGCAGCGAGAAGCCATAAGTCCCTGACGCAAGAAACTCTGAGATCGCCGAGAATTAGAGCATGTCGGGGAGAGAAGGTGAACGTGATGCAGGTCTGCGCTACCCATGAGCCAGACACTTGGATAACACAGTACAAGCGGTGCCTGGCGGATGGCCTCCTCCCGCTGGATCCGACTGAGGCTAGGAAGGTAAAGAAGAATTCTAGCAAGTACACCCTAATTGATGGCGATCTGTACAGGTTTGGGTTCACTCACCCGCTCCTGGAATGTATACATGGCGAGAAGTGCACGAGAATCATGGCGGAGCTCCACGAAGGTATATGCGGAAGCCACGTCGGGGGTCGAGCTCTGGCCGCGAGGACTCTCCGTGCAGGATACTACTGGCCATCGATGAGAGAAGATTGCAAGAAGTATGCCCAATGTTGCAAACAATGCCAACAGCACGCCGATTGGCATAAGGCGCCTCCCGAGGAGTTGAAGTCGATCTATAGCCCTTGGCCGTTTCATACCTGGGGAATCGACATCCTGGGACCTTTCCCGCTGGCGATCAGGCAGATGAAGTACTTGGTGGTGGCGATTGAATATTTCACCAAGTGGATCAAAGCAGAACCAGTGGCCCAGATCACCGCACACAAGATCGAAAGTTTCGTGTGGAAGAACATCGTGTGCCGGTTTGGAGTGCCTAAACGCCTGGTGTCGGATAATGGGACTCAGTTTGCAAGCCACCTGTTGAAGAAGCTTTGCGAAGGGGTGGGAATTCAACAAGTGTTTGCATCCGTCGAGCACCCTCAGACAAATGGCCAGGTGGAGTCAGCTAATCGGGTGTTGTTGAGAGGTTTGAAGAGAAGGCTAGAAAAAGCCAAGGGAAGCTGGGCTGAGGAGGTGCCCCGTATAGTCTGGGCATACCATACCACCGAGCAGTCAGAAACCCATGAGACCCCGTTCAGCTTAGTCTATGGGTGTGATGCGATGATTCCAGTAGAGATTCAGGAGAGCTCGCCGAGATTCCAGAACTTTGTAGAGGAAGACTCGAATGAAGAGAGAAGGCTGAACCTGGATCTGCTGGATGAGGTCAGAGAGGAAGCGAGATTGAAGGCTGAGGCGGTGAATAGGAGGATTGAACGAAGATATAACTCGAAGGTGATGCCAAGGCAGTTTAGAGAAGGCGACCTGGTGATGAGGAAGGCCCACCAGTACGAGATGGAGAATAAACTGTCGCCCAAGTGGACTGG